>NC_083315.2:63930720-64530720 GCF_963455315.2 Globicephala melas
CCTGCCTGCACGGTGGAGGAAGACACGCCTGGTCCCAGCCAGCACCTGCCAGGAGCCAGCTGGGCCCAGCGCCCACGTGCACCAGTTCATTTCACCCTCATAACTCTGGGAAATCGATGCCATTCCCCATATTTTAGATGAGGAAACTGAGGTTTGTATAGTTCGGGGTCTTACCGGGTTACCTAGCTAGTAGTGCTGGAACCAGTGTCTGAGACCAGGTCTATCTCACTTCGCGGTCAAGTCCTCGCCCAAGGTAGAAAAAGAAAGGGTCTAAGGGCAGAAGAAAAGAGGTCGGGATCCGCTATAAGGAGCTGACCTAAAGGAGATGGCTCCTCCTGAGTGTGATTTGGCCAGATGGGACATAACCCAGGCATCCACTGCAGACTGGGACAAATCACTTCTCTGGCCGTCGAAGGCCTCTCTTACATGTCAGGGTCCCTCAGTAGCTCTCCATTGCTTATAGCATAAAGCCCGGGGTCCTTAGCTGGGCTGTGAAGGCCTTCCACTATCAAGCCATAGCCTGCCTTTCCAGAATGAGTTTCCCCCGCCAGAGACTATGCTCCAGCTTCTCTACCAGTACCCAAATACGCCCTGTGGTCTCCACCCCTACTCCCTGGCCTTTGCTCCCTGCCTAGAACACCTGTCAAAGTCAGACACACCCCATAAGGTTCAGCTTAAAACCCATCCCTAGAATCCCTTCACTTAATCCTCAGAGCAGCCCTATGAGGCAGTTATCATAACTGTCCCCATTTTACAGATGAGGAGACTGAGGACGGAGGGTAAGTGTCTTGCCTAGAGTCCGTCACACAGTGAAGTCGAGGGATCTGGAGGCATCAGAGTCTCTTTACCTCACCCCTCCCTAATCCCTCCTAGAACTGACCCTAAAGGAGGTGGCTCTTTCTGGGGGTGGGAGCTGGGTCCTGTGCACCTGTCCTCTGCCTTTGATGAGATGGACCAGATTATATTTTCTGATCCAGGGATCTCATTCATCCTTGTTCCTGTCCCAGTGGGAGCAGAATCCTCCCAGCAGGGGGATGGTTGGCATTCCTTTGTGTTTATGGGGGTTGGGATGAAAGGCAGCAGGAGAAGGGGTGAGTAGTTTGGGGGGCTGTTTTATCCACCTCTGTCCCTGCAGGTTTGTTCAGAGAGGATGCTGCTGCCTACCACTGTGGAGCTGGCTGTCCACGCCTTCTTTCCAGGGCCACTGCTAGCCTGAGCGTCCATCCTGCTTCCAGCCCCTTCTCGCTTTCTCCTTCCCGTCCACAGTCACTCCTACTCTCTAAAAGGAAACTTCATCTTCAGGCGCCTCTCTGCCCCTCTTTCCTTCTCCTTCCCGCCACCCCTCAACCCCTCTCTCACCTGCTCTGTCTTCAGCTTATAAAATCTGCCTTCCCACCAAGGTTATCCTTAAAGATCTGCTCAGCCTAGTTTGGACTCACTTTGCTGTGTCTCCCAGTAGATCTTTCAACTTTACAGGGCAACGCTTAAGAGGGAGGAATGTGTTGATAATGGTGGAATTTCAGGCATCCAGGAGTCAGATTTGTAAGCAGCATCCGGCCTTCCAGGCTCCAGCAGACCAGGAATTCGGCATGTTTAGGAGGCTGCAGAGTTATTCTCTGTACCCAAAGGCTAAAGGAAGGCATGTCCAAGGATTCATGTGGGTCTGACTTCTTCTCAGCTCATGGAAAACTACTAGGACTGATTGATGGGACTCTGACCTGGACCTCGGTGGAGTCTGATGACTTGGGCCAAGCGGAAAGATCCCGGGCATTCAAAGAACTGCACCATCTCTCCCCAGCTGGCCAGCTCTCCATGCTGGAAGTTGGCAGAAAATCGGGCACCTTGGTAACTAATACTGTGTAGCAGGGGTGACAAACTCACATGCTTTCAGGGGTGACGTAAATACAGTGAGAGTAGGCAATAGGGAGTGGTGGGGACTGGGGCAACTGGAGAGTCCTGCTATGCTAATTCAAAGGAAAATATGTCTGGCCCTCAGGCTGACTGTTTGTCAACCTCTGCTAATGCATGACAGGTTCCAAAGCTCTCTTCCACATGGTTTCACTGAATTATCATCTCCTTTCTTCCTTACAGTAATTATCCCCACTTGGCAGATGAGAAAACTGGACCTGAACAAGGTGACAACATTCTCCTAGCCTCATTTCAGGCAGTCATTTACGGGCGGTGACTTGAAGAGATGCAAAGAGAGGTCTCTGCCCCCAATTTACCACTCATCCTCAGGTTTGGAGGTTGAAATATGACTATGCAAGCCAGCCATTAGAATGGTGCTCTGCTCTGTCTCAGAATTCTCATTTGAAATGTGCCTCCTCCCCCTCCCCCATGTACTAATTCCCTCCCACCCATGTAGCACATCCCATCATGAAGAAGGATGCAAAGGGTCCTGCAGTGGGGCTGGGCATGGATGGTCAGGTGCTGTGACAACCCCCATATCCCTCAGCTCCATGCCTACCCCACACTCACTCACAGAGAAGAACAGTTAGTCATGGAGCCTGGGAGGTCTGGATATAGGCCTGCTGCCCTATGGCCTTCTGAACTTACTGGAATATAGTTTCTTCATCACAATACAGTGATATGGAAGTGATAATAACTAGTGATACCAGATACACTTCTAGGTACTTTCCATGTATTAACTCATTTAATCCTCACAGCATAATCCTAGGAGGTAGGTATCATTCTTAATCCCATTTTGCGGATGAGAAAACTGAAGCACAGTTCACGCTTCCACAGAATTTAGAAACTAAACAGGTGTGTAAGAGACAAAAGCTGCTCATCAGTTCCCATTCTGGCAAAAATTATCCATCTATGCATTCCACAAATCCTGTTTCCAGGCACCAGGCTGTGTGCCAACATTACAGTAGGGCACATAGGCCTGGAAACCCATTATTACGAGCAGTATGACAAATGGGTCATGAGAAATGCTACATGAGAAATGTGGACTGCAGGAGCCTAGAAGTATGGGGAAATCTGGGAAGGCTTCCTGGAGGAGGTGACACCAGGCAGAGAAGGGGCATTTCCCAAAGTGAGAATGACCGGTGCACGGTTCCAGGGCAAGCGTGAGAAGCATGTCACCTTTGAGAGGCACTAGGAGATGCAGTGTGGCAGACGTGACAGAGGAAGGGCAAGGTGGTTAGGTTTGGGGTTATATTACAGGCCAAGGTGAAGGTTCAAATTCTACCCCGTAGCAACAGGCCTTGAAGGAGGTGAGTGAGGGGCTGGCTATTTTCATTTTTCTATTCAAAATTTGCAGTAGGTTCAAAATTCAAAAACATGAAAGGTATACAGTAAAAAATTTCCTTCAGCTGCCATTCAGCCACCCAGTTCCCCTCCCCACGGTCAACCAATCGCATTTGTTTCATACGTGCCCTTCTAGAGATATTTTATTTTATTCTTATATAAACTAATCTCTCCCCCACCTTCTCTCTCTTCCTTTTTATCTCTTTTTACTTTTTTTTTTTTTTTTTTTTTGCGGTACGCGGGCCTCTCACTGTTGTGGCCTCTCCCGTTGTGGAGCACAGGCTCCGGACGCTCAGGCTCAGCGGCCATGGCTCACGGGCCCAGCCGCTCCACGGCATGTGGGATCTTCCCGGACCGGGGCACGAACCTGTGTCCCCTGCATCGGCAGGCGGATTCCCAACCACTGCACCACCAGGGAAGCCATCTTTTTACATTTTTTAACCCCAAAGACAGCACACTCTTTATGCATCTCTGTACCTCGATATTTTTCAGAACGTATCTTGGCAATCTTTTCCATTTTTGCGTGGCTGCATCAAGTTGCATGGTTAAGAGGAGTTGTACTTTATTTAACAGCTCCTATTGACGGACATTTTGTTTTTTCTAATCTTTAGCTCTTACAATAAATGTTGCAATAATCTTATGCATATGTAATATCTTCCATGTTCAAATACATCTGTAGAAAAATATTGCCAGAAGTGGAATCAATGAGGCAAAGGATACATAAATTTTATTTGCATTAAAAATGTTTTTAATTGAAGTTTAGCTTACAGAAGGGAAAATGTAGAGCTCAATAGATTTTGCACATGTATACATCTGTGTAACCACCACCCAGATCAAGGGATAGGTTATCATAGAACATTTCCAGCACCCCCTCATGCCTTGTCCTAGTTGATCCCACCCTCCAAGGTAATTTACTAGCCTGACATCTATCACCGTGGATTGGTTTAGCCTGTTTCTGAGTTTTGTAGAAATGGAATCATAAAGAATGTACTCTTTTTTTTTAATTGAAGTACAGTTGATGTACAACATTATGTTAGTTTCAGATGTAAAGCAAAGTGATTCAGTTATACATTCTTTTTCAAATTCTTTTCCATTATACGCTATTACAAATTTTTGAATATAGTTCCCTGTGCTATACAGTAGGTCCTTGTTGTTTAACTATTTTATATATTGTAGTGTGTATATGTTAATTCCAAACTCCTAATTTATCTCTCTCCCTTTCCCCTTTGGTAACTGTAAGTTTATTTTCTATGTCTATGAGTCTATTTCTGTAGGTTCATTTGTATCATTTTTGTTAGATTCCACATATAAGTGATATTATATGATATTTGTCTTCCTCTGTCTGACTTACTTTACTTAATTTGATAATCTCTCAGTCCATCCATTTTGCTGCAAATGGCATTATTTCATTCTCTTTTATGGCATTGTATATATATATATATATATATATATACCACATCTTCTTCATTCATCTGTCGATGGACATTTAGGTTGCTTCCATGTCTTGACAATTGTAAATAGTGCTGCTGTGAACGTTGGCATGCCTGTATCTTTTCGAATTAGAGTTTTCTCCGGTAGTTTTGAGCTTGTTTTCTTTGGTTAAACAGTGTGTCTGAGGCTCATCCTTGTTGCTGTGTTTAGCTGCAGCTCTTTCTTTTTCATCGCTCTTTGTGTTCCATTGTATGAATAGACCACAATTCATTTATCCATTCAACTCTTTTGATGGGCATTTGGGTTGTTTCCAGTATTAGGCTATTACTCACAATGCTGCTCTATACATTCTTTGGGGAGACATTTTAAAATTCATGTCCATTGGGAATTCCCTGGCCGTCCAGTGGTTAGGACTCCATGCTTCCACTGCAGGGGTCACGGGTTCGATCCCCGGTAGGGGAACTAAGATCCCACATGCTGTGCAGCATGGCCGGGGGCTGGAAGGTGGATAAAAACACTCATGTCTATTGATTATATGTCTAGGAGTGAAATGGTTGTGTTCATTTTGATTTTGGTGGATATTGCCAAAGTGCCCTGCACAGAGGCTGCCGTGACATCAGGGCAGGTCTGTTCCCTTGGTCTGCATCTAAGCATCCAGCTTAGCACCATGTCTAGCACAGAGCCGACACTCATTAGAGCCACGCAACCCCCAACTCCAGGAGTCATAAGAAAATGCTCAGCGATCCCTGAAGCCCCACTCCGAGCAAGACAGTATGATTCTGCCAACATGCCTCACTAGAAGGATCAGGTGAGAGTGAGGGGTCAGGGAACACACTTCCACCTCCAGAGAAACCTTTTCAATTCATAATAATAATAACCCCTTCCGCCCACGTGGCTCTGGCCTTTCTAAAGCACTTCGATGCACACCAGTAGTTCTCAGCCCTGCTTACATTAGGACCCTCTGGGGACCTTTCCAGAAATACCAATGTCAGAACTCCACCCCCATGGTTCTTATTTAATTATTCTGGGGTGGAGCCTACACATGGTATATTATAAGCTCCCCAGATGATTCTAGTGTTAAGTCAGGGCCAGGAACCACTGACTACCCTGAACATCATCCTCTGAAATGGGAGAAACTGATAAGGTGCTAGGGGGTGGGCAGTGCTGGAATAGTCTTTATAGTAAAACCATAAGGCTTCCCCAGTACCAGGAACAGTGCTAGAGGTTTACAGTTGTCATCTCATTGAATGCGGCATGAGAAAATTGTGAGGGTTCTCATTCCCCGGGTACGAAGGGGGAAATGGCCTGAGGGGTGGAGTGGCCTCAAGGCCACCCAGCTGGTCAGCGGCCGTGCTGTGTCCAGAGGCAAGGCGTCTCACTACACACACAGCACACACGCTCATGCCTGCCTCCAAGTGCTGACCCCCATTACGCCTAGAAAGAGAGACTAGAAGAAAAGGCACCAGAATGTTAACAATGGATATCTTTGGCTGGTCTGATTATGAGTAATGTTTTCTTCCATATACTTTTCTGCATTTTCCAAGGTTTGATTGACCAGTGAGCATGTATAATGCTTACCATGACAAGCAAATAAAAGTCCTTTCAAGTCGTTGAAGTAAAGAGCTTTGCCATTTTCTGAAGGAACAAATTGAGTCCCAGAGCGTCCACAGGGAATGAGTGACAGAATTGGGGCCACACCTGTCTCCCGAGTCCCACATGGGGCTCTAGACCTCTCAAGAGGTGAGACAAGTGTGATCTGTACCTCTAGGATGGGGCTCTGGAAAGGTGTGAAAAAACGTCCCCAAATAAAAATTGCTGCCTTGTTTCAATTTGATTATATGTGCTCTTGTAGAATAGCGAGGAAATGCAGAAAAATGAAAATAGAGCAAAATAACCTGAAAACTCACCATCTGGATATAAATGGTAGGAAAATTTGAGGGCCTATTCTTCCAGACAAGTCTCTGTCCAGAAATATACATACAGATTCAAATAAGCACAATTTTCCAACAATAGATCATGCTGTAAGCATGCAATTTTGCAATCTTCTTTTTTTTCAGTTCAATGATATGTCATATACATGTCAGTGAATAGAGATACACGTCAGCCTTAGAATGGTTGCACAGTGTTGTGCCATAGAACATGTGGCCATTCTCCTGGTGATGGACACTGTGGGTTGTTTCTAACCACATCTGTTTTTGTGTTGCAAAATGAACATTCTAATATGGTGCTATGAAAAACTGAGTAAAGTTTACTTGTAAAGTTTATTGGTTTGGTTTTGTTTTTGTAGAGTGAACTGTGGCTGAATTTGGATGTGTGAATGTGTGAGTGTGTGTGTGTGTGTGTGTGTGTAAATGTGGGTCCTTGTGGGTTGAATTTGATTTAAATAATTTAATTTAAAAAACCCTAACCCAACAGAGATCTTTTTTTTAAAACATCTTTATTGGGGTATAATTGCTTTGCAATGGTGTGTTAGTTTCTGCTTTATAACGAAGTGAATCAGTTATACATATACATATGTTCCCATATCTCTTCCCTCTTGCGTCTCCCTCCCTCCCACCCTCCCCATCCCACCCTTCTAGGTGGTCACAAAACACTGAGCTTATCTCCCTGTGCTATGCGGCTGCTTCCCACTAGCTATCTACCTTACGTTTGGTAGTGTATATATGTCCATGCCTCTCTCTCGCTTTGTCACAGCTCACCCTTCCCCCTCCCCCTATCCTCAAGTCCGTTCTTTAGTAGGTCTGTGTCTTTATTCCCCAACAGAGATCTTATCGAGCCTCTTATCCTTCTCTCTCTCACACGCGCGCACTCACACACACACACACACACACACACACACATACCATTTACAGGCGAGATGTGGTTACAAAACCCTCTTGAGCAGAGCTGGGCAGAGTACCTGATGAGACCATGTAGCCAACAGCCAAGGTCAGGAGTTGCCTGCCAGCTTGGGCTCTGAGCCTACAGTTCACTCTTAACAAATGCCTGTGGGCAATGACAACACACACACACACACACACACACGCACACACACAGTCCAGCCAATCTCATTCTCCCTGCATGGAAGGCTCTGGGGTGGTAATGGGATCGCATGTCCAGAGGCAGGCATAATTGAATGGCTGAGGACATTAAGTCCTTGATTAAACTGGTTGTTCATTTGAAGGGACAATTAACCCAGCTAATATTCCAGGCCAACCCAGCAGTTCCGTCCCCATCAAAGGACATATTGAGCAGATAATAAGTGGCTGTATCG
Source organism: Globicephala melas (assembly GCF_963455315.2). Taxonomy (NCBI): domain Eukaryota; kingdom Metazoa; phylum Chordata; class Mammalia; order Artiodactyla; family Delphinidae; genus Globicephala; species Globicephala melas. Next base: position 63,938,657 of record NC_083315.2, read on the forward strand.
CCTTTATGAGGAGTAGGGTTCCAGGGTCCTTACCTAAGGCCCACTGCCCAGGTCAGGCTGGGGCCGTGGACCCTTCAATCAAGGAGACTCCAGATCTAGCCAGCCTGGGTTGTGTGAGCCTGAGTTTGTGAACGGAAGAGGATGTTTCTTCTGGGGAAGTTTTCTCTCACAGTCAAAATGACCTTGCATACTGCCTGTGTCTGTCACATCTACGTATGATGCACGGAACTTCAGCAGCCCTCTTGTGACCATGTGGAGACCTCACTGGCTCTGCCCTACCTTGGGACTTTTCCCTGCGTCATGGCTTTCTTATTGTTTAAGCCAGTTGAGTTGGGGTTCCCTGTTTTAAGCAGCAGGAAGCATCCTGACTGATAAAATGGGTCCTTCTCATCACCCACCAGCTTTCTGGAGGAGTAGAGGTGAAGAAGGGCAGAGACAGGGAAGAATCTTCCTCCCTTTTCTCTTCCAATGCCTGATGCTAATCAGAGTTATGTCTCCCCTAGAGCACAGGTATTCCCAGTTGCCTGGATCCTAAAAGATTGAATCCAATAATTGTTCTTGTTCTGGCCCTAGAGGTCTGGCTGTGCTGTGGGGAGAAGGAGAAGGGAGCCAGGGCCTGGCCCATGAGCGACTTAGGTCAGACAGGGCCAGAGTAATGACTGGCCAGCTGCCAGGCTTTGCCAGAGATCCCACAGGGTGGCAGAGAAAAAGAGTGGGCAGGACTTGAAGTAGGTGGGCAGCTTGGTGGGCAATCCCAGCCCCTGCAGGAACAAGTAGAAATAGCTCCCATGGTGGAAGCATGTCTCCACGCTGGGCTATGGGCTATGGGCTTTGCATGGATTGCCAACATCATCTTCATCACACCCATGAGGTGGATGCCATTACCTGGTTTCCAGACAAAGGAACTGAGGCCCAGAGGGGTTAAGTGTTTTGTCCAGAGGCATACGTTGAAGAAGATGGAGGCAGATTAAAATTTAAGATTGTACAACTCAAAAGCCCTTAACCACCCTTTGTCAACTTATGTGTCCAGCCAGCCACCGTCCGTTCCTCCATTCATTCTACAAATATGATCTGATCCCCTGTCCTGTGCCCGGGCACTGTGCAGATTCCAAGAATAAAGTGATGATGGGTCCTGCCTTCTACGTGCCCTGGGTGGGCCGTGGCGCCGTTGGCAAAGGAGGGATGACCACGGTCAGGCTCAGAGCCAGTCTCCTCACACCACCCAGGCCGGACTTAGGAAGATACCACCTCCATTCTGAACCCCTTTGGAATGTTGTGAGCCAGGACATCACAGACCCTGCGTTGGGTCTGAGTCTTGGCCCCATCCACTTATCGTCGGTGTGACCTGGACCAACGCCCACTCTCACCGGGGCCTCAGTTTTCTCATCCGCAGAGCTGGGATTAAAAATATCTTGTGTGCTCTTCACAGGGGTGTTGGGAGCCTAAAGGGAAAGGCTTGTCTTAAAGAGCTTTGTAAACGCCAATGTTTTAGGCAAATATCAAGAAGTAAATCCATTCACCCCCCGTTTGAGGAAGTGGTCTTTTCCTTTTGAGTTGATTGGCAAGTCTCAGCTAATAATAGCCTTTAAAATCTTATGTGTCATATGTTTTAGACTGGTCCCGGCCCATGCCACTTGGGAACCCCTGGAGCCTCATCGGTGCCTGTGTCATAGTCCCTCTGCCCCGCTGCTGTCAGAAGGACCGTGGGGAGGTGAGGGCTAAGGTCCAACCGATAAGTGCAAGCTGTGTTTGCACAGTGATTTCAAGAGCAAGCTCTGCTCCAGAGCCCTGCCCAGCACGGCTGGCTGCTGGCTGTTCCCGAGAGGGACTGATGCTTCGTCCAATGTTCTTTGCAGCTCTGATTACCAGAAGGGTGTCAGAAAAGAGTATGTTTCCTTCTAGATGTAAAGGAGAACAAATGTGACTCCATAGTGGCTCTGGGGTGGAGCACATTTCTAGGTGAGGAGCAAAGGGGAGCTTACACTGCTTGACTCACAGCAAAAGGGTACCTTGTGCCCTGGGTGGGGTCCATAGGAGGGCAAAGCAATCTTAAATTCCTGGAGGGGGAGCTTCCTGTTTTTAGAGAATTTATAGACTCCTAGGCTGACAAACCCCATATTTAAAGGTTGAAAATACCAATTTTATAATAAGGTAAAGTTGGTTTTCATTTATCTCTATTTACAAATGATTTATTGATTAAAAGGACATGAAAAGAAAATCACCCCCCGCCCAAAACCTCATGTCACTATGATTTATCTGATATTAAAGTTTAGGATATCCTGAGCAAGAACTGTGGCTTAAAAAGTGCAGAAATAAATTTTTCATACCAAAGAATCAATATTGCTTTGCGTTGAGACAGAAGGCAATATGTGGAAAGAGCTCTGGAGGTCATATGACTAAGCAGCTGTGTGTGTGTGTGTGTGTGTGTGTGTATGGGAGTGTGTGTATGTTGTGTGTGTTTTGTGTGTGGGTATGTTGTGTGTATCTCTGTGTGTATATATGTTATATGTGTGTCTCTGTGCATATGCATGTACGCATCTGTTGTGTGTGCATCTGTATGTGTGTGTGCCGTGTGTCTCTGTGTTCATGTATGTCTCTCTGTGTGAGTGAATGTATCTGTGTGTCAGTGTATATGTATGTCTGTGTGTCTGTGTGTAGTATGTGCGTGTCTATGTGTATTCATGTGTCTGTGTCTGTGTGTATGTGAGTGAGTGTGTGTGTGTGACCTTAGACATGTCCCCTGCTCCTGGACTGCGTTCTCACAATTATAAATCAAGGGGTGAGGGCTAAATGAATCCTGGTTCCCGATGGCCACTGGCACACTCAGCTATCCTGCTGGAGCTCTGACTGAAGAAGGTTCAGTCTTCTTCCTAATCTGAAAGTTTACCCACTGACCGTTCATCCTCCCTGCCCCCAAATGCCTGTGCAGTCCTTCCTGCTGTCCCCGCACTGCTCCAGCCTCCCTCAGGAGGCCTAGCCCTTTGCCTCTGTTGCAGGCTCAGCCATCTCTCACCCTCACACCAGGTGACCTTGGGACAGCCCCTGCTCCTCCGCGAACCTCCAGCTTTGACGTTCTCGACACACAAGCTTCCTGCCCCTGGTAAGCGGGTGGGAGCCGGGACAGGGTCCGGGAACTCTCACACACACCATGCCCCCTTCCAGACTGGACACTCCTCCAGGGCAGGGAGAAGCATGTCAGGGTCCCACTGCCAGTGTGGGGCTTGGCACGGAGCGGGGCTGTGGAAGCACGCGCAGGAGGAGGCAGGGCTGAACCAGCTGAACCCGGGCGCCTGGAGCCGCCCGACCCCGCCCTTCCCAGCCCCAGATGTAGGACTCAGAGCCCTCGCTCTCTTGCTCTCTCTCTCTCACCTCGGCTGCGTCACAGAATCACCTGGGGAGCATTTACAAACAATGGTGCCCAGGCCCCCCAGACGAAGTGAACCAGAATCTCGGGCATGCGGTCCATCCATCTGCATTTTCAAAGTTCCCCATCACTCTAATGCAGTGAGGGTTGAGAACGGCTCAACCCTAGCGGCCAGAAAATGTCTGGCACTACAGACTAAATCTCCTAGAGACCACTGGATTAAAGGTCTTCAGCCATCACTCTGCTTCCAAGCTTCCTGTTGAGCTCATAAAGTACAGACTTCAAGACCACCCTAGAATTTCTGATTCCAGTGGTCTAGCCTGGACCTGGACGTGGGCACTTCAATCGGCTTCTAGGGCCCTGGTGCTGACACAGGTGGTCCTGGGTCCTGCTTGAACCCGGCGGCGGAGGCTTCTGCGGCAGGGCAGCATTCAGCATACATGCGCACCACGGAATGCGTTAGAATAAACGTCAGCTGTAGGAAACCCTAGCTTCGCCCGCCCCTCCTCCTAAACTCTCAGGCATTCTTTGAAAGCCCATCTGATTTTGCTCTTTCCTTAGTTCAATGGCTCTGCTGCTGAGACCCTAATCCCTAAGGCAGCCTATGCAGACCTGTGGGGCCGGTCCCTGCGGGGGCCACACCTGGAGGCCTCTCCCGTGCCGTAGGGCCCTGCAGGTGCGGTTCTCTCTGCTCGACTCGCTCTCGCCCATCTCCCCACCTGGCTGACCTAAACCTGCTCACGTCTCAGTCAACAACTTCCCTCAGCTCCCAGAGCCGCAGGCATGGATCCCAAGTCCTCCCCTAAACCACAGGCTTCAGGAGGGCAGGACTGGGTCAGGTCTGCTCACTACTCTATGTGGAACCCGCACGTCTGCCCAGGGCCTGCCATGTGATAGGTGCTCGGTAAATATTTACAGAATGAAGAAATGACACAACACACACACACACACACACACACACACACACACACATACACTTCTTCAGTCTCAGTGATTCTTACCCTGAAGAGGTTTTCCAGCCTCACCAAGTGAGCAGGCAGGGAAAATGTAATTGAGGATGTTCAGACGGTGCAGAATGACAACCGTATCTCGCGTGTGTGCGTGTGTGCGTGTGTGTGCCTACAGGCAGGCATATGCGAGCATATGTGCGCACATGCGCGTATGCCTGCCTGTGGTGTATGGTACTTAGAGGCTGCATTTAGATTGAACCCACAGGCTTTTCCCAACCATGATGCAATGGCTCCCGGGAGTCTGGTTTTCCTCTCTGGAATACAGCCCTCCTCCAGGCGCTGCAGGGTTTGGCCGTGCTCAGAACCTGAGTGCCCGCGGGAAAGGGGCGACGGACGGAGAGCCTCGGTTGTCTGGGGTTTGACCAGAGTAGGGTTTGGGGATAGCAGAGAGAGAACGGGTCTGAGTCTGAGCAGAGTGGGTTCAAATCCAGGGCCCGCCCTTTCCTTGCTAGCTTTGTGATCTTGGATCAGCTCCTCATGTCCTTCTGGGCCCAATAGGAATAGTGCCGATGACCCAGCCAGCTGGGGAGGGGGGCAGAAGGGGAGGTGCTAGTTGGTGGGACAGACTGGCTGGTGATGCAGCGTGCTTTGCTCTCACCTTCTCAAAGGGGATCTGTCTTCAGACGTTTGTCTCTTCCCCTTGACAGGGCAGGACATATGGCCAGTACTTAATAAAATCTTGATGGCTTGATTAAGCATCTAGCCCAGGGCTTCCCTGCTGGCGCAGTGGTTAGGAGTCCGCCTGCCGATGCAGGGGACACGGGTTCATGCCCCGGGTCCAGGAAGATCCCACATGCCGCGGAGCGGCTGGGCCCGTGAGCCATGGCCGCTGAGCCTGCGCGTCCGGAGCCTGTGCTCCGCAACGGGAGAGGCCACAGCAGTGAGAGGCCCGCGTACCGCAAAAAAAAAAAAAAAAAAAGCATCTAGCCCAGAGACTGGCACATAGTAGGTACTCTAGGTACTCAATACTTGCCTTTTCCTCCTTGAAACAGTGCTAGCCTGAGACTCAGGGGGACTGGAATTACACCCCAGCTGTGTGTGTGTGTGTCCTTCCGTCCCTGTGACCTTGAGCAACCACATACCCATGTTCTGGGCCTCAGCCTCATCCCAAGTCAAAGGAGATGGCTGCGTCCGTGCTGTTTGCCCCCTTCTGTCTTACGTTTTGCCTCATTTGACAGGATTCTGCCCAGGGGTGGTGAGGTCCTGGCTGGGGGCCCTGGGAAGCCAGTCCAGACCGAGGTGCTGGTAGCCAGCACCAGTCTGGCTGTGTTCCTGGCCTGCAGGAAGCGGAGCGGTGTTCTTTTCTTACCTGCCGATGATAGAAAGCCTTTCCTTCAGTTGAGCTGTTTCCTTCTCTTGCCCTAAGCTATGAGGAGTAGATTGGATGAAAATTATCAAGCCTCCTCATCTAGAATAAATATTCTTGAAATGGAGCAAGTTATAAATAAGCAAGCAGCAATATCCTGTGTTATGAATATATAATTTCCAACCTTAATAGCTGACTGGGCCCCAGGGACTGTCTGAAAATGGCCTGTCTGGTCCTGATATTTTATGTTTTTTAAAAAGACCCCCAGACTTTCGTTTCTTGGCCCTTAGAGAGTTCAGTCTCTGGGGCAAATAATGAGAGTGAACGTCACAGTAAGCCCGTGTACCAAGGACAGGTATTTTATTTTTAAAAAGCCTGGGAGAATTCACACAGAATCAGAGAACGACAGCTGGAAAGGGCAGCAGAACTTGGCTTGTCCCCACTCCCCCCTTCTCATTTTACAGAATAGGAAGTAGAGGCCCAGTGAGGTGAAGTGACTGGCCCAGAGTCACACAGCAATGAACTACATTCTAGAAGTTTAGGTTGCAGGCCTGTCAGATCACCAGGCTGTTAGCTGGCTCTCTCTTCCAAGAGGCTGAAGGGAGAGCCTGGGGATTCCCTATTCTGACGTCCACAGAAATTGCCAGAATGATTGACAAGGAAGTTTGCTTCCAGTGGCAGCCCAAGCTCTGGATGAGGGGAGTTGTGTTGGCTCAGATGCAAGACTGTGAGGTCCAGTGAGCACAGGGCTGATTTTTCTTGCTTAGACCTGGGCCAAGTCTGCCTCTCAGCCTGGCATTCCGGAGCCTCGGACATCTGTCCTTTCTGCTTCTGCAGCCTCAATGCCAAGGATTAGTGTAGCTTCGCATCACTCCTGCCTGGCGTGCAGCCAGTGTTGGGGAGAGACAATGGGCTGTGGGGTCTCACAGATCCCACTGGCCATTGGCTCCTCCACTTCCTAGCTGTGTGATGCTGAATAAGCTGGCTGGCTTCTCTTAGCCTCAGTGTCCTCATCTGTCAAATGGGAATGGAGATGGCTGTGAGAAAGAAGTGAGATAATGTGTATAAAGCTCCCAAGATAAGGCCAGGCAGGAACCAGGTGCCATGAATCCCATCTGTCCTCCCAGGGCTACCAGCTCTTCCTTCCCAGTCTGCAGGGCTACAGCTGTGACCATCCCTCCCTGCAGACCAGCCTCCAAGATCCTCTGGTTTGGATGAGCCCAATGATTTTGTGTTTGCTCATCTCATCTCCCAGGGAGAATGAACCTCGTCCAGAGCCCCACATTCTCCTCCCGGGGGCCCAGCAGCGTCCAGCATAGCGCTGGCCACATGTAGGTGTTCAATTCAGGGCACACTGAGTAAGGGCTTGCTGAGGGCTGGGTACCAGGTCTAACTACCAGCTATCAAGGGGCGACTATGTGTTATTCGGAAATGCATCAACTCATTTAATTTCCATTGTTATCCCCATTTTAAAGATGAGCGAAGGGAGGTTTGCCAAGGTGATCCAGTAACTCGCCCAAAGTGATACGGCTAGGCGTGGCAGGGCTAACGCCAACCTAACGCCAAGCCTCTTTTCACTCCTCTCCCTGTCTTCCTGCAGGATGACCTGCTTTCTCCAGGATCAGAGTAAAACTGGGAAACAAATGAATTCAGCAGCAGGTCCCCTAATGGTGGGAGCAGGGGCGGGTGAAGGAGATAGTGATGGCTATGCAGTGTGCGTGTTAAGATGGAAACGTCCTTTCCCCTGGGCCTTGAGGTACACCCGTAATTATGAGCCAGCATCTGAGGTTCTGATTTTATGGCATTAGTTTTAATGGCTTCCTTTTTTTTTTTTTTTTAATCCATTTAATTACTAATCAGTGCTGCCTTGCAAGCTAATGTGAGACGAGCACTTGGCATCTGGGGACAAGGACCCTCCTCGGAGGGCAGCTGAGAAGCCTGCCAGGGGCTGGACACTGGGCCAGCTGGTCTCCCCCGCCCTGAGAGGTCCCCCCACCCAAGTTCCCAGCCCTTTCTGCTATTTGACACTTGTCTCTGAAATCAGATTCCCATCACATCTGGGAGGAAGCTTAGCAACTGGCTAGCCTGGCCCCGCCTACCTCCCCTCACAAAAGGGGAAACTGAGGCCCAAGAGGGGCCATGAGTTGCAATGACTAGAATTTGTGGGGCCCCTTCCTTACTTGATAATTGATTTCTAGCACATATACTCATTTGCCCTCCCAATTTCAATAGTCAAAAACTTTCCAATGCGAAAACCTCATTTTCTGAAGCTAATTTAGGTCTCATTTTCATTAATAGCTTGGCAACAGTCACGCAGTGGAAATTTCTTCCAGGTCGAAGCAAGAACTTCAGCCAGGGAATCAGGGTGTCTGCTAACTCTTGCTGTGTGTCTCTGGACCAGCTGAGTCACCTCTCTGGTCTGTGGTTTTCCTCCACAGTCAAATGAGGGGATTGAGTTATCTCAGTGTTTTTCCAAACACTATTCTGTAAACCACTCTGTAAAACAGAGCATGTCACGAGATGTAAATATTTGTTATTCAGAAGAAAAAAAATTGGGGGGAGTTTACATGGTCTAATAAGTTTAGATAATGCTGGATTCAAGTTCAAGTTGTTTTTGTTTGTTTGTTGTTGTGAAGGCACGCGTACCACGTGCCTATACAATGATGACACAGCACCTTGTGCCCCCTTAGAGGAGGCGATCTTTTCGTGGCACATTTGTCAATGTCTTTTGGAGCACTAGAGTTCCCAGGAGCATAGCGTGGGGAACCCTGTCGAGGATGGGTTCCACTCTGCCCTCACTCTCTGGGGCTTCTGTGATTCTAAGAGACAAGGAATTAAGGAGACAACTCTGTAGACATCCTCTTAGCTTTAAGACTTGGACCACTCACTTCCCCCAATTGTCATCATGCTCTCATTAGGGGCATCCTCAGACTATGAACCTGGTGTCCCACTCAGAGCTTTGACTTTGCTACTGGTTGGCCAGAAAACCTGTGGTGACCACACCAAAGCTCACCAGGCCCTGCCTCGCTGCCCGGCCAAGCCTTGCTTCCCCTCAGCCCAACAGGCTCCTCCAGGCGTGCATCTCTCCTTCCCAACCCACCCCATTCCCAGGCCTGCACCCACACGAAGCCTTGCTCAGGGGCAGCGGTCTCAGTGCCTTGGGATGAGCCCAGGCTTGGAATCAGAGCCAGATTCAAGTCCTGTCTTTGCTGCTTCCTCGTTATATGGTTCTGGATCGATGGCTGAAATGATCTCGGTACTGACTGCCTACCTCTGGGATAAAGAATAAAAGGACCTGACATTTTGCCTTAACCTAAGTCCCCTGGAAAGCAAACCCTGAAGCAAAGGCTTGTGTCCCACTGCTTTTTTAAGGAGTGCAACTCCAGGGACACGGGAGTGAGGGCAGTGATGAGCAAAGCTGGAGACAGGAAAGACCAAGAGACTACAGGCATACAAGAGAATGTGGGCCACCCAGTGGTGTCAAATGCAACTGACTGCTGTATGGACTCTTCATGGCTCCCACCCTTGCCACCATGGACGATGAGGTGACTGGGGAGAGGGTGGCTGACACCCACAGGCTGAGTTGTCTCGCCCTCCCAGTTGTTAAGCGCCTCCCCCGTAGCAGGCATTAACGTGAGACCCCAAGACCAGCCCGCTGTGTCTGTTCCTGTAAGTCCTTTCACACACCTCTTCCTCGGACATCCTTAGCCCTAATCTTCCAATTTTCTTCTTTCCCAGCCCTTGACCAACCAGCCAAGCACTTACCACTGGATCTTTGTATGGACTTTCCTCAGGTCACGTTTCCTTGCAGCTCTTCCCACAGTGGGTTTCCTTTCACTTCTGTCCCTTCGGGCCATCCAGATTGGGTCTATAGCATGGTCTGAAAACAGTCTCTTTTCAACTAATGATGACACGTGATGCTGACCCATCTGTGAACCAGGCCCAGGTTTTCTCCTTCCCCATCAGGTGATCAGAGAGAAACCCTACCCTTTGAAGTCATAGGTGTTCAATGAGACGCATCAATGTACCGTGTGCAGCAGCCTGGGTCACGTGCTCTTGTAATTTACTCTTGTCTTCTGGACAAGATTGGACTTGATCCCAAATGTACTGTTTCTCTCAAAATCAAACTACCCAACCCTATGAGCTGGCACATTTAACACCAGCTCATGACGGTCAGGTCCAGTCCCATAGTCACTCAGTGTCCCATGCCAATATCAGGTGGTATCCAGACAGGAGTTCTCTGCAATGAGAATAATGGCCTTGCTCTGGAACCCCAGGGTTTCTGTCCTATAGCTCTTCTATGGGTGCTTGCCAGAGATTCCACCCAGCATCCCTGTCTGCCACAGAGACTTCTAGCACCATTAGACCTTCTAGGTCAGATGGACCTAGTGACAGGCAGCTCAAAAGACAGTCTGGATGCCCAGCAAAGCCCTGTCTTGATCTCAGAAGTTTACCTTGCTTTAATCATGTGCAACTTATAAGATCTAGTAGGATATTAAATTTTATTTTTGTTGCTTTTTTAAATTTATTTTTTTAATAAATAAGACATTAAAAGAGTTCCAAAATTAAAAGTATTAAAAGGGTATAAAAAGGTATACAGTAAACCGCCTCCCTTGTACCGTTAATTTCCTGTCCAGCAAAAAACCACTGTGTTTAGCTTCTTGTGAATTCTTCTAGAGACATATTATGCTTACGAAAGTAAATAGAAGCACGTGTGTGCGAGTGTGTGCGTGTGTGTCTTCCCGTCTCCCACCGTTTATTAACACGATTGATAGCTTACACTTCTGTCCCTGACTCGTTTAACTCAACAGTATATTCTAGCCCCCTTCACATAGCAGCACATAAAGAGGTTCCTCACTGAATTCAGAACTGTCCAGGAGTCCATTCAGCAGATGTGCTACCATCAGTTTAACCATTCTCCTATTGATGGACGTGTAGGTTGTTTCCAATCGTTTGGAATCACAGAGAGGACCACAGTGCGTAACTCCCTACACTTGGAGGTGCAGCTTCCTAGGAGGAGTGCATGTGTAACTTTAAGGGATATTTTCAAATGACTCCACTTGAGATTTGTATCAATTCACACTCCCACCGGTAACGTAGATGTGTGCTCATTTTTGTGCCCCACCGTTCTCAGCGGGTGTTTGAATCTTTGCCAATCTGATCAGTAAAAAATGTTATTTTGAGGTACTTTAATTTGTAGGTTATTTAATTAAACTCTGGCGCTGTATACCTTGTGTCACTAGTCAGATTTTAAGCTACTTGGGCTTTCACAGGCTCTGTATTTTATGCCCTGATGTATAATCACAGAAATGAGAAGGAGAGCGAGAACCAGGTCTAACTTGTTTGTGGCTCTCTCCCTGGTTCCAAGCACAGTGTGTGGCACCTAGTAGATGTTCACTAAATATTTATTGAGAGAATGCATGAACGAATGGATGGATCGAATGTGATGCTGGCCCCATCTGTCCAGCAGTTTGTAGATTAAAGAGTACTTTTCCCCCATTTTATCAATTCCATCCTCCCTAAAGTCTAGTGAGGGGGCACTAGAAAAGATGATGATAGCCTGCTCTGCACAAAGCCCTAAGAGCTAGCATCCAGAGACCCTGCTAAAAGAACAAGGCCACGTTTCCAAGTTTCATTCCAAGGATTTCCCCGATGTCCTTTGCCTGATTGGACCAAGAGGTAGGCAACTGATGCAAAGGTATCTTATTTAAAGACTGGCCAGCAACCTACGATCTCTGAGAAACAGCTGGGAAAGCTGGGCTGGGCCAGTCAGGACTAGGGGGTGGACTCAGAGCTGAAAGTTCAAGAGGTAAAATTTGAGTCATGGTGGCCATTATGGGTCATAAAGAAGCCATGAGCTGTGAGGGAGGACTGGGGAAACTCTGAATGAGCAAAGGAAGCTGGACAGCAGAGGGAAGGCCACAGATTGCCAGGAGAAGTGAATTTCCTCATGTGGTCCTGGGAGACAAAAGGAGAGCTGTGTCCATTACTGATGGCTTTCCAGTTGAGTCTCATGATTCCTAGAAATGAATTTAGGATTCTATCCTTAGATTCCACGAGACCCCTGAGTGACCTGACAAGAAACGTTTCTTCACTTGAGGTGCCTGGATGGGGTCTCTGTTTCTTGCCATCAAAAGATCCCTAAGTGGCTCCCATTTTGCCAGTGTGGGATCTGAGGCTCTGAGCAGTGGAGTCCAAGTTCCCTGCCTGCCATATCAGTGGGCTCAATGCCTTGCACACGGGGGTAGTCAGTTCATATTTGGCAATGGCATGACTGGTAGATTGACTTCTCAGTTGCTTGATTTAAAACAACAACAAATCTTAGCAGAATGCATTTTCCGGGACTTCCCTGGTGGCGCAGTGGTGAAGAATCCGCCTGCCAATGCAGGGGACACGGGTTCGAGCCTGGTCCGGGAAGATCCCAAATTCCATGGAGCAACTAAGCCCGTGCACCACAATTACTGCACCTGCGCTTTAGAGCCCACAAGCCACCAGTACTGAGCCCACGTGCCACAGCTACTGAAGCTTGCGTGCCCTAGAGTCCCTGCTAGGCAACAAGAGAAGCCGCCACAATGAGAAGCCCGCACACCGCAACGAAGAGTAGCCCCCGCTCACCGAACTAGAGAAAGCCCGCGTGCAGCTTTATTTTGAATTAATTAATTAATTAATTAATTTTTAAAAAATGCATTTTCCAAAGATGGTGGCAACAGTAACTGCCATCCCACACGCAACCTTGCCACTCCCCCATCAAGAGATGGAATCTAATTCGTCTCCCTTAAACCTGGACTGGCTTTGGTAACTCCCTTATGACCAATAGAATATGGCAGAAATGATACTGCATGACTTTCGAGGTTATGTCATAGGAAACCTGGAAGCTTTTGCTTGGTCTCTTGGAACACTGATGCTCGTGATGGCTGCCCCCCCTCAGAAGCTAACCCTCAGGCTATGAGAAGCCCGGGCCACAGGGAGAGGCCGTGTGCAGGTGTTGTGATGATCAGCTCAGCTGACCCCAGACTTTGAGACATCCCAGCTCAGGCACTGGACCGGTGGGTGAAGAAGCTTCCAGCTGAGTGCAGCCCCCAGCAATTCAAGTCACTCTCAAGGATGTGAATCTTCCTGGCTGGGACCCCAGACATGATGGTGCAGAAGCAAGCATGTCCACTGTGCCCTGAGCAACTTCCTAAGCCCCAGAAGCTAGGAGCTTAATAATATTGGACTTTGCTTCACCCCACTAGGTTTGGGGGTCGTTTTTTTAATACAATAGGTAACTAAAATCGATGACTGGAACAGAATTTCTTTCCCCTAAAATCATGATTTCACTTCCTATTCATGTCCAGCTAAGGGTTAACAGATGCATTCTAAATCCAGTAGCTATTTCCTTAACTTGAGTCCATAAACCAAAGTAGAGCCCGTCCAAGACTGGGAGTGACTCTAAAAAGAAGGTTCCTTGACTATAAGGCCAGGAGAGGTTTGTTCCTTAAAACTGGTGAAAAGAGGTTTCCTGACACATGAGAAAATGACATCTGTTTCTTGGGCTAAACGCGCACACACACACACACACACACACGCACACACACACACACTGTGGACTGCTTCCTGTGCAGACAACGTGGGCTCAGTTTTCCGGGAAACAGTTATCCAGTTAGGAAATTCTCCAGTCAAGAAACGTGGCCATTAGCTCAGGGGAGGGCACTCTGGCACAAAGGCTGGCAGGGGAGCCAACCCTTCCAGCCAACGTCCTCGTGAAGAGCTGACGCCACCAAGGAGCCCCCAATACCGATGTGTCCTCTTAAGTAAACGGCAAGCTTCTGGCCCGCACGGCGCTCTGCAAACTGTGAAGATCTCTCCAAATGCATAGCTGTGAGCCGGGATACCAGCCTTTCAGGCAACAGACTGGGGAAGTGGGGGGACTGTGACATCCTGCGGAACGCAGGTCCCCCTGGCAGGAGGCCGCGGCTGAGGGGAACGACCCACTCAGATCCCCCTCCCTGCGCTCAGCACTTCAGAGTTTGCACAAAGACCTGCCCTGCTTGCATTCATCGGAGCGTCTCTCCATCGAGAAAGACTCATGATTTCCATTTTATTCATGTGAACTTGAAGCTGAGAGGAGCTGAAGGCTCTTCTAAGGGTCACATAGCCATTAGGTGGGAGAACCAGGCTGAAACCTGGGTCCCCTTATTCTTTGTCGTGCAGCCTTTGCACTGAGCTCGTGGCCAGATTCCTCACATCTGCGGAGTATTTTACTGTTGGCAAATGCCCCCACAGGCAATGCAACCATGGAGCCCCGCAGGACCTGCATCGAATCTCCACTTTATAGACAAAGAACCTGCCGTAGAGTGAATTGCCCCAGTCCCGCTGCTAAACGAGTGGAACAGCCAGGCTCTGAGCCGGGTCTCATGGCTCCAAAGCCAGTGGTCCTTCCATGCCGCTGCTTCCCACCACAGAGCCGCATCAGTGAAACCCTTTCCCGTGTGTCTCCTTTCTGCCCCGGCTCCTGAAACACACATGAGCCTGGGCAGGGAGGTCATTGCCAGCAGCCTTTTAGCAGTGATGTTCCTGCGGTTCTTCAACATTTATTAAATATCCACAGCATGTAAAGCACTGTCCAGCCCGCAGTGACCGCCTCCGACAGATGTGGTATTGAAGGCAGCCGTGACTTGGGCACCGAAGGGCCAGACACACCAGTGTCGGGCCTCCCACTGTGCCCGCTGCCCTTTCCCAGGGTCCAGGGGCATCCACCCCCACCCCCGACATCAGAGGGGCTGGGAGCTGATCTCCTGCAAGCCCAGGTGCGGCCGCGGGGGAGCAGAAACCCTCGGGGCTGTGGCGTGATTAAACTCCGTGTTGTGAGAAAGTGACACTGTGATCTGATTCATACCAGTAAATATGTGATTTACATTTAATTCTGAGTAACCTTTCTGGGCTCGGCGAGGTGTGAAGGAATCTGATGGGGCCGGCTCCCTGGAGGGGGAGGCGATTCACATTCATTAAGACCTCCACATCAGCCAGCTGAAGGGGGACAGCGGCCCCGCCCGCCCTCCTCCCTCTCGCCCTCCAGGGTCACAGCTGCAGGGAGGCCAGCAGTCATGCTGGGGTGGTGGGTGTAGGTAACCTTGAGGACTGGAGGGTCCGGGAGAAACTGGGAGGGAAATAAACAGCAGGTCCACAGGCAACACTGTCCAGGCTGACGGCACTCCAGACTGCTGCATTAGCTGTGTTGATCTCTGGAGGGTGGAGAAGGGTATTGATTGAGGGGGTGGCAGCCCTCAGTGGCCCCAGCCATCTCCTTTGTACATATCTACAAGGCACTGTTCAGCCGCCTCTGGTTCATACAGATCTGGGCGGAGAGAGAAACGCCCGGGAAGGAAGGCTGGGGTCTCGGGACCTCATCCCCGCCAAGGCAGCTGAGAGCAGGGGTGGTACTCCTGGCCCCCCAGGACACATGCTTGGGGGTTGATTACCTGGGCTTGGATCACTTGCAGGTACACACGGCCTGCTGAGGTTGGGAGGCCAAAGTGGTGCCCTGAGGGAAAACGATGTGCTTCTCCTTTGGACAGAAGCCTAGACACTCCGAGACCCTGAGCTTCTCTGCCCTCTTCATGGGAATATCTGTAATGACGAATCAAAACCCTGAGAGCTGCTGTCTGCTGGATGCTTGCTGGGTGCCATGCACCATGCAAAGCCCTTGTTCATCCTTCCCATTGAGTCCTTACCACAGCCTCTGAAGGAGCCGGTGTTCTTACTTCCAGTCCGAGGATGAGAACCCGCACCGTGATTACGGTTCGGGATGGTGAGCCCTATGGGATAACGAACAGACCAGAGGGAGGCGGCAGCGGGTCATGGCCCGTTCTAGGGGACCCTTACCCTGCTGGAATGTGTACCTCTGGTCAGTCCCTCATTGGAGGTGTTTTTTATTTGCATGAGACCTGTTTTCCCAACAGCACTGGGCCTGATGCTTTGCCTCGTACCGTTCCGGGGCCCTTTGAGTGACTGGAGGGAAAGAGAATACGGCCTCTGCCCCCAGGGGTCTTTGCCCCCCCGGGGGACTGGTCCCACCCAAAAGCCCTTTAAGAAGAGAAGGTCTGGACACTCAGTGGGTGCAGGTTTGGGTGGAGAGCGAGGCCCCAGCGGCAACGGATGGAACTCTCTAGGTAAGGACGGCTCGGCCCCTTCGTGGCCGCCGACTTGGGGCGGTCCGCTCTGTGAGCCAGGCCACCCACGTGGCCCAGGAGCTGCCTGAGGGTGGGGCTGCGGCCCTCGGGATCACACAGTGGCCCCAATGCTACAAGTGCTCAGGAAGGTCTTCGGGAGTAAGTGTTCCTCGGTTGTCTCACTGAAGTAAGTGGGGAGATGAAGGTGAGCTGGGGATTCCATCCTAGGTCTCCACTGTGGCCACCCACTGGCAGTGATGTATTGAGCACCCGGGCGTTTGAGGTACGTTCCTTCAGCACACTCATGCAGCCTGGGCTCAGGGCTCTGGGCCAGTCACTGCGGGAGACGGCCACGAGAAAAGGGCACTGAACCATCTGGGCTGAAAAGAGTTGGAGGGAGCCAGTATGGAAGCTGTGAGAGGTGCCTGGCCCAGGACAGAACTGCGGAAGGTGGCAGCTCCTGAAGAATTCCCTGGGGCGAGGGACAGCTGAACTGGGAGCTGAAAGTGGACAGAGCACCCACCAGCCAGGCCAAGAGATGGGGAAGAGGGTCCCAGGTGTCCCAGGGGAGAAGATGGGTCATGAGAGAGCAAGAAATCCCCAGGGCGGGCAGTGTTTCTGTGTGGCAGGACAGGGGAGTGTGCACCTGTCCCAGGGCCCTGCAGGACATGTTAGGGGCTTTGAACTTATTCCTGAGGGTGACAGGGAGCTAGTGAAAGCTGTCAGGCAGAAGAGTGTTAGAATCCAGGAGGTTTTTTTGAAAGCTCACTCAAGCCGTGCTCTGGGGAGGGAGGGAGACGGGTGAGGCAGCAGGAGCCGTCAGCCAGGGGAGGGACAGGGAGCCCCGCCTGGGCTGGGGGAAGCAGACCGGCAGGGAAAGGGTCAGAAGCAATTGCTGATCCGGATGTAAATGGGGGACAGCATCCAGGATGGTGCTCTGGTTTCTGGCCTTTGCAATTGGGAGGAAGCGGTACTGATTCCTGGCCCAGACAGGAGAAGAAGAAGAGTTTGGGGAGGAAGGATGATGTGCTCCATTTTGGACCCGCTGAATGTGAAGCGCCTGGTGAGATGTCTGGAGGGCAGCGGAATGCTGACCTGAGGGGCAGGAGAGAGGTCCAGGTGACAAAGATGTGGGAGTCATCAGGGGCCAAAGCCAGACTGAGGGAGGTGGGAGGTGAGGAAGTGGGAAACGCTTGTGCAGACACCCCTGGTTAAGAAGTTTGTCTGTGAAAGAAAGGCCAGGGTGGGGCAATAGTTGGAAGGGGCCAGCAGGTCAAGAAAAGGATGTTTTCAAGACAGAAGAGGCTCTTGGCCGGGCGCCAGGAGCGAGGTTGAGGATGCAGCAGATAAGGGGCGGATGGGTTGAACGGGTGTCTGAGGAGGTGCGGGTCCAGGCTGGGCAGAAGCACTGTGGTGGAGGCAGGGAGAAGGGAAGAGGGATGGGCGTGGATACCCACCCATCTGCAGGTTTGGCGGTGAGGACACGAGGCGTGGGTACCGCTGTGCGGGGATGTGGAGTTTGGGGACCCCATGCCATCGGCACAGCCCTGGTCCTTGGTCCCCTTTCTCAGTGCACCCTCGCTGTCCTCCTCCACCCTTCCACCCTCCCCACAACCTGCTCACTGCCCCCAATCCAGGCAGGGGAGGGAACGTGAAAGGGCAGTCACCTTGTGGCCTTGGCCATCTTCTGTGCGGGTAAGACCAGCAGACACGGGGTGGGGCAGCAAGGAAGCCTCCGAGGGGGCCGTGGCCCCAGATGAAGTGGTGGGAACTGAGTTGGAGGCTGTGGGAGGGGAGTTGGGTGAGCCGAGGGCCCAGGAAGCAGCAGGGATGCCTGGTGTGTGTGTGTGTGTGTGTGCGCGCGCGCTCACGCATGTGCACGCAAACTCGGGTAGGCTGGGGGAGAGCAGTTTTGCTGCAGGGGTTTGAAAAAAAGCACAAAAGCCCAGAAAAAGGAATTTCTCCCCAGGCCCATGAGGCCCAGGCTCTGAGATGGAGCCAGGCCCCTCTGCAGGGAACCTTCAGCGAGGGAGTGAGTAATTAGGGATGATAATAGCAAGACGGGCTGGTTTTTAATCTGTGCTTGACATCTGCCATGTAAAATGTCACGGAATGACTGTGTGGCAGAACGAGTACCCAGATGGGTGTCGTCCTGGGCTGGCCTGTCACACCCTCCCCCTGCCCCCTCCCTTCTGCATTGTCCAGAATGAGGCCTCTCTCCTCCCACAGATGCCACCAAGACACAGGGCCCAGTGGGACAAAACAACCCCCGTGTGCAGGGGGCAGGGCCTGACCCAGGTCAGCTGAGTGGAGTCTGGGATGAAGCTGCCCTTCTGGCTGTAGCTGTTTTCTGTGTTCACCTCCCAAGGCTGCCCAGGGGCCAGGTCTCCAAGTCCCGTTGCCTTCTCTAGGAAAGAGTTGCTGTGATTCGTGTTTATTTCAGTCTTTCTCCTTTCCCAGCATATGCCAGGGAGAGGGGGCTGAGGTTTGGGGAAGGGAAGAAAGGAGAGCCTCATTTAGTTTTCTTGAAAGTTCTACTGTCTTAAAGACTTTTGCAGGGGGATGGGGGGCCGTTGGCCGGCATCCAGAAAGACAGAGGCAGGGCCATGGGAGAAGGTCATGCAGGGTATACACTGCTCAAAGGCACCCCGGCAGGAGGGGGGCCACGGTGTAGGGAGGTTAAGTGGGGCCTGAAACCCACCCTGGGTCCACTAGCCAGACCTGAAGCCCTGTGTGGGCTGTGTCTGCAGAAAGAGGGCGCCCTTTTTCAGTTCACGCAAAGGCACTGTGTAGCTAGCTGAGTGCCCCAGAGACGCTTTAGGGCCCCGATCCCCAGCCAGAGTGACCTCCACGGACAGAGGTGTGTGATAAGAACCTTCTGGCAATCTGGATCAGCTGCTCCAGTGGCCCAGAGGAGAGTTGGGAACTGGAGGATTTTCATTTCGCAGGTTCCTTGGAAGGGCAGGTGGTGGGAGGCGTGTAGAGTCGGGGTGAGGCAGGCATGGACTCGGGGAGGGTCCAGGAGGACAGGTTCATGCTTCCAGGAAGGAAGGGGTGAGCAGGTGGCGGCACTGGCTGAGGAGCCCCGGGTTTGGCTACAAGCCCAGCTCTGCCACTGCTCTCCTGGGAGGCTCTCGGCCAATCACTCTCTGTCCCTGTGCCTCAGTTTCCCCATCTGACAAATTCAGAGGCAGGGAGGAGGTAGACCAAAGCGATGACTTGGATTTGGCGACAAAAGAGACAGAGTTCTGGCTCTGCCACCCACCCATGGGGTCCGTGACTCCAGCCAGGTCCCTGGACACGTCTGAACTTCATTTCTCAACAGAAGGCCACTTGTCCTCAGCCTCTTGGCCAGCCACCCAGGCCTGGGCTTGGGTTCCTATTGCCCTCCCTCTCTCCCACCCACCCAGCCACCTCTCCTTCCTGGTGGGGAATAAACCAGAATAGGACCCGTCTCTCCTTTAGGGGGGAATGTGTTCCGTTTCCATCAGCCCCCGGGGAGAAAGAGGAAGAGGAAAATTACAGTATCAGCATGGAGACTACAATTGGAGGTGTCTGATTCACCAGGGAGGGTGACTCGTTTCTCTTTTTTTATTTTTAGTTGCTATTATCTTGGCAAGGAGGCCTGTGCCCATTAACCTGTATGGCCAGAGCGGAGACTCTGAGAAACTGGCTGGTGAATAAACCTGCCCCTCCTGTGTCCCTTCCACTCCCATCGCTTGTTTATAGCCTTCCTTCCCTCTGGTGAATTAATTAACTTGTACTCAGGGCCTCGGACACTCGCTGTGTGTTTCGTTGGTGTCCCTTTGAGGCCAGAGTGTGGAAGGACCGGAATGGGCGGGACGGTGGGGCTTCTGGCCACAGCCCAGCCCGGCCCAACCTCCCTGACTCCAGCTCTGAGACCTTCCGCAAACCATCCCTGTCCCCAGGGAGTAAGACTGAGGGGGTCTCTGGTACCCAAGCTTCACTCCTTAGAGGCTTGAGCGGTTTGGGGTTTTAAAAGCCACTCAATCTATCCCCATTTGCAGAGTTTGAGAATAGACTAAGGGAAAAAAAAAAGTCTACGATACATCCCTTTCCCTCAGCAGGGAAGCAAGGGCCCAGGACACAAGACTTCAAAATTCTCTGGGCCCAGAGCAGTACCCGGCTGAGGATGGAGGCAGGGAGGGGAGATTCTGGTGGGTGGTGCAGAGAATGGAAGGCACCCCTCCAGGGGCCCCATGAGCAAAGGTGGGGAGAAGGGCTGCACCGGGGAGCGTGAGGGACCCCTTAGGTTGGAATTCTCAAGCCCAGCCTCCTATTTCACAGTTGGCGAGATTGAGGCCGAGAGAGACAGCATCTTGGTCATTCATTCAGCCAGCCAGCCATTCCTTCCTTCAACACACTTTTATTAAGTCCCCAGGTGGTGGACAAAGGCTACCCTATTCTGTCCCCACAGCACCCACAATGCCACCTTTGTCTGTTCCCCTGCCTAACTGGGAGCCCCACGTGCAGTGTCCACCATGCTACCCCGGACCCGGGCCTGACACATGGCGGGGGTTAGTGATCGTTCGGGGACTTTTTTGTCCAAGGTTACTCCAGGGGACCGGGCTACAACCAGTGCCACGTCCATCTTCCCATCTCCCCACGAGCACACCCAAGGTCCCCCCAAACACACAAATTATGTAGAAAGAGCACCCTGGGCTTGTCAGTGCAGCATCAATGCCTATCCTCTGCATGCTCTCAGCCCCGTCCCCCCAGATGGACTCCCCTGTATCCCAGAGTTCCCTCCCCCATCTCCAAAACACCCAGGGTCCAGAGAGACCCCAGGGCAGCCTTCTGGACAAGGGCACACACAGGGGTGAGTGCCTGTCACCTCCCACAAGCCCCTTGCAAGCCTGAGGCCCCAGACACCCGCTGTCCAGATTTCCATCCCCTTGATCTCAAAGAGGGTGGCTGAGCCAGGCACTGGTCGCACGGGAGAGGCTGCTCTTGGGACACGTCTCTTGTTGGAGGGGGACATCGTGCTTCTTTCTCTCCACAGCAATGCGGACTCCTAGAGGAGGGGGGTGGGAGGGGCTAGGCTCGGGTTCCACCCAAGAATTCCAGCAGCATCTACTCCTCAAGCCATGCTGTGCCACTGCTCAGGATAGAGGTCGGCCTCCACCCTGCTCCGGGTCTCCATCTTGCACCCCGAAGGTGACCTCTCAGAGCGGGCTTGAGGTCCAGCCCTCTGTGCCAGCTGGGGAATGGGGTCAGGCGTCTGCCCTCTTTCAGCACCTTGAACGACCTTGCTGAGTATCAATGATTAGTCCTCATCAGCATTGGTGATATTATGAAAATCACTACAATTAAAGTGGGCGGGTTGGCTTTGCTCTGTGCTGCAGCTTCTGTAAAGAGCTAAGAGGGAAATTCCCCACCCTCTGGCCCCCAAACCCCACCCCAGTCCACCGCCTTGGGATCTTCCCTGGGCTGGGAGAGGACTTCACATCCCAGACCCTGCTCTCTCCAGTTCTCCTGGCTCTCCTCGGCCCCCAGGGCTGAGGCCAAGTTCTCTGGGCACAGTTGTGGGCCTAAAATTACCTCCTGATGCCTGCAATTTGCCATTTTCACCTTCCAAATAGAGTGCAACTGGCTAATTGCCATGACAATTAGGTAATTGCAGGTGCAATTAGCATCTCTCTAGCAAAGCAGAGGGAGGGAGACAGAGGGAGAGGGGAATCACGGAGAGGAAATGCAAGAGCATGCAAGGAAGACCAAGGGTTGTGAGAGAGAAGCCCGGGGCATGGGAAGAAAGAGAACAAAGTAAGTGGACGAGGAGAGGATGGGTAGAGAGAGGAAAGGGGTGTGTGCCTAGAAAAATAAATCAGTAAGCCGAGAACCCCATCCTAGAAGAGCTGATGGCCAGGAAGTGAGGATGAGCCCTGAGCATGGCAGGAAGACAGAGGGAAGAACAATGAAAGCTGGTTGTGTCTGCTGGGCTTCCTGGGGAAGCTGAGGATGGGCGAAGGACCGGGGTCTCCACAGGCAGACAAAGGGAGATGGGCGTCCTAGCAGTGTTCCAGCACAAGCAAAGGCCCTGAAGTGAGAGAGCTGGAGTCTGGGAACTGTGAGAGGCTAGATGCAGCACTGTCCAATAGAGTATACTGCCATGATGGAAGTACTCTATATCTGCACCATCAATGCGGTAGCCACCAGCCACACGTGGCTGACGAGGACCTGAGATGTGGCCAGCTCAACTGTGGAGCTGCCTTTTCATTTTATTTAACTTTAGGTTAAAATGAAAATAGCCACAAGGACAGCACAGACTGTTAGAGGAGTGGGGGTGAGGCTTGGATGCCAGGATAAGGCCCCCATAGAGACTGCCCTTCGCCCAGCCTGAGAGACCAGGAAGGTGGTACCAGGTACTGGGGTACCTGGGGAGGATGCAGCAGGAGCTGAAAAGAATGGGCAAGTCCCCGTGTTTGGATGTGGACTTATTCAGTTTGCGTGCAGGCGGGCCACCAGGAGGAGATGTTTAGTGGACCATTGGAAGTTTGGGATTGAAACCCCTACCTCTGTCCCCACCACATCCCCATACCCTCAGCTCTGCACGGGTATCTCCTGGCGTCCTATTTCATGAAAGCTCCATGGTCTGGGAGGAAGAGAAGGCAAGGGCATTCCCCCTGCCCTCCAGCTCCATATTCCCCAGGCTCAAACCCAACCCAGGACCCCCATCCAGTTTTACAGCAAAACAAGCTTTCAGAGAGATAATGTGCATTAACAGGGCGACCATACTCACACTCACATGCATTCACACCCAAACGTACAAGTACACACAGGGTTACACAGTCACACTTGGACATGCTCCACACATGCACACACACACACACACACACACACACACACACACGGAGTGCTTTGGGCAGCTATTCCTAGTGGTTTCGGGGCCACAGACAGAGGGGCTTGGAGGTGCAACGGGTAAGGGTCACCATCAGGACCAGTGAGTCAGAAAGGACGCAGTCTGCGGACCAGAGCAGATGCCGAACTCAGAGCCCCGCCGTAGGGCTGCATTCTCAACCCCGTGGTCACTGGGCCCTTTGCACTTCCATGCGTCTGTGGGGGATGGGGAGTGGGGTGGAGTCGGGGCAGGACTGCGCCCTGGCTGGGCCTGTGAATGCCAGGCTGCCTCTGGAGAGGGGCGTGAGCCCTACTGAGCGTGGCACGCCGCGCCTTGCCCCTGCCTCCCGTCTCACGGCCCTCACCCCGCTCACCCCTCAGCTCCGCCTGCCGGCTGTGCTCCCACTTCCACCTCTGCGACTCCCTTCCTCCTGGCCTTCCCAGCCTCCCTCCCCACGGTCTCCGGCCCCCTCTTCTCCTGTGCCAGAACCAGACATCCCAACCCACGTGGAACTCCCACCCAAGGACTGCCCCGCGGGACTTCCAGAACATTCTTTTCTTTGCTGATACTGGGGCCTGCCTGAGAAAGCCCTCAAGGCCCGGAGGTCTCTGGACTGCAGCAGCAGGATGAATGGGACCAGCCCCCAGGCTGCGAAAGGCGACAGCAAGCTTTTTAGGTGACGAAGGGTGAAGGCCCTTTGCACAGTCTGCACCTGAGGGGGCACGTGGGCATCCGTGTGTGGGGTGAGGGCACTGCAGTCTCCCTTTCAGCAGCATCTGGCCCCAGTGTGCAGTGTCTGGGGTGGCGTCCCCAGAACACCTCGGCTTTTGTTGGGCAGCGTTCGATTTTACTGGAAAGCAGAGCGCTCCGGCTCAAACAGGGTGTGACCACAGAGGTGCCCTCTGTCCCTGGAATCCTGTAGTGGGATGAGTTCTTTTCCTTGTTCTCCCCCAGCGCCTGATACAGGCCTGACACAAAGGGTTGGGTCAACCAGAGGGGGCCTGGAGATGGCCAGAGCCTGAGCCTATGAGCTCCCGGGCCTGTCTGCCCGCCCTCCCATGGCTGGTGCCACTCAGGCCTGGACAGGCAGTGGGGAGGTACACACCCGAGACCCTGCACCAGGAGGCACAGGGGGGAGGTAGCAGGTGGGCAGGAAGGACACGGCTTCACATATTCAGCCCCAAACCCACCTGCCCCCGAGGCCAGGCAGTAGGACTGCCCGCACCTCCCCAAACCTCATTCTCAGGCTGCACATCCTCATTTGGTGGTCACACACACGCACACGCACACACGCACACGCACACACACACACACACACACAGGCCAAGGCAGCGCTCTGCAATGATTTCAGCTTGACCTCCCCTGTATAAACGACAGGCACAAAGAGTAGAGCTGGGAACTGTCCTTCAGAACCCTGTTTGACTGCTGTATGTTATATATGAAAGGCGTAAAGAGAGTAAATCCTAAGAGCTCTCATTACAAGGAAAACATGTTTTCTTTCTTTTTTTTTTTTACTTTAGATGATGGGATGTTCACTAAACTTACTTTGGCAATAATTCCATGATGTATGTAAGTCAGACAATTATGCTGTGTACCTTAAACTTAAAGCTTGTATGTCAATTATATCTCAATAAAACTAGAAGGAGAAAAAAAAAAAAAAAGAACCCTGTTTGGATTCTCCTAAGGAAAATCCATTTGTTGTTAGAGGTTGGGGTCAGGCACCCAGGGCTGAAGAAACAACAGTCTGTTTTAAAGAGAAAAGGAATTTGTTACAGGATTTCAGTTGGATCCCAAAATCAGTTTCTGCGGGAACCAGAGACCCAAACATGGAGGCTACACAGCCGGGACTGAATCTGAAGGCTACGCTGCAGGTCTGGCCACAGAGTCACCGCAGTCCCCTCAGCCAGCACACTTGATGTCACTCCTGAGCCCCGCCCACAGCTCCCCCTTGGAAAGGAGACCAGTCAGTTGGCATCTCTGCCAAACAGGGCCTCGCCGCACCTGCTTCTGCACATGCCTCACTTTAGATTTGCATCTTGTGTGGGAACACCTGTTGGGCTGAGCCGGGGCCCTGGCTGCACCCTGGCCGCAGAGGAGGCTGTAAAGCTAGTATGTTTCCCTGAGGAGGCAGGGACCCAAGAACCAGGTTCCTAGACGGGGGAGTTGCTGCTAACCCAAGATTGACAGACGGCCCAACACTCCGCCCGCCCAAGCCCTCTGCACAGGCCGCTCCCAAAACCTGCTCTACCAGCCGCTTCTCCAGCCCCTCGTGGAGGACCCAGTCCTGTCGCCACCCTTCACTCCTCCCCCCTGGTTACCCAGCCCCGTGTGATCTGCCCCAGGGGGCCCTCTGCCTTGGGGCAAGTTTCTAGGGCTTGTGGGAACAGGGGCGGGGAGGTCAGTAAACCACAGACTGTGACTTTCCGGTGACATTTTGCTCAGGCTGGGGCTGAGGTCGGCCTCGACACCTCAGATTCGGGAACACACGCCACCAAGCAAGCTTCTCTAAGAAGGGCTCCGAGGGGAGGCACCTGAGCAGCAGAAGGGTCCGGGACAGAGCGAGGAGACCCTGCCGTGTGCTGAGCACCCAGGCGGTGGTACCTCACGCTTACTGAGCCCTTGCGACGTGCCAGGCGCTGTGCCGAGCTCTCAGCTCTTAAAACCCACGCAGCAACTTTATGAGTTAGGAGCTGCTATCCCAGGTGACAGATGAGGAAACCGGGGCAAAGAGGTAACTCACCTGGGGCCACCCAGCTGCTGAGTGGCAGAAGTAGGATTTGAATCCAGTCCGGCTCCAGAGCCCTCCATCACTTTGTTACACGGGCTCTCAGACTGTTTATCCTCTCCGCCCCTCTTACTTCTTCCTCTGAAAGGTGGGCCCCAAGGGGTCAACAGACGTGGTGTGGTGGAGAAACCCGCTCACGGTTGGTGATGTTAGGGTTTGACACCCGCTCTGCTTCCTCTTGGCTGTGTGACCTTGGGCGGTTACTCAACATCTCTGAGCTTTAACCTCCTCCCCCACAATATGGGACAATGAGGTCTATCTACAGCAAGTCTGTGGGAGCAGTAAGTGGTGGGTGTTTCGTGCCTGGGGCATGGCAAGAGCTCAGGAAATGTAGGACCAAGGGCACCCCAGCCTGAGCCCCTCAGATGGCTCCTGGGATAAGCGAACTCGGCAGTCCCCCACCCCGGTCAATACCTCAGAGAATCTTAGACCCCCAGAGGGGGTTGGGAGATGATGGAGTCCAACCTCCTCTTCCATGGAGCTGTCCGTGCCCGGCATTACGCATATCACCCCTCTCTGGGCCCCACTGAGACCAGCTCTGGCCTCTGTTCCCATGTGCCCTGTGCTCCCTCCTGTCCTGAGGAAGCAGCCATGTGCCCTCTCCACCCCAGGCCTATGGTCTGAGGACCAGTGCTTCCTTTGAAGACAGGAAGATGGAAGCAGGCAATGCTTAGCCTCACCAGGAAAATGCCTCTCTCCTGTTGGAATCAAGAATGTTTAAAGGGGTCAGGGAGCACTTTGAATAGAGAATTCCCCTTGAGTCAGAGAAAATAATTCTCGCGAGAAGATTCTTACTCTGAGCGGGTAAGCGATTTTGCCCTTGGCTTTCCGTACTAAGCCATGGCGGCTACCTGGAGCCCTGTGTTGAGAATTCTGGGAGAATTCCTGACTTGGTGGGAAAGAACCCTGTGACGGATTAGTGTCGTCTGCCTTGGGTGCGGGCGAAAGACACCCGTAGCCTGTATTTGTCATTCTGGATCTGAATGTCTGCCCGTGAGGCCCAGACCTACTCGCTTCCCTCCCCTGTCCCCCCTTAGTCTGCTCTCCCCGAAAGTTCCCTAGAACGAGGGATCTGTCACCGTTCAAACAAAACTCTCCCATGGCCTTCAACCAGGGTGTGGTTGTTTTGTTTCTTGTGCCTTTCCTCCTTTTCTCCTAAATGATGAGGGTCTAGAGCAGTGGATCTCAACCGGGGGCAATTTTGCCACCCAGGAGACATCTGGCAAGGTCAGGAGACGTTTTTGGTTGTCAAAATGCAGGAGGGTGGGGAGAGGGGGAGAGGGTCGGCGCTGTTGGCCTCTAGTCAGTGGAGGCCAGGGATGTCCTCCACTGTTGTCCTGTGTCCTCCTACAACACACAGGACAGCTCCCACGTCAAAGAATTATCTGGTCCAAGTTGTCAACAGAGCCAAGGCTGAGAAATCCAGGTCTGGAGAGCGCTCGGCTTTCTTGCCGTCATTAGGTTGATCTGTTGGCCTCCTACCCCAGCACCCCTAAACTTCCAAGCGAGAATCAGCTGTTCCCTCCTTCTCACAGCCTCTCCCATCACTGACCCCACCTTACCCCTCGGCACGGCTCACAGATCCTTTCAGCATCTCCCTCCACCCGGCCTCAGCTCTCACCAAAGTGTTTCCGCTTGCGATTCTCTGCACCACCCCCTTCTATTCATATAGCAACTTCTATTCATCCTTTAAAACTCAGAGTAGACATCATCTCCTCCAGGAAGCCCTCCCTGCCTCAACCTCCAAGGGGACTACAGTAATGTAATCGGCCACCCCTCTGCACTACTTCTGTGTCTGGCAAAACTCTTTGCTGTTGTATCATCATCCTCCATTGCATTTTAAAATTTTTATTTAAATGACCACTTTCATCCTATGACCACGAACTTCTTGAAAGAAGGGACCGGGCTTTATTCATTTTCTTAATCCCAGCTGAGCCCAGTGCCTTGTACACTGTAAGAGCCCAGTAAAGGAGGCTGCTGGGCTGCATGTCCAGTCTTGCCTGGGTGTGACCCCAGGGCTGGCTGGCCCCTGTTGGATTTCCCATAGCAGAGTGGGTTCAGATCCAGCCTCTGCTCCCCACAGGCTGAGTGACCTTTGGCAAGATGCTTCATCTCCCTGTGTCTCAGCTCTGTCTGTAAAATGAGGATAATAATCAAACGTACCAATGGTTGTCGTGATGAATTCAATGAATACATGTAAAGTGTTTAGAGCGGGGCCTGTTACATAGTAGGGGCTCAAACAGAGTTAATGCCGATCATTAGATGACTACGCTATCCACGTCCCGTCATAACCCTGCCTTGGGTGCCCCCTCTGGTTGTCCCATTTCCTCACAGACGTTTCTGTCTCAGAAGCATGACTGCCTTCCACCGTGGCTGCCACCTAGTTCCTGTCACGGATGTCTTCCCGAGCGTTCAAATGTGCCAAATTCTCCAGGCTTCTAGGCTGTGCTGCCCGCCTTCTCTCCCCTTGGGCTCCCGCAGGCCCAGCTCTCCATGCCCCCATCTGACCCAAGCCCCCTCATCAGCCCCGAGGTGCCTAGCAGAGAGCCAAGCCTCTTCGACTCAATCGGGAAGTCCTTGCTGGCTGAATGAATGACTGATGGGACTTGTCAAGTGGGAGCCGAGGGCAGCAGGGGAGGGAAGAGGTTGCTGCAGGGGGAGGAGGGAAGGCAGGCCTCTGCGGAAGGCTCAGGGGCTGTTTCCAGGCTGGCTGATTGGTCTTGACAAGCAGGATGTAGGCTGAGCAGCCCCATGTCCTCTGCACTTTAAAAGGCCAGCGCCCCTCCTGGAATCTTTCCTTGGAGACCTGCTAAAATAATACATTTAGACCTGCCAAACCCAATCGCTTCCGTCTGTCAGGCTCCCTGCAAATAGCACTTCTTAGCAGAGCTCAGCGAAAATACGATTCCAAACAGCATGGGGGCAATCATACATCAATCGAAGAAAAACATTTTCCCCCTTCCCTTCCACCAGCCCCCGTAATTGCATTTTAAAACCGTTCCTGTGTTTCTGGGAGAGGCACCACGGTACCTGTTGCTTTTTAACTCAGAGCTGAGCGAGGCGCAAAATGAGGCTAAACACAGCAAAGTTATTTTGATTTATTTCCTAACGTCGGAATTTGGAGCTTGCGACAGGGACTGAGCCGCGAGAAGACGAGCTGATGAAAATGTATTTTTCCCTGTCGTTACTCTTTTAAATAGACGGCTGTTCTATTCTTCCTTTTTGCCACTTTGCTGTGCTAGACTGAGCTTTATGGCATCCCGGCGTGCCTGCGCTTTGCTTCTCAGTGTCAGAATGTCTGTCCCCGTCCTCCGTGCTCTTCCTCCCGGTGCCCAGAGCTGCAAGACCCCAGAGAGAGTTCTGCCTTGGGGGTCAGCGCGGTCTCCTTCAGGGGCCAGTTGGAAAGTAGACCCCCTCCTGGGGGCGGAGGGGGATGTCCCCCAGGCCTCACTGGAAATGTCTGTAGCATCCTTTCCTCTCTGAGTGGGAGACGGGGGTGGGGATGGCGAGTTATTGAGGAGACAGAGGAAGGAAAGGAGAGAGCAGGGGCGTTTGAAGATGAACATGGATGCTCGCCACCATTTGCCATCGGCCGAACCAAACTGGCCAGTGAGTTTAGGGTCAGGGAAGCTTGGCCTTGACTCCTGACTCGACCACTTACCAGCTGGGAGATGGGTCTTGGGCCGGGCCCCACCTGCAGAGTAGGATTAAGCATAACCTGCCCCTCTGCCCTGTGAGATCCAGGCTTAGTGCCCAATAAATACCACGACCAGAAGGAGCTCAGAGACCTCCTCCAAACCCCGGCCGACTCCTGGGTGCTAGCTGGGGGCCAGGGCCCAGGCCCTCCGCCTCTGGCTCCCCACGGCCACGGCTCCTCTTCTGACTGCACGGCGGACCTGGCCGCGGATGACGGGGGCGTCTGGGCGTTGGCCCAGCGCGTCCTGCCCTCTCACCGGCCGCCTCTCTCCCAGCCCTCACTGCTGGCTCGGACAGCTCCAGGACCCTCCCTCCTCCACCACGAGCAGCTTCTCCTGCCCTGAAGGGCTCCCCTCCTATTCCAGAGGCTCATCACACAGTTTTCTCAACAGAGATTGTTCTCTTCCCGAGAGGAATTTCAGGGCCAGCTGGAAGGCTGTTTTCCACTTTGAGGATGAAACGAATTAATTAGCAGATAGACGCGCCCAGCCCAGGTCCCGGCCTTTGCAGGCCCCCTGAGCTCCTGACACCCCAGCAGTGGCTGGGGTCACCTCCGACCCCTCGATCCCTCGTGTGTCTCCCCTTGCTCTCCACAGCCCAAGCCCACCGGGAGGCCGTTGCGGGGCACCTCAGGCCCCACATGCGCTGGAGAGCAAGGTCCACGCTGGAGGTCCACGTGGCTTCTTGAAGGCCGAAGCTGCAGTGCTTGGGGCCAGTCCAGCGACGCCGCCTCCTATGGGTGCGGCCTCGGGGGGGCCCAGGGCACCCCCAGAGCTTTGGTTTCCTCGCTGGGCCAGCATCCACGTTGAGTGTGACACCAGCGCCTGCCTAACGGGCATCTCCGCTCTTCTCACAAGGCAAAGCTGGCCCTTCTGTCGGCCCCAACATTTCCCAGCCTGCGTCACTGGTGGAGAGGGCATGCCATGTCCCTTTGCGGATGGGGACAGTTGAGGCCTAATTGGTACCAGATCCCTCAGACGCTGGACAGAAGATCCCGGCATGTCTCCCGCATGTCCCTGTGGAGAACCAGGTGGCTGTGCGCCTGACGGGAGCCGTTTGCCAGCGCGGTCTCAAGGACAGGCCCAGCGGGTTGCCACGGAGACGCTGTTGTTAACAGAGCTAATGGCAGCTCTGCGCGGCTGGCAGCACAGATTACAGGACCCCAGAGCTCCTGCCGCCAGTGGTCCACTGCTGCAGGACAAGTTGCTGCCCCCCACCCTCTGCCCTCCACACCCCAGGAGGGCCCCGGACAATATCTTGCCCCGGCTGCCTGCGTCCTTGAAAACTATGTGAGCTTGGGCAAGCTTCCCATCCCCTTCCACACCTTAGCTCCCTGCCCATAAAGCGTGGATCCCTCATAGAGGTGTGATGAGGGTTCAATAAAGTCACCTCTGTGCCCACACAAAAGAAAAACTCAGTGAATGTAAGCTAGGGCCATCTAGGCCTATTCCCTCTGAGGCCCAGAGAAGGCAAGAATTCAGGGCAAGAACGGCAGGGTCCTGGCCGTCGCTTGGGCCTCCTTCTCTCTGCATCGTGTATTTCAAACAAAGCTTAGCTTGTGCTGTCGCCACCCCACTGAAGCGCCCTCCGCGCTCTGGTCCCCAAATGATGTCCTGACCCCAAAGCCAGGTTCCTAGCCTCCAGGAAGCCGTCCACAGGCCCTCAGGCTCACACTGGCTCCTCCTCTCTCTGACTGCAAGGGCACCACATCGGAGGCCCCAGTTTCTCTCTGACTAGTAGTGTCCTTCTTTCCAGGTCTTGCCCAGCCTCTCATTGAGATCAGGGCTCTACCTGCCAGCATCCTGGCCAGACGGCTGACCCACCCTTCTTGGGTGGTCATGAGCTCACCCGACATAGGGGGACGGAAGCCTTCTGTAAACAAGCCAGGAGATGAAACTTACTAGGTCACAGATTCTGGCCCCAAGTGCCCCACCTGTGAAATGGAGGTGACACGGTAGCTGCTGGTTATGGGGACTTGCCCTATGCCAAGCCGTAGGCTCTCTTGTCTCATTCTAGCCTCACAACCTTATTTTTCAGGCAAGGAGACACAGGCTCAGGGCAGCTGAGTAACTTGCCCAACGTCACACAGCAAGTTGCAGAGCAGGGTCTTGTAGAACTCGGGCCTGCCTGGCCCACATCCAGGAGTCTCAGTGCCTTGGACGCACTAAGAAAGAGAAGCCAAGGGGATCAAAGGCCAGGAGCCACGAAGCAGGCCCAGAAGCCTCTGCCGCAGTACCCCGGCCCTGGCTGGGACTCCTGACACTTGATTAGGCTGATTTTTTCCTAGAAGAGCAGGAGGCTGAGGGAGGCCCCCTGAGAAAGGTGTGGGTAGCCGTTTCCAGCTACCTGTACTGGGGCAAGTCAGAGAGGACCAGATGTCCATAGCCCCCACTTCTAAAGGCTTCTGGAAAGTAGGGTGGCGGGTCCGGCCCCAGCAGAGCCTGGGTCTCTTGCCTCTGAGAGAAACTGTCCTGGTGAAGAGAGCAGCTCTGGAATTTGGAGGGGCATTTCTCTGCCCCTGCCCCACCCGGCTGCCCCTCCCTCACCCTCTTCCCTGCTCCCTGAGGTCGGCAGGGGGAGCAGAGGAAGCCCTGGGGGGGTGGTATTCTCTGATTAGAGGCTGGTTCCAGCCAACCACGCCCCCGCCCCCGCCCAAGCCCCGAGAGGAAAGTGGCTTGGTCGGGGCCTCCGAGCAAGCCGGCTTCAGTGTGTTTTCCCTCTGGGGAGCCCCGCAGGCTATGGAAATGATGAAGCTTCTCCCTCGTGACAACACGGCCACCTTGCACCCTGGGTATCGTGGTGCAGAGCCGGTGAGACCTCGGAGACCTTCTAGAACAGGGGAAACGTGAGGCCCAGAGAGGAAAGGTTGAGCATTAGATTACAGAGAGGACCAGCTGGGTCGGGGAGTGAGACCTGCACAGACCACAAGTGCGGCCAGCACGGGGAGGCGTGGATGGCTTAAATAAGCACCCAGCACTGGTGTCTGGGGCCAACAGCCTGGGCCCCAGGCAGGTGGGCAACTGTCCATTTGGTGTGGTTTTTGAGAGGTTTCAGGAATTTGATTTCAGTTTTCGAAAAGAGCTCAAGTGAAGCATGAATAGGGAACCGCGGAAGTATTGCAAGAAAATCCCCACTGAGCTGCCACCTGACGCTCTGGTTCTGGTCCTGGCTGGCCCGCTCTCGCTGAGTGACTTGACGCCCTTGCAAGCTCCTCTGTCTCCTTTATCTGTCAAGTGCAGAAAATAATCCCATTGCATCAGCTTCCCAAGGGAACGACAGAAGATCCAGCACACGGAAACAATCAGACAATTAGAAGCCCCACGAACAGAAGAGGCTGTTACTGCTGATACACACACAAGGCAGGATGAGTCTGGTCTCAGAGAAAGGACCAGGATTTGTCCCCGCAAGAGAGGCCACACTGACAGCCAGCATTGACAGAGGACTGCCGGGCGCAGAGTGTGCCGAGAGGGTCACTTCACTCCATGGACTCTTTACGACCCTTCAAGATGGCTTTCCTTACATCCCTTTTCAGATGAACCATCCGGGACCCAGGGAGGTGACAGGACGTGCCGACGACCACCCAGCTGGTAGTGAGTGCAGGGACAGGAACTTCAACTAAGGCCCTTCTGTTTCTGGGGCCACAGCCCTATGTGATGCTAAGGGTCCGAGGGGGAGGCATATATAATAGACAGAGAATGGGATCTGGGAGCTGAGGACCCACCTGGAGACCAGCCCTCAGGAGCTACCCAACCAGACGACTCGGAATTCCCCATCGGAAAGAGGGAAGAGTGGTCTTGGCGTCTGCTCTGCCTCATGGGCTATTGTAAGTGTGAACTTACATCTTAAGCTTGCATCTAAAGCTGTGCATGGTAACCGTAATTATTAGAATAAGGACCCGGCTGCCGAAGTCATTTAGAGATGGTTGCAATGATTTCTCTGCCCAGGGGGGCTGCACCTTGGCCCGCCAGGGCACTGGGACCAGAGACCATGGTCAGGATCTCAGAGAGGCACCTGTCGGGTGAGTCTCACAGCCTTCACGGTCAGGAGCCCACACGCTCCCTTCCACTGTGCCTGTGACCTGCTTCCACTCTCTCGGGGAACCTGTGTGTGGCATTTACAGGACAGAGCTGTTGCACCTGGGGTGGCCTCTCACTCGGACCTTTCCTGAAGCCGTTCCAAGCCCTGCTTGCAGCAGCTGTCACCCAGGGCAGGGAGTGTAGCAGAGGCACTGGGTATGGGAGGAGACTGGAGAAGCGGCACGTGGTAGTGGCAGAGGGTGGCACTACCACTGAAAAGCCAGCCCGGGAGAAGGGGGAGCTTCTGCTCGCCTTAAAGGAATCCTGAAAGTGTTGACTTGAGCAGATGGGAGGGGCCGCAGGGACTGAAACTGCAGGCAGGAGCAATGGCGGAAGCAAAGGTGGAGATGTGGGAGTGAGGCGAGAGGATGGAGGAACAAACTTGGCCTAAAGGGTCAAAGGGCAATGGCAGATCATGAAAGATGGATAGATCAAGGCTGAACTTAGGTTGGTCCTGGGAGGAAGTGAAGAGCCAGCTTCAGGCTCTCGGGCAGGTGAGGGGCGAAAGGAGGGGATCCGGCCGTCCTGCTGGAGACTGCTCTGTTACTGTGGCATAAGGGGGGCCTGCAGGGGAGGCAGAGGGGCCCCAGGGCTTATCTCCTCCGACAAGGACCAGGTGCTGCAGGCCACGGAGGCGGCCATGTGACTCCCAGAGCCCCACCTGGTGTGGCTTTCGTGGTCTGCCTTGCAGCAGAAGACAGAGCCAGCCACAGGAAGCTCCACCCAAGGTCATCCCCACAGTGACCCCAAGCAAAGGTGGCCTCAGCACAGAGAGCGGCACATGCAAATGAGCACGGAAAAAGCGACAAGGGCACCTGGGAGTAAGGCTTCCTTTCCCAGGCCCCTGGTGGGAGATAGGCGGCGGGAAGCCAGCAGTGGCTGGGGGTTAGTTTGAACACGGCCGAGTTCAGACCCTTCACATCACGAAGACCCAGAGAAGCAAAGGCTGTGTCTTCGGGGCCTGGATCCCACACACCAAGCCACCTGGGCAAGTTACCCCTCTCTGGACCCCAGTTTCCTCAAAACCTGTAGAGAGAGAGGGGAAGCCTCAGCGGTCCTCCTTATGCACTGGACGGACTTTCTGCTCTGACCCAGGAGACCTGACATTTCCACAGCGGAGTCATGAACTCACATGCCCGCAGGCCCCAGCAGGTGACGTAGGGCACACAGGACAGTGGGCGTGAGGCCACCTGATTTGGAGACCGAGCCTAACCGAGCCTGCTTCCTCTGACTCTAAAGGCCCGTGTGGGCCAAGCAGACAGAGCGCGGGCGTGTCCCAGCCCGGGGCCACTGGCAGAAGCCCCTGCTTCCACACTTGGGAGGTTCCGAGGGAAATCTGGTGGGCTTTGAGAAGGAAAAAGCCCTGGGCATACAGAACACTTTCCCCTCGGCTTGCCTCCCCTGGAGCGAGCAGTGAAGGCGCTGGGCTTCTCCCCGCCTGCTGGGGCCTCCACCCCCGGCTGACTGTACCTTCCACTCCCCTCCACTCTGAGCCGGGCCACCTGCTTTCAAATTCCATACCTCTCAGTGCCTCAGCTTCCTCATCTATGAAATGGGACCAACGAGCCTTTCTCCTTTAGGGTGGCCACAAGGAGAAAATAAGTTAATCCATGTAAAGCAGCCAGATGGTACCCAAATGGGACCTGTTGGCGTGGTAAGTTGGCAATTCTAATGCAGACAGGCCCCTGGGGAAAGCTCAGCCCTTAGCACCCTTCCTTCCCCCAGGGATCACTGCAGGTTAAGTCAGGTCTAAGTCAGTGGCAGCCAAGGATTGGGCCCAAATTAATATCATTTAGAGAGGAAGGAGGTGGGCCAGGAAGTGGTTTTGTGCTCCCCTAGGGCTGGCATCCTCTCGCCCGTGAACTAACCTGATCACCGGCTTCTTCAGCAGGTCTGACTGGCCCAAGTCCACGCTGGCGCCTCCTGGACCAGGAGTGTGACCCTCTGGAAGCTCATACTCCCTAGGAAGCAGGCACATCGAAGTTTGGGAGGAGGCGGCATATGGCAATAATCTACACAGATTTACCTGCCATCCAAGGCCTTCACGACTCGGAGATCCTGAAACAAGACATTACTGATCCCACTTCACAGATGAGAAAACTGAGACTCAGAATGGGGATGTGACTTGCCCAAGGTCACTCAGCAGAGGAGCTGGTCTAGGAGAACAGGTCACCCCAGACAACTTCCACCACACCTAAGGCTGAACAGCTCTGGGCACGGTTGCCTCATCTGCAGAACAGGCTTGCAGCATCCTTCCTGCGCCAGGCCAAGGAGGTGGAGGAGGGCAGGGATTCTAGCCCACAGCTGGACCACACAGCCAACTGTCCCTTCCCAGGACTGCCAGGAAGACAGGAAATGGCTTACCCAGGCTTCTCACTCGTCCCTCCCTTCCAGCATCAGCTCCTCCTAGCCTGGCAGGGGCTTCTCTGAGCAGTCGCCAAAGCATCCCTTGAAGGCAGTGTCTGTGGCAGGGACCACGAGGCCATGGTGGACCAGACACTGAGGACAAATAACAGCACTTGAGAGGGCTGGGGACCCTCTGCTATGGCATTCTAAGGGTCTGAATCCTGCGGGTCAAGTCAGAGGAAGGATCTAAAGACACCCAGAGGATGACGGAACAGGCCTGGTGGGGAGCTGAGAGGAGTTGGTGTTCCCCAAAGGAGGAGGCCAGATGACATCACAAAGACCACAGGAACCAAACCGAAACTCCACCCTGTGTGGGCAAGGCCTGGGGGCTGGGTGGGAACCATCTCAGGCCTGGAGTCCAGACCCCAGGCCACGCCCCTTGACCCCATGACTCCACAAAGGGAGGACTGCAGCCTGGAGTTCCTACCCAGTGTGTCTCTGCCTTACCCTCAGCAGCTCTGCCAAGAGCCCGTTTGATCCGTTAATAAGTGCAAGTATGTATATCTTTAGAATAGATGATACAGGCCTGCTGTAAAGTACCAAAAGGTACAGAAGGGGACTTCCCTGGTGGTGCCGTGGATAAGACTCCACGCCGGCAATGCAGGGGGCCCAGGTTCCTTCCCTAGTCAGGGAATTAGATCCCACATTCATGCTGCAACTAAGAGTTTGCATGCCACAACTAAGGAGCTGGCAAGCCGCAACTAAGGAGTCCACCTGCCACAACTAAGACCCAGCGCAACCAAATAATACATAAATAAATATTTTTTAAAAAAAGAATAATTAAAAAGAAAACAAAGTACAGAAGCATGGACCATGAAAACCAAGTTCCTTCCCTCTCTGGCCCTCTCCACCAACTCCCCTCCTCAGAGGCCTCCACCTAGACCAGTTTCTCTAAACTTCCAGATACTTTGTGATTTTGCAAACACAAGTGCACATGCACGTGTGTGTGTGTGTGTGTGTGTGTGTGCATATTCTTTTCCTCTCTTTTCATTCAAATAGTAGCAGATATTGGAGCCCTTTCCTTATAGGAACACATAGAAGCCACCCTTTTCTTGCAGTTTAAAGAATAGTAATTATTTTGTTACACTTTGTTCTGTGGATTGAGATCCGGTAACATTGGGAGGGCGCCTCATTCCACGCGGTGTGGCCTAGGTCCCCCCTGTGCTTGTTCTGTGTAGAATTCTGTTGTGCGGACAACGCTGTTTATTTAGTGGCCCTTATTGATCATTCAGCTGATATTCAACCTTTTCCTTTTATAAATAACGCCACAATGAATGGCAGCGTACACACTTCACACATTTATCTGCAGCGTGTTGTCCTGGAGTTGGGTTCGCTGGGTCAAGGGAAGAGCGTGTGCAGCTGTGACAGGCTTGCCACTTGCCCTTCCCAGAGGCAGCCTTGACCCCTGTTCCCGCCCGCACTCTCCGCCTGCGCCTACCGGCTCCATCACACAGAGCTGCAGACTTTGAACTTCCCATCTGATGGTTGAAAGAGGGTCTCTCCTTGAAGTTTTCATTTGCATTTCTCTTACGAGAAAGGCTAACTTCTCATGTATTTAAGAGGCATCCATATATTCTTTCAAAAATTGTCTTCCTGGGCTTCCCTGGTGGCGCAGTGGTTGAGAGTCCGCCTGCCGATGCAGGGGACACAGGTTCGTGCCCCGGTCCGGGAGGATCCCACATGCCGCGGAGCGGCTGGGCCCGTGAGCCATGGCCGCTGAGCCTGCGCGTCCAGAGTGTCGTTATGCTTGGGGTCACCCACTTCCTATCCTTCGTGTCCCCCTTTCAAGTGCAAAGGCCTTTGAGAGGGGGAGCAAGTTCAGTTCCTAATCCCCAGCGTGACTCCGAGCTGGGGGCTGGGGGCCTTCCCAGGCTCATGTTCTCATCTATGAAATGAGTGGGGCTTCTCCAGTGTCTAACGTCCCTCCCGGTCCCACTGGTCTGAGATAGAGGTCTAAGC
The DNA here is from genome assembly GCF_963455315.2 of Globicephala melas. NCBI lineage: Eukaryota > Metazoa > Chordata > Mammalia > Artiodactyla > Delphinidae > Globicephala > Globicephala melas. The sequence goes on from NC_083315.2 coordinate 63,976,269, forward strand.
TCTGAACGATCAGACAGGGACCCAAGGGGCTCTGAGTGCTGAGACAGCACTGGGAATGGGCTAGAACAGGACAGGGCCGGAAGGAGGAAGCAGGCAGGCGGAGACAAGCGGCTGGCTTCGGTGCTGCCCTGGGCAGGCTTACGAAGACTCCTTTTCCCAGTGCGCAGGGGGCAGGGGGCCCAGAGCACCCAGCCAAGGTCCAAAGGGGCCCGGATCTCTGGGCTGTAACCGTGGAGGCCTCCACCAACCCTGGGCTTCAGAGTCCAGCTGGGATGGGGCAGGTGAGCCCCTGCTCCTGGCAGGTGGCCTGGGAGACCCCATTCTGGCCAGGCCAAGCTCCAGGGACCCAGGCCTAGGCGTCATCCTGGGAGAGGGAGGCTGAGGCCCAGACGCCCAAGGGATTAGCCTGAGGCCGCCAACCAGAAGGGCAGCTGTACCACGTGAACCCAGGGTTCCCAGGGGTCAGCGTCCTGTTCCGCATCTGGGCCAAGGACCTGGAAGGCTCTAGAAGGAAGGCGGTGTGCCTGCCAACGATAGGAAGAGCTCCTGTTCACAGAGCTCTCCCTTGTGTCCAGCTCTGTGCAGACACTTGACCTTTACCCTCCACCTGCTTCTCTCCAGCAGGTCTCTGGGGACTCCGTTGTGCTGCTTTCTGACAGATGAGGAAACGGACACACACGGGGGAAGCGGGGTGGGAGGAAACAGCAGCTGTTGCTCCACAGAGGAGTCCCGTCTGAGCCCCAGGGGCTCACACTAGGGCACCGCCTGGGGCGCAGGCCCCCTGTAGGCTGAGCACAGGGGCCTGGGCCTTCCTTCCCGGGCTGGTCCCTGACGTGTCCTTGAATAAACTCTGAGAACAGCGGTCTTCCTCATCCCCGCACCCAGCCTAAGGCCTGGCTCCGGCCGCTGCTCTGTTACTTTGGTCACGTGAATCAGAAGTTTTCTGGCCCAGGAATCATGGAGTGGGGGGAACAACACTGCAGAGGGGGCAGAGCTCTGACTGGGGACTTGAGGAGGCCCCTTGGACAACCTTCCCCTCTGGCCTTGGCTGCTCACGGAAGGAGCTGGGCCAGATCAGGCGTATGGTCCTCGTGGGTCAGAGCGGTGACATATCCTGGAAGCGAGGCCCCCTCCCAGAGCGCCTGACATCCCTTCATCTCACCCTGGTACACGGGCGCTGGTTACTCTGTGAGGTCCAGGAGGGCAGTGACCAGGCGGGTCCTGTTTAGCTCTGAGTTCCATCACCCAGCACACACACGTAGATGTTTGTCGAATGAATGAACGAGTGTACATGACACCGCTCTGAAATGGCTCACTGTGACCCAGTGCCTCTTTAATAACAGGTGATGGGAGATGTGCAGGTTGTCCCCTCTGTGAGGGGGCAGAGGCTCTAGAGAGGGGAGGATTGCTCAGCAGGGAAGATGAACTTCACTACTCTGCCACAGGCCACATCTGGACGGCCAATGGGGAACGCAATCATGCTGTTCTGTGCCCGTCCCCAGAGCAACACCTTCCCTGCTTCAGACTCACCCACGGATTCTTCCCTGAGCAGAAACATTTACACTTCACACCCCAGAGAGGAGGCCAGGCTTGGGAGAGGGTGGGGAGCAGGTGGGAGTGGCTGGAAGTGGGCAGAGAGACAGTCTTACGAGCTGAATGGCTCCCAGGCTACCTCCCTCCCCAGCTCCCGGCCTCTGTGCCTGAGCAGGTGCCCTGCTCCTGCAAAGTCAGCAGCTCCCTGCCTGTGTCTACCAGGTTACTCAGCAGGGAGGGAGTCCGCACCTGCTTTAACCCTCTCCAGAATGTTCACCGGGGGAGGCTAGGTGGGCAGAGCTGGCCTCATGCCAGCTGGGGATGAGGGAGAAAGGAAGGCAGGCCTCCACTCCCACGTCCGGTCCTGGCTGCTCGGAGGCCACCACGGCTGGCAGGCTTTATCTGGTGGGTTTCCTTCGTCTCCTGTCTGCTGGGGAAGGAAGATGAGAAGCGGGTGAGTGTCACGGGCTAGGCAACAGCTGGAGGCAGACAGCAGAAGGCACTGGCCTGGAAATCCGGCCTCAGAGCCAGACAGCACCGGGGGGAATCCCATCTCTGCTGTTTCCAGGCGGAGTAGCCTTGGGCACGTGACTTAACCTCCGTGGCTTAGTTTCCTCATGTAAAATGGAGATAACCATGAGAGTTTCCATCTCACAGATGAATGAATGCACGTGAAGCTCTTGTCGCGAGCTATTTGTATTAGTCTTGACTTCTCTGATACCTTCGGCCATTCCACGGGTCAGGTGCCCACCCTGTGACAGGGCCTAGGCAAGCCACTTTTCCTCCCTGCCAACTCCATGAGATGGGGATTATTACCTCAGTTTCCCGGATCAGAAGACTGGGGCTCACAGCTGAGTCATCTGCTCAAATTCCAACAGCTCGTAAAAGGCAGAGGGAAGGCAGACCCCAGGTTTGCCATCTGGAAAGATTAGGTTCTGTCCGTGAAGCTGTCGTTTCCCTGCCACTAAACTCCCCGTGTGACTGTGTGTGAGTCACTGGGTCTCTTGGGTCTCGATTAGTTCATCTGTGAAATGGCCTAGGTAGTGCCTCTGCTATCTCATGCTTAGGAGATCCGGTTCACTTCACTGCTGGTTGCCTTGTCTGTGCCCCACGGGGTGCATGGACATGTCCCCCAGGGGAGGGGGAGGAAGGAGAGCAGGTTTAGACCCTGATTTTCCCCTTCTTGGTTGTGAGGCCAAGAACAAATCCATTCCTCAATAATTCAATAAATACCTAAGTAATGCTGAACCTGATTGAAGTGAATTGACTTTGAGGCCAGATTGCAGGCTTCATCAGAGCCTGTAGAAATTTGGTTTTTATAAATGCTGGTCCACAGATCCAATAGGCCAGTTTTGACCCCTTGTATCCATTTCCTTCTTGGGAGGAAGTGAAGGGGTGAAGGAGGGAGGCGGTGGACAGAGCAAGTGGGGTTCAGTGATGGCTTCCTTTGGAAAACATCACCTTCCAGCAATACCCTCCCACATACTCTTTCCAATTCAAGCTGACAGATGCCAGAAAGGCTCATGCCCAGCAGCTAAATAGAATCTATGTACAGGGTCTTCCTTTGTTCTGATTGCAGGTGGCATCCGTGAGTACTGGCAACGTCCGATGGCTAAGCTGTAGCTCAGGGACAAAGTGGGACCTGCAGAAGGACATTTGGGGGTGATGGGCAAGGAGAAGGTTGTCGGCATCCTGTGAGTGAATGACACGTGTGCAGGCTGAGAGGCCGCCATGACGCAAGCCAGATGTTTTTGGTGTCCACTTCCTTGACCTCACAGAACCCGGCAGAGGCGACCACTTCCTCCTGGTCAACCGCTGAGCTCTGGGGTCTGTGCTTCCTTCTCAGTCTCCTTGCAGGCTGTGAATGCTGGCCTCCCTCCAGGGCTGGGAGCCTCTCCCCCGCCTACTTCTCCAAGTTCATCCCATTGACTTCCTCCTGGTGGGGGAAGGGCAAGCCCCTCATCAATTGCTTCCATGACCATGGCTCAGTGACCACCCGGACCAGACGACTCAGAGGGAGCTCTCTCGGACTCCACAGCCACCCCAAGACTGCAACCCAGAGAGCCACCCACCTGTGTGCCTCGCAGGCACTCTCGAAGTTAAAATTTCCTAAAGTGAATCCATTAGGTAACTCCTCCTCCAGCCCTCCCCGTCTCAGCAATCAGCAACAGCATCCACCAAGGTGCGCAAGCCACAAACGGACAAGCCAGACATCTCCTGTTCCTTCCCCCTCCACAGTCAAGCCACCTCCAAACTGGTCATTTTACCTTCTAGAAATCTGGATCCCCCTACTCATCTCCATCCTGACAACCTGAGTTGTCTTTTGTCTGGAAAAATACAGTAGCTCCTAACTCTCTTCCTACACCCAGTGTTGCCACTTCCAATCTGTTTTCCACAATGCTGCTGGAGTGATATTGCCAAATGCAAATCAGATCATATCAATAGTCCACGGCCTTAAAACCAACAGTTGTTTCTCACTGATTTGGGGTAAAAAGCCCTGCTCATTAATATGCAGAAAAAAATCTCACTTACCCTTTCCAACTGCCCCCTCTGGGTCCCTAGTCCCTGACATGCTCCCTTCTGTGCTGCCCAGGACCTTTGCACATGCTGCCCCCTCTACCTGGAATGCTCTACCCACTCCCCTTCCTGAAATGAGCTTCTATTCATCCTTCAGGCCATGACTCCAACATCAGGGAAGGCTGCCTTGACCTCCCGATCAGATCAGGGGTCTCTAACAAAGGCCTTGTCACACTGTCGCTCACGTCACTGGCCCCAGCTGGAATCTTGCATTTGTTGGCATGGCCATTTGATTAGCATCTGTCTCCTCCTCCAGACTGTGAAGCTGGGGGTGTTTCTGCTCTCATTCACCATCTTATTCCCTGGAGCCAGCCCTATAACTTACACAGAAGGGGTTCAGAGATGAATGAACGAATGAGTGGATGAATGAATGCAAGCGAGCAAAGAGGGCTTGTGTCTGAACACGTGCCCCTTCCACAAATGTGAGGGTGCTACTACAGCCAGGCTGGCCTCCTTGCTACCCACGAGACAGCGTCCTCAGTCCCACCTCCCGGGCTTCGCTCATCCCCCTCCCCCATCCTGTCAACCCCCCCACCACCACTCTCCCCAGCACCTAGCTAAATTCACCCCTCTCAAGTCTGGGCTCATGTTACATTCTAAGAAACAATCATGAGACAGAGGAAGATGGCTGGGAGGGGATATTGTGTGTTGAAATGTTTTTCTACCCTTATTGAAAAATGACTCAATTCCCTCCAGCCTGGTGGTCCCTGGTAGACCGAACCTGAGTGATCAAAACATACGCTTTGGTCATATTTCCAGAGGCAGAAACTTTCCCACTCGCAGTGGGGGTGAGGTCTAAGAAATCTGCAAATGCTGTCAACCCCTGCTGAGAATCACATCTCACTTCACCAAAAAGCTCTCAGGAAATCAACTGAAAGCTCACCAAGCATGAACGGGGAGGCTGGGCCCTGGCTGGGGGCGGGGGAAGCTACCCAGTATGATCCGAAATAAGCCAAGCCCTGCAGGTTCCCTGGAGGAGCAGGGAGAGGCGTGGACTTCCCACCGCCTTCATGATACCAACACCTCATTTACAGAAGGGACTTTCAGAGGCTGAGCTCAGGAGAGGAAGTCAGGCCGGGACTGCCTTCGAAGTCAAGCACCTCTGAGGCCTCTGAGAACTTAGGCAATGTTTAGGGCCCAGGTGTGACACCAAAGCTGAGAATCGGGACAGTCCCTGCAGTGAGGATAGAGAAGACATCAAGTCCCACATCCTGGCCCTCATTTTCTGAGCGCTGAGGAGCAATCCACTGCATCGGCAAGATCTTCAAACAGCAGGGCCAGAAAGGGCCTTAGAACTCATCTAGTCCAATCCCCCATTTGATAAATGGGGAAACTGAGTCCGGAGTGGGCCATGGACTCGCTCAAGACAACTCAAAAACTTAGTGGCGCAATTAGAGCCAGAAACCCCGTCTCCTAGATGTATCTGCCGCATCCAGCTACGTTCCAATTTGGATGGCTCAGAGCTGTCACCCTGCCTGCCTGTCGCTTGTGCACACTGACTACCACCTGGGAAGGCCGAGGAGAAGCTGATGGATGGATGGAACTGGCCTCTCCTGAGCTGGACGCGTGTTGAATGAATGCAGGAAGGGGCCAAACCCAAAACTAACATTTGCCGAACACACATCACACGCCGGATACTGTGCTGTCTGTGCAGCGTCTCACGGTGGTGGACTAAAGACGGCTACAATGTTTTGCTTCTTCTTCCATCAAAAGGCGAAACGTAATCCTTCAATCTAGGCTGGCCTTAGGGACTTGCTTCACCAAATAACAGATCACTAGGATGCAGTGGAAGTGACATGTCAGGACTCCCGCGGCTAAGCCATGAGAGGCCTTGCGGGTTCTGCCGGGACTTCTTGGTCTCAGGGTGCAGCCTCTCAGAAGCCCATTCTGTGAGAAGCCCCAGCACGTGGAGAGGCTCCGTGTGACCACTCGGGTGGACGGCCCCAGCCAAGGTCCCAGCCGAGAGCCAACATCAAATGGCAGCCTTGGGAGTGAGCTAAGGCTTTCCTGAGAGATGCAACCCCCAGGGAGCGAGAGTGAAGAAAACACAGGAAGGAGGAAAAGCAATGCCAGGTGGGGTGTCGCTGAGCTAGCCACAGCTCTTCACAGTGTTTCTCAGCCACTCCGTGTGGCTTGCATGTGTGGAATCACTGAGCCTGGGAACAGGCCACTGGGGGCAAGACGGGAGGGCTTTATCTTCTGGTTCCTACCCATCTCGTGTCTCCCGAAGGCCAAGGTTAGCTCTACAGAAAGCCAACACTCCCCTGCAAGTTCGGGTTGCATTGGTGCTTTCCAAACCGCCTCTGGGAAAGCGAGATCCTACACCCCATGGCACAGCACTTCATCTGAGCGCAGAGTGACAGGACCTGTTCCACCAGAGGGTGGGTCCACTCAATGGACACCAGAGCCACCACGGCTCCCGCCACAGTGGGCATGACGGGGTTCATGTCCAAGCCAGACCCTCACACCGGGGGCAGGCTGAGACGGCAGGTGGTCTGGAGAATAAGGTGCTGGGATTTTCCACTGAGCACATGCCAAGGCCGGGAGGCATGGCAAGACTAAGCAGCTCTGAGCATATAAACCAGATCTGGTGTGAAAACAGGTCACCACTCAATACCTGGGAAGGCATCGTTCCTGGAGAACAAGGAGGCTGCAGGTGCTAAGACCCTACAGAAACACCAGGGCCGGGGGCGAGCTGCCTCCCACACCAGGTGCAGCCTACGACTGTCTCCCTCCCTCAGGGCCCTGTGCATCCTCTGTCTCGGCTCACGTTCTCCACAAGCAGCCCCTGAGATGAGGAGTCATGGGAAGGCAATTCATTAGGGCAGCCCTCACGGGAGAAATCAGTCAGGGATTGGAGGAAGCGGCACAGGGTGGGGAGGAAACCAAAGCAGAGCGGAGCAGGACGTTGGCAGAGCCCTGCAGAGGGTAGCCTCAGCCTGATCCCGCAGGGAGCTCCGCCATGTGAGTCGCTCTCCAGAGTTATTCCAGCCCACACAAGAGAGCTCGGCTTCCATGCATCCCCACCATCCATCATCAATCAGGAGCTACCAGCGGGGGACTGAAATTCCCAGGCACTTCTGGCTCTCTGCTAACCTCGGAAAAAAGAGCTGCCGGAGGATGAACACAGAGGCTAGCCAAACATGGAAAAAGGGGATGTGAGGGATCCCAGGGAAACCCCAGCATCTCGTTGTTCTACACAGTGTCCTGGCCCGCTGCTCGGAGGAAAAGGAAGCAACAGGGTTTTCACAGACGCAAGTACTGCTTGTGCAAGCTGTGTTTTCAGAGCTCAAGGGTTGTTTCTGAAGTATGGTGTGGGGCTATCTGTGGTCCCCTGTATTTCTGTCCAGGGTTTTGGAAGTCCACCTGGCTTCGATGAGCAATAAAGGTACTTGCTGGGGCCTCAAACCCCACAGGTTTGATGACATGATGATGAAGAGGAGGAAGGAGTGTGTTGGTGTTTAATTTGCCCCATGTCCCAGGCTCCTCATGTGTTTTCCTGGCTTTGAATTTCCAGAGTCAACATCTCGGGCTATAACGGAGGAATTGGATCTATGAGTAGATATTCAGTCTCCCCCGGGGCCCCATAGAACATTGAACAATGCCACAGTCATTCAGGACTATATAAGTGATGATGTTTTACTCTTCCGCACCTTGAAAGGTTTCTCTAATCGATCATTAAATATTGATTGTAATTGACAGTACTAGCGACATCAGTCACGGTAACAGCAGACAGTGATATGGTACTTCTAGGTGCTTTTCCTACATTAACTCACTTGATCTTCGCAGCTACCCCAGGAGGTAGGGACTGCTGTGATCCCCATTTTACAGAGAAGGAAACTGAGGCAACAGCACAGTGAATGAACTTGCCCAGTTACACAGGCAGGCAGTGGAGGGCCCAGGATGGCATGGCAGGCAGCTTGGTTCCAGAGTCCATGCTTATAACATGCTCTTTCCCACCTCTCTTGGTCACAAAGCACTTCACTAGATTGGTGTGGCAGAGTATACTTTCCAAAGACGGCCAAAGCAAACTCTCCCATCCTACAGGGTCCGCTTACAACAGGACTTGGACATTCCTTTCAGTAAGCGGTGGAGTCTGTGTTCCCTCTCCTTGGAAACTGGGCAGGGTTTTGTGACTGGTTCAACTGATAGAATACAGCAGAAGCCACTCTGTAACTTCTGCCAAAGGTCATAGAAAAGGACCCAGTCTCCACCTTGCTCACACAATACCTCAACAGTCAGACTGCTCTGACGCCAACACGCTCTGAGGAAGCCCAATCTAGCCCACATACAGAGTCCACCTGGAAAAGCCCCCAAATCCCAGGAAATGAGAGATGCTTGGCCAGCCTCCAGATACTCCAGCCTCAGCTATTGCAGGCCTAGTAAGCTTGTGACAAAAACCACAGAAGGATCCAGAGCCAGAATCACCCAGACAAGCCCTTCCCGAATTTCTGCCCCACCACAACCAGGAGATAATAAAATGATGCAGCTAGAGTAGCTGGAACAGTTAGCAAACCAGCACAGACTCTTTGGGAAATGGAGCACCACAGAGAGGAATTAGGTAGAGGTGAGAGAAGGGAGCACCCCTGGGGGCTGAGGTGGTCAGGGGAGACTTCTTGGAGGAGGAGGGCTTGTGCTAGCCTTTGTAGGATGACAGGATTAGGATAAGAGGAAAGGCAGCATCAAAACCTCTGAGGAGAGGTAGGATGGTGTGAACGAAGCTGTAGAGGTGGGAAGGTAGATGCCATCCTCAGGATACAATGAGGAATTCATTAAACTGGAGCAGAGGCATCACACAGGGCTCATACAAGAGTGAAGGTGAGCTTGGAGAGGCAGCTGGGGTCTCATGGAGAGCCTTGGATGTCAGGCTACCTGTCTGAATCTCACAGCCATGGGGAACCATGAAATAATGACAGCAGTAGTATTATAAAATCAGTTACCATTTCCTGAGCACTTGCTATGTACCAGTGACTTTGCTAAGACTTCACATTCGATGTTGACAAAACCCAGCGAGATGTTGTAAAGCCCATACTACAGATGAAGAAACTGAGGCTCAGAGCATTGAAATCGTTTGTCCAAATTCACTCAGCTCTAATAAATGTCAGAGCTTACATTCAAACTTGGATCTGAGGGACTTCCCTGGTGGTCCAGTGGTTAAGAGCCCACGCTCCCAGTGCTGGAGGCACGGGTTCGATCCCTGGTTGGGGAACTAAGATCCCAAATGCCGCACGGCGAGGCCAAAAAAAGAAAAACAAAAAAACCCTGGATCTGCCCAGCTCCTAAGCTCATGCTTAAGAACACACTCTCCTGGAAGATGTTCTCCCCAGTGGGATGTCACAGTCAGAGCCAAGTATCTGAAAGGTCCTGGATCTGCCCAGCTCCTAAGCTCATGCTTAAGAACACACTCTCCTGGAAGATGTTCTCCCCGGTGGGATGTCACAGTCAGAGCCAAGTATCTGAAAGGTTACTTAGGCACCATTGGCAAGACGGATTTGGGACAGCAAAGTGGGAGGTGAGTCTGAAGGTAAGAAGTCCCGTTAGGAGGCTGTAGCAATTGTCTTGATGACAGGGGATGAGGGTCTTTCTTCACTAGGGTGGGGTCACAGGCTTGAGAAGCCCAGGGACAAGAGATAAAAATTCTCTGTGTGCTTCTCTAAAAGGAGAAAGAAAGTTGCAGTGGAGAAGTTCTTCAAGCCTTGGAATCTGAATCTGGGTCTCATTCTGGGGCCTGTCCTTCTTCCTCAGGGTTTCCTTCCAGAAGGGAGAGCCAGGAAGTCTAATCTCAGGCCCTCCTTGACCTTTTAAAATTGCAACAAGAAAAAAGAGGAACACACACGTAGGCACTCCCAAATCACCATCTACTGGGTTTTCTGCAGAGCGAATTCAGTAGAAGAAACGGCACCAAGGCTGGTTTTGACATATGGCGCTTGACTCTGAAAGTCCTGGGTTCTCACACCAACTCTGCCACTCACCAGCTGTGTGGCCTTGGACAAGCCACTTCCCCTGTCTTGAAAATCACACCCAGCACTGTCGTACTGTGCCTATCTCGGTCCATCTTGAACCCCCTTAAGAAGAATGTGGCCCTGAGGATCATGTAGATTTGATTGACGGTTGCCCACAATACTGCACCCTTCCCTGTATCCACATTCTTTGCAACGTGACCTTGCAGCTCCTCCCTCCAAGAAGTGGATCCAGCCCCCACCCCACCTTGAATCTGGGCTGGCCTTGTGACTTGTTTTGGCCAAGAGGATGTGGCAGAAGTGACAGTGTGTGGGTTTCAAGTACAACCCTCAATAGGCCTGTGTGCTTCTGGGCTTTCTCTTAGTACCGGACGCCTGCCACATGAACTAACCCGAGCTAGCCTGCTGGAGGGCGAGAGAGCTGAGGCGTCCCACCCTAGACCAGCTCATAACCAAGTGGTCCCACATGTGAGGGGGTCCAGCCTACATCAGCAGAGCTACCCAACTGCAGCTGACCACAGGTGAGATGAGATGAGTGCCTGTGAACCTGTAGAGTCTTGAGTGATAATGAATGATTGCTTTAAGCCATCAGGTTTTGCTTGGAGCGGTTTGTTAGATAGCAATGGTTAATTGATGGAGATGCCAAAAGGACTTTGGCAGCTCAAAACTGTCATTACCATAGAGCCTCACAAAAATCCCATGGATTCGGATTTGGCATCCCCACTTCAAGTGTGAGGACACTGAGATTCAGAGAGCGGATGTGATTTCTCTTATGTCCATAACTAATTCTGGAATTTGGAGCCAGCCCACGGGACACACATCCTGTGTTCTTTCTACCACACTTCACTGAACACTGGGGACTCTTAGGCGATTCAAGTTCTCTTCCTTCTAGCTTTTGTCTGGCTTCATGCACTGTCCTGCCCCTTGTTATCATGTCAGTGAATGGAATGGCAAAGATGAGGCCATGTCTGTTGGCCAAACTTCCTGAACCACAGACAGTGGGGAGAATCTCACCTGCAGTACCTGCTTCTTCCTTTTTGCTCTCTGCCTTGCTGTGGGTGGGAGGCATGCTTGGAAATACTATCTGAGGAAAGTGTGTGGTTCTCAGGACACTAGGGAAAGTGAGCGGTTCTATGGAACAATCTGAGAAGCCACAGTGACCCTGAAGAACAGAGATGATGACCCAATGGTCGGGGTGGGGGAAGTTCTCCCTCCCAAGACCCATACCCAGGGAAGGGTTCTGGTCTGAGAGTCCTGACGCCTGGTCCTGGGCTCCCTCTGCCACCAGCTGGCTGAGTCTCTGACCAAGTCCACCTCCTCCTCTGAGCCTGTTTCTTCATGTGTAAGGGAGTCCCCACCACGTTTAGGATTCTGCATAGCATGATCCTGGAGCTGAAGATCCATGAAGTTTCACAGATGTTACATGAGGCCAAAACCACTGCCAGATTTTGAGGCTCACAGTATGTAAAGAAACGTAAAAATGCCAAAAGAGAGTTACAAAAATGATGGTGCCCTTTAATGCTTACGAGGAAGACATTAATCCTTTAACTCTCTCACCCCACCCAACCCACTACGTTTTTGCTAACCACCAGTGACAGCAGTGAGAATCTTAAGTGGAGGTCATTTGTGAGTGGATACTGAACTTGAAGGTGAGAGCCACCTGCTCCTGGAGGCTCAGTGAGTACCAGGAGCTGGAGGAGAGAAGCTTGACACTCAGGCCTCAGCGATGGGAACCTCTGTTTGGCCGCCTTTACGGATAGAGGCCCACCTGGGCCCAAGGCTAACGCTTCCGTGGTCTTGGATCCCTGAGAGGGAGCAGTGGCCAGCTGTAGGCACCGTGAAATGCCTGCTTTGTATCTGAACTGGAAGTGCGTAATGCTGCAGAGCAGATACAATAAAACAGATCATGGAAAATTTAATGGCCCGTGGTCGGCAATCATTGAATTATTCATGCCAACTCTGCCTCTTCAGAAGTCTCCATCGCTCTGCCCCCAGCACTGCAGCCCTGGCCGTTTGCAGGCTGCGGAGTAACAGGGCCTGGAAAGAAAATGGGGCCCGGTAGCCAAGAGGCTGGGGGTTTCTGGGTAACCTTGGGCCAAAATTACCTCCCATCTCTTGGCTTCATTTTCTCATCGCCAAATTAAGGGGTTCTCTTCCATGAGCTAATAACAACTTAATTTATGCTGCTTCTTTTGTTCATAGATGACTCCTGTGTCCCTTCATCCTTTCCCAATCCCTGGAAGGTAGGCAGGACTGATATTACTATCATTCCCATTTTCCGAAAAATAAACTGAATCTCAAAATTGTGAAAAGCCTTGGCCAAAGTCAAAAGGACAAAAAGTGGTGGAGAGAATTACCAATTTGACATGTAGACTGAGTACGCAGAAATTAACTTCGCTCCGTACCAAAATCCTGTCGGGAAGAAAAGATACTAAGAGAAAGAGTAAATTCATATTAGAAAATAAGAAAAGATGCTGTCAGTGGACCAGAAATGTGGAAGAATTTCTGCAAGGTAGCAGGAATATGGGATCCAACTGATAAGAAACTAGAGGAAGGAAACCATCCCTCATTGTAGGACGAGGAGAGACTTGTCAGTGAAGCCAGAGCCTCAGAGAAATAGCAACAAAAACAAGGAGGCCTTGGGGCAATTGAAACTGCTGGATGCATACCTGGGCCAGTTGTTCCAGCCGCTTCTTAAAAGTACAGAACCCCTGGCCTTGGCATTCAACCCCAGGGAAAAGTCAAAAACACTCTCAAAATGGGGATTCTGCAGGCATTTCTGTAGACTTGCCCTTCCTGACCTCCTCCACAGACTCAGAGGAAAAAAATGAAGGACAGAGATTCCGTAGACGGAAAAAAAACATGGTCTGTTCTACTACGATGTGTGTCTCTCTATCTGCATGAGCACATCCATGATCGATACATGGGATCATGACGTCAGTACAACGTGGAGGTTGTTCATACGTGATTTTTCCCTGCATACTATGTTTGTGCCGCCAAGGAACAGCAGCTGAATGCAACACAAGCTGAACCCAGAAGCACACAGCTCAAGACGCAGTCACAGGTACCCACACTCTTCACGGTCACTGCGTTGTCTTGGGAAGGTTTATTACACGGTACTCCATGTTCTCTGGGTATTTTGCTCTCGTTTTCCTAACTCAGAAGACTACAACCTACCTCATACCTCCTTCTATCATGGTACTCTTGCTTTTTTTTAAGTCAAGCCCTATATTTACTGTAAATTTTTTTATTTATTAGCAGTTGAACATGTATTTTTTTAAACACCTGCCTTTTAACAATTAGGGTTGCTATTACTTTTGTGAATGGTCTGATGGTAATGTGGCATGACTTTTGAGTAGCTTATTCCTACCCCTATGTTATTAGTCCTATTCTTTTTGATGTGCAATTTTGAAGAATTTAAGCATTTTCAGGATCTCATATATCGAAATCCCTCTAACGAAGGCTTTCCATGCTCAGAGGAAAGTCATCTTACTTCAGCAATGGTGGCAAGTCATGAGCTTGCATTTCCGCTCCCTGTCAGCAAGCCTCACCCAGACACTACCAGGACCCCAGACCCATTTAGGAAAGAGGCCTATTCCAGAAGATCTATATAACCATATACCCACACAGAGGAAAGTCCCACCTGAGCCAGTACTGATCAATCTGATTTTTTATTCACACACTCTAATGGATACCTGAGAATTACCAAGTTTTGAGGGAAATAAACCACAGAAAAGAGAAAGATCAAGGTGAGCAGAGCAACTGAAAAGGGAAAACAGAGATGATGCAGCAAACAGAAAAGAAATGGATGTTGCATCCATAAAACAAAAGCAGCTTGCTATGGAAAAAAGTTGGGGGGGACAAGCAGAGAATTAAAAAGTTCTTAGAATGAGAAACACATTGGCTGAAATGAAAAGCTTAATAAAAATAAAAGGGCTGGATAATAGAATGAAAAACCAAATCAGACAATAAAGTCTAGGAAATGTCTCAGAATATATATTAAAATGTCAGAGTGGCTTTTAAGATAAGGAAAGATGAAAGAAGATGGAGGCTAGATCCCAGAAATCCAGTACCCAACTAATAGGAATTTCAGGAGAGAACTGAAGCCATGAAAGGCAAGGGCTAATCAAATAGCTCATGAAAGACAGGGATTTTTTGGTTAAAAGGGATCACTATATTATCAAGACCAACCATGCAACTTAATTCACAAGGTTTTTTTGTTTTTTGTTTTTTATTATTTTTGGCTGCACTGGGTCTTCATTGCTGCACGCGGGCTTCCTCTAGTTGCCGTGAGCGGGGGCTACTCTTCATTGCGGTGCGTGGGCTTCTCATTGCGGTGGCTTCTCTTGTTGCAGAGCACGGGCTCTAGGCGCGAGGGCTTCAGTAGTTGTGGCACGTGAGCTCAGTAGTTGTGGCTTGCGGGCTCTAGAGCACAGGCTCAGTAATTGTGGCTCGTGGGCTTAGTTGCTCCACGGCATGTGAGATCTTCCCGGACCAGGGCTCGAACCCGTGTCCCCTGAGTTGGCAGGCAGATTCTTAACCACTGAGCCACCAGGGAAGTTCCACAAGGTATTTTGGCAACTCTTAATCTGAGCAAGCATTGAGGCTTTTGAAAAATAAGGCTTTAAGAAATCTTGTCATTTTAGGGCTAAACTTTAATAGGATGTGAAAGTTTGAACGCTGACACTTTAAACAAAAAAAACCTAGAAATTACTGATGGGTTCAAAACGGTTTTATGGAAAAACTAATCTGTAACAAAAACTTGGCATTGAGTGCGAAGGCTCCACGGTTTGAGCAAAGCATAAAAAGTTTTCCAGGGGACGGGACAGGGCAGACGAGAGGGCCCTGTAGCTTGGTCTCCCACCACCACACACCCGATGGCCTGCACCTGGGCTGCTCGCCGAGCTGGGTGGCAGCCGCGCTGAGGCCAGAAGCAGCAAGCTCGCGGCGTGGGGCTGCAGGCGGCGGGGCACAGGGTGCCCGGGACCGCTGTCCACGCCGCCTCACCCTCCCTCTGCCGACCGAAAGCTGGAGCCCGGCAGCGGTCACCACCCAAAGCTGCAGAGAAACAGGAAATGCGGAGCACTCACAGCCAGCCTCCCCTCCCCCGCGCTGGTACCCACTGCTCCCAGGCTCCAGGGTGGGGCTCCACATTTTCTGAAAAACTGCCTTGAGTATGTACCCCGGCAGAAGGAAAACAGAATCCGAGAAAAAGACAACAGATTCAAGAAGCCATAGAACTAATAGAACTAATCCAGGAGAACAATGAAAAGAAATACCAGTAGCACAGCTGCGTAGCTGGCCTAATGAGAAATTAGCCCCAATCAGAACGAGAAAACAGAAGAGCCTGTGAAGAACAACCTCGAAGAAAACAGCATTACCCAGTCCTCTGAGGAAGACGCCAGGATGCTAAGCGCTGTCATGGAATTAAGGCATGCAGCACTTCTGAGCAGCAAGGATCTGAGCAACAAGGATAAGAAAGGTAATTAGTGGGGCTTCCCTGGTGGCGCAGTGGTTGAGAGTCCACCTGCCGATGCAGGGGGCGCGGGTTCGTGCCCCGGTCCGGGAAGATCCCACATGCCGCAGAGCGGCTGGGCCCGTGAGCCATGGCCACTGAACCTGCGCGTCCGGAGCCTGTGCTCCGCAACGGGAGAGGCCACAACAGTGAGAGGCCCGCGAACCGCAAAAAGAAAAAAAAAAAAGAAAGGTAATTAGTGACTCTGGGAAAGCAGTGAACAGTACATGAAAGTCATGGCCCAGATAAGATGTGAGCTAAAGTGTGGCATGATTTTGAGGCACCAAAGAGGTATAGGGAATCGTGCTTTCTGATCCCACAGAGCCAACCTGCCATTGGCCAGGTAATGTGGGGAGAAGCAGGTAACTACTGAACGCTTGGGGCTCACACATCATCTGTTTGGGTTTGTGTCAGGAGGAAGTGATAATTATTTCCTCACGACGTGTTTGTTCTTTTTGAAAGTGATTGGATACTTCAGTAATTTCTCTTGACAAACTATCCTAACAGTAGGCTTGCCTCTTCTTTAAAAATTATTTTTAATTTAAAAATATGTATGTAGACAGATGAGTTTAGTCTGTTTGTTTAGAGATAAGTTGTACCTTTTGGTTTTTCCAAGAGAAATGACTAAGTTGTACCTAAACTAACAACCATTAAGAAGCATATAGTTAAAAGAAAACATCACAACATCAACCTCTCAATTCAAGCTAAAAAAAGAAAGAAAATTATACAAGGATTAACATCTCTTATTTTGAAGAAAAATCTACTTGAAGTTCTGTAGTGCTTTCTAATTTTAGTGTCTTCTGTTATTGTCCAGTGAAAGTAAATTTTATATGTTTTCCTCAATGTTAATCATCATCTCTGGGTAATGAGATTTGAGGATACTGGCAGATTTGTGTTTTCTTTTTTTATATTTTTCTGAATTTCCACATTCAGAATCTACCATAAACTTGTATGATTTTTATAGTAAAAAATAAAAAAGAAAGTAAAATGGGAAGTAGAGCTATATACATTTTGATGTAGAAATATGTCTAGTATATATTTATAAACCAAAAAAATCAATTGGTGAGCATGACGTAGTGTGTGTGTGTGTGTGTATGCGCGCGCGCACGTGTGTGTCTGTGTGTGTGTGTATGTATGAAATCTGGAAAGATAATTGTTGTCACTAGGGAGCGGGGTATAGGCTCTGGCAGGATGAGGGTCAGGGGGTCTATCATATTTATTTTGTTTTTGTTCTGAGCTGTATATCTTTTTTACAGTGCACACATAGTAATTTAATAATTAAAGACATTTCTAAAAGCAATGGTGGAGGGAGGCCAACCCCTGAGCTTCCAAATACACAAGCATTTTCATTCCCCTCCCGCTCTGGTGAGCAGCCATGCTGGGAAGAACTACCTCTCTTTCTTCCTCCAGGCAAAAGAACCCTCCAGAAGGAGAGACCGTTCCATGGTAGACAGAGAAACACATCCAGGCTTGACCCATGTAACTGCTGCCCAGTGGGCTCTGGGTGAGGGAACCCATGGCAGGAAGACCTGATGCCGACAGAACATGCACCCACGTGCTTGGCCAGAGACTGGAGTCAGCCTGGGAATGTGGTCCACGTGCGGACTGGAATCCGGAAGGGAGACGCCCACTGTTCAGGTAGGCGGTCAGCGTTGGGGCATCTGTCAGAAGATAGCAGGCTCACTCCTTCTCAGTCTGCGCACCCTCCCTGGGCCTTCCCATCTACTCCGAGGGGTTGGTGGTAGATACCTACATCTTTATTCTCAGCGCTTGTCGTCTCTCTCTGGGCCTTCAGACCTAGATAGCAAAGTATCTTCTGAACGACCCCACCTGAAATCCCCACAGGCATCTCAGACTCAGCCCGCCCTAAACTGAGCACGGCCTCCTTGCCCCAGGCCCATCCTCTCCCTCTGTGACTTGGTCAGTGCCGCCTCCGTCCCCCCACCGCACAGGCCGGAAACTGGCAGTCATCCTCTCCCTCTCCCTCTCCCTGCCTCCCACACCCAGTCAGTCACCCACTTCTAATTCTCTCTCAATCTGGCACAAACCCACGTCTCCCCCCGCTTCCTCCAACAGCGTCACGGGGCAACTGCCAGCCTGGCATACGGTCCTTCCACGCCCACCCCAACTGCAGTCCCATCCCTGGCTGCCTTTCTCCCACCTCTTCTTCCCAGAGCCCCCTGCTGAGCCAGGCGGGTCTCACAGACCCTTTGAAGGCACCCCGCAGCCCTCAGTTCCCAGTTCTCTCCTTGGCTCAACAGGCGAAGGTCCCGCATGTCTGGCCCCAGCTAGCTACTCCAGCCTCATCTCTTACTGCCTCGCCTCGCACGAGATCAGCGAGGTCAGTGTCCTTCACTCTTCTGAACCTTCCACGCACTCACTCACCTCTGGCCTTCGGATCGTATCCTATCTGCTGTTCTCTCTGCCTGGGACAGTCTACCCCTTTCCTCTCTTCTCTTCACTACTCACCTGCCAGATCTCCGTTCAGGTGCCTTGGGAAGCTTGGCTGGATCAGGTGTCCCTCCTGTGAGCGCATAGTACCTTATACATTTTCCCCTGGTGCACAGATCACAAGGTATGATGATTGACTTCTTAGTACATCCATATCCCATGCTAGACTGTTACTGGGGGCAGCCTTCGTGAGCACTCTGTTGGATGGATGAGTGAGTGGATGAGTGGATGGATGAATGGATGGATAGATGGTATTAGATGAATGGGTGGGGTCAGCTGAATGGTTGAGGTTAGATGAGTAGGTGACTGCACGAGTGAATGAATGACTTAATGAATGAATGTATACCCAGGAACTGGTCAGACCCCTGCAGAGCTTGGTGAGCTTGAGGTAAATGGCAGGTAACTAGAGAGGCCCATGAACAAAGGCGCGGATCTAATTGTTAGATTTACCCAGACAATGTTGTGTTTCAGAACCTACGATGCTGGCTACTGAACCCCCAGCTTGCCCCTCATACAGATCCTGGGGACTAGGGTATGGGGGCAAACACCACACTTACACATGGAGGCCAGATAGGATCAGATGACATGCAGTCAAACGCCAGTCCCCAATTTCTCACTGAGTTCCCTGAGTTGAGTTACTATCCCCTCCAAACTTCCGTTTCCCTTCTGGAAAAAGGGTGGTAATTAATCCTACCTCTCTGAAGCCGACTCCCCAGAAGCATACTGGGAGGCAAGGAATAATATACAAGTGATTTAGCAACAAAGACCTTCAGGGAAGACCCAAGGGCATGGGGCTCAGGGTGGGGAGGGAGGAGGCAGGGCGGTGAGTTCCAGCAAAGTCCCACAGGGGAGGTGTGAGCTGGGGGCACAGGGCCACAACCCACCCCCTCCAGGGATTAGGGGCTCTCTGCACCCAGGCAAGGTGACTTCAGCAGCTCACAAGTCGTTCTCTAAAGATAGTCACAGGTGCTAGCACTCAAAAAAAATGGTGACAAGGAACCTGAAGGTCAGCAACAAAATCCATTGCATCACTTCACCTCGCTCCCACAGGGAAAAATGAGATGAACGTTGTAACGCTTTATCACTGTACCTAGCACACAGCAAGCAACAAAATATAACTATTATTATACAAAAACCCATAAATTTACCAAGTGTTTAGTGAGTGGCATGTCCTTGACTAGTACTGGGCTGAGGAAGAGAGACCGGTGTCTAGAAGCCCTCAGAGCAGCCCTGCTGGAAAATGACAATCTCTCTTTTTATTTGTTGCAGTAAAAGACCCAGAATTGTCAGAAGCCGCTGCCAGCCAAAAAAAAAAAAAAAAAAAAAAAAAAAAATTGTATATGCAATTAATTAGGCCTCTGCTTCAGTGCTCTGTTCTCTCTGTTTGCATTTACCAGCTTAGTATCCAATTTTTTAGCTGAGAAGGCGGGCAGCAGGTTTCTGAGATATTTTTTGCTAATGGGCTGAAATATTACACCCATAATTATAGCCTGGCTGCATATTTTTTTCTTTTGCTCATTTTGTTCGGAGTTGCAAACATTGTATCTGATTACAGCCATTCATGTCTTCTTTATGAAATAGGGTTTATCACACTCGGCAGAAGGGATCAGTGGCTCTGGAGAAATTATCTAGGCTAACAACACTTCCTGAGTCCCTGCGGGTTTGCTGCTGCTGGATGCTGCCTCCTTGGATGGGGCAAGGTGGGAGGGAGAGAGACTGGGACCAGAAGGATGGAGACAGCCCACGCCTGATACCCTCCACCAGCCTGTTCATTTTTCTCCAGGGCCCAACCTACACCCCACCCCCGGCACCCATGACCTGCTGTATTTTTTCTCCCATAGCGCTTGTCACTTTCTAGCTTCACATTCATTGTCCGTCTCCTCCCACGGAGGCCAGGGGATTGGGAGAGAGGAATGCCAGTGGTGGGATCTGTTTTATTCACGCATGTGTCCCAAGCTTTCAGAAGAGTGTGGTTCCCAACCAGGAGTAAGTTTGCCCCCAGGGGACACTTGACAATGTCTGCAGACATTTTTAGTGGTCACAGTTGGGAAGGGGTGCTACGGGCATCCGGTGGACATGGGCCAACACCTTACAGTACACGAGACAGTCCCTCCCACCCCACAGCACAGAACACCCCAGTCCAAAGCACCGACAGTGCTGAAGCTGGGAAGCCCTGTAGCAGACAATCAATAACTATATGTTGGGTGGGAGGCTTCAGTGAGAAGAGAATACCTGCTAGAGGGGATCTGGGAAGCCCCTCTGAGATGCAGACACTTGGTTGGAGAACTGAATGAGGTGATGGGGCCAGCCCTGTAGGGGTCCAGGGAAAGCACTTTCCAGGCAGAGGAGCCAGCCAGTGTGAAGGCCTCGCATCAGAAACAAGGTCAGGGTTTTCAGGATGCCACGAGAAGAACGATGTGTCTAGGAACGGCGTGGTGGGGGCGGGGGGGAGGGGGGAGGTAATGATGCATGAGGTGACGGAGGAGAGGGGGGCAGGGGCCAGACCGTGTCCACTGCAGACCACAGAAGCCGTCTGCATGTTGCTGTAAGTGA
Organism: Globicephala melas; assembly: GCF_963455315.2. Classification (NCBI taxonomy): domain Eukaryota; kingdom Metazoa; phylum Chordata; class Mammalia; order Artiodactyla; family Delphinidae; genus Globicephala; species Globicephala melas. The sequence continues at coordinate 63,996,858 of NC_083315.2, forward strand.
AGGACGAAGCCATGTGGTGGAGTAAGGGACTAATATGAACTAATTTTAAAAGAGCACGCCTGTTCCACATGGGGTAGAGTGGAAGCAGAAAGACCAGTTAAGAGATAACCGCAGTGCCTCAAGCCAGAGATGTGGGCCTGCATTAGAGGGGCAGCAGAGGAGGGGCGAGAAATGGGCAGTTTGGAAGGCAGAGCCGCAGAACTTGGATATGGAAAACGGTTGACCCTTAGGTTTGGAGATGGAGAAAGGTAGAGAGGGAGGGAGGGGAAATGGATGATCCAAGGTTGCACGGTTAGTTAGGGACAATCCAGGCTAAATTCCAGATATCTTGGTTTTCGGTCTCATGTTCTTTACCCCTCATCACGTGATTCTTGTGGACCAGCCAACATTGCCCTTGAAATCCCCAAGGGGTTTGAAAAAAACCCGGCCCCACCTCCAGGAAATTATGCTAGGGAAGGAGACAGACACACACACAACTGGGACAAGAGATGGGCTATGAATGTTATATAACTGAGATTAAAACGATGGTCAGTAGAAGCGCAAGGAAACAGGAGATGGAAACCCACTGGGGAACTGGGAAGTCACTTGGCTGGCAAGGATGGGTGGAATTGAAGGATATTCAATGGGCTAAAATTTCTGAAACAGCAATCACCTCACTCCGGAGATGCAGATATTTCAGATTCCTGATGACCCTGGCAACGTCTGCATGGGCAGTGTGACAGTGAGTCCAATACTTACGCATTCCACATCTCTCACAGGATAGCTGAAGAGTTCCAGGGGAGAAAAGACCTAACGCAGTCCAACAGACAAGCAGGAACTCAGTAGATTATGGTGATCACAATGGTAAGTAGGCTGACATCTGTGATGTCCACTTAATTGGAGACGTGTGCTTTTTATTCTGGTTGTATTGGGACAACGATGGTGAACTGAAGATGATGATGTTCGTGACGATGCTATGGAAAATGTTGGCCATCTCAGTAGTTCTCTGTGCATGGTGAGGTTAGTGATGGCTCAGGTAATTCTGCTTGTTACAATATTGATTATGATGTGATGTGGACTGGGTTGGTGACAGTGACCATAATATTGCTAGTGACCATAATGAGGTTAGCAGTGATGTCTGTATTAGCAATGACTCCTAAAAGGCAATTTTGATGGTACTGATACGTATCATTTATGACATCAGTATGGACTATATGGATGGTGACAGTGACAGTATTGCTAATGATTAATGATGGCATTTATATTAAAACAACAGTGGCAATAATGAGATTGGCAACATCGATTCTGATATTGGTGATATCAACATTAGCAATAATGTTGATTCTGGTGATGATATTGGAAGTGATTAAAAAGATGATGCTGGGATGGGCTTCCCTGGTGGCGCAGTGGTTGGGAGTCCGCCTGCTGATGCAGGGGACGCGGGTTCGTGCCCCGGCCCGGGAAGATCCCACATGCCGCGGAGTGGCTGGGCCCGTGAGCCATGGCCGCTGAGCCTGCGCATCCGGAGCCTGTGCTCTGCAGCGGGAGAGGCCACAACAGTGAGAGGCCCGCGTACCACACACACACAAAAAGATGGTGCTGGTGATTCAGTGATGCTGATGTAGAAGATAATGGTAATGTTGACAATGATGAGAACACTTGTGAAAACGATGCTGTTGGTACAGAGAATGGTGGCTGAAAGCTGATTTTGGAGCCAAACCTACCCTAGTTCAAATCCAAAGTCTGGCATTTACTACTGTGTGCCGCTTTGGGCCTCGGTTGCCTCATCTATTAAATGAGGATAATTATAACGGTGCCTATTTTCTAGCATTGCTGGGAGGATGAAATCACATCCTGCATATGGAATGTGGCATATAGAAAACAGCCATTGAAATGAGCATGACGATGGTGAGAAGCTCCTGGAGATAATGGCATTGATGATTCTCTCGATGGTGCAATTAGAGATCATTTATTGGTGATATTATTTCAGTGGTTGTGATACGGCTATTGATGGTGAAGAGACTAATCGTTTTGGATTACAATTATGATGGATGGGAACGGCATGGTGAAGCGTTCAAAGCACCGATCTTGGAATCAAACAGCAAACGTTCAGTTTCCAGCTCCGCCTCTGACATGCCACGTAACCTTGGCTTCATCTCAGCAGGTTAAGGCTGGAAGGCCACCTGCTCATCTGACAAATGAGGCAATTCAGGCCCAGAGAGAGGAGGTGACTTGCCCTTGCCCCTCCAGGTGGATAGTGTGGGAAAGCTGGGGTGGGAAGCCAGGCCTCCTGGCCGCCAGGTCCGTCCTTTTCCCTCCCTGGCATATTCAGTCTCTTTGGAAGGGAGCTTACATTCCTTTACTGTGTGGGTGTATGCACGCACGCGTGGGTGCACACGTATACATGTGTGTGGACGTGTTTTCCTGGACATTTTCCCAAAAGCACATAATAGCAGAGGCACCAGCCCAATTTTCAAAGAGTCATTTTGTGAGAATCAGGCTCCAGGTGTCCCTCTGTCATCTTTTTCCTCTCCCCCAGTGAGCAGAGGATGGGCTCTGGCTGGCCAAGGAGCTGAAATGGGTAATATTTGCCTAGTTTTTAATGTCTGGTGTCTATAGCTTGCACTTCCATCATTCTATTATATTGATGACAGGCAGGCCCAAGCCACAGAGAAGAAACAAATTACCTAATAAATCAAGACCCCAGGATCTAAAATGGACAGTGTTATTAGTCGAGGGGAGAGAGGGATGCTAAGTGATAGGTATGGCTGCCTGTGAAAACGGTCCAAGCAGGGAATCATCTGTCTGTTTCTCCATAAATAATTACACACAACTGATATGCATCTGAGACAGAACATGATATGTTATTATTAACTAAACAGTGGGAGGGAGACAGCGGCAGGAAGGGAGAGGGGGAGCGTGTCGAGGAAACCAGAGCAGCGTTTGTGATGCTGGGCTTTGGCAAAGGCAGGAGGGATGTGATGACCTCAGAAACTGCAATCCAAAGGGGCCGGGACCCTTATATCCTGGACAGAGGTGGGAAGCCACACAATTTGGCAAAGAGGATGAGGGGAAGAGTGAACTAACAGATATCGAGTCCCTACTGCATCCCAGCCCCTGTGTCTCAGTTCTGCTCATCCATTACTTCTCAGTCTTCACAATGGCCATTTAAGAACGCAGCTTCTGGGGCCATATCGCCTGTGTTCAAAATCCCAGCATTGTGGGGTCCTGGGTTAGCTACTTAACCCCTCCAGCTCTCCACTTCCCCCCCTGTAGAGTGGTACAGTCATAAGAGCGCCAAAATCACAGAGTTGTCGTGGGCATTAAATGAGTTAATGCTCGCAAAGCGCTTAGAACAGTGCCGGATGCACAGTAAACACGATATTGTAAGCATGTGTTAAATAGATTGTCATCCCTATTTTACAAATGGAAAGCATGAGGTTCAGAGGGGAAGCAACACATCCAAAGTTATACAGAACAAAAGTAAAAGTGGCATTTCAACCCATATCTAGTCAACTCTGAAATTCATACTCTTTCCCCTACCTAGGGGCGAGCAAACTTTGTAAGGGGCTAGGCAGAAAATAGTTCAGGCTTTGTGGGCCAGAGAGTCTCTGCTCAACTACTCAACTCTGCTGACATAGCTTGAAAGCAGCCCCAGGCAATCTGGAAAGGAGTAGGTGTGATTGTGTCCAATAAAACTTTATTTATAAAAATGGGCAACAGGCAGGTTTGCTGACCCCTGTCCAACACTGTTCTTACAACTTACCTAAATGGTCTCCCTCTCCAGGGAGACAGTTGTAAATACCTGAACTCCGTACTAAAGGGGTAGGCAATTTTCTCACCCTACTCATTCCAGGCCCCCCTGCAGGCACAGATCACAAAGGGCTGGGCCTCCTCCTGCCCCATACTCACCGCCAGCCCCCTCGCCGTTGGCTCCTTTGAACATCCTGTGTGTTGGTGGCGGGGTGAGGGGGAGCCCGGGCCCCCCCAGCCAGCTAGGCAGAGCCGTTTGGCCTGGAGAAGATTGTGTTTTCAGAGAACAGTGCCCGGAGCCAGGAAGCAGCCCTCTTCCAAGCCTCTGTGGGCTTCTCCTAGAAGCCCAATGATAATCCTTTGTGGGCTGTTAATAAGCAAGTTGAACCCCATAATCACCCACTGCTTAGCTTCCTGGCTTTAATTTCCATGGAGGCTGGAGAAACAGTGGCTAAGGGTTTTGCTTCCAGACAAAAACAGCAAACATTTACCCCACAGACATCTCGAAGCAGGGCTGGCACTGCCCCACATGGTCCAGGCTTACGGCTCCTGCACACGCAGGCTTAAGGGGCTGGGCTGAGTGAGGGCTGCACACACCGCCCCGGAACCCGGCCAGCAAGCTCCAGAGACTTGGGAACAAAAGCAGCTCTGCGGGTGCTTCCAGAGTCTTCTCAGGAAGGCATCTCAGCAAAAGGCTGGGGGCTTCCCTAGCTCCCCTCCTCCCAGAACTCACTCCTGCCCTTTCTGATGCTCCTGTTTGGGGACCACAGATAGACCCCTGTGACCTCATCCTTTCCCCCACATTTGAGACCATGTTCGTCAGGCAGATAATCTAGTATTGATATTTTAGCAGGGCCAAATCGCCTTCGGGTCAGCCTCAGTGGCCCGGCGGCCCCCTGCTCCATTAGGAAATCTCCTTCTGGAGCTCTCTCTGCAGTGGGGAACGCCACTCTACGGGGGGATACTTGCATATTCTTTTCAGCCGTTTTACAAAAACAAAAACAAAAGGAAACAAACAAAAAACCAGTGGCTCGCTCGTTCTGAGCCGTGGGCAAGTACCTGAGCCTGTCTGAATCTCTGTCCCTTGTCTGGAGTGCGGTTGGATCCCAGCTCCGCCTGCCGTGCTCTCATGTGAGTCACTCTTGCTTCTCTGAGCGTAAAGCCCCTCCTCCTTAAAGTGGGCTGACGATCCCTGCCCTACCTACCTTTATACCTACAGTCCTGCAAGGATCAAAGAGAGATTGGGGGTAAGGTAGCACTTTGTAAATATGTAAGACAATGTAGTGAAAACATGGCTTCATAGAATGCATGTAGACTGTGGCATCAGCCAGGAGTACGTTCAAATCCCGGGGCTCCACCTCAGCTGGGAACCTGAGACTAGGTGTGTGGCCTACCTGACCCTCTCTCCTTAAACTGAGGGTACGTGTACCTGCCCCATCAGGGGGTTTCAATCAGTTTCTTCAAGGCAGGATGCCCCGCGCGGGCGACAGTCCTGTTACTACATACGTCGTGGCCAAGTGCAGGCATTGGAGATGGCACTGGGGCTGAGGCTGGCAAAAGACATCCTGTCCCTTCTGTGATGGCCCAGCAACGGGGTCCAGCTGACCCTGCAGAGTGGCCTTCAGTCATGGCGTAGACATCAGGGGCTAGTAAATGGCTTATCAGACCCCAGAGCAAGGAGCACTGGACAGGAGTAAGGAAACGGCATTACTGAGCCGTCTCTCTCTGGTCTTCAATACTCGTTTATTCCTTCATCCAACAACGTGATCTGAACATCCATGGTGGGGGTAGGCCTTCGATCGAGTGCCTGGGAAATCGAGAGAAATAGCCCGTTCTCTGCTTTTGGGGAGGCAGGTAGACAAGTATAAAAAATGCCATATAAATAACACCATAAAAAAACACGCTCCGGGGGCTTCCCTGGTGGCGCAGTGGTTGAGAGTCCGCCTGCCGATGCAGGGGATGCGGGTTCGTGCCCCGGTCCGGGAAGATCCCACATGCCGCGGAGCAGCTGGGTCCGTGAGCCATGGCCGCTGAGCCTGTGCGTCCGGAGCCTGTGCTCCGCAACAGGAGAGGCCACAACAGTGAGAGGCCCGCGTACCAAAAAAAAAAAAAAAAAAAAAAAAAAAAAAAACACGCTCCGGGGTCAGAGGGGTCACTGGGAGCAGAGGGGAGAGAGGGAGGGATTAGGCACTGGGGGTGGGGAGAGGGCACTGGACCCATGACACTTGATCTCAGCAGCCCTGGACAACATCACTCCCACTCCCTGGGCAGCCATCAGTAAAGCAGGATTGCTCACGGCAGCCCCGCCTTCTCCCCTAGGGTGTTGCCAGCATCCACTGAAATAGAGTAGAGGTGAAGTTAACAGGGGCGGTGTTACAAGCGAGAAAGTCACTAGGCAAATTTGAGAAGCAAACCTCCTTCTGGCCATCTGGGCACCCACAGCCCTTGTGCCAACCTTGGCCTCTCAATGTTCCAACACTGCCAAGCAGGTCCCAAGCTCTGAACATCTCTTTCTCCACCCACCCCAGTGTTTAGATACCACCAATGTAGAATTTCAGCATTCAAACCAATTTGAGAATTGCCTAAAGGACAGTTAGTTGCCTTAGTCTAAATGCTTGGGGAAAGTGGGGCCCCATGAGGGTGAAGGACTTGTCTTAGCTCATTCATCCCGTCAGCAGTGGGGAGGAGATTAGAATCGGGATTTCCTCTCCCCAACACATGCTACTTCCAGGGTGCCCCTTCTGTCCCTAGCCATCGCCTCCTGCCTGCAATGAATTGAATTGTATGTAACTGATAAATTATGCAAAAGGGCACCTGGCAGTTTTCTGAAATGTTGGGTAGCTTCAAGGCAGCCCCTGGGGACACAGTCTAATTTTATGGAAACCTCACACTCTGTCTGGCCTGTTTTGTGTAAGTCAGATTGATATAACAAGACCCTAGGGAGTTGACTTGATTTCTAATTTTATTCTCTAGGTGAGCTGAATGAGATAGAACTGTAGTGAGTGTGTTGTCTGGGATGGGCAGTGTAACGGCAGTGAAGAAAAATGGCTTTTCGTCTGCCTAATGGATTGTTCGTCCAGTTGGACTTCCCTGCTTCAAAATCCAAGCTTCTCTCCTTTGGGCAGAGGTGTCATGTGTCAAGTACAGGGAGCAGGCAGTGGAAAGGGAGACTCTCCATCCCTTCAGCAGATAAACCCAGAGCCTTGCAGGAAGGAGGGACTCTGGACCAAGGGATACTAACTATACCCCTGCTGAGGACACCCCAGCCCAGCCCCAGGGATAGGCTATAGCAACTTTTATTTTATTTATTTTTTTTTGCGGTACGCAGGCCTCTCACTGTTGTGGCCTCTCCCGTTGCGGAGCACAGGCTCCGGACGTGCAGGCTCAGCGGCCATGGCTCACGGGATGTGGGATCTTCCTGGACCGGGGCACGAACCCGTGTCCCCTGCCTCGGCAGGCGGACTCTCAACCACTGCGCCACCAGGGAAGCCCGCAACTTTTATTTTTGAGGGTCCAACTCAAAGAGCTTCCATATCCCCTCCCTCAAGTCTCCTTGGCTAAGCTAAGTGATAGACCAGAACATTCTCAGGAACTCTACTGAGAATTAAAGCCCAACGGAAGGGTGAGCACTTGTGATGAACTGCCTTCCTCGCATCGTCCAGGGGTGGGATCCTGTTATCTCCCCAGAACCAGCAGGGATCGTTGCAGCCCACGAGGGAACACCGGAAGCAGGTGAAAAGGAGCCATTGTGTTGAGCACCTACTATGTGCCAGATACTTTAATATTCACAACAGCGCCAGGAGGTAGATGTGATTATCCCTAGTTTACAGGTAAGGGAACAGGCCCTACAGGAGGGAGTCACTTCCCCAAGGTCATAGAGCTACTCAGTGACAGAATCTAGGATTCCAACCCAGGTCCCTCTGACACCAAAGGCTACACTCAGTCTTCTGTTCCGCATAGGCTCCCCAGGGGAGAGGGACTGCTTCTTGCACAGATCAATACACAGCCTCTTCCTCGGGTACCCCGCCAGCTCAGGGGTTAGCCACGCCCCTTCCAAGCGAGGGTGTGGCTTCTTCTGAATTCCATATGATGATAATTGTGGATTCAAAGGACAGCTCCCTCCCTCCCTCCGGTCTCCCTTCTCCTCCCAGCACATGCGCGCACGCACACACACACACGCACACACACACACACACACACACCCCACCCTGATATCCCCCAGTCAGTGAGAACCCAGACAGGGTACAGCGTGTCATGGCCTAGGAGCCAGGAGACCCAAGCTGGGACCCAGGGCCACCACTAATTGTGCACATGCCCTCCAGGCGCTATTCTGCCCTCTCTGAGCCTGTTTCTTCACCTGCTAAATGCAGGCAACCCCATCCCACCTACTCCCTGGGGTTGTCTGAGGGCCATGGGGTCGTGGGCGTGGCAGCACTTTAAAAGCCATGGCATCTGGGCTTCCCTGGTGGCGCAGTGGTTGGGAGTCCGCCTGCCAATGCAGGGGACACGGGTTCGAGCCCCGGTCCGGGAGGATCCCACATGCCGCGGAGCGGCTGGGCCCGTGAGCCATGGCCGCTGAGCCTGTGCGTCCGGAGCCTGTGCTCCGCAACGGGAGAGGCCACGACAGTGAGAGGCCCGCGTACCGCAAAAAAAAAAAAAAAAAAAAAAGCCATGTTATCTAAACAACCTAACCTACCACCTAAAAGAACTAGAAAAAGAAGAACAAACAAAACCTAAAGGCAGCAGAAGGAAGGAAATAATAAAGTTAAAAGTCATGGGGTCTAATCGCAAAGTAAGAACAATAACAATGACTTGCACGTCTTTGCTGTGTGCCTGGCCCAGGCTGCACTGCGTGCCTCTGAAGTGTGACTCTGTCACTGTTGTCCACAGTCACTAACAACTTTTGAAGGCCTTAGTGCTGTGTTCCACACCCCTACCACTCAGTGTTCATTCGGGGGGTCAAGGAGGCCATATAACACTCCCCCATCCCCTTTCAAGTCCAGAATCCATAAGAGAGGGCCCAGGAGGCAAGCGATGGAGACCAAAATGTCTAAATTGGCAAAGCCGGTTGTGGCTTAGAGGGGTGGCCACAGTGTTTCCTAATACTTCCTTCTGAATGAACCCCTAAAAAGCTTCAGCCCCTGTGCCCCGCTGCAGAGACAGCCCCAGCCCAACTAAGGAGATCAGATCACAGGCCCCTCCCCAGAGGCAGGCAGGGCTGGAAGCCAGGGCCGGAAGGGGCCAGCCGGGGATGTACATTTCCCTTCCAAACTCTCCAACTCCCCAATCTGGCATGTGCTCACTCTCCAAGGAAACAATGGCCAGACGACGGTGCTCCTAGAAAGACCGACCGACCGTTCCAATTTCCCCAGGATTGTCTCAGTTTTAGCATGAAAAGTCCTACAACCCAGGCAAGCCAGAGCAGTCAGTCATCCTAAGAGGTCCCCTAACATTCTAAGGACGCCCCATGAACCAGCTCTCACCAGAGGTTTCCTGCCCAGAGGTTCCCAGCCCTCCAAGGGTAGCCTAGGTCGGCTGCTGGACCAGGCCACCCCAGGCTTCGAGAGCCCGGTCCTCCCAGTGTGGCCCATCGTGGCTTCTGACCGATCCCTGGAAACCTGGGCAATGTAGACCCTGCTCAGGTCCCAGCCCACAGGCCTTCCCTGGGTGGTACCCAGGAAGCCGCTGTCCAGCACGGCTCCCAGGCATCACTGCTCTGGCCAGGCTGTTCTGCTCCCTGTGCCATTTGGGCTCACATTATTCTTGCCCAGGCGTCTGTCCCCCTGACAGCCTGGTGGCAATAATCCTCATCCCCTCCAGCCTAGACAGCACCTCTAGGGTGACACACCTGATCTCCCGTGAGCCTCTTGACCACCCCGGGTGGGACAAGACAGGACAAGGGTCATTGTCCCCTTGGACCAGAGAACAAAGGGAGGCTTGGCGATCGCCCTCGGTGTCACAGCCACTTGGCACAGTCGGGCCTCAAACCCCAGCCTTCCTGCCTCAGCGACTCCTGTCCTCATGACCGAGGAACAAGGAATAGGAAGGGAGAAACGTGACCGGGGAGATAGATGGTTTAGGGAGGGAAATCAGGCCTTGACTTTCTATCTAAGCAAAGCCATGAGCAGAGAGTACAGCCTCTCTGAATCTCACTTTCCCCATCTGTGAAATGGATCAGCGTCCCACCTAAGGAGGCATCCAGGAGCACCGGAGATCTCTGCCTGGGACTCGGCTCTTCTTGACAATAACCCTGGGTCTTTCTCAGTTGCTCTGCCTCTGGTCCCCTCAGGCTCTCCCAGACCATATGCCCTCCCAGCCCACCCCACCCATGGGTCCTTCCACCCCGGATCACAGCTGGATTGAGAGCCAGGTTCCAAGTGTGTGAGATCACTGGTTGTGTGAATTTTACAAGTCACACACTGTATTAGGACACCCAAGGGCTCTAGGGGAGTAAAGCCACACCCCCTCTGGGAAGGAGGGGGGTGAACCTGGAGGGTGGTACCTCTGTCATCAGTCACCTGGGAGTCCTGAGGTAGGTCTGAGAGGAGCCGCTGGCCTTTAGGAGCTGCTACCTGATGGCACTGAGGCTGATTTATTAGTTGTTTTCCCCTCTGCATCCAGCCCAGGGCCAGGCTCTGGGGAGTGGGAGGGAGGAGGGGTTGTCAGCCAAAATCATTCAGCCACAAACCATGAGGTGCAGTCTATGCACTCACTAGGTCTCAGTGGAACAGGGTCGGGGATACAAGACCCAGGGGATGCGGTCTCTGTCCTCAGGGGGAAGCCCAGGAATGATGGAAGAACTTCTGGGCTGGAGGCTTTCCACGGGAGCCCCCAGGGCCTCTAAAAGGGTGTTGAAAAGCTGTCAATCTTTAGAGGATCTTTTGCTGTCAGAGCCGAGGGGGGCTCACACAACATCAACCTAATAGCCATCTGCAAGGAGGGAGATGGGGACTTTAACTGGGGCGGGGGCGGGGCGGGGTGGTGTTTGCACAGGGACCCTCAACCCCATCTGGAAGGGGAGGGAGAAAGGAGAAAGTACTGGACCAGATATGGTCCAATGTGGTAGGGCCTGGCTGTTTGTGACGTTCTCAGTAATATTATTCTCCATAGATTTTTCTCCATAGAATTTATATTGTAAAACAGAATCTGCTTCAACCCCTTCATGGAAACCAAGATAGGGTTGGGACAGGGGCTTAGATCACACAGGGGCAATCTGGCGTTTGACCCAGACCACTCTGACCTCAAGCCCCCCTCTCAGCACATCCCACTGCCTCTACTTCTCTGTCCTAACGATGGGGACAGTCACGCATCCTACAGATTCTGAGCCATCACACTCACTGGCCATTGCAGTGGTACCCACGCTGGGAGCTGTTGAACAAACGGTGCTGGAGTCACACCTCCGAGGGCTGGGCCACCCCTTACCCCCTGAGTCAGCAAGAAGGTAGACTTGAGCAAATATAAGAGAGGGGGCTTCAGGGAGACAGCAAGAACCGAGCAGCTGCCGCCTCACAGCTGGGAAACGGGGTGGGGCCGAGCTTGGTCTCAAGCAAGAATCCTTCTCCATGCATCAGCGCCTTACAGACACCCTTCTTCCTCTGCCCCTCCCACCTCTTGTTTTACACTCATTTTCATATTTGGCTCCTTACCTCCAGAATCATCAGTTATCTCCAAAGCCAGAGAGCATCCATCATCCTCTCTCGAGGGGAGGCCCCGGATCCACTCCCTCCCCCTCCCCCTGGCTCTGGGCCCTCCCCTCCTCTGACATCTCTGTGAATCCGCACCGGCTTTGCAGAGTTAGCGTCTTCCGCTCCAGATTGGACGTCTCCTGTCCTAGCCATGCTATCGGAGTCTAGCTGCAGCACTGTCCTTGAGTTTTCTGGGCCTGCTGCCGCCCCCCACCTCAGCAGCTGTGCTCATTGGCTGAGCTCTCCGTGTGATGCCCTGCAAGCTAACCTTCACCTCGGAGGAGGGAGCAGAGGCCTAAATGCTTGCAGACTGTCATGCTGAAGCAGCCCTCAACCCCAGGCCCAGCTTCACCAGCTCCCAGGGACTCTGGCCGAGGGGCAGGCTGACGTGCCCCCAACCACATGTGCCCTCCTGTCTCGGCTTCCTGACCCTCGGAGGTCAAGTTCACACCTAGGGAGGTGTCCCCTCCCCTAGTCCCACCCACTTCCGCAGCTGCATGTGAAGCGTGGAGAGAGTCCTGGCACCGGAGGCCAGCTCGGACAGGCCCAGGGGAGGGGAAAGGAAACCCACACGAGTCCAGGGAAAGTCCGGAGGCCCACTTGAAGTGAGGCAGCTGCTCTAAGAGCGCCCTAAGTGAGCTTCAAGAGAGGGAGCGTGTCCTCTGCACGTCCGGCTCATCTGAGAGTGGGAGCGTTCCCCACGGGGAAGGGACAGGGATTTCGGGGAGTCTGAGGGAAAGAAGCAGTATTTTTGGTACTTTTCCCAGGAGCATGGAACGTCTGGCTTGGGCAGAGCCCAGGAAGATGTCAGGAACCACCCACCGCATGTGCTTGACATGGGAACTGATCCCATTTCTTGGTTAATGATGTGATAATCCTAGAGAGACGCGAAGATGGCCTTCTCATAAAACAAACTCCCAGCCCTCGGTGAGATCCAGAGGTCAGCTCACACGTGACCAGGGAATCCTTTAGGCTCCAGCCACCTCCTTCCTCTTCCCGGCCACATGGCATGCATGGGACAGTGAGTCACCCCGCCTGCAGCAGAGAGCACAGCTCCCTGAAAGAGCGCTGGGCTGACAGTGCGCCCAGAGCTCTGCTCCCAGACTCAACACTGCACACCCCACCCCCAAACAACCACTGCAACCTCACAGAATGATTCTTAGTTCCCCCATCAGAACGATACAAGGATCGCACTAGGTGACTTCTAAAGACTCTTCCAGCTCAGAGAGTGCAGAATCTGACCCTGAACTTGCACAGCACTGAAAATGATGCCTCACTCACCTCACCCTAATCCCTGCCTAAAGGTCCTGTCTGTATTTGAAATTTTGATATTTTGTTCATTGTAGATTGTTTTTGCTATGATTTTGATTTTGTTCAATGAATAGACTTCATTTTTTAGAACAGTTTCAGATTTACAGAAAAATTCAGTGGAAAGTATAGAATTCCCATGTACTCCCCTCTTCCTCTGCAGTTTCCCCATTATATTAATCTTACATTAATGTGGTGTGTACGTTACAACTCATGAATCAGTACTGAAACTTTAGCATTAAAGTCCCTAGTTTACCATACTGTTCACTCTTGATGTTTTACCTTCTATGGGTTTCAACAAAGGAATAATGACATGTATCCACCATTGTAGGGTCATATAAGTGTAGTTTCACTGCCCTAAAACTCCTCTGTGTTCCACGTGTTCATCCGTTCATTCTAGCCCCACCCCCCGGCAACCACTGATTCTTTTACTGTCTCCATAGTTTTGCCTTTTCTAGAAGTCATATATTTGGAATCATACAGTACGTAGCCTTTTCAGGCTCACTTTTTCACTTGGTGATATGAATTTAAGGTTCCTCCATGTCCTTTCCTGGCTTGAGAGCCATTGCTTTTTAGCCCTGAATAATATTCCATTGCCTGGATGTACCACAGTTTCTTTAACCATTCACTTAGTGAATGCCTCCAATCCCTGTCTGTATTTGAAATTTCAATATTCTCTTCATCACAGAATTTTTGCATTAATTTTGACTTTTTTAAATAATACTTCATTAAAATTGTATTTATCTTGATTACTGAGTTTTGGGTGCCCTTTCAATGTGCTGCTGGGGTGAGTGCCTGACTCCTCTCACCCAAGTCCCAGCCCCACTCTGACCTCTGTTTGGCTTGAGACCCAGGAGCTGGGAGAAGCCAGGTGAGAGCCAAGTGGAGAGCAGACACCAGAAGATGTGGTCCCAGTACAGGCTGGCACTGCAGGCTTGAAGTCCACTTACTGGAGTCCTGTGTGTCCACCTCCACATCCCTCACTGCCTCTGGGCTCCTCTCCCTGATCTCTCTGCCCCAGTCCCTCCTGGATATCCAGGCCAAGCCACATTCTCCCAACAGCTGCTCTCATCACCTGTCTCTCCTCGAGATGCCCGACTCCTTGGCGCCTTCTGCACCTGGTCCAGACTCTTCAGCACCTGAGGTCCTCGCACAGCCTGCATCCCCATCCCGCTGGGTGTTCCCAGGGCCTTTCCACACCTGGCAGCTTTACTCGCCTCCCCGTCTTGACCCTCGGGCTTTCATTCACGCCAAGTCCCCACCGTGAGGTGCCGGGCTCAAAAAATGGCGACATGTTGTAGAAGGTTCCATCTTTTTCAAACCAAGATCTCATTCTTCAAATAAAACAGTTCTCAGAAACCTTATGTGTAAAACAAATCCAGCAGATCCACTCTGCCTGGAGCAAATGGACACGCTCTTTATCCCTGAAGTACTATCCCTGAAGAGTGAGGGAGTCTGGAAAACATGGGTGTGATAGAAAGAACTGGGCTTTGGTGTTGAAAATCCTGGGCTCAAGCCCTGATATCCCACCTGCGTGCTCTGCAGCGCTCTCTTGAATGGCACAGACCCTCCTGAGTCAGAATTCTACTTCTCTGCATCTGCCTTGCCCGTCACACTCAGAACTCTATCTGATTGCCCTTCCTTCATCCAGCCATTTACTCAACTAGCATTTATTGAGCACCTACTAGTTCCTCTACCCATGTGCCGGGTATTTTTCCAGGCACCGGGGATGCAGCTGTGAGCCGAATGGACAAATCCCCACTGTCATGGAGGTGACAGTGCAGTGAGGGGAGAGAGATACGAAATCAAGTAAATAAGCAAACTAGAGAATAGTTAGAAGATCATGAGTGCTCTGGAGAAAAATAAAGCAAGCAAAGGGCAATTGAAATACGAAGATCAGGGAAGCGCACCTGGGGAGATGACACTGGAACCAGGACTTGAAGGAGCCGTGGGCACCGCCGGGGATGAGAGCTCCAGGCCCACAGAGAGCAAGGGCCAAGGAGTGTGTCCGGGTCGCTCAGGGACCAGCAAGGAGGCCGCTGCAGCTGGGGCCATCTGAGCAGGAGAACAGCTGGAGGAAGTGGAGGCTGGGGCAGTACGGACACCCAGTGTAGGGCCTGGTAGGAACAGTAAGGTCCTTGGCCTTTGCTGAGTAATGAATAGCTGGTTTTAGGCAGAGAACCAACAAGCTATGACTCAGTTTTTGCAATGAATGCCTATACTGGAAATTCTCCACTCAGACCTCTCCACCTTGCTTTGGGTTCCACAAGGCTGACGGTTATGCGGAGACAGATCCAGATTTTGCGGGGACTAAAGCTTAAACAACTGGGGAGTCTTGTTCAAGAAAAATGACGCAAGTTATAAACATGTGCCCTGGGAAGGGGCCCACGCAAGTGAGAGCCCTCAGGGCTCAAGCTTCCTTAGCATTGTCCTAAGCTGGCCTTTGACTGTATCATGGGTGCTCCTTCGCCCTCTGGCTTCCAGTGCACCTTGTAACTCCACACTGCACACATGGCCACGTGTATCCTGCAAACCCCATAAACTTGCTGACCAGCACCCCACTATTTTTTTAACTATCTGGCTTGACTTTTCCAAGTCTCAGATCCCTTGTGGGTAATATGGAGATAAAACACACCTCCCTTGAAGGTATCCTGGAAGCACCCAACCTGTAGCAGATGCTCAGATGACGTTTTCTTTTAAGGTCCACTTGGTGAGTCTCCATTTTCTCTGGAATCTTCCCTGATCAATCCAGCCACGTGGAACGAGCAATTGCTTTCAAACCTTCTGTTGCTTCCAATCAGCCACCTCCAGGCTGAAGCTTTTGCCCGTTTTCTGTGATGCTGGTATTTGGTCTCTTCAGCTTGGTTTTAGACTTTTGCAAATCAGGAACCTTGTCATCTCTTAAACTCCTCTCGGAGCCTAGGTACAAGGACATCAATTTCAGCCACAGCATTTCCCGAGCACACGTCACATACTAGGAACTGTCAGAAGCATGTTAAGCGTTAAGCGTATCGTCTTGTTTAATCCTGGCCGCCAGCCCCCATGTTAGAGACAAGGAAACCGAGGTGCGCGGTAGTTGAGGAACCTGCCCAATGTCACATCTTGCCAGCAGTGGATCAAAGATTCAAACCCAGATCCATCTCACTCCATAGCTGGCCCTGTTCATCGCTGCACTATGCTGCCTTTTATCCATATTTAAAGAAATATTTACTTATTGATTAATTGGTAGCCTCTGAGCATTAACGCTTCCAAGACCGTCTCTTTGTATGTCAGTCTGTTTTTCCCAAATGGCGGCTCCACGGAAAACTATATTGATCATTCCCTGTAACAATTTGTCATCTGGTGGTGGTGACTTCCAAACTGCCAATCGGCCAGGAGGGTGAAAATTGGGGCTGTTCAAATATCTTTTTTTTTTAAGGAGTGGGAGTTCTTAAATGCCCCCATTGTAGCACATGTATCTTCTCCTGCTGCTGGGCATGTGTGGAAAGGGACAATCCTGCCTGATTATGGGAGATGATCTGGGGCCTTGGGACCCTGAGTCTGGCTGCTGGGCTCTTTCCCTCCCCTCTCCCAATCCCAGAGCCAGCTGGCTGATGGGCGGTGACAGTATCTCAGGATAGAGGCCTGTCAAGTGGTTCTCATGTTGTGACAGTAGGCAATTATGATTTATTTCACAAGGAATCAACAATAAAGTTAGGCGGAGGGGTAAAAAAATCAGAGAACTTAGGATAACAAAAGCACTTGAAGGAATTTGGTTGATGGGTTTTTACCTAGAAGAGAGAAAAGGGAATATTTTGTAGGAAGAAATATACACATAAACATAGAATCACTCCCTGCATCTCTGACGGGCAAGAAATTCCCAGTCTTCTAAAGCCCTGCTGAAACCTCACCTCCTCCAGGAAGCTCTCCAGATTTCTAAGCCAGACCAGATGACTTGGTCCTCTGAGCCCTCCCTCCCCACCCCCACCCATCTATCCCTCTCTGGAGGCACATACTGTTCGCACATTACCTCGAAGTTCCTGGTGAGCTCATCCCATCTGTTCTGCTGGATTGGAACATCTTTCAGAGAGGAGGCAGTGAATTGTTTATGTGTGGTAGGTACAGGCCTATGGGGTATTTTGCACATAATACTTACCGTTTAATAAATAAAATGCGTGTGTGTGCGCACACACGTGGGTGAGGATTGGTGTCCGGTGTCCCCAGAGTAAAGCAGCTGTGAATAACCCCACCTCAGAGATGGAATATTTTTTGTCAGCTTCATTCCGGTGGGAGAAGAAGGAACAAATCAACCCCCAGAGGCCTCTCTCTGTTCAGTTCTGCACCGTTGGTTCAGAAACCTCACCCAACAGGTGATTCCCTGTCGTGTCTACACCCAAACCTCCCCCACATCTTTCCTCTCCGACATCCATTGTAAACACTGTCAAATTTTGCATGAAAAATGCTTCTCTTGTACCTAGATGTTTGACCCAACTATAAATAGCATCTAATTTTGTTTAAGAAGTCAAAATTAGAGAACCAAAGCATTCTAGAATCTTAGTAACCTAAGCATGAAACCAAGTTGTGAGGAAAGAGCTGTTGAGGGCCTCAGTTTAAATCAAACAGGCCTGGTTTCAAATTCCAGTCTCACTCTTTCTAAAGTGTATGAATACCAGAAAGTCACTCTGTTTCTTCCTCTGTAAAATGGGGATAATAATGCTTGCCTCTGGGGATTGTTAGGGGTGAAAAGGATGTCAGTCCTAAAGCTCTAAGCACAGTCTACCTCATAGTGAGCCCTCAGTAAAGAGAGAGGATAAGGTTTGTTGGAGGTGGGAAGCTGAGGTTCCCATCTGTTGACTCCTCCATGTTTCTCTTTGGGCCACTGCCCCCCTTCTCTGGCCCTCAGTTTCTATGCCAACCAAACAACTGACTGAGATAGTCCCTTGTCCCTTCCACTTCTAAATGTCTATGAGTCAGGCCCAGGGAACACACAGCATGGCAAACAAGAACGTCATCAGAGACAGGCAACAAACCTTGGTACCAACCACTTCCGGCAGCGTGGCTTCGAGCAAATTATTTAACTGTTCTTAGCTCTATTCACTTCATCTGCAAAGGAAAATAATCCCCCTACACACTTTATAAATCCAAAGGCCCATGTGATCCAGTCCTATTTAGCAGTGAAAAATAATTTACAAGGAATTCCATTTGCACTAGAAACTCTCAGATAGTTCACAATAATATTTTTTCAAGTCCCCACCCCCCTGCCACTCCTCAATCGTCTTGTCATCTCCCTAGTTGCTCTGGAACATCTTACAGAGCACAACCATGAAATACTCCCACCAGCCTCAGCTACACAGGGTTTGTGCCCTCCTCTTGACCACCCCCATCTTCCTTCCCATAAGAATCCATCCTTTTTAGGAGAGGACTGGAGGAAGAAAACTCAGCACAGACAAGAGTTCTCTTCATCAGGAGCAGGTGGGGTCAGTGGGAGCTGTGAATATTCCCGAGGAAATAAATAAGTAAGTTTTGTTCTGTCACTCATAAGTGGCTGTGGGAAGGCTGAAATTAGATTATTTGTATTAAGCAGTCAGTTCAGCATCTGACATGTAGGAAGTGCTGGAAATATGAGAGCCATTAGCGTTGTTGTTTCTGTAAACCTGCTTTTTCATGAAGACTTATCCCACTGCTGCCACCACAAAGCCCTCCCTCCCATCTCCCTCTTCTGTCTGACCATCTCCCTCACTCCCATCACTGAATTTCATTCAGCTCACAAGTCATAGCCATACCTGTGCCTGGAACAGCCCCTGTCGCTTCCTCCTCAGTGATATCTTGGCTCCTCTACCAACCTTTCGGTGTTTTGGGCCCAGGCACATACACCCTGGCCCGTCTGCCGACTCCCACTTGCCTCTCCCATTGCACAAAATGCCTTCCCACCGTTGCTGCCAAATGTCATCCCATCTCAGAGTGTAGCCTCTAGTAGGACAAGGGCTATGTCTGTTTTACAAGCTCCGTGGAGCACCTGGACCCAGACAGGGACTACTGGAGAGAGAAGCACCTATGTGTCCAGGCCTGGGTGAGGCACACAGAGGAATGCAGGAGAAGCTATGGAACTTAGAATACTACAAGGAAAGCAAAACCTACAGGAAGCCATTGGGTTTGTTCGGTAGGCACCCAAAGGCATAAGATTTACTGAACATTGAGGGAGCCCCACTGGAGCTCATTTAAGGCAAAAGAGTGAAGTCTAACTTTGTGCCCTCTATTTTGTCCATTTCCCCACCCCAGCTCAGGACTAGAGCCTCCCTTTTACCTCCTACTGTACCTTGATCTTAAAAACCACAATTTCTCCATATGTGGCATAAATGACCAGGAACAGTGTGACATAGTGTGACATCCTCCCTCCACCATTCCTAGGGTCATAAACATTCTAACCAGGATTAAAGCTTTACAAAATCAATGACGCCCCAATGGAGAGGTATCAGGCATCATCTTGCAGACAAGAGAGGATGGATGGAAGCCTTCTCAGACCCCAGAAATCCCTCCAAGTAGGAAAGTCAACCACTTCACCCTGGTGAGTGATTGGAAGTAATGCTTAGCAGAAGAAGACACTTTTAATCTTTTCTAGCAGGAAAAGAAAACCTCAAAAAGCACTTTTTCAGCTGGATCCACGGTCACCGTTGAGGTTCACGTGGGGAATTAGTGGCACATGTGAAAATAATTTGTAGGTTTGGGAGACCTGGCCACCCATTATATGACCCATGAGATGAGGCCGTCAGACCCCAAATGAGGCCACAGTAATAGCATCCACTGTGAGCGAGAGCCCCACCCAGCTCTGAGCTGCTCAGGACCCACATTGGAGCACCATATTGAGGAAAAACAGGGAGCCTGACCAAAAAGAAGGTCTGCAATACTTACTTCAGAAGGATTCGTGGAAGGAATCCAGGGAATTTTTCCAGGAGAAGACAAGACTGCTGGTCTTTGGGGAGGGACGGAGCTTGGGGAGGGAGGAGAGGGTTTTGGAAATGAGTTGACAAGAGAGTGAGGTTCAAATATTTGCAGAGCCGTCGTATACACCACTGGGTAGAAATCACAGAGACACGTGCTTTCATGAGGACACGGATTCTTACAGGAAGCGTTCTCTGTCAGCCAGACCTGACCAAAGAACAGGAGGTCCTGCTGCACATCCACTTGGAGAGTGTAGACTAGCAGAAGTGAGGGCTCTGTGGATTGGGTAGTTGGATGGATGGGTGACGGATGGTTGGATGGATGAATGGCTGGATGATGGATGGGTAGACGAGCAGATGTATGTATGTATAAATGGAGAATTGAACAAATGTGTACTGGGTGGATAAACATGTATGAAAGGATGGATGGAGGGAAGGACATACAAATGGATATGTATAAGGATGTATGGGTGATAGATGAATGCCTTCCGAGGTTCTACAGTTCCATGGTAATTTGGGCAAGGGTTACCTAGTCTTTGGGATTTCACAGACCAATACAATACAGGGGATTGACATAAAGTTACCAGCTTCTCATTTTGTCAAGTTAAGGACATCAGTATAATAACTACCATCTATTGGAACAGAAGAAACAGATCAGAATGAAATAAAGAGCAGTCTTTCCCAAGTAGGGATCATTGATAATCTCTCTCTTCTTCTTCTCTCTCTCTCTCTCTCTCTCTCTCTCTCTCACACACACACACACACGTGTGTGTGCTGGTATGACACTCATTTTACGCTAATATTTTTAGATATTATATTGTCCATATTTTTCTTATTTAATGGCCACATTATTTTCAACTACATTTCCTGAGCCACAGACTCTAAGGACCCTGGAAAGGATCAAAGGGTCAAAAATTCATTGCCTTTGAGACCAGGCAGGTTGAAGCGGGTGCAGTGCGGACTGTGGGGATGGGACAGTGAAAGCCTGGAGAAGCCACACTCGTCTAGAGACAGCAAGGCAGCCTCAGCCCCAGCTGACCGTCACCACGCAGGAAGGCAAACCCAATGCAGCCAGCTAGATTTTCTGACCTACTGAGATAAGCTGGACATATGACTTTTATGAGGAACCTCTTGATTTAACAGTATTTGCGGCTAATTTTTAAAACTGGATCTGTTTTGGGGTCATCATCCTTGAGCCAATCAAAACACACACACCCCTGTGGATCCAGTCTGGCCCGTGGGCCATGGGTTTGCAACCTCTGGTTTAGATACCCGAGTTGGGGTGGGTGGTGATGGAAAAAGGCACCATATAGGACAACCAAAGAGCTTCTCTGATTAATACGAGGGTCGAGGAGGGGCACCAAAAAAAAAGCCACCGGATTCCTCCGGGTGAATAATTTCTCTGCAGTCTATTTCCGAAATAGCTATAATTCGGGCTCTGAACAACCTATGATTTACATCCCGGCCGGTGTAAAAGATATTGTGCTGAGCCTTCCGAGTATGCTCTGTGTGTTTGTATAAATCTCCTTACTCAAAATATCTCCCACAGTTGACTGACAGCCCATGTAATTTAGCAGAAGGCTAAAAATTAAAATCTTCGAGCCTGCTGAGGGAGTGAAAGAATACAGTAACACTACGGCATCACCCCCTCGCCCGGCCGGGGCTCAGCAGATGCCAGGGCTGTTCATTTTGGAGACGGAACAAAATATTTGTATTTAGATTTATTAAGTCATTATTCCACCATTTGTTCCAATGCGCTTTATTAAAACCAGATCTCATCTCTGTTTTGAAAGTATTACCTGATTTACATAAGCTGGTCCCAGCCCTAATTACCGCTTCCTTTCGTGTCTTTTCATTTCGAGGGAGGTTTGCGCTCCCCTCCTGTTTTTGTCGCCTGGCTTTATGGCCCATATGTCTGCCTTGAGATAGCAAGAATCTTCAACCTATAAATAGACAGTTCAGAACAGCCCGGCTGCCAGTTATCTGTCCACACATCAACATTACCATAATTGCGACAGGGAATGTGTAATCTCTCTAATCACACGTTCCAGTCGGAAAACTGGATCGGGTTTCATAAATTGTATAATTTGAGGCTTTCCTGAGCTAACCACTGGGCGGGTAGGCTGCCGTGGGTCATCAAGGGCTTGGTCATGCCCTGCCGCCTGGCCCGTCCTGCCCAGGGTGGCGTAGCGACACACACACCTGTGGATAATGGCAGGGCCACCCTGGCTCTGGAATGAGGGCGCCTGGGGAATATGAGAAGCACGACTTTTTGGGGCCTATTATGAGCCTGGCACTTTGCACATACGCTCTTTTAATTTTCACCCCATTAAACTTCTAGGGGACATACCATACATACTCCCATTTTACAGATGATACCAAGGCTCAGAGAGGCTAAGTGAGTATCCAAGTGTCACACAGTAAATAGCTGAGACTCAGATGCATGTCTGAGATTCCATACGGCGCTCTCAGTCAGGCAGCTTTCGTCTAGGACACGGCACCGTTGAAGGCTTCAGTGGCTTCCATTTCTTGTTCCTCTAGGACGCTTTCATTTCTGTCATTTTAGCTAATCTCCAGGACCAACCGAAGAGGTCTTTATAGATAACCAAACTGAGATCCTGAAAGGTTAAGTACACTGTCCAGAGTCACACAGCTGGTGAAGGTAGAACTGGGATTCAAAACCAGGCTGGATCCCACCCTTGCGTGTGCTCTTTCCCAAGCCTCCACAGCCCAGGTGTTGTCTGGGCGTCTGTCCTTCCTCTTTGGGAGGCTTTGTTTTCTTTGCCAGCCTCTCAGAAGGATGCTGTAATTGGACTGGTGTCAGCAGGCAGAGCCCTGGGGGCAGGTGGAGAGAGAAGAGGGGCCAGCCTTCCGCCAGCCTCCCCGGAATTGCCTCTGAAGACCCCCAAGGAGCGCTGGGAAAAGGGCTTCTTTTGTTTTGCGTTAGCAGCTTCCTCTGGGCAATGTTATTGAAGCTCAAGGTCTCCGGAGTGTGGTGAGTAGGCTGATGACACCCTGATAGATGGGCTGCTCCCCACAGGCCGAGCGCCGCTCCGGCTGTGCCCGGTAATTGCACAGCCTTGCAAAGTTTCAGATGTCTATTAGCTGCTTTGAATTGGGCGCTAATCAGATGATGGCCTTGTTACCAGGACGCTCCTTCAGGTCTCCATCCCTCTCTCCCCCAACCCTCTCTCTCTCAAAAGGAACCATCTAATCCAACCTGTTTAATTTTTCCAGATAGGGAAACTGACACTCAGAAAGGGGAAGAGACCCAACGTATAAGTACATCCCAAGTTCTTTTTTGTGTTGCCTGTTGAGCTGCGTGCATATGCACACACACACACACACACACACACACACACACACACACACACACACACACACACGCTACACATCCCCCCTCACTCCCATCTCTCCATTTATTAACTGGGTCTCCAAGCTCCTTTATCCCGTTCTGAAGAAGCACTCCCGGCCAGCATTTTAGGCAATAAATTTGGGACCAGGCTTTGCCTTCCCAGCCCTGTCCCTATAGTGTCCCCACGCCCCAAGGAGTCAGAAAACTTAGTTTTCAGGAGGCTCTATCATGGCCCCTGACCCATGGGTGATCTACCCTGAGCCTCTCCTCTGTCTCTGGGCATCAGAGCCGGGCCCAGCCAGTGGAGATGAGCACTCCGTACTCCCTCACTTCCCCCGCACAGGGGCTCTGGGCATCAAAGACAGTCCCAGAAATGACTGGACTAAGCAGGCTGAGCTCTGAGCAGGCCACCGCCCAGGGCATGGCACGGGAGTGAACCGGGTCACTACCTTCGGGGTGTGGTCCACAGACCTCAGCAGCAGCCCCTGGAAACTAGTTTGAAGTACAGACCCCCAGGCCCCAGCCAGCCCTACTGAATCAGAATCTCGGAGTGGCTGGGGGTGGGGGGGCGGGGGTGGTACTGTGT
The DNA here is from genome assembly GCF_963455315.2 of Globicephala melas. NCBI lineage: Eukaryota > Metazoa > Chordata > Mammalia > Artiodactyla > Delphinidae > Globicephala > Globicephala melas. Next base: position 64,020,441 of record NC_083315.2, read on the forward strand.
TTCAACAGGCCCTTTGTGTTTCAGTGTAAGTTTGAGAATGGTGGGTCCAGATCAGCCCATCCCTGGAGATCCTTCCCAGACGGAGAGTTCTTGGGGTTCACCCGCACTGTGATGGTTCAGGCCCCACTCAGACATTCCCACCTAGCCACAGCTTTTCCTTACCGTCCTCCACAGAATTACTTTTCCCCACCTCACGTCTTCTGTAGCATTTTAAGAATAATGCTCTTCAAGTGCAAAACCTGTCGCTTTCTGTTCTGTTGTCTCCCCTGCTGGACCCTGAGTTGCTGGCTCATCTGCAGGCTCCGCGGCTTCCCATAATGCCCAGCACACAGTAGGTATGCACTGCGTGTGTGCGTGTGTGTGTACTGAAGTCTAACTGCACTGAACACTGGGTCCCCAAGGACCCGGCTCTGTGGCAAACTACATGGTTTTTCTAGACCCACAAGGAGACTTCATCATTTTACAGCCAGCAAGGCTTTCTTCACACTTTTTCCCTGGGGCTTCTGAGGGCTGGCCCCAAGGTAATCTCTCAGGTCACACCGGGGAGCTCACCTCTCCTCCGCTGCTTCCCCCAGGGCCCACCTACACCTACCTCTGGCCAAGACCACCCTGTTGAGACATATCAGGCTTGGGCCTAACATATTAGTCATGCCTGGTGGCGGCTTAGCTCAGCCTAGGAAGATGCCTGTGGCAATCTTCTCCATTACTCCTGACCTAGATTGGGAGAGCTCATCCAGGGCTCAGAAGCCAGCTCTCTGGGGGAGGGGAAGGGCTCCTCTCCTCAGTGAGAAGTGACCAAGCAGTTTGGGAAAGGGGGTCCTGCTGTGCCCTGGGAAGCCTGGTCGCCTCCAGGCGCCAAACTAGGTCCGCCTCCTCCAGGAAGCCTTCCTTGGTGACCTGACCGAGGAGGCAGGAGAGGTGTGTTCTCTCATGTGCCCCCTTCCCACACTCCAGCAAGCTCCTATTCCTGGTGCTTCAGGACCTCAGAGTCACATGGGATTGAGACTTACCTGCCTGAGGACTAGCAAGTTGCCCCAGATGGCCTGGCCAGTTCCACATCCTGAAAACAATGTCATAAAGCTGGAATCCCATTCCAACCCCTGCAGCAGCCCTGCATCCCCACCCCCGCCTGCGGGAACGCTTCCCTCTCCGGAACTCCATTCACCCAGGTGGCACTCAGGTCATCAGTTCCCTATGCCTCAGGGCCCTCCCACGTGCTCTTCCCTCTGACGTGATCCTCGTTCCCCCTGAAGCATTTCAAGAACAACACCGGGAGCTAGAGGCTGGAGTAGCAGAGGCAGGGAGTTGGCCGGGAGTGGGATGGGGAATGCAGGACACCTGTCCCGTGAAATGGCACAGGAAAATAAAAGATAACAAAAACCAGGCCCTGCCATTAACCAGACGTGTGCCTTTGCATGAGTCCCTTACCCAGTCTGGGCCTGTCAGATAAAAGACTTGGGTTTTCGACTGCTGCAGCACTCTCCTTAAGTCACGGGAGCTAACTTGGTGGGCTGTGTGTGTACATGTGTGTGATTCCCCCAAGCACATATCAGGCCCATCTAACCAGATTCTGCTTCACCGGAGATGTGACCCGCTCAATGAACCACCTCGAGTCTTCCCCAGGCACCCACCGGGTGTTGGGTCCTCTGCTGAGTCCAATTTCCCACAAAGAGGTTCCTCCCCTGATCGGCCAATGCCTAACAATGATTAGCCGAGTGTGCCAAGAGCTTGGGAGGACCGTCCTCTTAGATGGTTTGGAGAGCCCCTGCAGCAGAAGGTGCGTCACTAGGGTGCAAATCGGGAGGCTTAGATGGCAGATAAAAGACCTGCTGGCTTCTCTGGCAGACCCGGCCGGAGCGGTGTCTTGTTACCGAGTCTCGGAGCTGGACGCGGCAGCCCTGGAATGTGAACGAGATGAGCCGGGAGATTTCTTGTTGACACTTGTCCTGGTGAGAGGGTCCCAGCTTCGGTTCTCAGGTTATACAACACCTGGGCAGGTTGGCTCTGCAGGAGCTCCTAGTGCCCACGGGGAGGGGAGGGCTCTGTGCCCGCAGGTCCAGGCCTTCCCCTGCCCCTGCCCACAGCCCGAGGTGCAGGCAGGAGGATCCCTGGTGGGCCCTAGGAGGTTGTGATGTGACCTGGGCCACTGCCCTGACCCTCTGTGGAGGGGCCCTGGCCAAGGATGACATGGACCCAGACCAGGCTGCTGTCCCTTCCTTGGGGGAAGGCCTGGAGCAGGGCAGCTCCTACCTGAGGCCCTACTGTGTGTTGGGCAGTATGTGAAGAGTTTTCCCATATTCCCTTTCATCCCCACCATGTAACTGAGAGGAAAGGTAAAATGAAGTGACTTGCCCTACATTAGAACCATGCCTGTCTTTTGCCAACGTCCAGGGCTCCGACCTCTGGTACAACGTCCCGTCCATGGGGGCGCGTGCCTGGCCCGAACTCCCTCAAGAGCTGACAGCCTCGGGGCTTCCCTGGTGGTGCAGTGGTTAAATATCTGCCTGCCAATGCAGGGGACACGGGTTCAAGCCCTGGTCCGGGAAGATTCCCACATGCCACAGAGCAACTAAGCCCATGCGCCACAACTACTGAGCCTGTGCTCTAGAGCCCGTGCTCCACAACAAGAGAAGCCACCGCAATGAGAAGCCCGCGCACCGCGACGAAGAGTAGCCCCCGCTCGCTGTAACTAGAGAAAGCCCACGCGCAGCAACAAAGACCCAACGCAGCCAAAACTTAATTAATTAATTTTTTAAAAAGAGCTGACAACCTTAAATATGACAAATGTTTGACAAATGTGCCTCAGCTCAGCGATGCGGGGGGTAGCCAAGTCCAGCACAGGCGGGTTGACGAGCCCAGATCACTCAGGGCATCCTGAGGCCCTGGCTGGGAACACCCTCCAGCCCTCGGTGGTGGCGGTGATGGTGTCCAGCCGGCGGGTGACTCAGCAGCCCTCGTTCCCACAATCTGGGCGGGTGAGCGCCCTCCCACGGCTGTTGGTTTGGCTCCATCGGCCCGTCTGGGGGTGCCCCGGCAGCCAGCCCCCCTCCCCCCCATCAGCACGGCCCTGGGGCTCGGGCCAGCCTTCCCACAGCTCAATCACAGGGTTTGCCCTCTTTTCTCAGCCCGCTGGCCTCTCCCCTGAGATTAGAGGCCACTTCTAAATTCCTCTGGCCACCTCAGCCCTCCCGTCGGCCAGGCTGTGGTGATTTCCTTGGCTCCCGTCACAGAGCCCCCGTCCTGCCCCCCGGAGGAGCTCAGCTCCCAGAGCAAACAGCTTGCTTGCCAGGCCCCGGGCCCCCCCGCTGGTTTAGAGCCAGTCCTGTGCCCTGCGAAGAGAGGGATCGGGGCCCAACCGGGGCATGGAAGCCAGGGAGGGAAGTGGATCTTGGCTGCACTTGCAAACGGGATGTGTGGGAGGGCAAGATACAGTTAGCTTGTGCAGGTAGGGCACAGGACCATCTGCTGGGTCCAGGGGAAACGCCACACCACACGCTGCGGCTCCCGCCCCAGGAGGCGGCGTGCTGGAGCGAGCTGCACTGTGACCTTGAGCAAGGCTGGTAACGCTCACATCCTCTTCCCACATCTGTAAAATGGGCAAGACAACGCCTGCTGGCCAGGGCTGTACCACGCAACACGTACCGCCATTTTCATAAAGGGTCTGGCTGGCAGGAGGCCCGCTCCAAAATGCTCCAGACATGGGTATCTCTTTCTACTCTGTGTGTGAGCCCAACGGGCTTTGTGCAATCATTTATGGCCCTCGTTTCACGTTCGTCATCCTGGGAGCCTGTTGGAAGGGACGTATGAGGCACTTTGCAAACGGTGCCGGGCACTGCAGGCGTTGGCTGTGCTGGTGTCCTCCCAGCGACTCCCAGGGGAGCGCGCAGACCTTACCCCATCCCCCGTATCTCCCCGCCAACACACACAGTTGACCCAGTGAGGAGCTGGAGATCACAAACAGGAAATACCTTGCTGACGATCAGTCCACAAGTTAGGACGGCTAAAGAAACTAACTTTGCTGAGCGCTAAGTGCCGAGCGCTGGGGATGGCACTTGAGGACACTGGGTGCAGAGGACACGGTTCCTGCTGAAAAGTCTCACGGGGCAGAGGTGGGGATGCGCCTACCTCCCAGACAAGTGGAAAACAGGCTGTAAAGAGGTGTGGACACCTCACCTACAGGATCCTGTTTCGGTGAGAAATCAGTGCCGCTCGGGCTTCCTGGAGAATGGCCTTTGGGCTTCGGAAGGCAGAGCAAGAGTTTGCAGGGTGGAGAAGTGAGAGAAAGGGCATGGAGGGCCCATACCCGGGCTGACCAGAGGGCTAGGAGGCTCTTCCAGAGCCTTCAGGGGCAGGGAGGAACCTCGCTGCTCCTCTCGGGTGACTTTGCAGATGTGGGGAGACCCCCGGGGGACATCAAGACACAGCCACCGAGGGACATGTGAGCAACCTGTGACCCGGCCTAGGCCTTCCAGGAACTGGTTGGGCAAGACGAGGCTCACCCCTGGTATATTTCGAGAGCAGTGCTGGCCAGCAGGGCTCCAACTGTGGGTGTGGCCCAAGAGGTCTGTGGTCACTTCACTCCTCGGGTGACTCTGCCGAGCCCTCAGTAAGCACACGCACGTACACGGTTTTGCACACTGTTTCCAGGGACTCCCAGATATCCCCCCACCATCAAGGAAGCCCCGATATATCCAACTCCTGCGTTCCGCAGATGAGGAAACTGAAACAGAGAGAAAATGTGACTTGCCGAAGGTCCACGTGAGTCAGGGCAGAACCGGACCTACACTCCTGGCTTTTGCGCAAGGGTTCTCCCACGGGCACCCGGCTGCTGTCGCTTTCTAAATACGTGTCCCTGCCCAGCTGCAGTCCTCAGGGTTCTATCTCGTGATGGAGGGGTGCATGCACTTTCCAGCACTCCCAGGAAAAGCCCGCTCCCACCCCGAGACTCCTCTCTTAGTGAAAACTTCTCACTCTGGTCTCCCGTGCGCAGTCCTGCTGGTTTGCTGCATTCCTGGGGCGGGTCCTGCCGTCCACCTGATGTCCCAGGCTGTACACGGGCATCTTCCGCCCCTCGTCCCCCAGCTCATCCTCCACAGCCACCGCTGTCTGGATTTGACTCTCATTCCAATCCAGTCTTCTCTCTTTATCGCCGAGGGTCCAGGCCCTCCTCCTCTCCTGCTGGGGCTATCACTACCACCAGAAAAATCTTTCTAAAGCAACAAACAGGTGACTTTTCTGCTCAAAATCTTGCAGAGCTACCCAGTGGCCTTGAAAATTAAGTTCAAGCTCTCGGTATAGTCTGCAGAGCCCCCAGTGGCCGGCCGCATCTGCCCAGCAATGCCCCCCTCCTGCCTCACGCCCACTCCCACCTAGGCCACGGCTGGGCAAAGGCTCCCAGTTGCCTCTAGACCATTTGTTACCACTGATCTTTCTGTCCAGAGGAATAAGATGTGCTTGGGCCAGCTGAATACCCTTTGACCTCAAGGTTGGCTCGCATGCTTGGTTTTTAAATTCAGTTCCCTTTTGACAGAAATGTTCTCAAAGGGCCCAATCCACTTGCCCGCTTCAGGACTTCGGAAAACCCTCACACACAAGAGAATCATTTGTAAACATCCTTCCAGGGTGGTTTCCTTCCATAGGCGAACACAACTTTTTTTTTTTTATGTCAGGGGTATTTCTGGGGATTGAAATGAAAGTCAAGAGAAAGTGGTATTATGAGCATCAATGTTTAGCAGTGTGCAGTGACCCACTGGCTGGTGAATAAATAGCGTAATCAAGAAGCTCAACCCATGAATTCAACAGGAACAAGGGCTGATATTCAAAGTCCCAGACAGTTCAGTTGGAAGAATAATAAAAGCGCAGCTGAGATGGGAGCTTGGGACACCGCCCCCCTTCCCCAGCCCCTGCCTGGGCTGAGCCTGACGGCAGACCTCACAAAAACACAGCCCAAACGAGCCTCATTCCTGGGCTCTCATAACCGGACTTTCAGCTTTCTAGAACAACACTTCTTGTGTTATGTCTGCAGTGTGTAGGATCTGATAAGAGACTTGCTTAAAAGTTCAAAAGGGACCACACTTTGTAAATAGTTTCAAAGAGAAGCCCTATTTACGCTGGGGAGGAGATATACCGTAGGAGATGAGATAGCCTCTAAGTCAGACAAGGTGAGGGGGAGTCCCACAGCTACCTCTGTGGACCTGGGCTAACTGCTGAATGTCACCATCCCGGGTGTCCTCGTCTGCACAGTGGGGATCATAATGTACTTACCTCCTTGGGTGGGAGTAAATGATATGAAAATTAAGCGCAGAGGATGTGCTCGGTAAACAGTCCTTGTGGTGGTGGTGACTGCCAATGAAACCACCTACGTGAGCAGAACAGCTGTAGCAATACATGTTGAAAATAATTTTGGGCAGAATGAGACCATCTTGGGCTATGGAAACAAATGGTATAGGCCAGCCACCTAGAACTGCAGCTCAGGAAGGGAGAACTCAACGGAGCCAAAGTGGGGGCAAGTGGCAGGTGCAGTGGGCTGAATAATGGTCCCCAAAGAGATCAGGTCCTAATCCCTGGAGCCTGTCGATGTGACCTTATTTGGAAAAAGGGTAGTTGGAGATGTGATTAAATTAAGGACTTTGAGGTGAGGAGATTACCACGGATTATCAGATGGGTCTTAATGCAATCACAAGTGTGTTTTTAAGAGACAGACAGGGGGAGATTTGATACACAGACACAGAGGGGAAGGTGATATGAAGACAGAACAGAGAGATTTGAAGATGCTGACCTTGAAGATTGGAGTGATGGGACCATAAGCCAAGGAATGCCAGCCGCCACCAAACGCTGGAAGAAGCAAGGAACAGATTCTCCTCTGGAGCCTCCAGAGGGAGGGTGGCCCTGCTGACTCCTTAATTTGGGCCCAGTTGATGCTGATTTCAGACTTCTGGTCTCCAGAGCTACCAGAGAAAAGATGTCTGTTGTTTTAAGCCACCAAGTGTGCAGTGACTTGTTACAGCAGCCCTAGGAAGCTAATACATCCAGGACCATAGATTCTAGGCTGAGGAAACAGAGACTCAGAGAGCAGTAGTAACTCACCCAAAGCCACACAACATGTTTGCCTCAAGGCCAGGACCAGACCAAGGTCTCCAGATCCCTGCACCACTGTGCTCCCTCTTCCCTCTGCCCAGCTTTCTTGCCCGGGAGGCCTTAGACCCCTGCCCTGGGAAATCCTTGGTTGCCATAGTTATTTTATCTTTACTCACCCACTGCCCCGAGGTGAGCCCAACTAGTACCAAATGCTGTCGCGGTGGTCACGACTGCCCCCAGCCTGAATGTCCACCTGTCACCTGTGTCACAGGTTGGGTTCTTTGGAGAGGGAGTCTGGGGTGCCAGAGCTTTATTAAGGATCTACACCAGTGAAGGAAGGGGGAGGAAGTTGGATCGGGAGGAAGGAGATTGAAGTCGAATTGCCATGCCGGCCTGACGAAGCCCCAGCTGACCCCACAGGCAGTGGTCCTGAGTCCAGCTGAGGCAGCCAGGACCTCATGCCCCCATCTGGCTCAGTCACCAGGTGCCGGCTGCCCTGGGAAGGGCCTGGCCTCCGGCGAGGTGGGTTTCTGCAGTGAGGCCGACCCTGACGGGGCTGACAGCCGGAGGCCACCTGCTGACCGCACTCCCTGCAGCGGGGCAGTAAAACCTTCCTTGAAGGAGGGCCGGGCACAGGTGGACCACAGCCCAGTGCTACCACGCATTCTGCAAACAAGAGCTGCATCTCAGCGGGGCCTGGACGGCTTGCCAAACAGCAGCCCCACCCTACACAGTAACCAAGACCCTCCCCACTCAAAGTGGGATGTGTGGGCCAGGAGCCCCGACACCACTTGGGAAATGGTGAGAAATGCAGACTCTGTTCGGGGCCCCATGGTCCGTCTGAGAAGCATGCTCTACCCCAGGGGTTGGATGACTCCAGGGCCCAAATCCAGTAGCTGTCTGTTTTCGTAGGGCCTTCGAGGTAGAGATGATTTTTGCCTCTTTTACGAAGAAGAACACGTAACAGAAACTGTATGGCCCCCAAAGCCTGTTTATTTATAACGTGGCCTTTTGCAGAAAACTGTCCCCAACCTCTGCTCCAGAAAAGCCAACCAGCAGGGGAGACCCAGGGTGCTGAGATCTTTCCCCGGAGCCCCCTCCTAGCGTTTGCGGTCAGCCCCCCGCCTCTTCCTCCTGCATCCTGACTTGTCTCCTTCTTTGCCCGCCTCCTTCTCTTCTCTTTACCCCACTTTCTTCTTTGATTTCCTTGTCTCCCCTCCTGACCCCTCGTTTCTCTTTCTCTCTCTGGGGCGTGCGTGTGAGTCTCTCCCTGTCGGAACGTGTGCATCTGAAGCTCCCTCTTGCTCTCATCTCTGAGACCCGCTTTGTGTCTGCGCATCTCTGTCTGTCTCGCCCTGCATCCCTCCCCCACACTCCAGCTACACATCAAAAGAAGCATCCTCACGCCGCACCAGGGGTAATCAGCTTGGGCTGCTGTTCAGAGCAGTCGTGGGCGCTGCAGGCAACCCCCAGACCTTTCTATCCTCAGTCCTGCCACGTCCACACCTGCTCCGCGAATGCCCACGGCTTCTGGCATTCTCTTCTCCGCTCTGCCTGCACCATCATCTCTCCTTGCCCCCAGATCTCCCTTCTCCACGAGCCCTTTAATCTTTGCAGCTTTTTTTCCTGCAACATCCCTGACTCTCTTGTGAAATGCAAATTAATTAGCGTCTAATTACTCACCCGGTGCTGCATCTAGAGCCTTCTCTTGTCAGGTTCCGGGAGAACATCTCTGTCATCCGCTGAGAACTGGGCCCCGTGAGGAGCAATTCCGGTTTAGGGAGGCAGGCAGCCTCGAAGAGGAGGCTGTGTCAGCGTCCACCTGCTCGGTGGATCCCAGGAACACAGTCTGGGTGGGGTGGCTCCGCCCACCACTCACCCTAATTGCCAGCATCATTCTGGGAAGTGACTGGGCCGAGGGCTGTGCTGGGCCAGGAGTGAGACCCAGCCTCTGCCTTCTAGGAGGTGACCACAGGGCTGAGCAGACAAGCCCTGCTTGTGTAGCAAGAGTCCCCACGAGTGACCCTCCAGGCAGCAGCTGATGAAATGAGGACGTCCCCAAGGACCTGATCTAGTCTTTAAACTTGAACAGGCTGAGTTCAAATGTGGGAAGTAAATGGCAGAGGACTTGAGCCCATCCTAAACCACAGCGTACAATCTCCAGTCCTGGAGAGGCGGCTGGGGCGGACGGAAGAGAACAGGGCTCCGGTCCACCCGCTCCCTGGGAGACTTTAGGCCTTGACCCTCCGAGCCTCAGCTTCCTCATCTGGGAACTGATGGTAACAGGGCCAGCACAGTGAAAAGGAACCTCTGGCTGCAAGGTGCCGGGCACAGTACAGGTGTTGCAGTGAATGTCACTCGCGTTTTTCTTTGCCTTCGTGCTCCCAGGGGCCAGGGGTGGAGCCGTGCTGGGTGCAGGTGGAGCTGGATTTTTGTCCAGTGTGCCGTCCCTACCTTGGGTCCCTGCCCTGTCCTCCTAGCCTCTCCCAGTGCACCGTCACCACAGTTGCTCCCAGCGGCTCCGTCCTACCCCAGCCAGTCCTGACAGAAGTTGAAAGGTATCTTCCACCCACTAACTGGAAGAAGGGGATCACCCTTCACCGGCCTGAATTCAGGAGACACAACCACGAGAACTGGACTCTAGGACCCATCACCCCAGGGCTCACCCACAAAGGCTCGTCCTGACACCCCACACAGCCTGCCTCACTGTGTCCCGGAGATCCTCAGGCTTCAGCAGTCTGCCCGCTCGCTCTGTCTATCCCATCCCAGCCCCCTCCAGTCCTGCTACCTTCACTCCAGCTGGCTGCGAGCAGCCTAGCCTCTTTCCAGCTCTGATTGCTTCCATCCAGACGGAGCCCTGTTCCCTGCAAACCCTCACCTCCCCGATGCATACGGTTCATGTGAGACCACCAAGCTCGGAATTCTCCACTGGTCACTACTTGTATCTCTCAATGGTCTGAGTAGGTGTGAGTGTGGTCCTATTTCTCTAGCAGACTGTAAGCACCTTGAACGAGAGGACCACACCAGACCCCCGAGAGCACCAAGCACAGCACAGTGCTGGGGCCGTGACATGCCCAGCCAGCACGTTGGGGGATTGATTGGATGGCCTGATGTACGTCTTCACCCGACTCGCTGGTGCCAGGTCAGCAAATGCGTTCAGTGGAGACTGGAGGATGTAGGCATGAGAGGAAACAAGGGTGCCTTGAGGAGCCACTGTGTGCCGGGCACAGATGCTAGCAGTGCGGCCTCCCAAGCCCATGCTGTCATTTCATGCTCATGACAACCTTGTAAAGTACCTATTGTTCTTGTCCATTTTACGGTGGGGATCTGAGCCTGGGGGAGCTTAAACAACCAACCCAAGGTTATACAGCTACAGAGTGGTGGGACCCAGCCTACACCAGACCTGCCTGCCTCCAGAGTTCAAGGCCCCTCTGGTTGGCCCAGTTGCTCAGAGCTCTCTGCCCTCTCCCTCTGGCCTGGGTTGGCAAATGCTGGCCAGTTGGCTCAACCCAGTGCTCTGCTGTTGGCCTCTGGAGCCCTGGTGGCCTTTGGTCCTTCCTTCCTGGCCAGTCCCTTGGGGCTGGAGCTGGATATCTGCACTCCTGGGGAGGCCCAGGCCACCCTGTTATCTGGGACACTGGTGGGGGCACAGGCACTGCCAACCGCCAGGCCTGGGGCCCACGGAGCTTGTGACCCTGCCTGGGGTAACCAGTCCCATGTGCTGTCATCAACTGGGTGCGAAAGACCGCTGCCGCAGTGGGCTTCTCTGTTCAGCGATATCACTGGTACAACCCCTTCACTCTACTGATGGGGAAACTGAAACCGAGGGAGGGAGGCCGCTTGCTCAGGACTCCAGCAAAGCAGGGCCTGGGACCAGGTGCCCTGATGCCCAGTTCAGGGCTCGTCCTGCCAGTCCCAGCTCAGTTTCACAAACGTGCAGAGAGGACAGCAGAACTGGGTGCTCTGGGGCCACACAGAGAGAAGCCTGGCTCCCTCTCCGCTTCCTTCAGGAAGCTCCACCCTGCAGGGGAGCCGCGAGGCACCGGGACAGGGCAGCTTGGGTACAGAGCAGCTCGGCCCCCAGGCACTGTCCGGGAGCGCTGCAGGGGGAGGTTGGTGTAAATTTTCCTGGAGGAAAGGCCATGAGGTGGGTAAGGTCTGGCTCAGCACACACAGGCCTCCAGAGACGTTGACTGAAGCCGGGAAGAAAGAGGGCTTTCCAGGCTGAGGAGAGAGACAGGCCGAGCGGTAGGGAGCAGGGAGCTCAAAGGACAGAGAGGACCCCAGGGGTGGTCCGAACACGCTGCCGCAGGATGGGGGCTATAAAAGCTTGGCTGCCCCTCGTCCCTGTGCTCCGGGAGATGTCCCCGGTGCTCTGGTGGCAATCCAGAGGTGGGACACTGTTGAGACACTGCCCCACCCTGCCAGGACAGCCCTGGGAGAGAGCACTTTTCCCAAACCTCACCTCGCCTGAGGAGCTCAGTCTCCTCCCACCCTCTGAGCCAGGCCTCGGGGAGGTGCGCTTCCGTTTGCACTCCATCACCTGGCTCTCCTCCTCTGCCTTCTCCACCCTCTGATGGAAAGATGGCCATGTCCGTAGAACACGCATTCGCTGCATCGCCCGGCCTCTGCCCAGGTCCCTTCCCCCGCCAGCAACTTCAGAAAGCCCAGCCCAGCCCTGCTTCCATCACTCCCTCCTTCAGTAAGCCCTGCGGAGCCTTCAGTAAGCCACGAATGAGACAGGTCCTGCTCTTAAGGAGCCGGCTGTAACTCACTGCAACGTATGCTAGGAAGTGGGCGCTCCCGCAAAGTGCTAAAGGGTGGGGGGGATGGCTTTCCGAGGTGACACCCAGCTCGGCTTCCTGGAAGAAGTGGCACATGTGTCCTAGAGACACATGCACGGGGCGCAGCACCACGTGAGAGCCTGATATATTCAGAAGGTCTTGGCTGTGCAAGTAATTTGTCTGAGGGGCCTGGAGATGAGAGAAGCGAAAGCGGGGATGAAGGACCTCGGGTGCCATGGTGGGGAGCCAGAGAGGGGCAAGAGGCAGGGAAGTCATACCACCAGATTTGGGGAAATAAACCACTATGGGTACAGGGTCAAGAATTGAGGGATGGAGGTGGGGACAGGGGGGTGGGTAAAGGGGAGCTGCCTGGAGACCAGTGAGGAGGGGACTGCAAGGGCCCAGGGTAGAGAGAGAGGGCCCAGGCGATGGTTAGAAGGGTACAGGGAAGGAAGCAGAGACCGGGGATAGGTAGAAGGTGGGAGTGACAAAACTGGTGACAGGAGGGCAGGGTTGGGGGCAGGAAGGGGCAGGATTACAAAGGTAGGAGTGCCGTCAGGCCTACCTTTCTTGCTGGGATGTCTGGCTGGCTGGAAGCGTGTGACCCTGGAGGGGACGACAGGGAGAGGAGCGGGCTGGGGAGCTCAGGAAAGATGGTGACTGGGAGTCATGAAACAGATGGGAAGCCAGAGGGAAGAAGAGGGGCCTTGAGTGGCGGCCGGGGAATGACAGCAGAAGGGGCGGGGCCTGCGTATGAGGGACCCAGCCTCCCCACGCCCAACCCCAGCCTTCTCTCTATTCCTGCTACCGACCAGGGTTCTTGGCCTCCTTAATCAATAGAAATTGACCAGAGGCCAGACAAGAAATTCAGGCGCGGCTTTATTGGGGCCCCTGCTGCAGCGGCGGGGGAGCGAGAACAAACAGTTTCCCTTGCATGCTGCCTCCCTGAGGGAGGGGGCAAGCTTGTTCCCTATATGGGGTGAGGGTAGGGGTGTGTCCAGGGTCAGGTCAGGGGGCGGCTTAGGTCTTTTGCCCACCCCTCTGGCGGTGGTGTGTGCAGGGGGCATGCTCAGTACCCTGCTTTTGCTCCCGACACCGTGTCTTTGCTCCAGGCTCTTCAGAAGTGGCAGCTGGGTCTTTTTGGTCTCTTTGCATCTTTGGGGTCCAGAATCTGCCCCAACTGCGTGCATACAGTTATTTTTAGTCCGAACAGTTTCTTTGTATTTTGTTGCTTGAGGAGAGGTGCACACCGCCCCAGGTGCAAGCACTGCAGCACTGCAGCAAAGGGGCCCGGGTCCCAGCCTGTCTCACTCCCTTCAGCTCAGGCCTCTGCCTCTCAGAAACTGTCTGCTTATTTATGAACGCACCCCACCCCCAGCCCTGTTCCCATGGCAACACCCCTCCCCCTTAGCTGGGGGGGGGGTGTTGTCCAATCCCACTGGGGAGCCCGCAGCCCAGTGCCTGGCCGGGTCCCTGCAGCCATGGCTGAGATCAGGAGACTCACCAGCTCACCTCATCCCGCCCTGCTGGCCTCCTGTGCCAGCAGGCTATCCCTGGGCACCAACAAACATCTCCCTAATCTGTCCCTTCTCCCCAACAACCACCCTCAGCCGTCCCTCTGTGTCGAACCCCGGGCAGACCTTACACAAACAAGAACCCGCCCCCCACCCCATTCTTGTGTTAGGTCACTGAGGTGTTGAGCCTTACTTGTTACTGCACCACGCCCCAGGCTATCCTGACTAATACAGTCCCTGGGCTGTGGTGACGTTATGACAAGCAAGCCACTTATTCTCTGCTTCCCCCAGCCTGGACAGTGGGGACCATCACCCCCTCCTCCCTACCCCAACCTTTCCAAGCTGCCCCCTCCTCTACTGCCCCAAACTCCAGCAGCCCTCCCTACACTCCCTCCCATTGTCATGTCCCCCGGCCTTTCCACCTCCCCAGCTGAGCTGTGGGCTCCTGAGAGCGAAAATCAGGCCTGAGTGCCCTTTGTGTCCCTCAGAGAACCCACTACCGCGCTGCACGTGTGGGAACTGAACTGAGAGGCACTGCAGGCGCCTCAGCCGCACACAACATCCTCCATCCTGGGCTTCCCTTCCTTCCCCACTCCGTCCTCCCTCTGAGAGCCCGTTCGGGGGGAGGAGGAGAAAGCCATGACAGAGAAATGGAAAATATTCCTGGTATTGTTCTAAGGCCACAGCCTACGATTGTGGAAGGAAGTGGAGGGGGGGCGGCTGGGAGATGGGGAGGAGAGGTTAACAAGATTAAAAAAGCCATAATGAGACCACAGCACAAACCCTGCAATTATGCTCCCAAATTTAATCAAAACAGCTTCCCGCACTGGGCCTGTAATGCATCTAACAGGCCCGTCAGTTTCTGCCTCCCAGGCCCAGCCCTTGAGATACCACAGAGCCCAGAGTCCTCCTGCAGAGCTTGGGGCGAAGGCAGGGCCTGCCTTCCAGCGCCACCCACCCCCCGCCCATCCCACTGTGACAGGCCTATGGGGTTTGAAGTGGCCTAGTTAGGTCAAGTCTCCAAGGAAGCTCTCCTTCCTTCTCCACTCCTCCCCATCACCTCCCCGCCGCTGATTTGCTACCTCTGCAGCGGGCTCTCCACGGCCCTGGCTACCAGCTGTGGCCCCAGGTTTCTCAGGAACGGTTCCCTCAGAAACGCCCCCTCCACCACCACCCTGGAATGGCCCCTTTCTTAGTCAAACCCCACTGCAGATCTGGCCTTGCCTGGGTGTGTTGACCTTTTGAGAGGAGAGGTATTTTCTCCAAATGGTTTTGGTCTCGCCTGGCACGTGTATGTCAGTACCTTTGGTAGTGGGAGTTAAATGCCCACTGATGCTCTCTGTGCTCTCCTGCGGGTACCAGCCTCCCCTGGGAAAGGGTGGGGGCCATGTGACTAGTTCTGGCCCATGGACTGTGGCTTCCAGGTCAAGTGAAGCATAAGCATCCTTTCTCCATCTCTCTCTTCCCCTGTCCTGGTGATCTTGGACGATCTGTACTTTGGTTGATGCGTCACAAGGTGAAGAGGGCTACCCAACCCACGTTGCACCTTTACAATATGATAGTTTATAAGAAAAATGTATATTTGGTCATCTCATATATATTTCATCTTAGTCCATGGTTCCAGGTTCACAGCCTCCAAAATCCTTGGAATTTCCCAAACGTTGTGTGATCGAGGTGTCTTTTGTTATGTTCATGAGGTGACTTTTTTTGGACCTAGGTAAGCTCAGTCTGGGAACTGGTTGCCAGGAAAACCAAAGATTCGTGGGTTGGAACTTTTGGTCCTACCCCCAGACCTCTGGGGAGGGGAGAGGGGGCTGGAGGTTCAATCCATCACCAGTGGTCAATATTTTCATCAAACGTGCCTAGGTAATGAAACCTCCATAAAAACCCAACAGGAGGGGTATCAGAGAGCTTCTAGGTTGGTGAACACGTGGAGATTCGGGGAGAGCTCCACGTCCTTTCCCCATACCTTACCCTGTATATTTGCTTCCACCTGGCTGTTCCTGAGCTCTACCCTTTCATTATAAACCAGTAGTCTAGTAAGTAAAGTATTTCTCTGAATTCTGTGAGCCGCTCTAGCAATTACTTGAACCCAGTGAGGGAGTTACAGAAACCTCTGATTTATAGCCAACTGGTCAGGAGTCCAGCTGACAACCTGCACTTGTGATTGGTATCTGAACTTGGGGAGGGGGGCAGTTCTGTAGGACTGAGAACGTAACCTGTAGGATCTGACCCTAACTCCAGGCAGCCAGTGTCCACATTGGGTTGACTTGTAGGGCACCCAGCTGGTATCAGAATTGCTTATTGTGGGGGAAGAACCCACACATCAGAATTGGTGTCAGAATCGGAGATGTTGGCCCAAGTTCAAGCACAGCCTGGGTGAGGGTGGTCCAGGCCCGAAGAGGAGTTTAGATTCTTGGTGATTTCTGGTTTCTAAAGGAAAAGAGCGGTGATTGTCCTCTGACACCTAGGACTTCTGGTACTTTGTCAGCCAGGGGCCAGTCTTTTCTACAAGAGCCTGCGCTAGGAACAACTCGCAGAGGATTCCAGTCCATCCCAACCCATCCCATCCGCTCATCCGACGAATACTGGCTGAAGATAACTCCCCTGCTTGTCCTCAAGAGGAGAGGGGAGACAGCAGGGAGAGCAGAATGCAGGATTCCCACCTAGAGGACCTGAAATTGAGCCCAGCTGGCCTCTGGCTGGTTACTTGGCCTCTCTGAACCTCATTTTCTAAACAGAGCTAATCATACCCCTCCACTTCCCTATCTCCTAGTGGTTTTGAAAATCAAAAGAGACCTTTGTTGACAAAGTGGGTGGCAGGTTGTTATGAAGAAGATAAAATAAGGTCTTAGTTCCTCGGGCTACAAGGTAGACAGTCATAATGCAGTTAGAGAGGTGTAGATAAGGGGTTATGAGAGAAGGGTGGGGGGCAGTTGGGACGATGGAGAAGGCAAAAGAGAAGAGGGAAGGCGCTGAAATTAAAGGATGAGTATAATCCCAACAGGCAGAAATGGCAGACAAACGATATCCCAGCAGAGAACAGGGTAAGCAAAGGTATAGAGGCTAGAGCAGTTCGCAGAGACAGTACAAAACGTCATCGATATTTGTAGGGGGTCCTTGGGAGATAACATTGTAAGTGTATCTGGGGAGGTGACAGAGTGCCTTGAACACTAGGCAGACGCATGTGGACTTTATTTGGTAGAGTTGCGCGTGCGTGCGCTTGGGAACCTGTCAGAAATGCACGTTTCAAGCCTCACCCCAGGCCTCCTGAAGGAGAAACTCTGGGGTGGGCCAGGAATCTGGGTTTTATCAAGCTCTCCAGGGGATGTTAATGCTCCCTCAAGTGGGAGACCCTCTGATGTAGCGGGTGCTGTCAGCACCCAGCCCTGCCAGCTTCCCTCCACCACCATCAGTGTCCCTCTGAAGATGGGCTTTCTACAGCCACTGAATCCTGCCCTGCCCAGGCACGAAAAGACTGGGAGTGCCAGGAATTAGTGTCCCAGGGGAGCAGCTGTCACCCAATGGTTGACAGGAGTTGGTGCAGTATCCCCAGCTCCGTGGCCCCTCAGATGGTGTGGCTGAGATGGGGTTTCACACTCCATCCCACAACGGTCACGGCGGTCACTGCAGGAACAGCCTCTGCCTGTGTGAGGCGCCTTCCCTCCAAGTCTGACTTCTCCACTCCCGCTGGTGTTCTCTGGGACACAGCCCAAATGAAGCACTGCCACTAGAGCCCTTGGCTCTCCTATTCCGGGGGAGCCAAGATGGCGCACGCATGTGTCAGGGCCAGGATGGGGTGAGGATGGTGTCAGGGCCAGGATGGGGTGAGGATGCTGACTTCCTGGGCCTGGAATGGCACTGGCGGAGGAGGAGGCCCTGGGAGAGGAGGCGAGCAGCCCAGAGATCAGACAGAGGAGGAAGGAGCGCTGGGAAGGTTGCAAGAGCGAAGCGGTGACGGAGGGCTTGAAAAGGAAGGGGTGCGGGGAGAGGAGATCACCTCCTAAAGCAAAATTGCCAAGACCGGAGTCATGATGGGCTGTGGGGCCTCAATGAGAGAGGGAGGCCCAGCCTACCTCCAGCACCTTCTGATCATCCCCATTTCATTGATAGAGAGACTGAGGCCTGAGAGGGAAATATCCAGGCCTCAGAGCCAGTCCAAGACCTGGGGTCAAAACCCAGGCCAACAGGCCAGAGTCTGTTGTTTTCAGGCCACCCTTGGGGACAGAGCCTCCAGGCTGCTGGCTCCATGAGGCCACACTGCTCTTTGATTCTTGTACCTCCAAAGAGTCTGGTGATAACTCTGGACCAAGGAGGGGCCCTATTCATCCAGCGAGGGTTTGATTCCTCCTCGGAACTCTAGTCCTTCCCTCAAAAAATTCAAAGCAGCTTCTGCAGCTGGGCAGCCTGCGTTTGCCACAACTGTAAATATTGGCAGTTCACCTGTCATCTTCGCGCCTCGGTTTCGTCACCTGTAAAATGACAGTAAAAGTGCTTCTCATTAAGCTCTTAGACTAGTACCACTGTTGGTGCCGCCGTGGCTGTTCTTGTTCTTGCTGATTACATTGCTAAGTTTGGAAAACTCCCAACTCTGTCATTTGTTAGTGTATATTCATCCCCCAGCTAGTGGCAGAGCTGGGGTTCAATGCCAGGGCTGGCTGACACAAGAACCCCCCATGCTATGTAAGGGTAACATAATTAAACACCAAATGATGGAAGAGTTTATTCAGCCCATTCTTTTTTAACCTCAGAACTTTCTTTCAAATTCTCCGTATCGATATGTTTCCAGAGGGTGCAGGTTGAGGAATGCTGTTCTGGCAGTGTATCTGCTGTGAGGCCAGAGAAACAACGTCATAGAATTGAAATCAGGTCAAGGAATTTGAGTTCTGGGGCTACTTCTGGGGCTTCTGAGCTCTCAGATCTCGGGCAGGTCGTTTCTTCCCCATGGCCTTGGTTCTGCATCTGTAAAATGGGTACACACAAATCCCTGGCTCTTTTACAGGGTTGTGGGGAGACTCAGGCTTGTCTGGCTAGTGCTAGGTGCTAGTGGGGAGAGACAGGTATGAGAAATCCCCCCTGTCCTGTCCATGCACAGGGAAGGGGGTGTCAGAAGAGAGTGGGGGGTGGGAAGGAGTGTTTATTGAGCATTTACTATGTGTTGAGCCCTAGGCTAAGGGCTTTACTCTCATGTAATTTTCCCAACAGCCTTGTGAGCGTGGGGATGTTATTCCTATTTACAGAAGAGGAAGGTGAGGCTCAGGGAAGAAAGACAAATTACCAGTACTGGCGGAGCTAAGATTTAGGCTCCAGTCCATCTCCAAAGCATGGCCCTTTCTGCCGGGGCACACTGCTTCTTACTTGGGGTCCACCAACAGACTGGGGTGAACCCTTACTGGGAGGCAGCACGTGCTGGGCACTGGGACTCAGGAGATGGGGGAAATGATGCCACTGCAAAATGGAATGAGAATACAATAATATGAGTATTAGATGCTGTGGTAACTTAAAGGAGGAAGTACCAGAAGGCCTCACAGAGGAGGAGGTACTTGACCTGGGTTTTGAAGAATACGTAGTTTTCCAGATAAAGAAAAGAAGGTTCTTCAGAACAAGGGGAGTTGCATATATAAGGCAGGCAGATGTCAAACTGCTGGCCACTTGGAGGAACTGCAAATGGGTCTCAGTTACCAAGAGACAGGGCCACAGCTGTATGTGACTTTGAGCAAGTTACATAACCTTTCTGAGCCTCAGTCTCCTATTAGATGAGATAAATGTGGAAGAAATTTACATACATTGTACTCACTTAATCCTTACAAGCTTGTGAGCTGAGCTGGATGCCAGCACTCTCCCATTTTTGCAAAGGATCAGAGAAGGAAGGAAATTGCCCAAGGACGCACAGCCAGCCTCACTGCAGATACTGCCCCCTTAACAACCTGTTATATTGACACAGAAATCCTAAATAAAACATTAGCAAACCAAAACCAGCTTTGAATGAAAATATTAATGGGCCATGAGGAAGTAATTTTTATTCTAGGAATGTGAATATGATTCAATATTAGGAAATCTGTTAATATAAGACATTGTATCAATAGGTTAAAGGAGAAAAGCCACAGGATTTTTTTTTTCTAGCTCTTTAACATTTTATTTTTATTTATTTTTTTAAACATCTTTATTGGAGTATAATTGCTTTACAATGTTGTGTTAGTTTCTGCTGTATCACAAAGTGAATCAGTTATATGTATACATATATCCCCATATCCCCTCCCTCTTGCATCTCCCTCCCACCCTCCCTATCCCACCATCTAGGTGGTCACAAAGCACCCAGCTGATCTCCCTGTGCTATGCGGCTGCTTCCCACTAGCTATCTATTTTACATTTGGTAGTGTATGTATGTCCATTCCACTCAGCTTACCCTTCCCCATCCCCATACCCTGAAGTCCATTCTCTATGTCTGTGTCTTTATACCTGTTCTGCCCCTAGGTTCTTCAGAACCTTTTTTTTTTTTTTTTAGATTCCATATATATGTGTTAGCATACGGTATTTGTTTTTCTCTTTCTGACTTACTTCACTCTGTATGACATCTAGGTCCATCTACCTCACTACAAATAACTCAATTTCGTTTCTTTCTATGGCTGAGTAATATTCCATTGTATATAGCCACAGGATTATTTTAAAAGAAATAGAAAGGGGACAATAAAATGCCACATAAAAATCTCATTTAAAAATAAATTTTAAGTAAACTAGAAATAAGACATTTTCCTACCTTGATTTTTTTTAAAGCTTTCTCAAATCAAACAGCCAACATGATAACTGTGTGAAAAACTTAAAGTATTCAAGCAAAATTAGGAAAAAGGGCAATGATTCCTGAAACACTCCCATTGTTTACCACTGTCTGTCAGCTTTCGCAGATACAGTAAGTCAGGAAAAGATATGAGGTGTAGCTACTGGAAGGAAGGAGATGCAATTATTAAATGGTGTAATTTCCTACCTAAAAACTTCTAAAACAAAAACACTAAAAATCCTTTAGAACTAGTAATACTCAAATAACTAATGCAAGATAAATGTATATTTTTAAATCAGTTTTTATATGTACCAACAAGAACTAGCAAGACTATTACATTTGGAAAACAAGATCCCATTCATAATAGCCAAAAATATCGTAAATGTGAATTACCTTAACCATAAATGTGCATGATAACATGAAGAAATAGAGAAAACATTTCAGAGATATAAACATTTGACTAAATGAGAGATACAGCATATTCCCAGTGTAGAAGACAACTACTATAGGACTTCCATGGTGGCGCAGTGGTTAAGAATCCGCCTGCCAGTGCAGGGGCCACGGGTTTGAGCCCTGATCCAGGAAGATCCCACGTGCTGCGGAGCAACTAAACCCATGCGCCACAACTAAGTCTGCGCTCTAGAGCCTGCGAGCCACAGCTGCTGAGCCCACGCACCACAACTACTGTAGCCCGTGTGCCTAGAGCCCGTGCTCCACAACAAGAGAAGCCACTGCAATAAGAATCCCGCACACCGCAACGAAGGGTAGTCCCCGCTCACTGCAACTAGAGAAAGCCCACGCGCAGCAACGAAGACCCAACGCATCCAAAAATAAAATATATTAAAAAAAAAAGACGACTCTTATAATAATGTTCATTTTCCCCAAACTGATATCTGTTTAATGCAATTTTTAAAAAACGATGGAATCTATGCCTTGATCAAGTTATCTAAATTTCTAAATTATTTTCAGTTTCATCTAGGAAAATGAAAAGGCAAGGCTGGTCAAAAAGATTTGGGGAATTAGGTATAATGAAGGGAGACTTTCCCTACAAAAATTGCAATGTCATACAAATTTATAAATATGATAACACAATATTGTCATCACCTAAGAATAGCACTAGATAGGCCAGAGGAAGAAAAAAAATATATCCTTAAAAGCAGACCTTAGGATATAAATGTGCTAGGTACAAAAAGTCAGTAGATGATCCAGTGATAATTTATATCAGGAGGGAAAGGAAAAATTCCTCACTGGTGCTGGGGCAATTGGTTAACTACTTGGAAAATTAAATGAATTCAGATCTTCACTTACAGAGGATTAAAGAGCGAAACATACAAAGGAAAGCCACAAAAATCGTAAAGAGGAAATGTGACAATAAAGTATTTGGTGAAAAAATACATTTGTATGTATAGTAGGATTCAAATATTCTAATATTTAGTGCAAAACAAATACTTTAAGGATTATGGATTTTTATTTTTATCATTGTTCCTGTCTGATTTTCAGATTTTGAACTATAAGCACATAATCTCTTTACGATTTTTGTTAAGTGTATAAGATTACACCCTAGCCTGAAATCAAGTGATAAGAGATAAGAAGGCCCTTGGACAAGTCCAGAGTCCTCTATGGTTTGTGTGGTTATTTTTACTACAGATCTCCTGGTGACATAAGTGTCTAGGAGAGACCCTTCTGAGCTGTCACTCACACCCAATCAATTCTGGCTTCAAGATCAGGCTGCAGTACATGGATCGGAAACCACGTTCGCTGCTCGGAGGACCGCTGGCTTTACCTGGCTGTTCCTCGCTGTCTTCCTTCTGCCCTGCTCCACGCTTTTTGCTCTTCTCTGTAGAGGCAACATCACTGTCTTTTCAAGAAGAAATACAGGGCTTCCCTGGTGGCGCAGTGGTTGAGAGTCCACCTGCCGATGCAGGTGACAGGGGTTCGTGCCCTGGTCCGGGAAGATCCCACATGCCGCGGAGCGGCTGGGCCCGTGAGCCATGGCCGCTGAGCCTGCGCGTCCGGAGCCCGTGCTCCGCAACGGGAGAGGCCACAACAGTGAGAGGCCCACGTACCGCAAAAAAAAAAAAAAAAAAAAAATACAGAGGACACACACACACACACACACTTCCTTGCCTTCAATGAACAAGCAACATCAGCCAGATTCCCATTTCCTTAAGAAGAGAGAGGAACCTGGATGGAAAATGACCTTCATCTGTGCCCCCTCCTGCCATCCAGCTGAGTTCCTGCCTGGCCCCGGAATCCATGCATCCCCGCCTTTACTCCCCCTTCACCTGGTTGCCACCTCTATAATTTTCCAAACTTGGAAGGAGGAGCAGGTACACCAAGATTGAATCAATAGCTCTGGTTCTGCTTTCAGTTTGGTGGATAACTAGAGGCAAGTCACTTCCCCTCTCAGACCCTCAGAATTCTCCTCTGGAAAATGCACTAGTAGGAGGAAACCATCTCTGAGGCTTTCTCCAACCCCTACATGCAGATGGGTAAATTTCTCAGGGGAGGACGGAGATTCTGAATCTCCTTGGTAGCTGAACAAGGGATTCACAAAGGTACGTGTCCAAGGACGTCCATCACAGTGATGGCTGTGGTACGGGATGTGTAGGTGACCTTAACATCCGTCACTTGAGAAAAGGAGAATGTGGTAGGTGCATATTTTAGAAGACTCTGTAGCAGTTGAAAACAAACACTAGATGTACGCAGAAAAAGAAACAGCATTTTATGAAAAGTAAGAAAGAGGATGAGATCAATAGCCATGTATGTAAATGCATCTGAGCAGTGTCTGTGTGGAGAAAGGAGGCTGATGCTTTCGTGATGCGTAGGGCGTGGAACTGGAGAATCCCCAGACTGCCTCACTGTAAAATCCGGCCCCACAGAAGCACTCCTTTGGGTCTAAGAAACGTGTTTGTTTGTTTGCAAGACACAAATCTGGTCAGAAGCTGTTCCGGGTTCCACATGAGAATCTGAGGTGACAACACGATACTGGACAGAAATCTTTTGAACTACTCTGTGAATCTCACGCTGGGCTCTTATCTGGCTGGGCTCGTCTGTTTCAGGGCCGACTTTGTTCTGGGCTCCTTTTGGAACTGCTTGTAAATGTACTTCTTGTCCTTCTGGTTACACCTGCCTTCTGCATGCTCCCTGATACTTACACGGCATGCCTTCCCCTCTCCATCCCAGAGAGCCATCCCTGGAGCCCAGTTCCCTAAGGAGCGAACACCTCCGGGGTCCCCCTCAGCTGAGACCTTCAAGGCTCCCATCTGCTGGGAGAGGGACGAGATGTCAGAAGGCAGAAGGGAGAGAGGGCAGAGAGGGGGTGGCAGGGGGGCCACACAGGCAAACATGGCTGACTTCTCTATGAGTTCAGGAGCGGCCCGGGAACAAAAGGGAAAAACCAGCCCTGCTGGCCGGGCGTGGCTTCCAGGACAGCCAGGGCTGCAGCCATGTGTTTCCAGTGTTAATGCACTCATGAGTGAATGTGCCTTCAGAAGAAGCTTGGACAAGAACAGCAGAAGTGCTTCAAGAAGTCTCTTATTCGAGAAGGGAGGAAAAAGGAAAAGGTTCTTCAAATAGGTAGCGCCAAGGAGAAGAAAGGAAACAGACGTCATTTGCATATTCCCAGAAGTAGAATTACTAGGTCAAAAGGCATAAGTGTCTGTAAAGTATATATTGTGCAATTGCTTCCTAAAAATATGAAATTGTAATGCTACCCACCGTGGTTGAGTATACCAGCCTCACTGCTATCTTGCCAGCACTCAGTGGTATTGTTTTAAAATTGTTTTAGCTAGTTTGGTAGACGGGAAGTCACTTCCTCTTCCTCCAACTTGATTCCATTCAGCCGGCTTTCAAAGCACACCCACTAGGTAGGTCTCAGGTGCTTGGTTTGTCCCAGGAAGTACTGAGCTGGTTAATTAAGGCAGGGTCCTCGCTCTGAACTAGTGTGCACACCAGCTGAGCAGCTGGCGGGAAAGAATGCGCCTGGGGAGGGTGATCATGCGAAATGTCAGGATGGGAACAGGCAAGGCTGGGAGCGCAGAGGCCAGCCATGGCTTAGGCCAGACACTGCTCATAGGCTCTCCTGCTTCGCTCCGGCTCGCATGAGAGTCTCCCAGATCCACATCCAAAGGGCTTCGCTTCCCAGCCTCAAGCTCACCAAGATGCTGCCTGACAGCCCCCTCTGGGAGAGAAACCGGACCTTCCCTAAACTCCTTCCTAAACTAGAGAACCATGCACAGCTGAGAGAAGGGGTATAGAGCCATGAAACTGCAGTTCTAACCTTAGTTCTGCCACTCACTTGCTAGTTGGCCTTGGCAAGCCCTTCCCTTCCTCTGAGCTTCAGTTTCGGACAGAGTGGAGAGGTGGGATACTTGCATGCACGTGTCTAATACTTTTTGCCCTCCCCTTAGGGGAAGAAAGTCATGTCCTCACACATCAGGCCAGTAAACTACAGTCCAGTCAGTCCCAGAGCCAAAGTAACAGACTGTCCATGTCTTCATCCTAAACCCAGGGAGATGGTTTCTAAGAGGAAAGATGTCAAAGAGGGCGTTTCTAAGAAATCTGGGCTGGGGAGAGCAGGCTGCAGATAAAAGGGCCTGATAATCATTGATCACTTACTATGTGCTAGTTCCCTGTAGGAAGATTCTGGCAAATGCTATCTTTAATCCCACCACCACCCTAAAAGATGGCCATGTTACCCATGTCTTGAAGATAAGAAAACAAGCTCAGAGATTAAATCGCTTGTCCTGGACCCCCAGGCAGAAATCCACAGATGAGATGCACCCTCATTGCATCTGACCCCAAAGGCCATGCTCTTTTCTGAGCAAACTGACCAGGTCAGAGACCGACCAGGCTGAATCTGGCCCAGGGATACACGTCATTTGGCTTTAAAAATTGGAAACGTTTACAGAAATCCAGCTTCTGGATTGGAAAATTGGGAAATCTGGCCACACGGAGCACTTGTTCCACGTGGCCGTGACGAGCCAGAGCTGCGTGGAGGCCCAGACCTTTGGAGAAGCCTCTCTAGTGAGCCAGGTTCCTCTCCAACCGGCCACCTGGCTCTTGCACACCTGCCGGGCCCCTCCAGGCACTGCTGCCCCTGTGAGCCCTGACCTGGGGGAATATTCCTGACCCTGTGTCCAGCCACAGGGAAAACTGGAGAATAAAGGCAGGAGACGCCTCAGCTCCCTGCTGCCTGCACTTTGTGCCTCCTCTTCCTCCCCTCCCCCTCCTCCTTCCCCTCTTCCTCCCCTCCCCCTCCTCCTTCCCCCTTCCTCCCCTCCCCCTCCTCCTTCCCCCTTCCTCCCCTCCCCCTCCTCCCTCCCCTCTTCCTTCCCTCCCCCTCCCTCCCCTCTTCTATCTCCTCCCCCTCCTCCCCTCCCCCTCCATTCCTTTCTCTCCTTCTCCCTAGTCTTTCCCCTCCTGGCTCACAGCTAGATGCATACAGGCACGTTCTGCACCCTTACACACAACCGTCCTCCACCCCCTTTCCAGCATACGTTCTGGTCTCCCCAGGGAGACTGCAGACCCTGTAGGGACAGGGGTGTCTCTCACCTCTTTGACACACAAGACCGGCACAGCCCCTCAGAGCAGAAGCCCAGCCCTCCCCAACCCCGCCCCTCCAGCCGGGGTTGTAAGCTCTCATTGCCTCTGATGTCCTGGCAGAGGCCTGGCGGGCTGGGGAGGAGAGACCCTACTTCTACCCAGATGCCCTGAATCACCTTCACTCCCCTGCCACCATGCCAGCGCTCCTGGGGCACTGCTGCCTCCCCATTTACACCAAGAAGGCCTGGGACTCACTAACTGGGAGAACTCATGGGAAACCATGAGCTGGACCCCAAGTCGACGTGCTTGGGGCACTGGGCTGTGTGAGTCAGAGATGAAGTGAGGTCTTGCCCCGCCAGGAGCCTCTAATCTTTGGCAGATGGTTATCTGAGACCCTGGGTCTAACTTCAGGAAAGCCTGGACTAGCAAGGCCACCCTCTTCGAAATCAGGCCAGAGAGCTCAGAGCCTCAGGAAGGACGGGCCTGGGACTCAGCTGAGAGCACTGCTGTTCACTCCCTGGGTGGCCTTGAGTGGGTCTCCTGCTCAGTTTCTCCGTCTGTAAAATGGGGCTCAGGGAGCTAATGCGTGTGATGGTAAAGTGCCACGTCTGTGTAACCCCCCAACCGGAGCACATTCCCAGAAGTGGGGGGCAGAGGGGGAGACTCGGGCTTTTCCACGGGGAAAGGAAAGGGTGAGAAGGAGTTCTCAGGCTTGGGCTTGCGTTAGAATCACCTGTGGAGCCCCTTAGAGGCGTAAATCCTGACTGTATCCTTGGAGAGGCTGTTCTAAGGGGCAGCCTTGAAACAGTGCATTGGGATGAAAGGTATCATAATTTTTCCCATTAAAATGTATGGAAGTGGTTTTTCATTTAACGGCTTTCCATTTAGCAGCAAAGTTTTCAGGAACAAATTCTAGTCATTAAACAAAGGAAAGGTGTGTGATTCTGGTCGGAGGCAGAGGAGCAAATGAACTGGCCTAGGTCATAGCAGTCGCTGTCCCTGAGTGGCTTAAGTGGCAGGAGCCTCATGTATGTTTTGTCATTTCAACCTTCCAATAGCCACCAGTTCCCAGTATGGTGATGGGATAGGTATATCCATGCTATAGGCACAGAGAAATTCGAAAACCCCGAAGGTTGCCTGATTGGCCAGTGGCAGAGCTAGGATTTGGAATAAGATTCTCACCCTGACTCCCAAACCAAGCATCCTTCCTGATCCTCTCTGATGCCTTCCTGAGGAGGGCCCTTCCTGCCCCTGGCCCATCCCCTAAAAAGAGCCCGTGTGGTATACGGCCCATGGGCTGTGCATTCTTTTGATTCTATTGGAAGAAGCCCTCAGAATGAACAACTGGAGACAAAACGAAAAGTACAATTAGGGCTTCCCTGGTGGTGCAGTGGTTGAGAGTCCGCCTGCCGATGCAGGGGACGCGGGTTCATGCCCCGGTCCGGGAAGATCCCACATGCCGCGAAGCGGCTGGGCCCGTGAGCCATGGCCGCTGAGCCTGCGCATCCTCAGCCTGTGCTCCGCAACGGGAGAGGGCACAGCAGGGAGAGGCCCGCGTACCGCAAAAAAAAAAAAAGTACAATTACTGTTAAGTTCAAGCAAAGAGACGGCACAGTCCAAAGAGCAGACTTGAGGAGTTAGACAAGCTGGTTGAGGACAGCTCTGCTGTGTGAAGTCTCCCGACTCTCTGGACCACAGTGTCTTCAGCAGTGAAGTGGGCATAGTCGTGTCCACCACACTTGGTTAGTGCATTATGACATAACCTATGAGTCAATTCTGGGTAAACCAGAAAACAAACAATTGTGCAGAGAGCCAGATTTTTCCAGAAGATTCCAGAATGCCCAAAGATTATTTATAAGTTACAGGTTTGTCTTTATATTTCCAATCCATGCCTTGACTTATATTCATCTTGCTATTTGATAGTAATTAAATCTATTGTCAATGACATGAACCTGTTTGGTTCAGCAAGTAAACTAAAATGATTGTTCTAGACAGTGCCGGGTTTTCCCTGTTGGCGCCGCTGATTTATGGACATGCCTGTAATCATCAGAATCAGAAAGAGCAACTTCCTGGAAAAGGTGCAGCATCTATTCAGGTTTCTGGTACTGATCTTAAAGGTCAGCTTGGTGTGCAGGTATTAACCGCTCTTCAGGGCATTTTCTTTCTTCAAACATGTTTCCATATTGTTCAAGGGGAGGGAGCCCTAGCATTCGCAGTAATAAAACATTGCATATAAAACAGCCTTAGAACAATCCAGTACATCGACCTGTTTTACGTGAACGATGAAAGTATTCCGAAAAAAATTGACGGTAAGAGGGTTACATAGTGTTAAGTAAAAAGTTTATTTTACATAAAATTTTAAAAATGATTCGTTATGTACAAATTTTTAAGGTATTCCTTACAGACCCGTTTCAAGGAATGGATTTTTGGTTGTAAGGGAATAAAATCAACTCATCAGTCAACATGAAACAATATTTTATAAGGACATGCACTGTGGGGCAATTGTACAAACAAAGGTTTCAGAAATGCTTGTGTCCCATTCATTCTCCTAAGTTGCTTCAATATTCCTCCTGCGATATCACACCCTGGGCAGTCGCTTAGCAAACCCTTCTCTCCTTGGCTAGAGCAACAGCAAACATCAGAGCTGCCATGTGCGAATGACCACATTCCAAATAAGCCGAACAGACAAGTACTATCTCGTGGTTTGACTTTTAAGGTGTAAAAAAAAAGAGATTAATTATACACAGGCGCTCCTGTACGAGCCTTCTTCCAATGTTCAACCAAAAACATGTAGTCCATTATATTCTGGGAAGAGGAGTGGATTTGGAAGAAAATGGTCCATGCAGAAGCCATAACACATCCACTTTCTGACCTGTACTCTGGCCACTGGTTTGTATTTATCACCCTGGCAGAGCGACCTTCCTCAGGAAGGGAGCACTGACTCCTGAGTCAGCCTCTCTGGGTTCAGAGGTTGGCTCTGTTTCTCATTAGCTGTGTGACCTTGGGCCAGTTGCTTAACCTCTCTGTACCTCATTTCCCTCATTTGTAAAATAAGGAAAACGGGCTGATCATTTTATCAGGACTCTGGTTTCACGGGTACTGATGGGTCTAGGGCAGGGGCTGGCAAACTTTTTCCGTAAAAGGCCAGATAGTAAATTTTTTCAGCATTGGGGGCCATACCTACAGTTTCTGTCACACCTACTTGATTCTGCTCTCATAGCACAAAAGCAGCCATGGCCAACATGTGCACAAACAAGCGTGACTTTGTTCTAATAAAACTTTATGAAAACAGGCAGTCGTTGGCTCAGAAATTGTAGATTGCCAACTCCTGGTTTAGAGAATGTCAGAGGCAGAATAAGGGAAGCAACAGTGAGAACAGACAGAGCCAGGTCAACAGAAGGGGATAATGGAAAGGTTCTGAGCACAGGGAAGGATGATGGAGGGGACAAAAAGAACTGGTGGACTCCCCCTCTACCATGCTGGTGGCCTGAGCGCTGGTCATCTCCTGGCCTAGAATGCCTCCCCTTCTCCCAGTCCAGTTTCCACGTTCCAACTCCTGGGGGTCTCTCCCATTTCATCCACACCCTTGACGAGGGTAGGGACGAGGGTAGGCTGCCTGGATGGGAAGTGTGTGGTAGAAGCACAGTCCCAGGGCCTGGAAGGGACTGGGTTCTAGGCCCAGCTCTGCCATGAACTTGCTGTGTGACCTTATGTCTGGGGACGGAGAGGCAGCTGTAGGGACCTCCCGTACAAGCCAGAGTTTGCCTTGGGAGGCATCACAAGATGAAACTGGGGACAGATCTGTGCCAACTCTGTGCTGTGTCCCCGTCCCTCCCTCCTTCCTCCTGGCCTCCCCAGCCTCTTCCGCAGACCTAAGGCACACAGTCCATTTCACCCCTCCTGTACCCTTGACTGTACCTGCAGCTTCTTTCGCCTTTATGTGTCATATTCTCCCATAGCCAGAAGGGCCTTCAAGGTCACCTAGTTAACCCTCTCGTTTTTCAAATGAGGAAACTGTGGCCCAGAGACAGGAAGGGATTTCCCCAAGATCACAGGTAGCTGTCCTGCCTGACAGCCTGTGCCCTGCCTGTGTCTCTGCCTCTGAGGAAGCCCCACCCTCAATCTCTACGTAATGCAGTACTGGCCCAAACAATATAATTCTTGGTAAGAATTATAAAAAAGTATCCTTTCCTCCAGCCAAACAGAGCCCCACACCAGCACCCCTTGGCACGGCAAGCAGATTCTAGGAATGCAGACCCCATTTGGCCTCACGGCTGGGTGCCTTGTGCAGTGGACAACATGCACAGCCTTACATGGAGGTCCTGGGCCCATGCCTAGTAGCAGGGATTGGTGTTAAGCTTGGCAAAGCCCAGATCACAGACCCATGTGGGGATGTCAGGGACAACTCAACTCACAGGTCATCATTGCCAGGGAGGAGTGCAAGCTCAGTGTCATACTGGAAATCTGGATTCTGGAAGTCTGTAGTTTCTAAATGTTGGCAAGGAATTCCTTTAAAAAAAAAAAAATACAATGGAGGCTGATTCTGTGCAGACCACACCGACAAGTCAGTGGGCCAACAGATTTTGCCATTCGACTGCTCCAAGCCCCTCAGGAAACAGATGTGAGATGACAGAGAAGTGACTGGTCCAAGGTGACACCTTGAGCCAGTGACAGGCTGTCTTCCAGCCTTCCTTCCCCGATGCCTGTGACCCACACTGCGCCTGCATTTCACAAGTCAGCCTGGATTGCACACACACCTCCTGGCCTGGCCCCGTCCCCAGCTGATATTTTTACCAAATGTCACAGCAGTTTGCAGGAAGGCCCAGGGTCTGGCGTGAGCCAGTAAATTATGGTCGCTTGCCAGAGAGCTGTAAACAGGATTCTGATTAATGAATTCCTTAATGGTTGGGCCCTGTGTGCAGACGTTGTCTGAGTATCACCCCCGGCAGATACACGAGGAGGAGTTGGCCGGGTGGTGGGAAGATTTGTGTCATGTCTTTGCCTCAGAAAGGGAGCTCTAAACCTGCTGGCCCCCAGCACCTAGAGAACCACTCCTCCCCCACTCTTAATTGTGCACTTGCCCCGTCTGAGCTCACTCCAGCTGACGTGTACATAAGACCAGAGAAAGAGATGATGGATCCTTGGGTGAAAATAGAATTGGCTGGCCTCCGAGGTGATCTCAAGAAACTTGAAAATGCCCTTATCTGAAACCAAACAAAGAGCCTAGAAGCCTTCTCCCTGACGCTGCCTGCCTTGCATCTGGCGGGACCCCAGAGGCCTGAGCAGGAAGCTCTGGATCACATCCTCTCTTGCTTGGAGATTGGAAACTCAGGCAGCAGGAGCCGGACACAAACCTGTCCAGACTCCCCAAGGATGTGGGAAGAACGGAAACACGGGAAAGTCACTGACCAGGGAATGGTCCTGCTGTGTGACCTTGGGCCAGTCACTTGACCACTCTGGACCTTGTGTCCGCCTCTGTGAAATGAAAGACCCAGAGCACGTGATTCACTCAGTTCTCTGTACCGGGGCAGATGAGGTCAAAGCTAAGGGCAGAGAGGGGTGACAAGTAACCCGCACAAGTGGCCGCTCCCCGTCCCTCGCCCAGGGCCAGCCTCGCTGGTGGATCCTGGCTTTCCTTGCCAGGAGCGGGGACAAGCTTCACAGGCTTTCTCGGTGCAGGATTCAAGGCAGCCGCCACCACTCACTCCCGGCCAGCAAGTGTGAGAAACGCGATTTGTCGTCCTCGAACTGGAATCGTTGTCTTCTCTGCTTTAGTCTGGGAGTGGCAGCTTGTGTGATGGAAAGAGCTCTGGACTGGGAGTCAGGAGACCCGGATGACTGTCGTGGCTCTGCTGTCGGCTCCTTGGGTAGGACACCAGGCCTCTCAGAGTTTCCTCAAAGTCCTTTCCTGCTCCGAGTTCATGGGTCAGTAAGAGCAGAGTCTTTTAATTATAATAGCAGTGGCCATTCACGCATCAGGCAAACACTTTTGGGCATTTTCTCACACAATCATCGTAATACCTGACAAGAAGGGATGGCTATTGTTCCATTTTATGGGGGAGGAAATTGAGGTTCAGACAGATGAAGTAAATAAGCCCACGTGTACAACTAGTAAGTGTCCCAACGGTCAAACCCAGGCAAGAGGTGCTTGTTATGGAGCGATAGCTAACTGATACACAATCTTACCCCAGAGCCACACTCTTGAGTGTTGCTGGTATACCTCACAAAAGGCAATCCAGAGTAGTGGGTAAGAGTGTGTCTCTGGAGGCAGACAGGCTGGCTTCAAAATCCCAGCTCTGCCTTTTACTAGCTGTGCAATCTCAGGCAAGTCGCTTCAGCTTTTTGTGCCTCCATTTCTCCCTCTGTGAAATGGGGGTGACAATAACAGCATAGCTACTTTATTAGGTTATGTGATGATTGAGTTACTATAAATATATGTAAAGTGCCCAGAATAGTGTCTGGCACAGAGTGTTCACTTTTTTTCTTCCTAAAGAAAGGAAATTCTCAGGCTCACGGACAGTCAGGGTCACTTACCCAGTCAGGGCTCCTGGGGACTGTGGCAGGAATCCTGCCCATCTGCTGCCTTTTACATCCTCAGTCCCTCAGAGAGAGAGAGAGAGAGAGAGAGAGGTAGAACAAGAAGCCCCAGAAGGAACATCCAGGGGAACGACCTCTCAAGAATTGTATAAAATGTACGCTTACAGGGTTGCCCTGGAAATAGATGCTATTAGTCCTACTTTTCCCAGATGACGAAACCAAGACCCAGAGAAAGAACTAGCCCTTAGCCAGTATCCTAATTCCTAGTCCAGGGCTTATCCCTCCAGCCCACCTGGCCTTTTCATCCTGGTGCTGATGCAGTGATGGGGGTCCTCCACAGAGCCGTTCCCCAGCCTCAAGAGTGGGGCAGAGGCAGACTCTCTGGGGTTCGGTTATCCAGCCTTCTTTGGGATGAGGTGGGGGGATGCTCATGGCAGGGCCAGTCCCCCTCCGAGGCCTCCTGTAACCAGAAACACACAGGAAGGAGGGTGGGCCAGATGCGGCAAGACAACAGAGCCCCGGGCCTCATCTTATAAGAGAGCTCTTCTGCCATCTTTTAGTTTCTCTCTTTTTCTCCGTATTTCTTTTTCCTTGGTCCTCTGTTGCTGTTCAGCCAGCATCCCCTCTCCTTCGAGGATAACCCTCCCTTTTACTTTTCCAATGGGCTGAGCACCAGGAAACAAAACCTAAGACTTTCTGAACACCCAACATGTGCCTGGTACAGTATAAACATCCTCCTTTTAATTGACACAACAACCCCACAAGGGATGCATGGTTACCCCGCTGTCACAAATGAGGGAACAGGGGCCCCAAGCGGCTAAGTGACTTGCCCGAGAAGACATCTTCAGTAGATGTCAGAGCTGGGATTTGAATCCAGACCCTCTGCCCTCAGAGCCACACCATTTCCATCACACCACCTGTCCTCCCCCAGAGGAGGCTGGGAGCCCGGCACAGAGATTCCACTATGGAAACAGCGAGTGGAAACTGCATTAACGAAAGGAGAGAGTGAGCCAGGCCAGGCCCCCAGGGCTGGGTCCTCATCAGCCTGAGCCCCGGGAGGAGCTGGGGAGAGATATTCCCAGCATCCTCAGCAGCTAATTACTGGCTTCACTTTTTCCTTTCCCTCCTTGGACGTTTCTGATACCCTCATCAAGTGATGCAAACTCAGCCTGCAAAGCAGGGCTGCGCCTCAGAGCTGGTGAGAGAGGAGGGGGTGCTGAGAAGGAGGCTCCAGGGCCCGTCACAGCCCACTCCAGGAAGGCAGGGGCTCCCACTGGCTTCACGTGTGGCTGAATCCATGATCCTCAATAATTTGTTGGATTAATAAATTGAGCAGCCCTAGGTGCTGGTTTCCGTGCCCTGACGTTCATGGCCGTATCTCATAGCATCCTTGCGGCGTTCACACAATCAACATCATCAGTAATCGTCACTGTGTGTCCTGACTGTGTTGAATGTCTTCTGAGTGTGGTCTCACTTCCTGTTCATGTGACACCCCTGAGAGAGCCCTCTGGGGTCCCCCACCCCACCCCGTGTTGTCCCAACCTCACACTTAGCTCCCAGAGGAGCTAAGTGACCTCTCGCCGTTAGTAGGTGGCTGTGTCTGGAGCCCTGCCCAGGTCCTTTGACCCCTGAGCCAGCAGAGGGTGGGTGCGACATCTCACTCACCAGAGACAGGAGCTGGCCCGGGGCTTCACTGCTTCTGAGTGTGGCTCTCACCCGACCAGGACTCCACTGGGGCTGATTCCCTTCCAGACCCAGGCTGTGCTTGTAGCTGCTCTTCCCTGCCTCCCGACCCGCCCTCCCCTAAGCTTCGGACACACCACGCTAGCCCATATAGTGCTCCCCACTTCCCGGCCACCCATGGCCCATCTGAGGCATGTGGCATGAGGGTGAGAGTCCGGTTACATCTTGACCTTCGAGTGCTGTCAGTGAAACCCGCGCCTCTCTGGTCAAGCCTGCAGCTGGGGCCCTTGCATCCAGGTCACTGTCTCCCCGCTTCTCCCTCCCTTCCTGCTGCCTCCACACCCTTCCCCACCATGCCACCCCCTCCGCTCCCTTCCCCTCTCTCTCAGCTTTCCTTCTCCTCACCCAGAAAGGGAAAGGGTACAGCACTCGGGCTCTGGAGGCTCAAGGCCCAATGTCAATTCCCACTCACCCATGGCTGGGTGACCTTGGACAAGTCACTTGTCCTCAGAATGAAGATAACGAGCCAGGTAGGGCCTCGGGGCTATGGGAGGAAGGGACCAGCAAACATTTGGGGGTGCCTACTCTGTGCCTGGGACTCCTTAGGGGTCGCTCTGCCTACTTCCCCCTTTGCAGCCTCCCAGATGGGCTGGAAAGGGGTTCACCTAGAAGTAGGGACCTGGACTATCCTCCTTTTATTTATTTATTTTTTTGATTGGGGACGGAGCTGTGTCTTGCGGCATATGAGACCTTAGTTCCCCGACCAGAGATCGAACCCTTGCCCCGTGCAGTGGAAGAGCGGAATCTTAACCACTGGACCTCCAGGGAAGTCCCTATGTCCATTTTTTAAATGAGGAAAATAAGGTTCAGAGAGATGAAGTCATTTGCCTAAATGCTCCAAAGCTTGTAAGAATTTGGGTTTGAATTTGAACGAGCTCCATCCAAGGACAAAACCCGTTTTCATCCACTCACTCAGTATGTGTCTTCCCTGAGTACCTACTGTGTGTCAGGCACCTTAGCAAGACATTTTAAGGCACAGCCCTGCTCTCCCAAGTGACTGGGTAGGTGTCAAGGGCCAGAGGAGATGGTGGGTGGGAAAGGACCAACCTTTCCTCCCCTGTAGACCTGTCTCTGCTCAGCCAGTCAGAGAGGCCTGGGTGGGCAGAGAGGCCAGAGGTTGCTGGCCGACCCCTATGAGACCACTCAGGATCTCCTCCTTCAATCCTCCCTGACACTCAGGTATAAGATTGAAATTAAATCAGCAGAGGACCCTTGGGCTGGGTCCAGATCCCACCTCAACCTGTGCCCTCAATGCCCAGGGGCTCGCTGCTCTGAGAAGCACCCCTGCCTACCCCAGGTCTCTTGTTCTGCTGGTCTTGCTGTGCAGAAGCCCTGCACAGAGACGGAGGCATAAGCAGAACCTGGCCAGTGCACAGGGCATGGCCAGTGCCAGGAGGAAGCCCTGAGCATGTGCTAACTCAGAGAGCAAGATGGGAGGTTATTTTTAGAGGCAGCCTGGTGGGGTAGCCGTCTGTCCCACTGCACGATGACATGGAGATGCCCTCTGGAGAAGGACAGGAGTTTTGCCATCCAACACTCGGCTTCTCCTATCCTCCTCAGAGCCTGGTCAAGCCCACCTCCTCCAGGGAGACTTCCCGGGTTCTTGCAATCTGCCAATAACCCTTTATTCTCAATTTTGCGGACAGGGAAGCAGGGGAGGGCAAGGGAGTTACTACTGCATGTCAAATGGCCCCTCTGTGCCAGGTGTCTTCAGCACATCCCCTTATTTAATTCTCTCAGGACTCCTGAGAGGTGGGCATTACTCATTCTCATTTTACAGAAGAAAAAACTGGCACTCAGAGAGGCTAAGTAACTTCCATGGGGTCACACAACTCGCGAATGGCAAAGCTAGTATTTAAACCCAGAAGTGAGTGATGTCAGACCCCGCCCTCTCTCCACTCCATGGTGGCTCTTGGAAGCATGTCCTCTTCCTGATTTCTGCATGAGCCTCTGACCACATCTTCATTCCTCCATGTGACCTTCAGGCCTGACCTTCCCCTGAACCCTGGGGACTTCAGGATGAGTCAGCCCTGGCATCTGGCTCTTGCTGGGGAATTTAAGCATTTATTAAGTATCTACTATATACTAGGCACTAGGCTCCGTGAATCCCTTTGGGATTAATCACTGGTGCACTTAATCCACTCAGACCTCTGTGCTCTGAGCTTTACCTCTATTCTTCTATTTAATCCTCATGGTGACCCTGGGCTGCAGCGCTATTATCTCCATTTTGCAGATAAGGAAAATAAGGACTGGAGAGATTAGCTCTCATTTGCCCAGGGCTTTGAGATCCCGTGGTTTAGGGACTCTATTACATGTGCATTAGCTATTTAAACATTTCCTGCCTTGTTCCCATCAGGTGACTCGTAACTACATGGAATGCTGAGGGCTTGAGGGATCTTGGGGACCCCCTCTGGTTTTGTCCCCTAATCCCTCATTTTATACTGACCTTGAGGCAGGTTACAGTCATTTAACTCTGTCCCTTTCGCCGCTGGGAAAGGCAAAGCCCAGAGAGGGGACGGAACTTTCTGCACATGGCACAGTGACAAAGACAGGACTGTCCCTTCTTCTACCTACACCCCATTTGCCCTCAGCTGTAGACAGAGGCCCTTGGCCTTGAGCCTGAGTGGTCCAGGACACAGTCACAAGGTGGGGGTGCCCTTATAGCCCTGTGCACTTGATCTCACAGGAAGCCAGAGACCCTGGGTGGGGTTCCAGCTCACGGAGAGGTTAAAAAACTCCAGCATCAGGAAGGGACGTACATTTTGGAACACACAGAACTCAAGCTTTTCATCAGGAAGCAAGGTCAGTGGAAGGCCCTGCTGGGGCCAGGGTAGAGAGTGTGGTGCAAAAGAAGAGCTGGGATTGGCAGCCAGAAGACCAGGCTCTGAACTTCTGAGTCCCTGTAGGGCCTTGGTGGCAGGGGCTGGGGTCCTTGACCTCTCTGGGCCTCCTTCCCATCTGTAGAGAGGGGGAGGCTGACCAAGGGGTCTCTCGAGTTTCTACTTAGCTCTATAAAGTGGTAGGTAAGGCCTGCCATCCTGTTAGCGGGACAAAGGGACACCAGTGACAAGGGCCCACGTGGGAACCCACAGGAAAATGGCCACAGGTCTGTAGCATCCACAGGTTGGGGGGAGCAGTTAAGGGAACTCTGGGCTCAGGCAGGGAGCAGGGGTGAGGGTGAGAAGCTGCTTCTGCCAGGAAGGGTGCCTGAAGAACAAAGTACCCTCTTAACTCCCCCTGGAAGGCTGCTGGTGGAAAAAAGCAGGAGCCCTGACAGTTGTGAGGCCAACAGCCCTTCAACCCTCCTGCAAAGACGGCTGCGGTGAAGAGGGTACTGGAGCGAGGCGGGTGCCGGAGGGCAGGTATATGAGCGTCCTGTGGTCGCTGTAACCCATTACCACAAACTGGGTGGCTTAAAGCAAAGAAATGGATTCTCTCACAGTCCTGGAGGCCAGAGTCCTAGGTCAAGTTGCCAGCAGGCCCCGCCTCTGGGGACTCTAGGATCTGTTCCTGACTCTCCAGCTTCCGGCGGCTCCAAGAGTTCCTTGACTTGTGGCTGCCTCACTCCAATCTCTGCCTCTGCCTTCAATGGCTGTCTCCTCGCTGTCTGTCAAATCCCCGCTGTGTGACTCTTCTAAGGACACTTGTCATTGAATTTAGGACTGTCATTGATCCAGGAGGATCTCTTCGTCTCAAAATCCTTAACTTAATAACATCTGCAAAGACCTTATTTCCACATAAGGAAATGTTCCCAGTTTCTGGGAATTAGGACGTGGACACGTCTTCCGCCGGGTATGGGGATGGGAATGTGGATGTGGATGAGGAAGGGGATGGGGAAGGGGATGGGGATGGGGATGGGGATGTGGGATGAGGATGGGGGTGGGGGTGGGGATGGGGATGTGGGATGAGGATGGGGGTGGGGATGGGGTGGGGATGGGGTGAGGGTGGGGATGGGGGTGGGGATGGGGATTTGGATGGGGATGGGGATGAGGATGGGGGAGGGGGTGGGGGTGGGGGTGGGGATGGGGTGGGGTGGGGGAGGGGTTGGGGGTGGGGATGGGGATGCAGATGGGGATGAGGATGGGGGAGGGGTTGGGGTGGGGATGGGGGTGGGGATGCAGATGGGGATGAGGATGGGGGAGGGGTTGGGGGTGGGGATGGGGGTGGGGTGGCGCACCATTCAACCCACTGTAGCAGGATCTTGGCCCCCCACCCTTGCTGGCTCTTGGTGTCTGAAAAGCCTCTGGCAGCTCAGCCCAGCTGGGTGGGGAGTCCCAGGTGAGGTGCAGCCTGCTTCCTGCCCACCTGCTCGGCCCATTCTGAGGCAGAAAGGCTGAGGGCAGAGACACTCCCGAGAGGGAAGGAGGCTTTTCTGCAAAGGTGGCTCCAACTCTGGGGCAGCAGCAGCTCCTGCAAGCCTGTCTTCCAGCTCGGAGACAAATGAGCCAGCTAATACAACTCCATTGACTGGAAGGACCAAGTCTGAAAGGGACTGAAGGCCATCAAACTACTTCCTTCTGAACCCAAGGGCAGGGAGGGCAGGGAGCAGGTGGAGGGCTGCTAGTGGGATTCGGGCGCGGCAGCAGGATGCGTGGCAGAGCCTCCCAGCGCAGCTCGAACACAGTCCAGGGGCACCATCTTTTCTTCCCAGCCCAAGCACAGGCCCAGGTTTGGCAGATCTGTCCCAGCTGGGCGCCTGTTATGTCATCAGAGTCCTTGCCAAGCATGCCTTCTGATCTGGGGTCTTGGAAATTCTTCAGTGAATACATAAGGCCATTCTCGCTCCAGACCATTGGAGGTGAGCTCTCAACCAGGCAGCCAGTTTACTGAGTGCTGTGGCCCAGCTCTGAAAGAAACAGCGTGGGGGAAGAAAGGCATGGGGCGTTGTCCCAGCGGTCAGGGGGCTACAAACTGAGTAGAAATTGTGCACGCAAAGAGAAGTACAGAGTGTGGCCTGGAGGGTGACGATCAGGGGACAGTGGTGTGGGCAAGAAAGCATTCTGGCGGCTTGGGCACACTGGAAGGAGGTTTGCGAAGGGAGATTGGCTTTGGCGGATAAGGCTGGAATTGGGTATTATGGGGCCCAGGAACCACCCAGTCTTGGAGCTTGGGAGTGACAATTTGGGGCTGGATTTCAGGAATATCAATTTAGGGGCCACTAGTAAAACAGATTTGGGGGCAAGAGAGAACAGGGCAAAGTGACTAGTCGGGAGACCATTGTCCAGACCCTGGAAGGATAATAAGAGCTTGAACAAGGGTGGTGGCTCTGGGACTGGAAACAAAAGAACATAAGAGGGAGAGATGGAGAAACGGATAAAGACTCAATGAACATCCATTCTGGGCCAGACACCAGGCACACTACATCTCATCCTCCATCCCGTCTCATCTGCCGACACCATGGGATGACCGGCTTCCTAAGAAACGTCATGTGGTCGATAGGAAAAGGAGAGACTGCAGAATGAATAAAAAGGACTCACAAAGTTATTTTACCTGCAATGATTCCAATAAGTACAATGTCCTATAGCCAAACCTGTAGTTTGTGATTGCGAGCTAAAAGTAATGAACAGCATGTGTCCCACATGTGGGGCACAGTGTCCCACTGGGATTTCATCATCACCAATAGCAGTCCAGTAACAGACATCGTGTCCCCTAATAGGCCAACCGTGCCATTTCCACCTCAAGCTATGGGGATGTGCACACGGAACAGTGTCTGTGTTTATCATCCCCATTTTACAGATGGGGACACGGGCTCGTGGATATGAACTCACTTACCAGGGTTCACAGAGATGTGAACCCAGTCTATCCAGCGAGAACTCTTTCCACTCCCTCCCTAACTCCCAGGAAGGGGAACAGCTGTGATGACTCAGTGACTGATACCTGCTGACAGCCCAGGAGGAAGGGCACGCGCACGCAGGGCTCCAGCCGGCACATCAGCCAGCTCCTGGAGGCCTGAACCTCCCAAACGGGCAGCCGAGGGAAGGCAATCCCTCTCCTACTTGGCCAGGCTGTCCCTCCCACCCCCGGGAGCCCTGATTGAGTGTGGCACTTTCAGAGCAGTGAAGGATGAAAATGGGAAAGGAGGCGAAGGAGCAGACGGGGAAGGAGATAGCATCTTGCCCAGAGGAAAGACAGTACCCTATTTAGGCCAGACGGAGGGCAGCTCTGCCCAGATTTCGCTGCACTGCCTTTTAGCACTGTAATCAAATGCCTTACAAATGGGTTCGCCCGGATGTCAAAAATCCAATCGGATACATTTATTGGCCTGACAACCAATTTTCTGCGATGTATCATCAGGGACCGATGGTCCATTCGTGCAGCAGGGGAGTTGGTGATAATGGAGCCGGGAGAGCCATGGTGTGCCCTCAATATTGTCTCAGGCTGTCACGGGGAAGGAAAGGAGCCTGGGCCCACAGAGGCAGATGGACAGACAGATGGACAGAGTGTGCCTTGAGTCTCGGATCCTGCACAGTGGGGGAAGTGCTGGATGCAGAGGAGAGATCGGGTCATCTCTGGCTGGCACTGCCTCTGCCTAACCTGGGGTCCTCGGGGTCCTCACCAGCCACTTCGGAAGAATGGGAGAGCGAGAACCCGGCAGGACTGCTGTGAGCCCCACATGGACTCAGGTGGCATCTGATCTTTGTCCTGCATGCGCAGGGCATGGAGAAAGGGAGCCATTTAGGACGTGGCTCCAGTCCTTGGGGAGCTCCGGGAGAGCGGGGGGGGGCCAAGTTAAAAGGTCGGAGGGGACCACAGATGCCCTCCCCTCTCACGCCTTTCCAGTTGGTGCTGAGGAACCCCAGGAGTCTCCAGGAGCACCCCCTTGCCTTGCCCAGGAGTTGCCAAACTGCGGAGCAGACTCCGAGCCCCTGATTCAACCATTACAGCTCCACTTATATCTTTTATGCCTTTTATTTGTTGGGCTTCTGTGTAAAGTCACCTTTGAGCAAAAGGCTGCCTTCCTTTAAAAAGAAAAGTTTGAAAAGCACTGATTCAGTCCAATCCTCTCATTTTACTAGCAGGGAAACTGAAACCCAGAGTAGTGAAGGGACTCCAAGGCAGTCTAGGAGGGCTCCTCAGAGGAGGTGACGTGCACTGAGGCTTGAAGGATACGCAGAATTTCCCCTGTGTCGGTTGACAGGCAATGAGAGGAGGAAGGAATAGCTACAACGCCCCAGGCCAGTTCCCACTTCTGGGGCTCTGCTCAGGGTCCTGTCACCTGGAGGGTCCTGTGCCCCACTTGCTCACGTTTCTCCTCCTCTGACAAGCAGCTATGCCACTTCCTCCATGAAGCCTCCCCATCCAGAATGAATGGTCCCAGCACCCTTGCTCCTGTGACAGATCATCTGTGGGACAGTTTAGCTCCTCCACAATTCTGCCTGCCCTGTGCCCAAGGTGCGTGTTGCCATTGCCATCCGGCCAAAGACCACGAAGAACACACCTGTATTTGAACAAAAGCGAATGTAG
The DNA here is from genome assembly GCF_963455315.2 of Globicephala melas. Taxonomy (NCBI): domain Eukaryota; kingdom Metazoa; phylum Chordata; class Mammalia; order Artiodactyla; family Delphinidae; genus Globicephala; species Globicephala melas. Next base: position 64,061,882 of record NC_083315.2, read on the forward strand.
TACCTGTTGCAACAAGGTTGAACCATGGGGGACAGTGGGACATCAGCGAGAGGGTACGAGAAATGAGTTCTAGGATTTGGGCTGGTGATAGGCGATTTGGAGGAATTCAAGGAAGCGGAGTCTTGTTCTGGTTTGAATGCTGTCAGGAAGTGGGGAGGGGGAGTAACTCTACGCCTGGGTGACTTAATGAATCTTATCTAGGAGGAAAGAAGAGAGCAAAGCGAAGACTGTAATTGCTTAAAAAGCTGTAGTCCCTGATGTTAGCCAGAGTAGGGGGATGTTTGGTGATTTTTATGGCTTGGACAGTGTTCCTGTTTTTGTCTGCGTTCAGATACGATTACGGAGTGGTCTTGTTTTTGTCTTGCTTGTGGCCTTGTCTGATGTTTATATGCTGGGGAATTGTTTATGCTCTACGGGGGCGCGCAGCAGCCCGGCTGGGGTGCCAAGCCAGCTCCGGCTGTCGGGGGCTCTCTGCCTCCTCCAGTGAAGGGCCCAACTCTTGCTCTTTTCTGCCTCTGCAGCCCCGAGCCCAGGGCCTGGCACTCAGCAACGGTGTCCTACATCGTACGAGAGGGTAGGTGTACAGGGCGGCTTTGAGGAATGAGCGTGGCTGAAACCAAGGACATGGCGGGGTTGGGGGGTGCAGCTGGGGGTCAGGAGGGGCTTCGAATGCCGGCTAATCAATGAGATAACCAAGGTGACCGCTCTGGAAGGTATAAAGTACAGGCGGACGGTGACAGATTAGTTTTATCTACTGCCCCTTCCTCCCTGGACATTGGCCTGGAGACCCACAAGCTGTTCGGCAACCTCGCCAGCCTCCAGAGACAGGAAGGGAGGGAAAGCACAGCTCAGCGGAAGCCGGAGAAGCCCATCCTCATGGGCGGGCTCGTGAGGAAGGCTATTTAATCCGAGGATGCCCCTGACCTTTCCCCCATACAACAGGGACAGACGCAGGGAGCTGGGCTGCATCCTTCTCCTTTAAAACAAGAAATGGAAGCATTACTCACCACCCCAGCCATGTGTCATGGTCTGGGGACATTAATTTGACAGTGTGTCAGTTTCCATTTGGTTTGGGCCTGGTGGAGGCTTCCCTCGAAACACCTTCAATTAAATGCAGCTAATAACACAGAGCTATTTTGAGCGTGCAGAGCCCTCTGCCCCCTCCCCCCAGAGCTCTGATGTGTGTGTGGTGTGTGGCGGGGTGAGGCTGCAGTTCACAGTGATCTCAGTAAGTGATCATTTCCCACGGATCTGGGTCCCGCACCATCGCAGGCGAGTGAAGTGCAGACAGCACAGGGAGAGTGGGGAGAAGGAACCGCCTCAGCCGCTGGATGAGAAGATGCCAGCAACCGACCAGGCCGTGGCCCTCTTCAGGACATCGGGAGCTGTGGTTCCCAGTGTAGAGAAAGCAAAGGTTTGGGAGTCCAGCGGACTTGGTGGTAGATCTCGGCTGTTCTTCCTGCTGTGTGACTTTAGGCAAATCCTATAACCTCTCTGAGCCTGTTTTCTTATCTGTAAATGGAAACGAGAGTTCTTTCATGGAGTGAATGATGTTTCATGTTGTTTTATGAACTCAAACAAAATATTATACACATGAGGTTTATTAATTCATTGGAGATAACTCATAATAACCTCTCTCTTCTCCTAAATTCAAATTTAGGCAAAGACCGTTAAGACACTCAAGCCTTCTTCAGTAAGACTCGGAAAGTGGCAGAGTGTCGCAGGGAAGGCACGTGGTCTCCAGTGAGACGCCTCTGGGCTCCAATGCCACCTTAGCCACTAACTAGCCTTGTGACTTTGACAATTTGTTTAACCTCCCTGTGCCTCAGATTCCTCATCTATAAGATGGAGACAGTCATGCCAACCCTCCCTAGGACTGTTGAGAGGATGAAACGGTATGACATACAGCGTACCTAGCATAGAGTCCATGCTTAACCCACGTTAGCTCACTTCTCCCTTGCCCAGGCCTTGAGTCTAGAAAATAAGTACCAACCTTGGTAGTTATTACATTTCAGATGCGTGCCGAGCATTGGATATGAATGATCTCATTTTCATCCTCAAAATGCTGTAAGTTAGATACTCTTAGTAGATTGATCAGCAATATCTGTTCCACCTAACATCTTCCATTCTATTGATGAGACAGCTGGGCTCAGGGATGTCAATGCACTCAGATCAGGCACACTGACCAGTGGTGGAGCCGAGGTGGGTTCCTGGCAGTCGACACCGGAGCCCATCAGCTTAGCCCGGCCCTGGGAATAAAGGACAACGGCCACCGGTCTTGCTTTCACAGGATGATCCTTAATTCAAGCCTAATGGCACTAGAAACACTTGGTCACACCCAGTTAGAGATCTGGAAAGACCCAGTGTAAGGGTCAAAGCGAGGCTCTGTGTTGGGGGAGGGCCCAGGGGGGCATTCAGGACTCTGCACAGCAAGTCCAGAGGGTTGCTAGGCTCCTTGGGGACCCCAGGACTCAAAGTTCACGTTCTGATGCTTAGCCAGCCCCTCAGATGACTGCCCTCTCCACTGGAAGGCCCCAGACAGGAGAGCCAAGAGTCACAATTCACTGCACATCCAGCCACCAACAGCCCCTGCAAAGTGTGATACTGATTAGGCTGCGGATGCCGTGGTTCCTCCAGAGCTGCTCTGAGGGAAAGCCCACGGACCGCCTTGCGCCACCACTGAGATCTTACTCGTCACAGACATGATACTGACAACACCAGCCATGATTCAGGCATGCCCAGTTCAGAGGAAACATCTTAGTCTGGGTAGCCCCAGCTCTTTTTTTTTTTTTTTTTTTTTTGCGGTACGTGGGCCTCTCACTGCCGTGGCCCCTCCCGCTGTGGAGTACAGGCTCCGGACGCGCAGGCATAGCGGCCATGGCTCACGGGCGCAGCCGCTCTGCGGCATGTGGGATCCTCCCGGACCGGGGCACGAACCCGCGTCCCCTGCATCGGCAGGCGGACTCTCAACCACTGCGCCACCAGGGAAGCCCCCGCCCCCAGCTCTTTTTGAGGCCTTTGCCACTGGCTTGCTCTGTGGTCATGAACCAGCCCCTTTCCCTCTCTGGGCTCTGTCTCGTCATCTGTAAAACGGGGCCCTGAATTAAGGGCCTTGCCAGTTCGTCCATCATGGAAGGTCCACAGGTCTCTATGAGCAGATTTCAGAAGGTGACCCTACTGGTATACTGGAACGCCTTTGTTCCAGAAGGAATGAGGTGAAGCAGTAAGATTCTTAATTTACAGTTACTAACCATCCTGGCTGATTTCAACTCATGCTATTTTTTCAAATAGCTTTTTAAAAATTTATTTTTTCTTTTCCTATACTTTCCCTCCCTTCCTTAGAGGAAAGACTAAGGAAGAAAATAAAGGAATCTACATTCCTTTCTTCCCTCACCAGCATTGTTTTCTTTTTTTTTAAACTGGTTGAGACAAGCATGTGGACATTTCTTAGCAAGAACGAATGCCTTTGTCAGCTTCCACAGATTCACCAGAACGTGGTGTTGGGGAAACCTGCAGAGACCTGAGTTTCAATAAGATCCTCACAGCTGTAGACCAGCCAGGCGTTTACGACAGCCTGCCCCTCACTCTTGACCCCAGGCGAAAACGGCGACACACATTCTGGAATTTTGGCAAAATTGATACAGCAATTACAAAACAAGTCCGTGACTCTTACAGTGACATGGAAAACTATGTACGTTCTAGGTGTAGGAAAAAAAAAATCAAGATTGGAGTCTGATTGAACATGGTGGATTAAACGCACCTTGGCCTTCTCTCACATTCAGCATCTCATTAAACTGATGTCGTGGGGGAAGTGTATAAAATCCCAAGTCCAAAGTGGTCTGAGACATCAGAAGGTAAGAGATTTCAACAAACGTCCTGACTCTGGAAAGTCGTTCTGAGTGGTAATGACTTGACAGAGTGGAGAAAGCTACAAAATCAAGCACTTGCAGAAGGAGACCAATGAGAAGCAAACCGATGTGTCTCGAATTCCTGAGAGGCTCCGTGCTTGCCGGTCCAAGTCTGTAAAAGGCCGTGGTGAGTCTGGAGCAGTTGCGCTCCCAGGCCCCTCCCCACTCTCTGTGGCATCCGCATGGTGTCAGACCTCAACCAGAACCCGAGAAAGTAGAAAGCAATGGAAACACGTGTCCCCAGAATGCAGAGAGGGACACTATTTCTGACACAATTTTATACGCAACCTGATTATAATCCACGTGTGACGATGGAATAAATACATTTCAGACATGAAAAAATTAACCTCCCTTTAACCTAACCTTTTCTTAGGAAGTTACTATAGCACGTGCTTCGGCCAAACAAGAGAATAAACCAAGAAATGGGAACCCATGGGAGATAGGAAACAGGAGATCCCACCCAAGAAACCGGCACAATTTCCAGTAACTACCTTGCACGGGGCCCAGAGCCCCTAGAGGAGCCCAGACCGCAGCCAGTCCAAATGAGGGGTGAGAGCGGGAGGGGCGTGGAGATGAAATGGTTGTTTCAAACTTTTAGAAAACAATAACGATAGACATTTGATAGCTCTCTTGGAGCATAGAGAACTGAGCCAATGAAAAGCAAAGAAATTAATACCAAGAAAAACAAAATGATGTACAAAAAGGGGAATGTAATCATAGTGCCTGACTTGAGTCATGGGGAACAGTATTTTCGCAGCCGTGATAATGTAAGCGCGGACCAAAACTGTGATATAACATAGCGGGGTAAAGAGAGAAGAAGAAATGGGGGTGGGAGGGCAGGGCTTGTAAATTAGCTAAATCCTCAGTTGCCAGAACAAGAAGTCAATAGATAATCGGGGGCGGGGGGGGGGGGGGGAAGGCAGCAGCGTAACAAATTATTTAGAAGTATATGGAGATATATAATAGAAGCACTTCCTCTCAGGGGTGGGGGAGCGGTGAGGAGCCTGCGGGGAGACAGCTGCTTTGCACATGAAGCCTTTTAGTTATTTGGGTTTTTTTAGAGCTATGTGCATATATTAGTTTGGAAAACGTAAAAACTCTTTTTTTCAAAACTTATCCCCAGCTAGATCGCCTCTGTCAGTTCTTGAAGTCAAGCTGACCCAATCCCATATCATGCTCACTGTGACTCCTCAAAGCAAGTGGCAAAGACCATGGGTAATTTCAGGCCATTTGCAAGACTATGGCTCCCTGTTTGCTCCCAACCTGATTCTCCCACTTTTTGTCCCTCACCCCAGACCCCCAGCTCCATATAGGACAGCTGTTGGCTGGGTTTTGTTTTGTTTTTTTGACTCTGACTTTCTGTGGATTTAGAGATGCTCTTGGTTTGCTGGATTCAGTGCTTCTGTTAAGGTTTTTTCCTTCCGTTTCTTCCCGTGGTTTCCATCGCCTGGGTGAGGCTCCCAGCGTTGCATCTACACCACACAACGCTGCTCACTGGCCCCAGCTGATTGGAGCAAAGGGTGGCCACCTGACCCAAGCAGAGCCAATCCAGTTCTCCCTGGGAAATTCACAATTGAGACTGAGAGCCAGACAGCTGGATGCTTTCTTGAATCGCGGAAAGGTAAATGTAGGAGCTGTGGGCTGGAAGACTTCCAACTCCATGCGCGTGAAGGGCAGACAGTCAGTCTGGAGTGAGAAAGAGAGAGAAAAGCCCAGACAAGCAGGAAGAAGCCGACTCGAGAGAGCATGTATCCTCAAGTAGAAAGATAGGCCAAGAGAGAGGCTGGATCCTCGAACGGTCCTCCCTAAAGCCTTAAATTCTTCCCGCTCCTTGGTTTCCTTAGGAGAAAGCCTCCTTTTCTGATGAGGCTAGCTTAAGTTGGTTTCTGTCACTTACAGCCAAAAGAATCTTAAGTAAAACCAACCCATCTCACTAAATTCTGAATGGGGAGGGCAGGTGAGAAGAAGACATTTGATTGTTTTGAGACTCCAGCATCTATTCCCCTCCCTCAACCGTCCCCAATTTACTTTAGGGGATGTTTCCCTCCCCCACCTCCCTACTCTAGGTCACAGCACGTGGCCTTAGTTTATAGGAAACACAGGAGGACTGTGTTTCTCTGGGGCGGAGTGGGGATGGGACCCCGGAGGCTCCTTTGCTGGAACCTTCCTCCCAGTGCCCTGGTTCAGCCCGACGATGGACAGCTGACCAATGAGACTTTCTCCTGGGACTCTGAACCCCGAGCAGAGGCAAGGAATGAGGCCAGGCTGGCGTGCATTCATTCAGCCCATCAGCAATGGCCAGCCAGGGAGATGGGCAGGAGTTTCTGCTCCTGAGGCGTTCTGGGGCCCCCCTGCTTCCATCAGTTAGCTCCCGGCTATTTTCATCCTTCCTTCCATCCTGTGGCCTCCCCAACATTCTTCCATCAAACCCCCTCTTTTATTTAAGGTAGCCCAATTTGCCTTCTGTTGCATGACCTATGCAGGGAGGGGAGACCAAGTTGAGAATGGACAGCTGGGTGTGGACCCTGACAGCTCCGGCAGGCTCCCTCCTCTTTGGGGACGACTGGAGTCGCCACCCTCAGGTTCAGCAGTGGTGGGACGAGGGACTCTTTGGTTGGACAGGCAGCGGAGGTTTCAGAAGCAGAGTAGGGGAATGACTGGCAGGCTGACGCCCAGGCCGAGCTCGGGCGGGGGCTGGCATTGGAGGTTTACTGTACACTGTGTGATCATGATACTGTTTTTACCGCCAGGCTGGTGTGGCCTGCAAAGCAGGGATTATACAGCGAGGGAGTTGCTGGAAGAAGATTATACAGTGAAAAAAGGCTGGGGAGAAATGAGCAGTCTTTGTTTTTCTCCTTTTTCTTCTGAGAATTCCCTCTCCCTTTCCTAGCCTGTACTGCCATGTCAGTGACCACCTTCCCTGTCTCCTCTCCCTGTACTCAGGTAAGCTATGCCCGTAACTCAGTATGTGTCCTTCTGTGTTCAGATGCATGCCGGTATAATCCGGTACAGACCTGTGTCTACACACACACACACACACACACACAAATACACAGGCGGGTACTATTTGTCACTAATTTACAAAAGATGGATCATCTTGCTTTCTGCATCTTGCTTTTCCCTCTTAATAGCCCCCCGCACCACCTCCAGTCTGTGCTGATTGCATTCTTCTTAGTGGCTGTATCCACAATGTCTTTACCATTATTTATTCCGTCATTCTCCTAGCTGATGGGCATCCGCTGTGTTCTGTGTGTGTGCGCGCGCATACACGTCATTCAAATAATGCCGCAATAAACATCTTTGCACTTACGTTTTTACCTAATGGAGCTTTTATTTCTGTGGGCTAGATTCCCAGGAGTGAGACTGCTGGGTTGAAGGGTGTATGCATTTTTTTTATTTTAATAGATGTCACCAGATTGCTTTCCACAAAGGTTATGCCACTTCACCTTTCCCCTAAAACCTAGGAGGGTACATCTTTCTCCTATCTCTCCAAGACTGGCAGGGAGTATTTCAAAATATTAATAAGGGTAGTATTTGGATCTTGGGACCTTGGGTGTTTTTCTCTCTTTTCTTCTAATTTATTTTCCAATGTCTTCTCCTTTAAAAAGAGGAAAGTTGCAATACTTCTATTTTAACCAGCCTCAGTCCCAGTCCCACCTGTGCTGATCCTCAGGTACAGATTCTCGGCAGCCTTCAGGCCCTGGGGCTCACTGTTCAGCCCTTCCCAGCTGCTCCGACCCTTCATGGACCTGTCATCCCATTTCTGAAAGCTGGGGACCCTCCAGGACCTGAACACAGGTCCACACGTCATCAAGGTTACCCTCATGGAAAGCATATGGTGCCCTGGGGGAAACTTCTAGTTTTAGAAGCAGACCGATCTGGGGATGACTCCTACTTCCTAGCTGAGCTTTGCTAAGTCACTTAACATCTCTGAACCTCGGCTTCCTTACCTGTAAAATGGGGAGAACAAAGCAACTACATCACAAGATTGTTTTGGTTTGGTTTTTGGCCACGCCATGGGGACAGGCATGCAGGACCTTAGCTGCCCAACCAGGGATTGAACCTGTGCCCCCTGCAGTGGAAGGGTGGAGTCTTAACCACTGGACCTCCAGGGAAGTCCCTACAAGATTGTTAAGAGCAAAGTGCTTAGGAAGACGTCTGCACACACTGCACGCGTGACGGTCTGTTACGTAAATAACGTCTGCCTCGTGGCATCACCGTGGGATAACGTGCACCGAGGGGCTTTTCTCCCAACCTTTGTGGAGAATCTACAAATGTGCAGTGCAGGCCCTGCGCCAGGTGCCCCGATGGGCTCAGCACCCTGCCTTACTCTCCCTCAGCCGCGCGCCCACGGCCGTCCCCGTTCTCCGAGGGCGCTGCGGTGGCTTCTGGTTTTGTTGTTTCCTCTCCGCTCTCCCAGTGTCTGGCCCGGCTTCATGGGCTGCCCTCAGGAAGGCCTGCGCTTGGGGTAAGGCTCTGCTGTCACCCTCTTGACATTCTTGAGCACCTGCCCCATGTCTGATGTAGCAGGTCCTGCCTAGCACGGCGCCTACATGAAGTGAGCCCTCGATCAATGTGTGTCAAAATGAAGCAAACCAACTCATAAATAAGATATTGCTCTGCCTTCTAAGCGCTCACCGTCTCACCGGGAAGACAGCCTGAAGGGCGCTAAAACCCCATACAGCACGTGGGGCGGCAGTGACAAGCCCGGCTTGGAGTCGGACAAGCCTGGACTCGGGCCCCGAGTGTAATGCTGGACACATGACTGCACCTCCGGGAACCTCAGTTTCCTCAGCTCTAAACTGGAGCTAAGACTCCCAGCTCAGCCAGTCCTGGAAGGCCAGCTCTGAGGTAGAGAGATGGGAGGTGTCGCCCTGCCGAGTTGTGGTTTGAAGCTGGGCTCGAGCAATGCAGTGGTAGCTCCTGCCTCTCAGGTTCATAAAAGGCCTCATTTTCCAGAATCCCTTGGATCTCCCAGTCTGGTCCCAGTTCCTTCATTGGCCTTATTGGGGCTACGTGCCTGGGAACTCTGACGTGGGTCCCTACACGCTGAAACGGGCTTTCCTCGGCTGCAGGGGAACAGGCTCTCTGTACATAAGAGCCTGACTCACATAGCGAGGTCACAATACACCGCAGAGGACCACAGGCCAGCATGAGCAAATCCGGGCTTCCAGGAAGCCCCCTGATGTGACACCCAGGCCACTCCTCCCAGCCTTATGTCCTGGGACCTGTCCCAGTCTACAAGGCCAGGCCTCACCCTTTCCCATCTACTTCATGGTCCTTCCTCCATCCTGGAGCCCGGCCCTCTCCAGCATGGCTCCAGAGGCATGTGATATTGGGCTGTAGGAGTGGAGATGATGGTGCAGCATCTATAGCTTGCGATCTAAGCCTTGCGGAAAGCAATGGAGTCCCCAAGTGATTTCCAACGTTTCAAAAGCCCTAATGGGAATCCCACGTTGACCCAAGCCTGACAGTAAGGCTCACTGAACTCCAGGGACTGAACCTTGGCTGAAATCATCTCAGTTCCACAGGCAATTGAACACCATGGGACCTGGTCCGATTCTGTGAGCAGCGGCTTAGAGAGATTGCTGACTGAAAAAAAAAAAAAAAAGCATGGGAAAATGAATTCATTTGGCTGACGCAATCTCTCACCTTCGGGGGCTCGTGGTAGCTCAAAATAATAAAAGGGGCTCTTTGCAATGAACATCTTGCAGTAGGTTGGTCTGAACAAACTCGCTAAGAAATTAAGATTCGCCTGTGCTTCCTCCCACCTCCCTTCTCACCCCCCCCCATCATCACCTCCCTTCATCTCTTACCATCACTTCCTCCCCCGTGAATCATGTCCTAGACTGACCTACCTTCCTACGTAGGGCTGACCTTCCTAGGTGGGATCCCCCCTGTGGGAGCAGAGGTACCACAAGTTCTGCCTCAAAGTCACACAGGTTTTCCAGGGCCCACCCCTTCCCACCTCCCAGCCTGTCCCCACCGTGAATTTTCCCGAAGGGTCGCCCTGAGGACGAAAAGCAGTTTGCTAACTCAAGGGAGAGCGGGGAATTCGCATCCCGGGTATCAGTGAAATTTATGAGTCATGGATATCACAGGACCCTGTTTTCATTTGACTTCATTCACCACTTCCTTTCTTCATATTAATTTCTCCCAACAGCCCACTTATCTTTCCTCTTGGAGCCCTGCCCACCATTACTTTCCCTGATACGATGGTATCTCTAACAGCCTAAAGCACTCAGCGCCGTGATGGCTTTGGAATTGGCTCTCTCAAGCACTCACAAGTTACTCTCTGTGGCTAATCAAATATCCAAACAACCTCCCCCAGTGATTTGGAAGAGCTTGGTGACAGCGAGACATCGGCCACAGAGCCATCAGAACAGGGCACGTGTGTTTGGTGGCAGGCAGAGAGGCCAGTTTCGGCTGTGTCACGTACCTAGTGGCAGAGGACGGTGGCTTTTCCTGAGGAGCAACTGCTCTGTGGTTGCTGAGCTTTGGAATTTTTTTTCCTTCCTTTCTTTTGAAGGCAAAGAGACGCTCCACGCCAAGGGTCAGCTGGGTGGTGGTTACATTTTTTTCTAGGACAAAATGAATCATAGCAGCAACAGCAGTGGTTAAAGGGAAGAGACTGTATCTAGGGGCTGGTCTCAGTTCTGCCCAGAGAACCTTGGACAAGTCACAGCCACTCTGAACTTCTGTTTCCTCTTCTGGAATATAGGAGAATTGGGTTAAATGGTCCCTAAGATTCCCAAACCAGAAGCTGACTCAACTTTATATCATACCTCACAGCTTAAACACTTTCATGCTTGTTACTTCATTTGAAGTTCGCAAGAATTCCATGAGTGAGCTGGGAGAGGAATTATTATCTCCATTTTATAGCTGGGAAATGACTTGCCCCGGGTTCACGCATCCTGCGTGGGACGAAGCCGAGCCTCCTTCATGTCTGGCCTCCTGGTCCATACTTGTCCCACCTCCTGGTGCAGACACGGCAGACTCTGTGATGCAAACCACCCTCCCCCTTCATCGCCTCACAGGAACTTCCATTCAAGCCAGAATTCAGGGGTCATCCCATCCACTTAATTTTCCGTTGGAAAAACTGAGACCCACAGGGGTAAGTGAAAGGACCTTCCCAAGATCACACCGCAAAGGGTCCCCGTCTCCTGACACCTAACCCAGGGCCATCCCACCCACCTCTTCTCCTCATGGGTACCACAAGGGTGAGAGCACCTGCATCCCAGGCCTGTGCTAAGGATGGGACTGTCAAAACGTGACACTGTTGAGTTCCGGGCACATTTGGGACACACCACTGTGTCATCACTACCCACACTGCCTGTATGGGGCCTTGAGAAGTTTTCACTGGCCTCTTCTTGTGGGCTGATGTGTTAAGAGAGCTCATGACAGGCTGGTCAGTGCCCTGTCACCCTCAACGTCTCCCTGGCCATCCAGGACCGCAGCAGCCCGGCTCATCTTCTGGGCTCCTCCAAGCCCTCCGATTTCTGCCGAGGCCCAGCCCCACCCTACTCATCCTCTCCCAGACCCAGTGGGAAGTTGTTCTCTCCACCCCCACCCCACACCTGCCCTGCTAAACAGACAGGCACAGCCTGCAGGGTCCCCCGGCCGCCGGCCTGCAGCCCCTGCTCCCTCCGGCCGGCCTGGCAATACTGACTCTCTACTCAGCCCTTAGTCAGCTGGCCCCAGTTCCAGACATGGCCCTGCAGAGGCGAACGCTTCCTTCCCACATTCCCATGACACTTTGAATAAACCTCGGTGAGCCCTCATGCTCTCACATGGCCATCACCTGTCTACAGGGCTGTCCTTTTAACTGGCAGCTCCCCGAGGCTGTATTTTATTCCTCTCGGTGTTTTCAGTGCCTGGACCATGGCGGGGCTCAGTGACCTTGGACGGAGGGAGGGCAAACTTTACATACTGCTAGGAGCACAGGTCTGGGTGCCAGGCCCACGTCCACTGCAATCAGCTCCACCATTCACCAACACGTGAGCCTCTCCAAGCCTCAGTTTTCTAATCTACAAAATGGGGAAGATGATATTACAGACCTGATCAGGATTACAGGGGATAAACCATGGAAAGTGCTTAGCACATCACAGTAACTGGGAATTATTATTATTATTATTATTAGGGAATTCCCTAGGAGGTTCTCCCCCTGAGCTCACAAGAAAGCCCCAGGGTCTCTACACTATCTGCAGGAAGAGCCCAGGGGAGTTGGTAGCCGCATCCCCTGCCCTCCCTTCTCCTCCAGCCCCAGTCGGAAAACCCCTTTGTCAGGTCGCCCCAGACACAGCCAAGCTGTTTTCCTTTTCCTTGTTGACACGGGGAAGACCTGGCCACCGAGCCTAGGGCTGGGCCTCCCACTCTTTTAAGTGCAAACACTGAGCTGTGTATTTTGGGCCCCTCTGAAGGGCCGTTTCTGGTGAAAAACCAGGTTTTGAAATACTTCACTGCTTGTTTGCCTTTGGAAGCCCGTACACGCTCGGGTCTCTCAAGAGGCTGGAGGCTCTGTGCGGTTACAGAACCAGGCGACACGGTGGGGGAAAGGCAGCGGCCCCCAGCTCCCTGGACTGGGCCTGCTGGAGGTGGAACAGGGGACCCCCAGCCTCCAGGAGTCCACATCCTGCGTGGGGAGAGCAGACAATGGCACACGGAGACCAAGGCAGCATGTGAGGTGAGCCAAGTGCAAGGACAGACTAAGGCTTAGGTTCAGACCAAGAGTTGGAGTGAAAACTGAGCCTCCTGGAGTCCTACCTGCAGAAACGCCCGCCGGGTCCCCCGCCCCTAATTCCTCCAGCCCCTCCCCTCCTCCATCACCCCCCTACTTCCAGACCCACACAAAAACATAAACTTCTAGGCCTGCCAAGAGCCAGTTTGGGAGGACTGGACGTTTACTTGAGCCACAGGCTCTAAGAAGGAACCATGATCACGTAGCCCAGCAGCAGAGCTAGAAGGAGCCAGAGAGAGAGGCAGGGCTGAGTTGCTGGGGACCCCGTGGGTTGGAGCTGGTCCTCTAGGGGGACGAGCTGCCACGTCCTGGGTGGTCATTTGGGCCAAGTGTTTTACACGCCTTGTTTATTTTAAAATTCGTGAGATGGGTTTCTTCACAGGCGAAGAAACTGATGCTAGAACAGATTGGGCTCCCTCCTTGTCTAAGGGCCAGGACCCTGGTGGAAGCTCCTAGGACAGGGGTCAGTGACCTCTCTTATAGGCAGAGGCTCTAGGAAGAATGTGCTGGAAGGAAGTAGGGGCAGGGCTCACAGAAAAGGGAACATGGAAGAAGCCGGCCCAAGAGCATCAAGGTGAGATGTTTGGGACAAGTTCAGAGGCTGTGAGAAGCCCAGTTCGGCAGGGGAGGAAGGAGACTGGGGAGACGAGGACAGAACAGAGACAGGAACTGACCGAAGAAGGACCTCCAACCCTCCTGCCAGGGGCCCCGTCTGCAGAGCAGACGGTAGCAAATAATGTCTGAGAACCTTGCGTGCGTGTGCCCAGTGCCTGGGGATCCCCCAGGGAGCAGAGATGAAAGGCAGAGAAGGGAACTGATTTATTTCTACAGGCACCTCCTGGGTCCTCCATATGCAAACAGAGTTCAAAGCTGATGTCCTAGAGCTCACACACATTTCGCACAGAAAGGGCCCTCTTGTCAGGCCTCCACTCGGAGCCAGTTGACCCTGAGAGATCTGGATTCCCAGCCCCAGGCAGACTAGAAGCTCTGGTTCCGATGTGGCATGGGTTAGAGGCAAGCACGGGCCACAGGAGAAGGGGTTGCTGAAACCAACTGTGAAGAAGGGTACGGAACCACCAGAGAAAGTGCTCCAGCCGCGGGGCTGGCGAGAGCCATCTCACAGAGGAGGGCTTTGGGTGAGAGAACTGGGCCCCTGGACTCTGCTGTTTAGCTAAGTGAGGGTGGAAAACTTCCTGCGGCCCTGAGAGTCAGTTTCCCCATGGAAAAGGAGGCCTAAGGCCACCGACAGGGATGAAAGGACACAAGGTATGTGGGTCACCAGCTGAGTGTCTGACTCACTTGTTTCCTGATTGCTGTACTTGATGTCATCTTTTATTCCTGGGGGAAACTCAACCCATCCTAGAGCAGTAGTTCTCGAACTCGTCTACACACTGGAGTCATTCGGGGGGCTTTAATAAACAGTCACGCCTGGCTCCACCTCACAGAGACTCTGAATTAAATGGCCTGAGGTTGGACCTGGGTGGCAGGATTTCTTCAGCTCTCCAGATGATTGTAACACGCAGCCAGAGGGCTGAGAACCCCTGCCCTGGAGGCAACTATAACCCAACCCAACCCAGAAATAGGCACTGAGGGTCTGCATCATCAGAGTTGCCGAGAAGGGGCTAAATATCTGGGTACCCAGGGTCTTAAAGCAGAGGAACGTATTTTAGAAAGCGTTCTGTCAAAATGGTTAATTTCTTTTAAGCTTGGGCTCTTAGGGGAGTAAAGGTCAATTATCTGGAAAACTCACTTATGTGGAACTCCTCACTCCCTAATGACACTGGCTAAATGAGGTGTTACAATTCTATAGATTCTCAAATTAGAGTCTCTGTGATTCTCCACCCAGAAAAAAAATTATCCAGAGGCTTGGATTTGAAACACACCCTCGCTGCCCGGGTTCCTCAGGCAGCTGGGCCCTGCTGAAACCTTGTTTCTGGGAGGGAAGGGCTCCCTGGCCTCGTGGGAAGGTTTTTGCTTCAAGCCCCAGCCAGCCAGAGTGACGTGCCTGTGCCGATTTGTCTTAGCTCCAGAGGCCTAAGCCCATTTCCACATGAAACAGCGAGCACTGTCTTCTCCCACATCCAATAACCACATCCTGATATGCTGGGAGAATCACTCTCACCACACATCCTGCAGAACGCATGGTTCCACATGAACATTTTGAATGGTTTCTTCTATAAAGGATAAAAAGAAAGGATTTGTTTCATTTGTTTTATTAGCCCATTTTTAACCAGCGGGCAGAGAAGAAAACAAAAGATTTTTTGATTATTAAAATCTCATTTTGTTCTTAAGGACCCCACACAAGCAAAACCCAGAGATGGAACATTTATCAATGGGTTTTCACAACCCAAATAAGGAGAAGAGGATGGAAAGAAGGGTCCATGTCCCAGGACCCTTCACAGTTTTTTGTCATTAGATATTAACTTCTTTGTTTATTTAGTGCCTGTCTCCCTCACTGGAAAAGAAGCTCAAGGAGAGCAGGGTGGGAAGATGAATCCCACTAGGACACACTAGTTACCTGCTGTATGAGTTGGCCCTAGCTCCTGTAACCAAGTACAGTAAGTCCCCTACGTATGCACGTTCAAGTTGCAAACTTTCAAAGACGTGAACGTGCGTTTGCATGTCCAATCACGTAAGTTAGTTCACATTATCTGGTGTACACTGTCACGTGCGTGCATCCTCTACAAGTGGTTGTGCGTTTGTGTACTTTACTGTACGGTACTGTATAGAGTACAGTAGTACAGTATCTTTAGTTCAAGCCCAGGATGTCCAGAAGCAGGCATAAAAGCAGCTGTGATGTAGCTGGTACTGCTAAGAAGCACCAGGAATTGGAGGCCCAGAGAAAGGGCGAAGACAAGAGGAAGAAGGAGTAACTGAAGAACCGAAGGGATTCACGACGCAGGAAATGCAAGGGGATTTTCTTTATTTGAGGAGGCACTGTTAGTTTTTGAGGCACAGGTCCCGAACACAGAACGGTACACGAAGCTTGCAGTAGCTGTTCAGAATGCAATCCAGTGCTACCGTGTCATCTATGACGAGAAAAAAAGAACTACTGCCCAGACATCACTGGATCGTTTTTCCAAGAGGGTAGATAGAATTGAATCCAGCAAGGAACCAGAACCTGTGCCATCACTGTCAGGCGTGAGTGAAATTGCAGCTTGCCCTTTGTCTCCTATCGCTGACGATCCTTCAGCTCTACCGTCTCCCACCTCCTCTCCCCCCTCCAGTCAGTAACGCTTCTTGCCTGTTCACTCGATGTCAGCCCCTGTATGCCAGCTGCTGTACTGTACTACTGTACTTTTCAAGGTACTGTACTGTAAGATTAAAAGTGTTTGCTTTATTTTTTGTGTTTGTTTTTTATGTATTATTTGTGTGAAAAGTATTATAAACCTATTACAGTACAGTACTATATAGCCAGTTGTGTTAGTTGGGTACCTAGGCTAACTTCGTTGGACTTACAAACGCGCTCTCAGAAGGGAACTCATTCGTATGCAGGGGACTTACTGTACCACAAACTGATTGGTTCTAAACAGCAGAAATTTATTGTCTCACAGTTTTGATCTAGAAGTCTTGAAATCAAGGTGTTGGTGGGGTTGGTTCCTTCTGAGGGCTATGAGGAAGAAGCTATGCCCTGTGCATGGGTCCTCTGTGATGACAACAACACATGGGCTTCATCTGAAGAGCTTGGAAGTCACAAAAATGAGCCAAGGCCCTTTCTGGATGAGCCTGATTTGACTGGGCTGGAGTGGGAAACAGCACTGGTGCCTGTGCTCTACAGTCCGCAAGCCACAACTACTGAGCTCGCGTGCCACAACTACTAAGCCTGCGAGCCACAACTACTGAGCCCGCATGCCACAACTACTGAGCCCGCGAGCCACAACTACTGAGCTCGTGTGCCGCAACTACTGAGCTCGTGTGCCACAACTACTGAGCCCGTGAGCCACAGCTACTGAGCCCATGAGCCACAACTACTGAGCCCGTGAGCCACAAATACTGAGCCCGCGAGCCACAACTACTGAGCCCGTGAGCCACAACTACTGAGCCCACGAGCCACAACTACTGAGCCCATGTGCCACAACTACTGAAGCCTGCGCGCCTAGAGCCCATGCTCCACAACAAGAGAAGCCACCGCCATGAGAAACCCGTGCACTGCAATGAAGAATAGTCCCCGCTCGCTGCGCGCAGCAACAAAGACCCAGTGCATCCAAAATTAAATAAATTTATTAAAAGAAAAGGATATAAATCAGTTCCCTCACCCCCACCAGAGCCAGCTGTTTGACGTTTACCAGCACACCACTGTCTTCAGGTTTGGCTGCCATCTGAGGTCAGAGTTTTCATCCATATATCTTCCCTTCTAGGACAGGCTCCAACCTGAGGGCTCCTAGCTTCCACACTGGCGAGGTGCTCTCTGTACGCTTCACCCCAGGGCTTTGCTCTCTGTCCATCCGAGCGGCTTTCCTGCCTCCATCACCTGCTGCACACAGCAGCCCAGAGCAGCCCACCCTGGCCAGCCCCTGCTCTCTGGGGCCCTGGAGGGATCACAGAGGCTATAAAAGCAGGTGTCAGCCCCGGAGGACCACAGCTCGCTGGAAAGAAGCCAAGGGCAGAGAGCTAGATGACCACGAAAGATGGGGGTGACGGGTGAACAGAAATGAGGGAACCTCAGAGCCCAGGTTGTGCTATGGGTGTGTCAACAACACACACTGTACACATAGGGCTCCACTGAGGGCAGTGTAGTGCTGGCAGGCGGGTAGCAAGGTGTCAGCTGCCAGTCACCCACGGTCATCTCGCAAGGGGAGCACCGGGCTCCACATTATTTTATGGCCCTAAAGACATTTCTACATGGATCTGTACTTAGGATCCTCTGGGCCTTTTTTGCGTTTCCCTGGATCCCTGGCCAGAAGCCCCTGCTGGACCCTCGGGGACATGGTTGTGAGAGAGCCCGAGCAGAGAGCCATCCTCCTCGAAGAGCCCTACCCAGACCTCCCCTCTCTCTCTCCCACCCCTTTGACCAGCAAGCCTCTCTCCTTGCAAACCCCAGTCCAGCCAGCAGTGGATGAGCTCACCTGGTTGGCTCCAGCCGGCTTCCACTTGGGTGCATTTGAAGCTCTTACACAGGAGAAAATAAGCTTGGTCCAATCTTCAAGGGCAGCATTAATCAACTGGAGTGGGTTCAAGAGCAGTGAACCAGCTACACGCCAAAGCCAGGTCACAAGACGGAGGGTGGAGGCCTGGGGACTGGGTATCCTTAGGTCCGGTGAGGTTCTGACTCCAAGAGTGTACTCTAGAAGTTGACAGAGTCACTACATGGACATGGAATTCGTCTTCTATATGGCAAGGGAGGGCAGACCTTGGCCAGAGCAGAGGATCCGCAAGGCAGACACAGCTTATTTTTGCAAGGTGCTGGCTTTCAGAGCTGCCCAGACTACTGCTGGTACGAGCCTCTGAAGTTGGCAAAAGCAAGGGTCAGACTGGTCAAAGAGAGCCATGTTTTAAAAATTGCCACTGCCAGGGAATTCCCTGGCGATCCAGTGGTTAAGATTCCACGCTCACACTGCCAAGGGCGCGGGTTCAATCCCTGATCAGGGAACTAAGATCCTACAAGCCGCGTGGTGAGGCAAATGAAATGAGATGAAATAAAATAAAATAGAATAGAATAAAATAAAATAACCGCTGCTAACACATGGGGCAGAGCCCCCCATACCGCACACCACTCTACCTCCGCAGGGGCTAAAGGCCCCAGGAAGGAGTCAAAAGGTGGTACTTCCCGTGTGTTTACCTCCTCTGATGTCAGAACCCGGCCATGCTTCTCCCTCCCAGCCCTGAGATGCAAGACATCTCTGAAGCATGGTCTCAAAAAAGGCTGGCTGAGATGTAAATGACCAATAACAGTGAGACCCTCTCAGCATCTTGGGCTGGGAAGGCATGTTCACCTGGACCAATGGCTGAAGCTAAAGAGAAAACTTACAAGGTGTAATGTCAGGCACTGCCGAGCTGGACATGGGAGCTAGAAATTACAGATCTCAGTGCCAGGTCCTGTGCTGGGAGCTGGACTCTGCTAGCTCATTTAATCTTCCTTCTCAGGAGGTCACTAGATATTTCCTGTAAACCTACCTGGTAGCAGAGACAGGCCTGATGTGGAAGTGCAGAGGTGAATCTTTAAAAATATACATTTCTGCCCTCTCCCCTCCACGGAATAGCATTTTACATTATTCAATAGAAAACCACACCTGAGCAGATCTTGCAGACAGATGAAATAGAGAGTAAACTCAGCCCCATCATGAAGGATCCCTTGGGTTGCAGAAAGATCAAGAGCCTCTGTAGGTAGCATCTCCTCCAGTGTTTGTTTTCAGATCATTAAATACTTAACAGAGGGAGAGACTAAAAGCCAAAGTGTTCCAAGCTACTGCTGATTAAGTATCAATCAGGAATTAAGACAGAGCAAGTCTGAAATTGTAATGATCTTTTTAAGGACAGGCCATGTCCACTTGATTTTTTTTTTCTCTCAATGTGCCTGGCAGGAAGCTAAATGACTAAAGCATGTGGTTAAACATGGGACACCTGGTGCCCTCGCCACTCCGATGGGTATCGCTCTCCTTGGTTTACAGGCATGAGCCCGGGGCTCTCGGAGGCTGTGCCAGTGCCCTGTAGTCACGCGGCCACTGAGTGTGCACATGGGGGACCAGGATTTCATCTAGATGGTGAGTGCCGACCCCACCCCCATTATTGCACCTCACAAGTGCAGGCAGAGGGATTGAGGGAGACCAGGCCTGCCACCACACTTGACCTTACTTTCGAATCCCGTTCCCTAACAGAGCTGACAGAGCCCTGGGCTCTGGGGCAAAGCCAAGGCAGCTCACACGCACTGCGTGTGGACCGTGTTCTGAGTTTACATTGTTCTGCTGCACGTATCGTTCAACTGTCACAACCTCCAATCAAGTAGATACCATTATGAACCCCTTTACTTGACGAGAAACTGAGACGGAGGGAGAGTGAGTGATCTGTCCAAGACACCCGGATGGTAAGTGCTGGGCCCGATGCACAAACCCAGCCCGTTTGATTCCAGCATCCCCACGCTTCACATCTGCCCCTTCCCATCCCAGCTGCTGGGCAGGAGAGCCAGCCTCCCCTTGCTGCAGACTGGGGCCCCCAGCCCGCTCTAACTGGCTCCGAGAGGACTCAGTGTTCCCTTGTGGTTCTGCAGTCAAAGGGTTAACTTTAACTCAATTCCCCTTTCAAAGGAAATGAAGCAGAGGCCCTGTGGGGCGGGTAGGTCCTATGCCTGAGTCACTTTGGCACTTAATTGCTTATTATTTAATTGCTGTATTGGGGAGCACAAATTGATCAACTGCAAAGTTATTAGCAAACTCCAGTTTTAAGGAAATAATTACTGAATTCTCCCTCCCTGGGTTGAGTAATTCCTTCCAAGATGCTCAATGACATTAAGCATTTTCACCAAGGCCGCTAGCAGCTCTGTAATATGCAAATAAAGTAACTCTGTAATTACCAATAAAATGCTTACTGAAGTGACAAATTTTTACTCAGCAGTGAGTTGGGGGAAAAAAAAATGGCGTCATTTGTTTTTTAAGGATCCTTTAAACTTGTTAGTTGGCGTTCATTTCCGTGCTGCTCTATGGTCATTTAAAAAGACAGCAGAGTCGACAGGCCTCCCTCAGTGGGAAGAAGGCCCTCCTGGGACTTCTCTCCTCCACCCAGGCTGGCTCTTTATGGAGAGGTGTGAACGTTCCACTCTGGGCGCTGGGGGGATCGCAGGCACTCCGCAGACTTGCCCTGGGTGTCTTTATAGATGCTGGGAGGCTGGCTTTCAATGGGGCTCAGGACTGATCTCTCCAGGTGGATAAATAAAGAGTGACCTCTCAGCCAGGAGCAGCTGCCCCACGATCCTTCTGAAGCCCAAGTACGACAGCTGTGTTGTTCCTCTGTCTTTCAAACCCTTCCCTCGCACTCCAAAGCTAACACTGTGAAGTCCAGCTGTTTGCCTGACCCTCCAGGCCTTTCACAATCCAGCCGTCAGGGCACTGGGCACAGTGAGGGCTCCAGCTACCTCTTCTCCAGGCGCATTCGTGCCTCCCCCTCCATGCAAGCGTGATTGCTTCCTCTGTAGAGCAGCGTCTCGGTCAGCATGGGCTAGGTTGTGCAGCAGTAGCAAGCAAGTCCCAAATCTCAGTGGCTTAAAACAAGCCACGTTTAGTTTTTACGCATGCTACGTGCCATCCTGGGTCAGCCTGAGTGTCCTGCTCACTGTCGTCACTCAACAAAAAGCAAGCTGATGAAACCATCACCTTCTCAAATGTTGCTGGCCTATCACCAGACAGGAGGGAAAATGAAATGTTCTCCAACCTGGGGTGATGGGTCCCTTCCTCCCGCATGGCATTGCTCAGACTGTTCACATGGCCTCACCCTACCACGAGGGGCTCAGGAAGTGAAATCCTTCTTGGTACTCAGGAGGAGGAGAGCCAGCCAAAATGACTTTGACGCAACACTAATGACTACCACAAAGGTAGATTTAAAGCATGGTACCAGAATGATCTCCCTCCTAGGGTTGTTGGGAGAGCTAAGAGTGATCCTGCTTGTAGAGAGTAGCATAGTGCCTGGCTCGTGGTCAGTGGTCAGCCGACGTTAACTACTAAATAGGTTGTCCATACGTGCTAACTGGAGGGACATTCCAGCAGAACCTTCTGTAGTCTCTTAGAAGCAGTTCTCTCTCTGGATCCCTGTAAGCTGTGGTGATCAGAGAAAGCCCTCAAAGAAAAGGCAACCATCAAACCCAGTTTGGGGGATGCTGCAATGTGAAGAGATGACACTCTGAGAGGAGGAGAGGCATGAACAGAGGCAGCGAGGCTGGAGAGTAAGATGTACACGGAGAAGGCTGAGGTGAACTTCACGGGAGCAGAGTTTTGCAGAGAGAGTCCCACATTCGACAGGGGCACCTCCTCAAAGAACAAGAAATGGGGCCTCATTCCAAAGCCTGAGTTAACAGGAACACTTCACAAATCAGAAAAATCCCTTTGATGTGTCCTGCATCTCATGCTTGGCTTGGAAACTGTCCCGGGGGAATAAGGTTGGGGCTAGATTATCAGAAACCTTGATCTGAAACCCAGGTCCCAACTGAGAACCTAGGCCTCCTGGCTCCAAGTCCATTGGCCTCTCCACAGCCCCACGCAGTGGCTGACCTGGTTTTTTCTCCTTCTCCTTGTTGCCAAAGGCTCCATTTCTGGGTGATCACATTTGCCCCCGGGGGGGTGGGGTGGGGGTGGGGGGAGTCTTTCTCTTATATTTGCATTGGTAACTGCTCAAAGCCCCACCGAGGCCTTGGAAATGTGCCACCCACATCCTCTCACACTGGCCCAATTGTTCATGGCAAATGCCTCCCTTTTGAACTCTGGACCTCTTGGAGGAAACAGTTTCAATAGGAATAACTCTGAATTCTCCTAGGCCTTGCCATCTGGGTGTCTGGAATGGAGCTTCCAGGATATATGGCTCTTTTGAAGGAAACAAATTCAATTGGTGATTGTGTTCCCATTAATATGCCTAAGGAGCGATCTTGTACTCTTGCCAGGACATTTTTTTTTTTCATTCGACAAACACTTATTGATCTCCTGCTGTGCATTCAGCACTGGGCTGGGTGTGGGGACAGGAAGGTGGGGAGAGTGGACACTTTGAAAAATGACTTTGACTCCATACTATAATAAGGAGCATGACAGAGGTAGGCGCAAAGGACTATGGGAGCCCAGCGAAGGGGTGGCTAACTGTACCTGGACAAGAAGGCTCCAAAAGGGGAAACCACAACTACCAGGCATGCAGAAAATGGACTGCAGAAACTTGGCGGGGGTCCTACACTTACTCCCCAATGTTTCTGGACAAGTCTGGGATGCGCAAAATTCAACATGATTCCATTTTTAACATGGATGGGCTGCTTGCCAGGCACAGAGCTAGATGATTGGGGGAGCCAGAGAGGAACGAGGCATCGTCCCTGCCCTCGGATTGCTTATGCTCCAGCTGTGGAGATGCAGCTTTGGTGTAGGTGACTCTACCACCCAGCCCAACAGGAGGATTCACATTGCCTTGGAAAACCCTACTACAATCCTTCCAAAGTGCAAAGAGCAAAATAGTCCCAGGGACTGGCAGATGCCAGGGCAGGCTTCCTAGAGGAGGTGACAGGACTGGGTTTTGGAGAGACGGAGCGGTAGGAAGGAGGAGGCTGCGGCACAAATAGGCAGGGTGACCACAGGGCCAAGTCACAGGCACAACAACACACACACGTGTCGCAGCTGGAGCGAGGGTCTGTCTGAAGCAATGGAAGCAAAGGCAGGGCGGTGGGGCGAGGTTAGACTTGACCCTGCTGGCCTGAAGTCACCACCAAAGACCTTTTGTTCAGTTTTCTCAAAGGATCCCATCTTTAGCAGGCGTGCCCTACTGAGTACACCCCACCTGTTAACAAATAACCCATGTGTTTTCCCACAGTATAACCAATGTTGGTTCAGTTGAGATTACTATCGCAAAAGTAAAAAGAAAATGTTTCTGAACATCTCACTCTGGTGCTCTAGACTCTTCCATGGCTCCCCATTGCCCTCAGGAAAAAGTCCAGCATGCAAAGTCATTGACTTCCTGGCCCCTCACCTCTCGGCTGGGCTTTGCCAAATGACTCGTGGTTCTTCAGACCTGCATATTTCCCCCTCAGACTTCTGAGTATGTTGCTCCTCTACATGGAAACCTCTCACTCTTTCCCACCTTCCTATTTTCTGGTTTCTCAAACCTTAATGCTTCCTCCAAGCAGAGATGCCTGACCCCACATCTAGGTTAGGTGCTGAGCTCGGATCACACTGCGTGGGCACGTCTATTTGCTTGTCTATCTCCCTGGGGAGGCTGCGAACCCCTGGGGACAGGGATTTCATATCCAACCCCCCACCCCCGGCGGTCAGCACCATGGAAGACAGTAGTGTTCATTAGAGGTTGAGTGATGAGCAAGCCAGCAGGTGAGGGAGTGAATCTGATGCGTCATTTCAGGTTAACCCATAGGGCCGTGTCACAGGAAAAGGGACCATTGACCCCCATCAAGCATTTTGAAGGAATGGAAAGAACCTACAGATTACCCACATAACCACCTCCGCAGCTACCAGACCAGGGGCTCCTGGCACAGGCACTGGGGAGCCAGCGGGGATTTTGACCAAGGGAGGGGCATGCCTTTTCCAGCCACAGTTGTTACCTGTTTGGCAGCCCCTCTGTGTTCCTCCTCCCCTGCACCCCTCCTCCACGTCAAGAGGGCTGAGCAAGTGGTGGTAGCGTCTGCCAGGTTATAGCAGCTTCTCCCGTGGGCGTCTTTCCTCGTCCTCTTTCGATACACTTTCACCTTCTGACCCCAGACAGGAAGCAGGATCAGTGCTTCTGAGTCCTCGTGAGATGATGTCCTTCTAATCCCTCACATGCCAAACCCCATCTCTTAACATTGTCACCAACAACAACTCTGGGGGCCCAGACACACCCCAAACATAGTCTCTGCTTTTGATGGATTTGGAGAGAGGGCAGGAAGGATAAAACCATCATTAAGTAACTTCCATAGCAGCCCTAAGTAGGGTGAGCAAGGGGTGCACAGGGGTCCCTGGCACCAAAATGCTAAGGGATGGTTTTTCCAGACTGCACACATCTCTCAGCCCTCCTGTCTTGCCCTGTGCCTAACCATGGAGAGGATGGAGCAGGTGACCAGGTGGCTGGGGCAGCCCCGCTCCCTGTCCCGTGAGGCCACCACCTGTCGGTGCATTCACGCTTCACGCCCCCCGTCTCACACTGTGAGTGATGACTCTGGCTATCACTTATCCAGCACTGAGCTGCTTGGTACTCACGTACCTGACCTTCACTCAACTGTCCTGAGAGGTGGGGATGATTTCCCCACTTTAGCTGGAATCTTTGTTCAGCAGAGTGCAACAGCTATTTGAGCTCAGGTCCGGGAGACCCTAAAGCCAGGGCTGTGGTACCAGTTGCCTGGTCTGGCCCTCATAGCAGCGAGGTTGGGGAGGCCAAGCAGACGGGAGCACCCTCACCTGGCAACTCCTAGGTGGAGCTCTCCATTGCTGTGAATGTCAAGGGTCCCACAAAGGTGGACGAAATTGACTTCCTCTATGACCAGCCGTGCAAGGCCAGGGATAGCAATTGCCCTCTGGGCAGAGTCCTCGGCCATGGAGTAAGGAAAAGGAGGAGCAAAGGAAGGAAAAGAGCCCCTCCCTCCCATCTAGATCCCCCAGCCCGTCTCTCTGGACCTCTAATCTTCCCCCACCCCACCCACCAATATCCATGTTCATTCACTCCACAGTGAGCACCATCCTCACTTCCACGGATAACTCACTCAGTCCCACCTAGGGCTTTATTATTATCCCCATTTCACAGAGAAGAAGACAGAGGCTTAGAGGCATTAATGCCCCAAGGTCTGCTGTGGGTGGGGCTGGGATTCCAGCTCAGGGCTGTCTGGCTCTGAAGCCTCGTGGTACCACGTTCCAGCTGGGGGCTCTGCCCCTGCCCCTGCCCTCAGTTATGCTGCTGTTCTAACAGGGCAGGAGGAGCCCAAGAACTTGGAATCCACTAGCAGAAGATTCTGGAAGTCAGGGTTCCTCCTTTTCCTTCTCAGACTTTTGCTCAGCCCCATACCCCTCAGGGAAGTCCCTCAGCCTCCTCTGGGTTTCCCTCCTGGCCCAAGAACACTTAACCTCCATCACCAGGGCAGGCAGGCCAGAGAGGACTAATTAACAGTCTGCCAGGGGCTTTGAAGTTGAAAGGCTGCCTACGGGCGGGTCCCGGCGGGTCCCTCGAGCCTCCAATGTGCAGACCCCAGCCGACCCCAGCCGCCTGAAACTAAGTGTGTGACCTGGGTCGGCCTCAGGCTGGGAGGCCTTTTTCATCACCGCGTGCAGCTGTCCCTGCCCGCAACCTGAGACTCTGGAGGAAGGGAGAGCCAGGCCTCTCCTGAGGGGCCCCTGGCCAGGATCTGAGGATCCTGAGGCCAACGGTAGCGTTGAGGGGGTCAGGGTGGGAGTGAGCAGTCCCGGGTCCTGGGCCTGGCTCTGCACCGCCTGGGGGTCCTGACCCAGGTGGGTCCTGCCCTAAGGTGTGCCTTACGAAGTGACCTGCACGATCCCTACCCCACCCCACATACACGGCCCTTGAGGGTGGCACTGCACAGCCCGCATCGTGGAGCCCCGAGCCCGGCGTAGGGCAAGTCATCAGTAACTGTTGACTCTGGGGGCCCCTCTGGTGCTGATTTTCTGCGGTTCTCAAACTTTAGGTGTTCCGTCGGTCCCAAGTGACCACGGCTGTACCCTCCAGTCATTCCCTGACCGGCAATGCCCTGGGGGCAGCTGGAGCTCTGAAGGAAGCCCCCTCAGAAGCAGGACCTGCACTCTGCCAGCTCCTTTCTAGTGGGTTCCCTGAAGGCAGGGTTTGGCCCCATTCAGCTCTGGAACCCCAGTGTCTGCCACAGGGGCAAAGCCGTGCTCAAACACAAACTCTTGGTGTTAGCGATCCAGTAAACTGTCATGAAATTGAAACTGTCAACTTATTAGATCGAAGAGATTTTGGAGAAATCTCACCAAAAATTAAAAGTCTCACCCATCTCCACTATCTGGACCAATTACTGAAACTCTCCAATTCAAAACCAGTTACTGACTCAGTTTCTTCATCTGTAAAATAGGGATAGTGAAAGGATTTACCCCATAAGGTTGTTCTTAAGTTATATGAGTTAATTCCTATAAGGAGCTGAGAACAGCATCTGACATATAGTATTTAGTCATTTATTATTACTTTTATTATTATTAATTAGTTATTAATTACTATTATCATTAGTTAGATAGTTATTTTTCTCTTCACCTGTTTGCTGCCTCCTGGAATTCCTTTAACCCTTTCACCACACAAGGGAGGTGAGACTGGGAAGGCAGATGAATTTGGACAGCCACTGTGACTTAATAATAAGCCCTTGCAGGTCAACAGCCCATTGCAGGTGTCCAGAACTCTCAGTCAGCATCGCATTTGATCCTTACAACAAACCCGAAATCCAGAAAGGCAAGTACTGTTCTCCCCACTTACAGATGAGAACACTGAGTCACGAAGAACAAGGGAGTCGTCTAGGTGACCCAGCTGGGCAGGGCAGGGCATAGATTTGACTATGAACGAGAAATCATTTGTACAGTCAAGAAATGTGTACTGAGCACGGGTGGGCCAGGCGCCAGGGACGCGAGAGAGAGGAAGACAAACTCGGTCCCTGCTCTCGTAGAGGTAACACTTCTTAGACAACGAGCCAGAGAAAGGTGAGTACATGAATAAAGATCACAGCCTGTGATCAGGGCTATGAAGAAAATAAGCAGGGTGCTGTGATCAAGACTAACGAGGAGGTTGTTCAGTGAAGACTCCTCTGCTGTCTGGGCTGAGCCCTGGAAGATGACGAGTGAAAGGAAGCCAGTGCCTTTCTGTTGCTCCCAGCTGCCTTACCTCTAATTCTCGCTAAAATGTAATTGATTAACTGTAGGACAGAGCCTGGAAGCAAGATGTGTAAGTGGAAGGGCAGAGGGAATCCGAGGGCAGTGCGGAGGCCCTGCGAGAGGAGAGGAAGGATGGCGTAGAGAAGGAGAGGGTTTGGAAAAGCCGAGGGGCCTTGCAAAGGTAAGGATGTGAGTTGCAACCTTCGAGGGCTTTGCTAAAACCAGAAAGGCAGGCTTGGAGGCTCGGGGAGAAACTCTCATCAGTGAGAAGGAAGGATGCATGCCTGAGCCCTCCAAGAGACAGGTGGCAATTTAAGGCTATTAAGGTAGAAAAACGAAAATCATCTCTTCCTGGGAGGCGGGGTGCAGGATGAAGCCATCATTCCTAACCAGAGTGGACAGAGAGAGCCTACAGGGTAGGTCCTTCCCTACTCACAGCTGTCCTGACTGAGCTGGTCCCATGCTCTGCCCCACATCCTTAAAGAGTCCCTACTATGCGACCCACACTCTAGTTGGGGAGCTGAGAAGGCCTGTCTGAGGAAGCCCTATTTGCACTGAGGTATGAACGAGGAGGGGAGCTCGTTTCTGGCAAAAGGGGCAGTGTGTGTGGTGTGTGCTGGTAACTCTCTAACAACTGGCTAATAATAATAATAACAACAACTGGAGGGTGCAGTTGACTGGCAGCGTTTGCAGATTTCCATGGTGTAAATATTCTTCTCCCGGCAAGATGTGGGCAATCACAAGCCAGGGGGAGCTGGCTCTAGCCCATGACTGGCGTGGGTGGCCTCAGGCAGGCGGGCAGGTACTCGGCTGGTTAAAGAAGGGGAGCCCAGCCGTGGGACCCAAGGAGGTCGCTGGCCTTGGAAGGGGTGTGACCTTTAGCCATCAAGTGGCATGTGTAGATTGTGACCCCAGGTCTCTGTGTCATGTTCCCGTGCCCCTCAGAGCTCTCCCTGGGCCCAGAGTCCCTGATGTTAAGTTAACAAAGCGAGAGGTAATTAATTAGCTCCTCACAGGAGCTTTTCATCTGGTAAGAGGGGCAGGCTCTCTGTAGCCGTGGATGGGATGCCCCTGGAAGTGCCTCTGTCTTCGTGTCACTGACAGGACCCAGATCACATACAAGCTGTGGGTTCAACATCCCTTCTGCATGAGGAGATCCAGGGGGACAGCCAGGCTGGGGGGCAGGGTGGAAAGGTAAGGTAGAGACCCCACTTGTGCCCCTCGAAAGGCCTGGCCTCAAGAGCTCTTGGATTATGGGGCATCCTCCATTCCCATTTTAGAGAAGGCTAGAGCAAGGCAGAGGGGGCCCAAGTGCTGACATGTAGGCAGAGAGCCTCCCCAGAGCCTCTCCAGCTGATCCAGGAGGATCAGCCACTCACAGGAAGCAGGGGCAGGAGGCTTGGAAAGGGTAGGACTGAGTGATGGGGCCTTGAGGACAGGGGACCTTCACTTCCCACTCCACCCATCACCCTGCACCAGGCACCCTGCACCTAGGCCATCCTAATTTTCCCAGTCTGAATCTGCCCTAAAAATCCTCTGAGCACCACCTATTCATCCTTCCCTCCCCCTGGCAACCAGTGATCTTTTTACTGTGTCCTTTTTTGCCTTTCCTAGAATGTCACGTAGTTGGAATCATACAGTACGTAGCCTTTTCATATTGGCTTCTTTCACTTAGTAATAAGCATGTAAGTTTCCTCCATGCCTTTTCCTGGCTTGATAGCTCATTTCTTTTTAGTGCTGAAAAAGATCCCATTGTCTGGATGTACCACAGTTTCTTTATCCTTTCACTTGCTGAAGGACACCTTGGTTGCTTCCAAGTTTTGGCAATTATGAATAAGGCTGCTACAAACATCTACGTGAAGGTTTTTGTATGGACATAAGTTTTCGTCTCCTTTGGGTAAATAACATGGGTGCAACTGCTGGATTGTACGGTAAGAATATGTTTAGTTTTCCAAACTAAACTGTTTTCCATGGTGGCTGTACCATTTTGCATTCCCACCAGCAATGAATGAGAGTTCCTACTCCTTCTCATTCTCACCAGCATTTGGTGTCATCCGTGTTTGTAATCTGGCCATTCTTAATAGGTATATAGTGGTCTTATTGTCGTTTTAATTTGCATGTCCCTAGTGACACATGATGCGGAGCATCTTTTTATATGCTTCCTTGCCATTTGAATATCTTCTTTGGTGAAATGTCTGTTCAGACCTCTTGTCTATTTTTTTATTGGGTTGTTAATTTTCTTATTGTTGAGTTTTAAGAATTCTTTGTATATTTTGGATAACATTCCTTTATCAGATATGTCTCTTGCAAACAATTTCTCCTAGTCTGTGGCTTGTCTTCTCATTTTCTTGATGAGTTAATTTTTTTCATTATTAAAATAATTACCGTATAGACAGCATGTCGATAACGAAAATCAAAAGAAAAAAATATTTTTGATTCTATTCCTCTAAGGAGGATAATAATAATGATGACAGTGACAACCATTCCCATCTTTGGAACACTCGCAGTGTTCCGGGTGCTGGGAATCACGTGACCCTGCCCCAGAACCTTGTCAGGCAGATATTATTACGCCCATTTTACAGGTGCTAAAGAGGAGACTCAGAGAAATGAAGTGGCTAGACCCCAACTGCATACTACTAAGTAATGGAGCCAGTACTCAAACCCAGCACCGGCAGTGCCAGAGTCCTTGTTCTGAACCGGGCAATTTTAGACTGTGCCATTTTCATCTTGAACCTCCCCTAGTTGGAGGCTTAAGTACAGTTCATGTCTCTCCTGCCCCCAGACCCTCTTAATTTTTATCACCTTTTTTTTTTTTCAACTTTAGTATCTCCCTGGGAGACAGGTGTCCTTACAGAAGAACAAATTGAGACTCTGAGAGGTTAAGTGACTTGCCCAAAGTCACACAGCCAGCTGGTGTGTGAGCTCGGATGAGCCACTTCCCAAGGATTCACACCCTGTGCTGCCGGACCCCATAGTCCAACTCTTCCCACTACTTGGAGTTGCCCCAGAAAAATCACCCGGGGTTAGACTGTTGCTGTCACTGCCTATCTTGCTTTCCCTCCTCCCCCCACCCATCCTTTTGTCACTTCTAGAGGGATCATTCTAAACTACCAACCTAATCGTGGCCCTCCCCAGTAATGGTCATCCTGTGGCTTCCTTCCATCCTCAGGAGGATTCCCAAACTCCCTGGCAGTGCACCCCAGGCTGCCAGCATCCTATCTCTTCTGCCTCTGCATCCTTGCCCACGGCCTTCTCAGCTGAGCCAGACCACCTGCATCTACTCTTTCTTGAGCCTCCAGGACTTTGTACACAAGTCCTGCTCTTCTGCCTGGTACACCTTCTCTCCTCCTTTGCCCCCGACTCCACCTAAGCCCGGAAGAGGCAGAGATGGCAGTGGAGGATGTACTTGGGAGGCGGCACCATCGTGATTCCCTGAGAGAGCTGTTCACAGGAAAGATTTGGGGCGGAAGCCCTTCCCCGGACCCTGTCCTCAGGGGCAGCCGTGCAAGTGGTCCATGGGAGGTGGGAGATTCCAGACCTGCTTTTTCCCAGGTAGGCTGGTGATGCTGGGGCCACCCCAGGAGTGGAAAGTACCTCCACACCCGCCCTTGCCCGGCCTTCATGGGCCCCAATCCCAGTTCCTCTTGATGTTACCATCAGTGGCACAACGATGGTAGCTTCCTACTGCACGCCCCGGAGGCTGACCTCTCCGTCACCGGCCCCAGCATTCCAGTTAAAGAGGAAGGGGGCAGAACAGGAAGTGGAACTCCTGCCCTAGCAACCCCACACTCTACTGGGAGCCTGGCAGGCATGGGAGTGGGGAAAGAGAGCAGAGGAAGGGATTTTTCTCAACATTATTGAAAGCTGTTAGACATCTCCAAATGACCCCCTCCCTGATATTTTTGCAAACTCTCTGATTCGTGTCATTTAATTCAGCATTTAATGAGCTCCTACTATGTGCCTACCCACAGAGCTAAGTGTCGTTAGCATATAAGTTCGTAACTCCAGCCTTTAATGTAAATAGCACTGACATGTGACCAAGAAGATCTGGGTAGTTGAGTCCTGTTCTGCAATTATTAGCTCCCTGGCCATGGGCACACCAGGAAACCTTCCAGGCTTCTATTGCATCATCTTTAGAATGGGGACTGTGATCTCTATCCAAGAAAGCTGCAAGGGTGCAAGAATGTGAAAATGACCTTATACACTGGACATCACTGTACAAAGGTCAGGTGACGCTCACAGCCTAGGGGCGGAGAGCCACACTTGCCCAACTAACCATAAGGCAGGGGGAGTGACTCATTCTGACCAAGAGGGTTCGGCAGTGGGGCAGGGGGAACAGTAAAGGAAAGGCCTTAAAGAGTGGGTGGGATTCCATGAGCCCAAACAGAGAAGAAAGGGCATTCAGGTAGAAGGAACCCAAGAGCAAAGGCCAGAGGTGTGATCTACACCACCTAAGGGAGCCATGGGAGCGTCCTGAGGTCACGCTGGCTCCTAGGGAGGGATGGAGTGGAATTGCTGAGCCCAGTGGCCCAGCTGAGCGATTCAGAGGCTTGAGCCAGCCGCACTCTCTAGAGGAGAGGGGAAGCCTGCCGAGGCCCCCCCTCCACCCCCACCCCCACCCCCACCCCCAGCCGCAGGCCAGGCCGCAGGATCTGCCAGATGGAACTGGGAAGCATGGGCCGGGCTGAGCCAGCTGCCTGCCCACAGCCCCGCCCCCAAGCCCACCCCCACCCCCTGGGAGCCTGGAGACCTGTTTGTTTTCCTTGTAAAGAGGGGAGCCCTGCCCTTTGTGAGATTTCTGCTTAGGAAAGAGCAGAGCCTACTTGTGCTGCTGCCTGGATTTCCAGCTATTGACACAGATTCTGACAATGAAAGCAAAGGCCAAGAGAGGCTGAGACAGGGTGGCTGATTAAAATGTTCTTCCCGGGTTGTTCAGCTCTGCCCTGGGAAGGCTCGCTGGAAAACCCGGGGAGGAACCATCTCCTCCAGAGCTGCAGGCCCAGTTAGAGGTGGTGCTTTGAAAAGGGCTGAGGACTTTCTGCACCCCCAGCCCAATCCAGCGGCTCCAGCTCCCAAGTGCACTGCTTTTGTGGTCACCCGAGGGTAATAACCAGGGTTACGTGTGTGTGACTGTAATTCCTTTCAGGCTTCATTTTGTTTCTAAAAAGGGGCAATGGGAGTACCACCGCATGGGCTTTGTTATAGGTCAGACTCGCCCAAGAAAGGACTGAGATGGAGCAGGGTTGCCAGGTCAAACACAGGATGCCCGGTTAAATTTGAATTTCAGATAAACGAAGGGTTTTTGTTTAAGCGTATGTCCTGTGTAATATTGGGGATATACTAAAAAAAAAAAAAAAATTATTTGTTTAACGAAAATTCCAATTTCAGTGGGTATCCTGCATTTTTACTTGCTACATCCGACAACTGTAAAGTGGAGAATGTTCGAATGCAGGGGCTTTACTGAGGGGTGTTCTCAGGGTCAATACGAGCAGCGAGGGCAGCAGGAAGGGGCAGAGCGAGAAGGCAGAGGGCCGTGACACTGTCACACAGAGGTCTCAGCCCACCTGCAGGGATGCTCTGGAGCTGGGTGGCCTTTCAGAGCTACCCAGACTGAGGCTAGGGCTCTGGGCTTTTGCACTCCCACAGCCCACCCGTCATTGGATTCTGGCTTTCCCAGGTGGGGCAGGAGTGTGACCTTGGGCGAGGGGGCTTTCCTCTGCGGAGGGCAGTTCTGGGAGCCTCCCAATACTCCCTGCAGCTGGGGCCTGGGGCCTCCGTCCTCGGGGGAGTCTGGGCCGTAGGCCACCCCTGCAACCATGACCCGATGGTTATACAGTTTGAGGAGACGACTGTGTAAACAGCTTAGTGTGGGCCTGCCACCTAGCAGTCGATGATTTTAGCATCCCCCAAATAAAGGCCAGGTCACTTAGCCTGGCCTCCAAGGCCATCAACCATCCAGCTCTGAGTTACCTGCTCTTCCAATCTCCCTCGGCTCCTTTTTGAAAGCCCTTTCCAAAGTCGGTCCTGTTGATTTCCCATCTGGGGGCAGGGGGGAACTCTGTTCACAGTTCCCCCTCTGTGTTGATGGCCAGATCTGCTCTAGCCTTCAATTCTGCAGGTCCCAACCAACAGCATACACGGGGCTTCCAAAGACTCTCTCCAGCCCAGATCCCCTAGTCACAGTTGCGGAGGCTTTGGTCTTCCTCTGTCTGGGTCTGGCCTCATTCTTGTCTTAGTTAGGCGTTATGAGGCTGCAGTTAATTGGGTTGGAGAAGGCATGCTCCTCGTTGGCTAAAAGGGGCTCCCTGCACTGCCAACTGTGGAGGCCGCCTGGCTCTGGTTCCCAGTGTCTGTCTGGATCTGGCCTTTGTAGGGTGGGAGGCTGCAGGCAGGTGGGCAGGGGCTGCATCCATGTCAGTCTCTTGCTAGCTCTGGATGAGCAAGTCCCCAATCCCATCTCACCCACCCCCCTCACACACACACATCTGTTACCCACTGAAAACCCACCCCCACTTGCATTTTCCCTCTGATTAACATTGACCTCCAGCATTTGGGCCTCTGAGTCTTCCCCTCTTTTCATGTCTCCCACTAATGTGAGACATATTTAAGTTCCGGGACAGAGGATCTAGCTCTAGTAGAAAAGCATCTAAGTTTGGATTCAGATAAAGAGGCTAAGGGGTCTGAACACATTGAGACAAAACAGTTGACGTGCCCTCATTCATTCAGAATCACTAACAGTCATTGAAAGCTTGATGCCAGCCCACGTTATCCCACTTAATTCTCACAACCACCCTGTCAGGAAGGCACCATTAATATCCCCATTCTACAGATGAGGAAACTGAGGCTTAGCAAAAACAAGTGTTTTGCCCAAGGTTCCACAGCAAAAAAAAAAAAAAAGAAAAGCAGAAGAATCAGAATATCAACCCACATCTGTCTTCCAAGAGCACTTGGGCTCTGAATAGAAGAATGTACCCTCCACTAGGTTGCATAAATTCATCTGTTTATGCTCAGGCTTGATGGCCCTGAGTCATTGTTATTTTCAATATCATTATTCTTGTGAAACAGTTAAACAGCAAGGAGAAACAAAACACCCCAAAAGCCCAAGTCAGGCTGAGGTTGGCACAGTCAGGAGGTTGGCCGGAAGAAGTAGGAGGGTACCAGCCAGGAGTCAGGTGCGGGAAACAGAAGCCACTTTAGCGATGTGACACAGACAGCATTCAGTGGAAGGAATTGGTATCTGAGATACCACTGGAAGGGCTAGAGCAGAGGGCTGGGGCTGGGCCTCTGGGAATCATACCTAGAACTCCACAGAACTTGTCTGCCAGAGGGGCTGCCTCTTTTTTTTTTTTTTTTCAATTATGGTAAAAAGCACATGACATAAAATTTACCATCTTAACCATTTTTACGTGTACAGTTCAACAGTGTTAACTAAATGCTCATTGTTGTGCAATCCATCTCTAGAATTTTTTTCATCTTGCAAAACTGAAACTCAGTACCCATTTCCCCTCCCCCCAGCTCCTGGCAACCACCATTTTACTTTCTGTTTCTATGAATTTGACTACTTTACATACATTAAGTAAGTGGGATCATACAGTGTTTGTCTTTTCGTGACTGGATTGTTTCGTTCAGCATAATGTCCTCAAGTTTTACCCATACTGTAGCACACGACAGAATTTCTTTCTTTCTTAAAATTGAGTAATATTCCACTGCATGTATATATCACATTCTGTTTATCCGTTCGTCCATAGATAGACACTTGGGTTGCTTCACCTCTTGGCTATTGTGAATAATGCTGCAATGAATACAGGTGTGCAAACACCTCTCCAAGATCCTGCTTTCAGTGGTTTTTAGGTGTATACCCAGAAGTGGAACTGCTGGATCCTATGGTAATTCTATTTTTAACTTTTTGAAGAGCCTCCATACTATTTCCAATAGCGGCTACACCATCTAACACTCCCAACAGTGCGCAAGGGTTCAAATCTTACCACATCATAACTAACACTTGTTATTTTCTTTTTTTAATATAATGGTCATCCTAATGAGGTTGAGGTGATATCTCATTGTGGTTTTGGTTTGTATTTCTCTAATGACTAGTGATGTTGAGCATCTTTTCCTGTGCTTGTTGGCCATCTGTGTATCTTCTTTGGAGAAATGCCTATTCAAGTCCTTTGCCCATTTTTTTTTTTTTTTTTGCAGTACGCGGGCCTCTCATTGTTGTGGCCTCTCCCGTTGCAGAGCACAGGCTCCAGACACGCAGGCTCAGCGGCCATGGCTCACGGGCCCAGCCGCTCCGCGGCATGTGGGATCCTCCCAGACCGGGGCACAAACCCGTGTCCCCTGCATCGGCAGGAGGACTCTCAACCACTGCGCCACCAGGGAAGCCCCCTTTGCCCATTTTTAAATCCAGTTATCTATTTTTTTTGTTTGTTTACCTGTGGGAGTTCTTTATATAATCTGCATATTATCCCCTCATTAGATATATGATTTGCAAATATTTTCTGCCACTCTGTAGGCTGCCTTTCACTCTGTTGATTGCTTCCTTTGACACACAGAAGTTTTAAGTTTGATATAGTCCCATTTGCCTACTTTTGTGTTTATTGCCTGTGCTTTTGGTGTCACATCCACTAAATCACTGCCAAATCCAATGTCACGAAGGATTTTTCCCCCATGCGTTCCTCTAGGAGCCTTGGTGGGAGGGCTGCCTGGCACAGTCAGGAGGATGGGGAAATATGGCCAC
Source organism: Globicephala melas (assembly GCF_963455315.2). Classification (NCBI taxonomy): domain Eukaryota; kingdom Metazoa; phylum Chordata; class Mammalia; order Artiodactyla; family Delphinidae; genus Globicephala; species Globicephala melas. Next base: position 64,097,747 of record NC_083315.2, read on the forward strand.
CTCTAGCATCTCTGACTTGACGAATACCTGCTGTTACCAAGAGTCAGAGCTTAGAAAGCTGCCCTACCCATCACAACTTACCCTTGACACTTACGAAGCTAGCAATTAGATACTGGAACAGGGGTGCAGAAAAAACCACCCTCTTTACAAACACACCACCATTCGGAAACGATTGGGGTAGCCAGAGATGGTCTCTGCCGTACTGCTGCTTTCCTATCTTGCTTGAGAGCATCTAATTGTTGAACTGTCTTTTTGTTCAGGGCCCTTGCAATGAAGGAGTGTAGAAGTGTGATGTTTAGCTGTCAGCCTCTGCAGTATAGGAAGGTGCCTAGTAAGGAAGTTGGAACGCATGATAAGTGTTGGGGGGCCAAGGTAACACATGAGATGATGTATCAGAAAGTGCTAGGGCCTTGCTTAGCAGACAGTGGAGCATTCGTTCACTGTGACTTTCCAAGCACAGAGGAATGGTGGGTCGATGAGGCAGGGTGGTACTGGGTAGAGCAGTTCAATGCTCATGAGCACTGACTCTGCAGCTGGACAGGGCTGGGGTGGAACCCCAGGTCTCCCACTCCTGAGCTGAGTGACTTGAGCAGATCCCTGGGTCTCCCTGGGTTTCCCTTCTGTCCTCTATAAAAGGGCAGGTGTGGGTGGTGGGGAGGGAGGTGGCCCAGACTTATCTACAGCTCTCCCCTTTGAGCCATCCAACCCACTCTGAGGGTTTAAGAGTGGCCCTCAGCCTCCCGGAGTCTCCCTTTCCTCTTAGGCCATTTCACAAGCGCAAATGGGAAGCCAGATTAGCACTAAGGACTCCCTAGGTGTGAAGACAGTGCAAGGCCTTGGGCTATGAGGCATCTGCAGTGCCCCTCCCGGAGCATGGGGCTTCTAGAGCCCTTCTCACTAAGCGGGGGGGGGATTCTGTAGTCACAGCCGAGAATGTCTGGACAGATATCAAGCAGTTTAGTGATTCTAAAACTTCTTATTTAGCTCCAGAACCTCTCTTTATTTCCCCAAAGTATTTTGTAGAACCTAATGTATTAAACAGATAAAAAATTGGAGCGCTTCCAACGGAAGTGGGGGAGGGGATCCCTGTCTCCACCCTCTCCACTTCCCCATCTTCTTCCCACCCCATCAACTTCTGCAGATACAAGGACCGCCTTAGAGCACAGTTTAAAAACCTGACTGGGGCTTCCCTGGTGGCGCAGTGGTTGAGAGTCCGCCTGCTGATTCAGGGCACACGGGTTCGTGCCCCGGTCCGGGAAGATCCCACATGCCACGGAGCGGCTGCGCCCGTGAGCCATGGCCGCTGAGCCTGCGCATCCGGAGCCTGTTGCTCCTCAACGGGAGAGGCCACAACAGTGAGAGGCCCGCGTACTGCAAAAAAAAATAAAAATAAAAAAAATAACCTGACTGGGTTATTCCAACTCCAGAAGGCCTAATTCTGGTCAAACTCACCATTATCAACTTGTGCGGTGGTGTACAAACCACTTTCTCTCCTTGATCGTCAATTTTTTCATCTATCAAATGGAGACATTTCCCTGCTCTACATGTTGTGTGTTGCTTACGAGTCCATAGATATGACAGTGCTGTAAACTGAACACACGGCTTTCGTTTTGTTTGTACCTTGCCTCCTTCTTGCAGATGTTCTGCAGTGGGTTAGTGGTCAAACAGCAAGTTGGTCCTCCAGACTTTCAAAATGAGTCTTTTTTGCAATTCTACTCCAGCATGAACATCTGAAATGGTATATCAGCCGTATTTCCTTCTTTTTTACATCAGAAGCCCCTCCCTCTTCTACTGCCCCCGTCTCTCCATGCTCCCAGAATTCCAGGTCCACCTGCAACCTGGACCTTCACAGTCTCCGTCACCTTCTTCCCTCTGTACCCCCAGCCTTGCCCCAGCCCACCCTTCTCAAGTTGCCCCAGGCTCCCTCCTGCAGGACCTTCCTTCCAGCAAAGGCACCTCCAAAGAAGGCAAAGTGTACGTATGCCATTCCTGGGCCACACCTCCCCCATCGAACTCTACACAACCTCACCCTATCTAGCCTTCCACCTGGATGGCTTTCAGAGCTGGGCCAACAGCTACTTTCCTGACTATTTCCCAGTGTAATACAGATGCCCGGAGGGGCCAGGTTTAATGTCCTCACTTGGAGGAGCTACCAGGAAATCCCAGCCAGCCCTTCCTAGAGAGAATTTATTTGAACAACTACATAATTGCTAATTTGTAGGGCAACCTTTAAAATGGCTTAAAGTCTACACAAGGGAGGATGCCAGAGCTAGTTCGTTCTAATCACCTTCTGGTAGAGCTCTATTCTCTGAGAATAGAGAAAAGAGAAGAAAAGGGGTCTAAAGACCCTGATCCCGTGTTTGAAGATAGAGGGTCTGAGTTCAACAACCACTTCTTCACATCCTAGACGAGTGATACCTTTTTGTATCTCAGTTTGCTCATCTGCAAAATAGGAATGGAGAGAGATCCTCTGCTTGTTAAGGTTAGGTGAGACAGGTTTGTCAGGGCTCCTGGACCTCAGGGCTATGCACACCTGGGACTGGATCATTCTTTGCTGTGGGGCTGTTCTGTGCACCGTAGGACGTTTAGAGGTGCACAGATGTTTAGAGGCATCTTTGGCCTGTACTCTCTAGATGCCCGTAGCACTGCAACCCACAATTGTGACAACCAAAAATGTCCCCAGATAGTGCCAACATCCCCTTAGGAACCAAATCCCTCCTGGTTGAGAACCACTAGTATAGGTGAGCACACTGGATGAACAAACTCTTCACTGTTATTGCCTGCATGCGACAAACAGACTTTTATCAATTCATTTACTAAAAGGATATAAAGCTGAGAGCAGATCTGGAAGTGAAAATCAAAGCTGTGAGGCAAATACAGATCCTCTCCTCTCTCCTCGCCCAACCCGCACCCACCATCAAAGACCAAGTGTGCTCGGTGACAGTCCCCCGTTAATCACCCAGCCTGACCCGGAGCACTCCCCTCTGCTTGCTGGCCTGGATAATTCTTGCGGCATGGGCCTCACCCTTGTGAAGTTGGATGCATTAATACCAGCAAAATATTTCTTAATCTCCTAAGCCTCCTTTTTGAATCCTTAAAAAGGAAAGAAAGAAATGGCACAAATCTCTTAATTAGGATGCCCAATCACTTCGATAAATATTTACCCGGTTCCGGCATGAGGCATAGAAACCCTGCACCCTTAGTCAGTGGAGGTCAGCAAAGTGCGCCTTGGGAACGGCGGGATGCGGTGGGGCTCGGCTTCGGATGGAATACTGGGAGAATGTTTCCAGACTTAAGCTTCTGCTAAAGACAGGTGAACAAACACATTCCATGCCTACTCGGCACAAAGTCCCAGGTAGACATGAGGGGCTCATTAAATTACTGCCCGGCTTCCTTAGCTTTCCGGAGAGAGGTGGTGGCCTCCTCCGCCAGTTGGGCCACCAGGCAAGCAAACCATCCCCAGCATGCTCTAGAACGTCCCGGCTGGGCACCTTTGCCCCTGTCTGGAACTCTCCCCTTCCTCTCCACTTAGCCACACCGAGGGCCACCCTCTATAGGCAGCTTCCCTGACTGTCAACCTCCACCCTTCTACCCAATACTGCTTCCCTGCATAGACTCTATTTGGTTCTTAGGGCCTACATACAGCCTGGAATTAGGGGTTGTCCTGCCTTGTGTACGTTCCAAAGGCAAAGGCTTCCCTTAGATTGTGGTACCTCCAAAGAGGTCTTACACAGAGCAGGCTTTCTGTACATTCTTGCCGGGTAAGCAATCATTCCCATTCTACAGATCTGGAAACCGAGACTCTGAGAGTTTCAGGGTCTTGCCCAGGATCTTGCAGATCCTCAGGCCTCCTGATGCCCAGGCTGGGGCTGCCGCACAGTACTAATGAGTGGATTCCTCTTTCCTGACCTTAGGAGACTTTAGAGCCAGATTTCACTGGAGTCTGAAATAGAAGTTGGGATGAGGGCAGGGGTCTTAAGGAAGGGAGCCAAAGCACGTTGTCAGGTGGCAAAACACAGAAAGGATCCAAGGAAGCGGAAAGCCCCCTGGAGCAGGCTGAGGGAGAAAGGTTTCCGTTACAAGTCTTTGTTCAGCCTGGTCCCCTTTACCCACTGGCGCTTCTGTCCATCCTTCTCGACTGAGCTCAAGCTCCACCCTTCCAGGGAGCCCTCAGAGAACGCCCCCTTCACAATTCCTGTTCTCCCTCAGAGCCAGACCACTTTATACTCATATATTTCATTGTTGTGGCTTGTCTTCTCAGAAATGCTATGGACGCCACTGCTGTTTAGTCGGACTTCTCTGCCTCCAGAACCCCTCACCCCTCCAAGGCTTAGCCTTGAATTGCCCCCTCCTTTCTGCCCTTCCCCTCCCACACACACCTCAAGGGTCCTTGGGCAGTATGGATGTCCAGGGTCATCTGAGGACCACGAGAAAGAATGGGAATTCCAGAGAGGGAGGGGAAGGCCTGATGACCTCAGGAGGGGCTCCAGCGAGCTGGGTGTTCCCACCGGGGCTTGGCTACTGCCTGGATTATTCCCTGCAAGGGCTGGGACATTAGACCTTCCTCATCTCTGCAGGCACCCACAAAACGTGCATGGAGTCGAATCATCTGATGGTTCTGCATCATCATCATCATGACCAACATGGCTAACTGTTACTGATCACTTCATGTGCCAGGTTCTGTACTAAGTACATTGCATGCATTAACTCCATCAGTCCTCAAAACCATCCTCTGAGGTGGACAGGACTGTTATCTCCACTTTACAGATGAGGAAATGGAGGCTTAGCAAGATGAAATAAGTCCCCCAAGGTCACATAGCTGGGACCAGCCAGAGAATTGGAAGAGGGGTAAGGAGACCCTGGGAAGTTCCCCAGCCTCTCAGAACTCAGTTCCCTTCCCTGAAAAGAGGTGGTTGCAGGATGAGCTCCCTCTGGGTCTTCCCGGGGCCCCTCCAGTTTCCTGTGGTCTGTCCTGCAGCCCTGATCTCCATTCCCAGGAAAGCCAAGCTTGCACAGTGGAGTGTGGGGGATGAAGACTCTGGAGCCAGATTGCCTGGGTTCAAGTCCATCAGCCACTGAAGTGACTCTGGGCAAGTCATTGTACCACTGCATGTCAATTGCCCCCTCTGTAAAATAGGGGTGATACTGATAGTACCCACTTCATTCACTGTGAGAGGATTAAGTGTGTTAATATTTGTCAAGTGCTTAGAACAGTGTCTGGGACAGAGTTAAGCACTATGTAAGAGTATGTTAAATAAATAAAAATTCCCTTTCCTTTCGCTCTGTGGTGAGGTGCTCACTTGTGGAAGAAGGCTGGGGATGACTGAGTGGGGGGTGGGGGTGGGGTAGGGGTGTTGAAAGTTGGGGGACAGAACTGCCCCAGCAATGGAGTCAAGGGCCAACCATCAGAGGAGCCTTACAGAATCAACCAAAGGGGAGAGGGGAGAGAAAGATTTCTCTTCCCTTTGGGCAGTCCCAACAACAGACCTTTAGAAAATCAAAGCCAGTGGAGGCTGGGGGGCTGGGGGGGGAGCGGGGGAGGGATGATAGAGAGCGATCTGAAACCCACCCAAGGTACTGAGCTCTTCCTCAAATAGGAGGCCACAGCCCAGTGGCTGACCTCAGTCAGACCCTTTGATTGCTGGGAAAGGGAGAAAACATATATTAACACTTTATCTAAAGTGTTTGACAATTATTTTTTAAAAACCAGAAAAGCAGCTCTTGGAGCTGGCAAACTGCTACCCACCAACCACCCTGCACCTCAAATGAGGGGCTGGGGAACCTCTGCTCTGCAAATCCAGGCCGGACTTTCTGTCTCACCGGGTGACTTTTTTTTTTTTTTTTTTTTTATGCCAGGAATTCCTCTCCCACGTGGGGTGGACTCCGAGGTACTCAATTAAGCAGCCAATGAAAAGTCAGCTCTCCGGTAGCAAATGACCCTGACACTTCTTGTAACATAAACAGTTGAAACGTTTCCAATTAGAACTGGAGACAGAGACGTTTGAACTCTCTCTCTCCACTCCCCTCCTTCTTTAAAAATAATTGTCAAGCGCTTTGGACGGGGTGTTGTATACATGTTTTTTCTTTTCTCTCTCGAGCATAAAAAAATTATTTTTCTCCTTGTTTTTCCTAATTTGTGGGGTGGCAAGGTGGGGGGTAGAGCGGTGGCGAGCTGAAAGGGGTGCTGGCCTGGATGCCTACCTCTCCGTTCCTCTTGAGGCAGGAGGCCCAGACAGCCCTGCAGAGCTGGGAGTGATGCTGGGTGCAGAGCGAGTAGAAGCCAGGGGCTGGGGAGCTGGGCCTCTGACCTCATCGCCAGAACCTCAGAATGAATAAGTGAATATGAATTAATGAATGCCTTTCCTTTTGCAAAAGCTCGCCCCGGTCCAGCTCGCGCTAGCAAAAGGGCGCTGAAGTTGGCTGTTGAGCCCGCTGCCCTGGACTCTAATCCTGACACCTCTGCCCAGCTTGGGGCAAGTTACCGAACTTTCTCGGCTTCTCTTTCTTACTCTATAAAATGGACTACCAGCCAGGCCGCTTCCTTCAGGAGTGAGGTGAGGATGAAGAGAGTTCTCGCCTGGGTAGCTGTGTCCTGCCCTGTACACAGAAAGTGCTTGGGCGCCGTTATCATTTCGGTCTGGGTGGCGGAGTAGTCCACTCGGGCCCTGCAGAGGAGGCGGCTCCCTGCAAAACATGGTCGATCACACGCCCCGCGGGCTCCTCCAAGGTTTCAGGCCTGGCGCTGGCCGTAGGGCTGTGGCTCACAGGTGAATTCGACGCGAGTCTGCTCTGCTCATGGGGTCCCTAGGAGAGTGGACGTCGGGGCAGGAGCGACGCCAAACCCGAGACGTCTCTTCTGGCCACGGTCTGCGTAGACCTGACCCAGGGCCCGGGCTCGTCGGCCGACTGCGGGCGGGCGCCGTCGGAGCCGGTCTCGAGTGAGAGCGGAGAGGGGGAAGGCCGGTACAGGGGCCGCGTCCCGGGCATCTTGAAGGCATTGTGTTTAATAAATCCGGGCGAGACGCACACTCGCTCTCCCCCCCCCTCTTCTCTCAGCTCCCAAATCGAGACCTGCTGCGGGAGCCCCAGTTTATGGGGTCTTAAACCCCCCCTCCACTTTGATTAGCAGCTTCAAAGAGCTCCCTTTAAAGTTTGCCCCCTTCCCCGTCCCCACCTCCTTTTACATTGCCACCCCTCCCCCATCACTCTTTCTAGACTTCTGGACGACAACAGAACACTTAATGCAAGTTTAAAAGTGGGGGGAGGCTGGGGGGAAGCTTCAGGCTTCCTCCTGAACGTGGGCCGTAGAAATTACCTGTTTCAGGCTTGCACAGGAGTCGGAGAACCGTGGAGCTTGGCTTTTTTCCTTTTTCTTTCTTTTTTCTTTTCTTTTTTTCTTTTCTTTGGTGTGTGTGTGTGTGTTTTTACCTTTTATTATTTAAATTGATACGTTTCATTACTAGGGAGAAAAATAAAATATTCCTTTGATACACAAAATCAAATTGATATTTAGCCTCTGCTTACTTTTTTATGCATGGCTCCTTTATACCACATGGTAGTGACAGATTGTTTGAGCTGGAAGGAAAAGCCATTCAAAGCTAATTAAGCAGCCATTCCAAGCACTATTTGCAAGCGGGAGGCTCAGAAGCCTCGGCATTTGTCAGCGCTCCCCCACCCCGCGTGGTTTTGACTGACAGCCTTGGTCTCGGACTGACAGCGCTCGGCAGCTTCACCAATCGGTAACAGAGACTCCCATCAGCCGTCTCTGATTGGCCTTTCGGGCCTTGATCGGGGGAGGGGTCGGCGACCCCCACGTGGGGGCAGGGGCGAGAAAGGGGCGGGGCGGGTGGGAAGCGGGTGCGCCCACCCGTGACGTAGAGGGGAGGGCAGAGAAGGGGGCGGGGGAAAGGAAGCTCCAAAGCGGAGCCATTTTGTGTCTAATGAATGCAGCGGCCAGATGCTCGCATCTGTTGAGCCGGGCTTCTCCTCCCCCGCCCTTCGGTGCGTGCCGCACACGATTTATGTTTTTATTTAGGAAAATAAATAAATGAAGAGAGGAGCACGGTTCGGGGCTGGCGGCCGGAACGGACGCGGGGAGGTTCAACTCCGAGGCGGGTGTTCACGTGTAACTCCCATCGCACCGGCCTCCGAGCGCCCGCTCGCTCTCAGCTCCTCATTAAGATGCAAAAGCGAACTCCAGCTCCTAATGAGGAGAAAATATAGATCCGGGGACCGCCGACGGCCCCGGGGTGCGTGCGGGTTCGCGGAGATGCTGGAGGGGAGGGTCCGGGGGCCCACCTGGGCCCGCCCACCCGGCGGTGCCCGTGGGCTTTGGGACGCTGCCCTTCCAGCTTCCCAGCCTCTCGAGGGCCGCGTCCCCCAGGCCCGTCTGCCCTGACGTAACCCTGAGCACCAGAGGTGGAGGCTATCGCTGTGCGGGCAAACTGGCCCCCGTTGTCGAGCGGCCTGTTTGACCGCGCGAGGAGTCCCGGAGGCGCGGCGGCGGCGTAGGAGAGGAGTGCGCGGGGGCGGATGAGCGTCTTCGCCTCGCGGGGCGTCGAGGCTGGCGGCCGAGACGCCCACAGGCTCGCACACGCGCCGCTCCGCAGGTTTCCGCCGACGCGGTGACACTGCCGAGGGCAGGCTGAGGAAACCGGGTCGGAACTCGGAGCTCCCGGGCCGTGGTGAGGCCAGGCCGCCACCGCATTCCCGACTTCGCTTCCCTGGCCCCAGCTCTCAGTGAGCAGCTGCGGCGAGGGCGTAGCCGTCTCCACCGGGAAGGAGCCCCGTGTGGGGACAGCGTGGACTGAGCAGGGTGTCTGCGGGAGTCGGGCTCTTCCGTCTGCGGTGCCCGCCAAGCTAGAGTTCCTCCGACTTCTCGGGGGCAGCCGCCGCACATCAAAGAGGCTGTTTATTTGGCTTTCTGAAAAGAAGGACAAATGAACAAAGAAGAAAAGCTGGGGGCCGTGGGGTCGGGGGTGGGCCGGAGAAGGCGTAAAGAAAGGGACACCCTCAGTTCCGAGCAAATTTTTTAAGGTGGGGGGCAACTTTGGGACCACCACTTTATCAGTCCGAAATCTTGTGAAAACATTAAAGTGACAAAGTGATTTTGTTTGTTTTATAGTATCTAATTGGGCTGCTTTGCAGACCTAATGGGATTAGAGGGAGGTATCGTTTGCCGCCACTGCAGAATAAACTGATACGTTACTACCAGCCACAGGTTTTGAGGACTGTACAGCTTTTTTTTTCTTTTGTTATTATTCCTCTGTCTTCCCTCTTTCCCCCTCCCGCCAAATAATTATTTGCTAGTAGATCGTGGGAAAAAAAAAAGAGAGGAGGGGAAAAAAACCCTAGCAGCCCAGGACTATAATATATATCTATTTATTATATGTCTTTCGGTTAATTCCTGATCTGAGGAGCGCTGTTTTTCACTCCCATGCGAAAGTCACCAGCGGGTAGGGCCTGATTGCTACTTTTCATGCATAGTTTTAGACACAAGAGGGCATTGTGACGTCGCGCCCGGCGGCGCCCAGTCGCAGGCCGAGTCTGGCAGCCCCACGTGGGGGCCCCGCGCTCCCATTGGCCAGCGCTGAGCGAAGCTGCCACATTATTTTGTTACTTTTCAGTCCCTATTTGGAACTGCTCTCGCGGCAGTTCAGACCTCGTGCTCGTCTCCCTCGCCTGTCTGTGTGTGGTATCCGCAGGTCCGGGGCACTTTTTTTGGTGCGAGTGTGTGTGTGTGTGTGTGTTTGGGGGGATTGTCGGGGCGCGAGAGGAGAGCCGAGCCGAGGGGAAGGAAGGAAGGAAGCCACAGAGCTCCCCGGTCTCGGGCTGCTTCTCCCTTCCAGCGCTCTCCTGCCTGCGCGCTCCGAGGCGGCGGTGGCGGCACCGAGCGCTCCTCGCTGGGGACTCGGCGCTCAAGCAGGGAGCAGCGAGGACCCCTTTGATGCGGCTTCCTGTGCCTGCTGGAGTTAGGATGCCAGGGTGGTTGATTCCCACCTACTGAGCCCGGAGTTTCCTCCTCGGCCCTGGGAAGGGCTTGCAGCGGCGGCGGCAGTAACAGACAGAACAGCAGGCTCTCCTCTCCGGGGTGGGGGTGGGGGGTCGAAGCGCCCGCGCCGGGCTCCCGCCCTCACCCTCCGGCACTCCTGCGGCCCCAAGCCGCCACCCCGGTGCCTGCCTCCTTCCTCTTCTCGCCGAGAGCCGCCCCTGGGATCGGACCCGCGCGCCCCGGATGCTGGGGCTGCCCCGGCGCGCCTCCCTCCTGGCGCGACGCGCTGAGTGAACCGGAGGGCGCCCGCGCTTGCCCCAGGAGGGGCCCCCTAACCTCGGGACCCCGCGCCGGACCCGCCGGGTAGACGACGATGTCCGCTCAGCCCCCGGCTTTGACGCGCTCCACGCAGCGGGGGGAAGGCGGCCGGCCACAGCCCGCCGAGCCCTAGGTGCACAAAGCCCGCGCCCGCCGCCCGGCCTCGGCGCCCGCCGACGACTTTGCCGCCTGCTTCGCGGCTCTTTGTCTCCGCTTGGGGCGGGCGCCCGACTCTGGGATTTCGGTGTGAGAGCGGGCTGGGGGGGCCGGGGACGAGCTCTCGGTTTCCCGGCCGCCCCCCGCTCGGGCTTGGCTCCCCCCTCCCCCGCATCTCCCCTGCCCGGGCTCTCGGCGCTTCCACGCTCTCGGAATCACGACCCCTCCCTGCCATGTATCCGCAAGGCAGACATCCGGTGAGTAATTGCAATTCGGTTTATTTAAGCATCTATCATGGGAGGGTAAACGAGGCAGTTTATCTGGCACCTCCATTTTGCTTGTTGCTACCTTTATAGTGTGTGCGTGTGTGCGCGCGCGCGCTCACACAAAGGGGATGGGATGGGGGGGGCGCCGTTACGAGAGGAGGTTAATTCCGCCCTAATGGCGTGGGGGGCTGCCAGTCGTCCTGGGGAACTGTTTTCACGCTGTCCTCCGCCCCCTCGCCTAAGTATCCCAACTCACTCGTTGTGTCTCCCCCGCCCCAGAAGGGAATGGGAGCCCCTTCGTGAAAGGGATGGGAGCCCCGCGGCCAATAGGGAGAGGTTAGCCCCCCCGTCCCCCCCCCCCCGCCCCGTCGGGGAGCTGAGAAACTTGCTGGAAAGGTGCTGGGCTGTGAGGGCGGCCCCTATGGTGGGTGGGTGGGGGAGGTGCGGGGGGAGAACGGGGAAAGCCAGTGAGGGGTCTGGGCAGCTTGGAGCCGGGTCTGACGCCCCCGCCCCTCCGCTGTCTTGTCCTCGCCGGCTTCAGGCTCCCCATCAACCCGGGCAGCCGGGATTTAAATTCACGGTGGCTGAGTCTTGTGACAGGATCAAAGACGAATTCCAGTTCCTGCAAGCTCAATATCACAGGTAAGGCCAGTGGGGGCCGCCCCGGGGCTGGCGGGGCGGGGGCGTCTCCGCCGCAGCTCCTGCCACCACCCCTAGGGGACCGAGCGGGCCCCCGACCCCGGGGCGGCGGGGCAGTCCGGGCCTCTTCCTTTTGTTTCCCCTTTCCGAGCGCGGCGCCTTAACCCTTTGCTGCCGGCAGAGCCTCCCGGGTCCCTGCGCCGCCCCCAGGGTGAGGGTTCGGGTCGCGAGCCGGCTCGCTCCGGGTTCTGGGGGTCGCGAGCGAGCGTCGGGGTCCCGCCCCCCCCGCGGCTCGGATAAGTCCACTCTCTTGGCCGCGGGAAGTTTCAAGTTGTTTCACTCCACCTCCGCGTGTCGGGGACCCAAGCCCCCCTCCCCCAGAGACTGCGGGATAAGGGGTTCCCCCCGGGGGGAGGGTGTCAGGAAAGTGACAGAGTGGCTCCCAGAGGCCCTTGGGTTGGGGCCTCGGAGGAGGCTGTGCAGGCGCCAAGTCTGAGCCGGCTCCTTCTGCCCTCGCAGCCTCAAAGTGGAATACGACAAGCTGGCGAACGAGAAGACGGAGATGCAGCGCCATTATGTGATGGTGAGAGGCCGGGGCGGCGTGGGCCTGGGGAGCCTGGAGCCGGGTCCCCTGACCGGCCTCCGCCGGGCAGCCCCGGAGCGGGTGTAATCCGAGTGTGCCCTCTGACCCTTAACCAGCCTCCCATAGCCCGGCCACTTGGAGGAGGGTGGGTGAGAGGAGGGGCAGAAAGAGAAACCCAAACTCCAGGCCAAGCACTTGTGCACTTCCTTTGTGCCCCATTAATTTGTGTTTTGAAGGTTTCCCAGAGGGCTGGTTGTCTTATCTTGGCTAGTAAGATAGGATTGGATCAGCCTATGTCAGGGTTGGATAAAAATCTCTCTTAGAGATCTCCTGGGAGTGTTTGAAAACTTCACTGCTCTGCAGCCCTGGGATCTAGCCAGAGTGGGGCGTAAGGCCCCTCCGCCTACCCCCTTTCTCCGGGGGTTTCTGACAGTGGAGGAGCCTTTTACAGGCGTTTGCCTCCACTGTACACTCAGGGATCCCCCAACTGAGAACCTTAAAGGCCCTGGGACAGTGTGTAGACATCCGCCCTTTTCCCGGTGTCTATTCCAGCAAGTTTAAATCTTCTGTTGGTGAGGAAGGCACCGGAGGTCCTTAAGTGAGGCTCCCTGCACTGCTTTGCACATAAGAGGCCTTCGACACATTGCTAAATAACTCTCAGAGGACAAGAGGGTCCCAGTGTACACACGATTCCTTGTTGAACGAGAACCTTGTATAAACAGGATATATGGCACAGGCAGGGCTGGTGGGAGGGAGGGCCCCGCTCTTCATAATACTTTGCGTATAGGATGTTCTGTTGCAGTGAGAACAGCACTCATGAGCCGGTCTTCAGCTCTGCAGCCCCTTTATAGCCGGCTTTGGGCTTTGACTTAAACTTCTTTAGCAGATGTATCTTAAAAGTATCATTTGGCCGAAACCTTCCCCAAAGCTCATTGTGGAACACAAACAGACTTCGGTGTTGTGCATTAACGGCCGTTACTTTTACTTTTAGTACTACGAGATGTCCTATGGATTGAACATTGAAATGCACAAGCAGGTAAGTGCTTTACCGTACATGTCTAGCTTTAAAATTTTTACCTAATCCACAGATGTTTAAAAATGGCTCCTCCTATTTGAAAATGAGCCTCGTTCTTCTGTTCCTTCTCCTCCTCCTTGAAGAGTGAATGGATCCAGCCCTTGACATGCAGGGGTTGAGGCTTGGCTGATTTCTTGGACATGTTGAGCTTCTGGTGTCCGAGCTTGTGAAGTTTGTCCTGGTGTTGGATCTTGGTGGAGGAGGAAGCAGCCAAAGGAAACTTGTTCCTTCAGGATCTACTCTACAAACTCCTGAAACCCAGAGGTAGCTGGCTGCTACCTGTTTTAATGTAAAATTTTCAAGAGGAAAGGCAGGAGAGTTTGTGTGTGTGTGTGTGTGTGTGTGTGTGTGTACAAAAATATGTTTTGCCTCGATGAGATTAAACTTCAAGAGTCTTAAAAGCCAGGCTGAGCTGTCAAAATTTAAGGGAACAAGCCACCAACTGCTTAAAAATATAAAGCCAGAATGAAATACGGCCCAATGCCTTATGTATATGAGGCAATTCTTTTATCTCCATCTTAATGTGAAGGCGGCCACAGCCTTTCCCATTTTTCGGAGAAGGAAGATGAAGCCGAGAGGTGAAGTAATGAGCCTGGGGCAGCCTAGCCAGGACTTCTGAGATGGCTGGGGGTTGAGCTCAGCTTTGAAATCCTGGTTTGAAGTCAAACCAGTTTAGCTAGTGTGGTAGTGTGCGATGGATATGTAAACTACCCCGTATTGTCACTCTTCTAATAACAGTATACCTCAGACCGGCGAATACAAACACCTTTATCTTGCTGCATATCAGTAACTCATCCTGGGTGCCGGGCTGGGCTGTGGGAGAGGCCCGTTTGTGTATTTGTTTTCCGAGGAGAGGCCGCCTATAATTTGGCCTGGCCAGTGATTAGCATTGACTTGGCAAGGAGAAATGGCGCAGGCCGGTGGTTCTCTGTAACAATTGGTGTTCTTGAAATCCCAGGAGACTGTTGACTTATTCTAGTCTTCGTTGACCGTGCTTTGAATGGACTTTCTGCTCTAAATGAACAGTGGTTTACAAGGTTTAAACTTCGCTCTTTAAGGGGGCAGGACCCAGGGCAGGTGACCTCTGGAATGCTTGTAGATTCCTGTCTGCCCACTCCAGTGGCTTCGCACAGAGTCTTTGGAATCTAGTTTCCTTTCCCCTCCTGGAGGGAACCCCAGTGTTGGGTGAAGGGCAGCCAGAAAGGGACCTGAGTTTGTTGAGGAATCTGGGGAGGCACATGAAGGCTACCAGGTTTTTACTTCTTGACCCACAGGAACTGTAAACAGACACCACTTTGTAAGTAAAGCTGTCTCTCCTCGGGAGTCGGGGCTAGAGACTGCCCAACTTCAGGTGGGACTGACTGGGTCTGACTGGTCCAGTAAGAATGTGTGCAGTGCAACCGGGGTTCCAGGTGTTCAAGGGCCTTGGGCTCTTATGCAGGATGCAACCTCATCCCTTTCTCCACCCCCTCTTTTTTTGTCCTCAGCGCTTGGTATCTTGGGTGTGTTTAAATTGAACAGGGTAATTGCACCCAGGTTTAAAAGTTATAGCAGCCGTTCTTCTAAGAGCTTCGTGGTTAAGGTGTAATATGTCGTTGCATGTCGAGGTCTGCATGGGTGGTGTTCCCCGCGTCTGTGAGTGGCTGGTTCTTTGGCACAAAGAATCCACCTCGGCTGGTGGAGCGAAGCTGTCCCTGGAGTCCTGGGGACACTCTGAACCCAGGAAGAGTTGTTCGCCTTCCTAGCACATTGAGTGGTGGGGTTTGCATAAGGAGCAGCTGTGTGCATCTGGGACTTCTGGCCAGTCCCCAAACCAGGTTCTTAGGGGGAGAATGCCTGAGGTTTGGCGACATGGTCTCATTTAATCCTGTCAGCTGCCAGAAGCAGATAGATGTATTCTTTGCCCTGTTTTTGGAGGCGAGGAAACTGAGGCTTCAGGGAGGCGAGGAGGGCAGACCTAGGACTCAAATCTGGGCCTCTGGCTTCTAAACAGGACTTTACCCTGTTAGCCACTCACCTTTGCCTTCCAGCCTCAGCTCCCACTTGCTTCCCAGAGGGAGTGTTCCGTGCTCTGAGTTCAGTGCCTTTACCGGCTTTATGGCAATCTCTGAGTTGGGTGCAATCGCCCGGTGCCTGTGTAGGAACAAAGAGGCAAGGAGGTGAAGCAACCCTGCACTGAGAAATGCAGCCCTGACCTCCTGGGGCTGGCCACTCCCTAGGCATGCAAGGGTTCTGCAGAAGAAAACCGGCCACTAATTGTAGTGTGGGTCTTGGGTGCATTTGGCGGATGGTGGTTAGGCCTGAGCAAACAAGTTTATCAGCTGACCTGTTTAGCGGTTGACTGGTGTTTTATCTGCACACACAATCAAGTGACTGGAGTGCTTGAATTATTCATGCAGTGTCCTGCCCTCTAGACTTGACTGTTCGTGTGATTACATCTGCCTGGAACAAACAGGCTGGATTCTTCATCTTGAAGCTGGGGGGGGGGGCGGGGGGGCGGGGACTGTCTGTACTTTTATATAATGGATGCTCTCCAGAGCTAGCACCTTGGGGAGTGTGGCAGTCCTCAGCCTGCGTGCTCCCGCTCTTTCTCCCTCTCGCTCTCTCTCTCTCTCTCCCTCTCTCTCTCTCTCTCTCACACACACACACACACACACACACACACACACACACACACTCACCTCTTACCAGCACCCCCACATATTTTCTTCAAAAGCCGTTTGCTGGCTCTATGGGAAACGCCTATTAGTTGGGAACCTCAGGTTCCACCAGATGGGCCTGAGTATTGACAGAGGGCAGCTGATGAGGTGCGTCCAGCCCGTTTTTATTCTACCGAGAGGTTAAACTCACTGTGGCTGGCTCCTTTCCTAGCTGTTTTCACTGTCTCCCTCTCCGTTCTTTTTCCAAGCTGTCAGATCCCAGAGAAGCAGTAAGTAAATGGTTTCTCCTCCCCTCCCTCCCTCATTGTGGCAAAGCAGAGGTTACAGCATCATGGGCCTGGCCCGAGATTTCGAGAGGTCACCCACCTCCTCCAAGCCTCTACTTCCAGGCAGGATGTCAAGGGTGATTCAGCAAGGCCGGGGAGGTGATGATGGCTGGCCAGCTCGTCAGTTCCCATCTTGTTCCCGCAGAGGCTGAAGCTCTCGGGTGTCAGCCACAAATCGCCAGCGCAGAAACAAGCCCTCCGGAGCGATCGTAGTGCATTGGGTTTGAGGCACTGGTGCCCTGAGAAGCTGGGGCAGGCTGTCTCTTCACCCCCCTGCTGGTGAGCGCTAAGGTTTTGGAAGAGCACCAGAGGCCTTTCGATTTGGGGACAGTGTCATGCCCCCACTTTTCTGTCACCGAGCAACACTTCTTCTAACTTTCTGTTCTAACTGGGAGAGCCCTTTGGCATCTCCTGCAGACCTTTCAAGTCACAGATGAGGAGACTGAGGCCCAGGCAGGGGAGTCGAGGTATCCAGCCCCATGTTAGCAGAGGAACTGCCGCTGCCACTTTTCCTCCTGACCCCAGGTCTCTTAGCAAAACTCAAGAAACGAAGAGCGCTTATTTACTAACTAATAGCACTCTGTGTCTATAACTATTGTTGATTTCTGCGTTATCTCAGGAGGCTAAGGCCACAAACCTGGCAACGCCAAAGTCCCGCATTTCTGGTTCTATAACCATATCAGATGAATCATCTTTGCCCGCCCAGGGTGCTCTTCTGAACCGCTAGCTATTTGCACAACCAGTGATTCAGTGCGCCTAGTAATGAACACAATGCATAACTAGCAATCCCGGAGGTAAGGGTCACAGGTAAGGTAAAGTGATAAAACCTGTGACTTTCATCTAAGGATGGGGGTGGCCATGAACGTGGCTGAAGATGGAGATGGGACATCTTCATTTGTCATTGCCCTTCTCTGGGTCCTCACACCTACATAAAAAGGGGCTTGGGCTGGAAGACCTCTAGGGATAACAGCTTGAAGTTTTGTGGCTGCTGTGAAGGTGTGGGTGGCCAGAGGGGGCCAGCAGGTGGTGAGGGTACCAGAACCCTGCCCAGGAATCAGGTCCGTCTTGGTGAGGAGAAGATGGAACACTGAAATTGAAGGGGACGTGGGTCTTCATACTAGGGTGGTGCCTATTTGTGTGGCATCTGAGTCGAGCTAAGAAAAAAACCTTTGAGTATCATTTATTTTGGTCAGAATGCTGGCATCCGGGAACCGCTCTACGCCCTGATTTCCTTCTGACTTTCTTGCCTTGTCGCTTTTCTGCGGAACAGTCTCTCCTCTAGTCATGCTGGCCTGGGGTGCCTGCCTTGCTCCAGTTTGGGGTCCACCAAGCTCCAAGCTCCCTTCACCCTGTCCTGTCCACCTAGGAGGAGCCTGCCTCCCAGGCCCCCAAGACTGCATCTCACACCAGCCTTCTCGGGACCCCCTCTTCCTTCTTGCTGATGGAGTTGTCAGAGCGAGGGTCTGTGTGCTTTCCTTGCGCTTTTCCTTCTCGTCCATTTGATCACTGAAATGACCTGGGAGATGGGCACATGGTCCCTGTGTTTACCCTCCGATCAAGGAAACTGGTCCTAGATGGGGACCTGGCTCTTTACTGAAGACTCTCCGTGAATCCTGCTGGACCAGGAGCTCCTGGAGGGCACGGAGCTCTTCTTTCTGTCTGTGGCTTCCTCCTTCCCCAGCTCGGACAGGAAGGGTCTAGCCTAGGTCAGAGGCCCTTTGTTTCCTTTTTTGGTGTAGGAGTGAGTCAGCCAAGGGATGAATTCCCTTTTCCTTCCTGCGTGGGGGGAAAATGTTTTTCCATCCCGTTTGTACAAAATCCTGGGATGCCAGGGGCAAAAAGGTGATCAGGCTGGACCTCAGTGGGGTGCCCTGCTGCGATCCGCATGCAGGAGGTCCTCCTACACCCCCATAGCTGGGGGGCAAGCCCCTCTGCTCAGGACTCCTATGTGCACTTAGCATATATTAGGTGCTCAGTGAACACGTTGCTTCTCCTTTGCTCAGAATTACTGGGCAGTCAGAGGGTGTGAGTCGAGATGGGGGTTCGTTGCGGGCTGGCCGCCGGCTCGCAGGCTTCCTCCTGCTGCTTCCTACTGCTCACCATCCAGTTTCTCCATCAGTCAGATGAGCGGGTTGGACTGATCCCCAAAATGATTATTAGGGGCCTGGGGTGTCCCGGGTGTGGTCTGGGGCTTGTTCCACAGACACCTTTCCCTCCACGGGGGAGTCGGGCATCTAAATAAGTCATTGCAATGCAGTGACGTAAGTACTAACGGAGGAGCCCCCAGGACGGAAGGGCTCATCCTTCCTGGGAAAGGGGAGTCAGAGAAGACTACATCGAAGGGCTGTTACTTGAGCCTCGTCTTAAAGGGAGGGCCGCATTCGTTAGGCGGAGCCGCCAGTGGAGGCTCCTCCGGGGGTGGCAGCAGCAGTGCTTGGAAAGGCAGCCAGGTGTGTCCCGGAAGCCACAAGTCCACAAGTCTTGGGAACGGGGCGGGGAGGGGGGACTCCACTTGGGGCAGGAGGTGAGGTGGTGACATGTTGCAGCAAAGCGATCTCCAAGGCCTCTCTGCTCTCACACTCGCCGCTCTGTGGCTCTTCGGTCCCCAGACGGCTCTCCAGGGCTGGCCCAGGTCCATCTGCCGGGCCGGGCCGGGGGGCCACTTGCTGCAGTCTGGGGCCTGCTTCCCCACCGTCATCTGCTGGTTTGAACTTTACTCCCCAAAGTGGCATTGTCTTCTTGCTCATATTGGTAATTCTGTAATGACTGGTTATGACCCGCCCCCTCCCCCATATTTAATTCTCATCAGCCCAGCTCTCCACTTTGCTATTAATGATAGCAGCCGGCAAAATAGCTTTCAACATGCCATTGACAGTCTGGTTTAAGAGAGCACTTGAAGTAGTGCTAGACAGCTGAAAGCACCCATAATTGTGTACCAGAGTGAGAACTGCGCACTCAAGGGCCTTGTTTTTATATGCTTAAAGGGACAATATCTTGTTTTCAAGATCACAGCCAAGATGCTTTCTCTCCCCTTCTCTCTTTGCTTTTCTCCCTTGGCTTTTGCTTTTCTCTTGCCTTTCAAAAGAAATGTTCCTTCTCAGGTTGAGGCTAAGGGGAAACTTAGGGAAGGGGGGGAATTTCCTGCTGCCACAGAAGTAAGGTTTGGTGCCGCCCCCGAGGATCTTCTGGAGGAGATAATGGGGGCGTTGCAGTTCTCCCCAGCAGTGATGTTGAGTTCTTTTATTTGCTAGGGCTGTTGCACTGGTGAGCATGTGGGTGGAGCGAGCAGGCTTCCAAACTGTCACCTTGTCACCGTGGATGTGCAGGCAGAGGCCATCTGATGGGGGAGGGGTCAGCCTTTGGGGAGTCAGATCAGGGGCCTCGAAGTCCCTCAAATCAGATTCCAGGAGGCCGTTCTTCTGCAGAGGCCCCTCCGGAAATCGTGAGGATGGGGAGGTCAGGGACTTGCCTTCTTCAGGGGAGGTTCATCCCAGCTTGGGATGAGCCAGGGGACCCATTTACTCAGCCCTGAAGATTCTGCCTGAGAACAAAGACCTCCCTCCCCTTCACCCCAGTGATGTCACGACTTTGAAGGTTCAACAACCTTTTAGGAAGAGGCTCCCTTCGCTTGCTATCACCAGAACTTCCCCTGACCAATTGCGTCCTTTGAAGGGTGAAGGAAGAACCAAGTGCCCAGGAGTGGGGCTGAGATTCCAGGGGAGCCCCTTTGGGGTTGGGTCTGGCCGCGCCCATTGCCCTGTCCTCTCAGAGGCGCCCCGTTTCATTCACCCGCCACGTGAGTGACACAGGCGGGGTGCTGGGGCTGCCGCCATCTCCAGATAATCCCAGGGGAAAGCCTTCATCAAGGATACAGTGAAAATTTGATCTACCAGATACTGGAGATTACAATAATATAGCCTTTCGTATTTCTGCAGCACTTGATTGTTTGCAGAGCAGATTAGACATTTTCACCTTAGAAACCTAAACTCACAGGCATTTGACTCCAGGACACACACACACCAGGAGGAAAGCATCAGAGCCTGGCACGAAAGGCCTGGCGTGTGAAGATGACCTGTATACTTAAGGGTGCCACAGGGCTGTGTTCTTTTCTTTATTTATTGTTTTCGGTATGCGGGCCTCTCACTGCTGTGGCCTCTCCCGTTGCGGAGCACAGGCTCAGCGGCCATGGCTCACGGGCCCAGCCGCTCCGCGGCATGTGGGATCCTCGGCATGTGGGATCCTCCCAGACCGGGACACGAACCCGCTCGGACTCTCAGCCGCTGCGCCACCAGGGAAGCCCGCAGGGCTGTGTTCTTAAACTGGGGCTGGGTTTAAGAGGGGAGGAGAGCGTTGTGGAGGCTCTGAGCGCCCTGAGGGATGAGACCATTCTGCATTCACGGAGGCCCCTGAGCCCGTACCGGGTGCACGGTGTGCATTTTGTTGGGGACTCCGGGACTGTACGTTCCAGTTTGGGGGTCTTCCTGACCCTGGATAGCGTCACGGACCTTCTGGGAAGGATACCAGGCTTTCTCAGGTTTCTGAGAGAGGCCTGTGGTTGCGAAAGTCGTGCTGGTAGGAAGAAGTACGTGTCATGAACCTGTATTATAACGTGTCTTTGATAGGCTTAACCATTTTTTTTTCCCGTCTCACATGACAGGACAGTTGAAGTGTGAGAGGAGAAGAAAGGGAGGGGGGTGAGGAACGAGATAGTTGGGGAAAGATGATAAAGCAGAGATATGGGGGGGCGGGATAAGGAATGGGGAAGAACCAGGGAAAGCATGCTGACTTTGGATTACGGGAGCACCCGAGTAGCAGGAAGCAAGGGTTAATGGCTTGGAGGTAAATTAGTAAACGATGCCTGTCATTCCTCAGCTATCTATTTGGGCCTGGAGTTCCAAGTGTTGGGGCCTTATCTCATTGCCCTTTTAAATCCTTGATAACCATTGTTCACAGCTCTTCGACTTTTTTTCTTCCCCCTTAATTCCGAATGAGAACTTTTTGTTTCGTTTGTACTGGGAGGGTACATCTTCCCTCAGAGGCGGAAAGAGTTCTTTCCACCAGTCCTGCAACCTGGGGGCAGGGCAGGGGCCTCTTCCTGCCTGGCTGGCTGGGGAGGTTTCTGTTTTAGACTCCTGCACCACCCAGCCAGGAGGTGAGGACTTTGTGACAAAGGGCCTCTACCCAGTCCCCAAACACTTCTCAGGGGAGAGCCCTCCACAGGTCCGTCCTGCTCCTGGTCTGAAACTGAGCATCCCGGCAGGCACGTGCTTTGTGAACCAGTGGTGAGATCTGCTAGGGCGGAGCGGGGCAGTTTAGTGTGTCTGGGGGTTAAGGGAAGGGAGGCAATCCTCCAGCTGAGGTGCAAGCGGGGTACACGGACTATCAGACTTCCTGCCCGGGAAGAGGTCGGGCAGACTCATGGGCCTGGGAGAAGCTGCCGGTGATACCAAATGGTCTGGAATGAGGGGCTCAATAGCCTGGTGGGAAGAGAGTACCCATGAGATCGGGCAGATGGAGGTAGGGGGCGGGCCAGGGCTGATCAGTCAGGGGGTGCTTTAGCCCCTCCTTAAACCCTTACTCTGAGAAGAGAAGGGGGCCCTTCCTCAGAGATGCCTTACCCGTGGAGAGTGCTGCAGTCCAGTGCCCATCTTGCTTTGCCTAAGAGCAGAAGTCCTCGGGCAAGACTCCGGAGGAGTTGAGGTTGATGGCCCCATCTCCTAGGACCTCACGCTTTATCCCAGAGAATCGGTATCCCCATGAAACCAGCCCGAAATGAGGAGAAGCATTAGAGCCCCCAAAGAGCTGCCCTCCCCCTGCCACAGTTCTCCCACTGTTGGCTTGACGCTGGTCTCCGTGTCACCTGGCGCTCTGTGTGTGGCACCGGGGAGCCTAGCCTGCAGGAACTCCTGAAGGTGGCGGTGGTGGGGTATGTGTGTGGGTGGTCTTCGATCTTAGCCTTTTCCGGTTTCTCTCTAATCTCTTACCTGGTTCTTACCCCACTTCTCAAGGGATCTCCACCTGGCTCTCCCTCGCTATCCCCCTGACTAGGTCCCTGTCTTAATCCCCCTCTGGTGCTGTAGGAACATTGGGCATTTCCCAGGCCTCCAGGTGGTGGGTCTTTGATAAACCCTTTTTCATGAAGGTGCCAGTGGAATCAGAGTTGGTCTCTCAGAAGTCAGTTGGTTCTCGAAGGGGCATCCTGGGAAGTTAGGTTCAGAGCACCAGGAGCTGGGAGATGGCCTGTCCTGGTGGCTAGGAGACAGGCTTGGAAGTCATACAAACTTAGTTTTGAGTCCTAGATTAGGATCTACTGGCTGTGTGACTTGGGATAGGCCATTTCTCTCTGCGAACTTGAATTTGTAATGGGAATGGTGAGAATGCCTACCTGTTAGAGTGGTACTGCCTGATAGAACTTTCTGCAGTCGTGGAAGTGGCTATCTCATTGTCCCGTACGGTAGCCACCAGCCACGTGCGGCTGTTGAGCCTTGGAATGTGGCTACTGTGACCGAGGAACTGAGTTTCAAATTGAACTTTAATTAACGTTAGCTAGCCACGCATGGCCGCTGGCTTCATGTATTGGACTGTGCGGTTATAGAGCGTGTTTTGAGGATGATGTGAAATGACGCATGCTAACTGCTTAGCACAGTACCTCCCTTGTGTGTGGGGAGACCTCAACAGGGGGTTCTCACAGCGGGACAGTCCCCGAAGTTGCCAAGGCCTGAGAGAGCGAGGACCACCTCCTTGCTGTTGCACGTGTTGTGACACTTCCCAGAGCCCTTTCTCCTTTGTGACTTGTTGACTCCACATGCCAGCCCTACAATGTGGACACCAGGAGCCCCGCCTAACAGTAGGAACACTGACGTTTCAAGAGGTTAAGTGACCCGATTGCGGTCTCCCTGTGGATCAGGGGCGGGTTCAGAACTGGTAACTCGGCTTGTTTCATTTGGACCAGTGATCTTTATCCAGAGGCCACATCAGGGTGTGGTCTTCTGTGGTCTCCACGCTGGCCCACCCTCAGACCCACCTGTACATCAAGGCTTTGATTCCAGTGTTGGGAAGTCCTCAGACAAAGCTTTTTAAGAATTCGGTGAAACATGAGTGTCAGCGACGTGTAGACTGGGGTTTCTCAACCTGGGCACCGTTGGCGTTTGGGGGCCAGATAATTCTCTGTGGTGGGGCTGTCCTGGGCTTCCCGGGATATTAAACAGCATCCCTTGCCTTTACCTCCTAATTTCCAGTAGCACCACTTCAGTTGTGACACCCAAAAATGTCTCCAGACACTGCCAGTGTCCCTGGGGGAGTAAAATCTGCCCTGGTTTAGAACCCTTGATGAGGGGGAGGAATTCTGGCTCCAGAGCCATTGTCTTGCTGTGTGACCTGGGGCAGCTGGGCCCTCTCTGGGCCTCCTTTTCTCCATCTGTGAAATGCGATGTTGAATGTGCTGATGGTTTGGGAGGGGGCCAGTCTGAGAGGGAGCCGATCGTTTAAGCAAGTTTCTAAATAACTGATCTTGATTTTTATGGCCTGTGAAATGCCACCATTCCTGCCATCCTTGTCTGGGGAAGAGAGGCCCCTCTGACCCTTTTAATCTAAGGAAGGGCCACGCGCTTGGGTTGTGGACTCAGTGATGGGGTGGGTAAAAGGGGACTGTTTTCTGCTCCTTCCCCGACACCTCATTTTCCCCTTCCCACCACCCAGGTTTCCCAGAGAGCCCCTGTCCCTAAAAAGTCACAGCGCTGACCTTACAGGGAGACTCCCAAAATTTAACGAGCCGCCTCTGCAAGGGTAATGTGACTTTTACAGCCTGTTGAGGGGCAAAGGGAGATTTGCATAATGTTCCAAGGGGGATTAGGTGGCTGGGGGTTGCCATAGCAACGCCACAGGGATGAATTGGGAATTTTCCCTCCTGGCGGGAGTTGGCCTGTGGAGTCTGGGAAGGTGGGGGAGGGGACCAGGGGGTTATCTGAGGGGAGGGAGGGAGGGATGGGGGGGGTTGGTGGGGTCTTCCGCGCCTGGGATGAATGGGCAGTGTTGGGAGAAGCTGTAATCTGAAAAGGCTTTCCCTGTTCCATCTACACAAGCAGGCTCTTTGAGGGCCGTTCCCTGGAGTGGGGGTGGGAGGCAAGCAGAGTTTAATGTGTTTGGGAGCCAAGAAATTAAAGTGAACAAATATTTAAAGATTATTGGATCTTGTTAACAGGAAGCCCGGTGGATGGAAACTGAGAGTCTGAGAAAGGAAAGTCTCGAGTCTTAGAGCCAGGGAGGGACTTGGCTGTCACCTTTCCAAGTCCCTCCCTTGGAGTGGTATCCACGCCCGTGTCCCTGTAGGGTTGCCATTGAATGCTCCCCGGGACGGGGTACTCACTTGCACACAGCACCTAATTTGTTTTTGAGAGCTCTGATTATTAACTTGGACCCAAGTCTGCCTCCTTCATGCGATGGAAGCTGAGGTCCTAGCGCAAGACACACCTGGGGCGGAAATGCAGGTCTCCAGACTTTGCGTTGCCAACTCTTTCCAGGGTCAGTGGCCTAGATGCTTCCTCTGTTCTCCCACCCACGCCACTCCCCCGCTTCCTCACTCAGCGTCACCATTCCCAATTCCCTTACTCCCTAGACTCTTGGCAGAAAATGTCCAAGACTTCTGGTGGGCACAGAAAAGGAAGGCGGGATTCCTTTCAGGGGAGCACCTGGGAAGGTCATGTCACAACTCAGGGCCCCCAGACTCCCTTGCTTTTCATCTGTCCTCGCTGGGTAAGGGCAAGTGTGTTAAATCCTCTCTGCCATCTTTACTCTGTGTGAAGGGCACGGGGACCAGTGTCACAGGCTGGCCCCAACCAGCGTCCCCTTCCTTCCCCCGGGAGACAGATCCTCAGGGTCACACCAGGGCTGGGCCTTTTTTTGTTCCGAGCCCTCCCTGCATAAAGAATTCAGCAGGCTTCCTCGGAAGCATAAATATTTAATGGCGTTGTAGTTATATATAATTTGATCAATATGTCAATGCTAAAAGGGCCTTTAAGGAGGCTCACCTATCATTGAGTGATCTGTGATGTAAACCTCCCCAGCCCCTGCAGGAGCAGGGGTCATTATCTCCCGGTCTGCCAAGTGGGTCATTTACTCCCCCCTCCTTAAAGACACCGTGGAGCTGCTCTCCCCTAGAACCAGTGCCTGGCGGGGATGGAGCAGGGCCTGGGAACCCGGCACTGGCTTTTGCTGGAGGTCTCACACCTCCCTGTCCCTGGACTTCCTTCTCTCTGGTGATAACACGTCCACTTGCTTTGTTTCCGAGCTCTCTGAGCTTGGTCTGAGGAGAAACTGCTTGGCAAGGAATTTCATCTCGTAGTCCAATAATTGAGGGCCTGTCAGTTTAGAATTGCCTAGGAGATGCAGTGGGATACTTGAAGGTAAGATTGCTCGGATGCATTGTTCTGGAATCTCCCAGTATTTGATTGCGGGGTGACTGTGGCACCTGGCTGCCACAGCTTCCTGCTTCTGCATGGCCCCCAGCCTCTCCCTGTGCCCCTGTGATGTTAATTCAAGACAGGCAGCCTCCCTTTGAACACCCCAGGACTTGAGTCAGAGAGCCAGGTAAAACCCCATCCAAATTCAAGAACCCCAGAGCAGACCAAGTGTCCACCCCAGACACACACGCTTCAAGAGGAGTCACCCAAGGCCCAGCCAGCGGTCCAGAGGTCACATGGCCTGTCGGACGCAGAGCTGGGGGGGGGGAGCACCATTTCCACGGGACTTGGGGTGTAACTCACATCTCACGTAGGTATCTTTCCGTCAGCTCGTTTTTCTCGCACACGTCTACACACGGGGCTTCAGAATCACAGCACTCTGTTCTTCCCAAGACGCTGGTTGTCCCGTGAAGAAATTCTTGTTTTAGAAGTGAAACCGGGAACCTAGGAGCGGCCCTTTGGCTGCCTCATTGCTCTTACTTCCCACTAAGTGAGACACCTTGAAGAGCCCTTGCCTGGCTGTCTTCAGCTCCTTGTGAATCACGGCAAGAACCCGGACAGGAGGTGCTCGGCACCTACAGATAGGACATCACTGCTCTTGTCTGCTCTGTGACCGTTGGGTGCAGTGTGGCTGATGGACACATTCGAACGGTCTGTGCCGTGAAGACTGGTCCTGGGGGCCAAGCCCAGCCAGCCCCAGCCTAGCCCACCGCCCGGCATCCATCCGTGTCTCAAGTCGGCTTGCCTCTTCTCTGCTCATCCTTTGAACTCACGTTCTGCTCTGTTTTACTGAGCTTTCTGGAGGAATCGATATGTCACAGAGCAACTCAGGAATGTTTAGCGTTCTCAGACTCTGAAAGATGGCTCCTGGATCTTATCATTTATTCAGTCCATCCCTCTGTTTTGCAGACGACAGAATTGAAGCCCAGAGGAGGGAAGGGATTTGCCCAAAGCCATGCGGCTAGATTGGAGGCCGAGCTGGGAGGCGACGCCAGGTCATTTCTGTGTGGCTCCGGGGTCAGAACGTGCTCTTTAAAGCGGCCAGGTTCCTCCTTCTCCTCGTTTTTATTGGGCTGAGGTTAGAATGAAGTGTGCATTTTCAAGAGCTGATCGGTCCAGACCACCTGGCAGTTCAAATACTGGAGAGACGGTCTTCTGGAAGTGGCTGTCAGCTGTGACTTGAGCAGGCAGTTAAATTAAAAAAAAAAAGAGCCGAGGCCTGGCTGGGTGCTGCTGGTCAGGAGTGAGAGGTTGCTCGGGGTGTGGACCAAGGGCAG
The DNA here is from genome assembly GCF_963455315.2 of Globicephala melas. NCBI lineage: Eukaryota > Metazoa > Chordata > Mammalia > Artiodactyla > Delphinidae > Globicephala > Globicephala melas. Next base: position 64,124,496 of record NC_083315.2, read on the forward strand.
ATTCCATCTCCCTTCAGTGTCGTGGGTCAAAGGCCCAACGGATGGGAACAGCAGCAAATGTGAATGCAAGGGTGTGGCTGGAGCAGTGTACTTTGAGAAAGTTCTGGCGCCCTCCGTCTACCCCAGGATGGTTAGAGGTTCTGCTCTGATGAGATGATCGCGTGAATGGGAGTCACTAAGGCGCGTGGAGCGGACTGCTCTCTGGGAAACTACACTCGCCCCCGCCCCCCTCATCTTGTGTTCCGTCACTTACTGCCTAACAGTCTGGACGGCGACACAGGGCAGGTGTACCTCCTGCGCCTAGTTGAGAGCGCAGATTCCGGATTTCGCAGGATCTCTGTGCACGCTTCTCTCTCTGAGCGGCTGCTCTGTCTGCGTCGAGTAGCTTAGTTCCTTCTGAGGAACGATGTTTTTCCACCAGCAAAGCTGCCTTCTTTGAACCACACTTGAAAAGAAACTTTCAAAGGCGGCACCAGGCTCCCCAAACACCTTTTTCCAAAGAAAGCCGTCCTCCCGCAGCCTGGCACCCGCCGCCTCCCAGGTTCTCCTCCGAGGCTCTGACTCAAAGGCAGTGGCCTTTTGGGACCAGGATGGAGGAACGATGAAGGTCCACCCCGTGAGCCCCAGCTGCCTTATTGATAACAGGGTGCCCCGAAGGCCAAAAGGAGCTTTCCAACGTAGGATCTAGTTCCGATTTGTGATTTGTGACCTGTCCCGATTGTTAAAAGTCACACGTCTTGATTCTTTTTTTCTTTCCGTTCTTGGAAGTGATGTTTAGAGCTTGTTTGAGTTGGATCAGATGCTGTTTTAACAGCTGCCCTAATCGGAAATGCTGTCAATTATTAACCCTGACAGTAGTTTTTCTTTGAAAAATACTTCTCTGAGCTCCCTCAAAATGTCAAAATTTGGCTTCTTGGTAGGAAGTCGGTTAGTGACGTTGCTTAATTGCCAGGCGTCAGTTTCCCCATCTGAAAACTGGAGATTGATGAGGAGTGCCTTCCCTGTAGGGCTCTTGTGAGCTCACACATGCAAAATGCTTGGAGCAGCTGGGTCGGCGGATGTTAGCCATTATTATTATCGTTGTCGTTAAGAGTGGTTCTGTCCGGTCGACTTTCTATTTGCAGGAGCTTCCACTCCTGCCGTCATCACCCTCAAAAAAATAAACATGAAAAGAAAAATCGTTTAGGGAACAGTTTTCCTGTTCGTTCTTTGACGCACCAGCGTGCGCTGAGCCCGTTCTCAGGGTTGGATGGTCTATGTAGAGGAAACCGAGGCTCAATACCTGCTCGCACATGGTGGGGAGACCAGGAGGGGAGAGCTGCTCCCCGGCAGGGGACGGTCCCAGCTGGGAAGGATGGGATCGCATGCTTTCTCCACCCCCGCTTCCTCCCAGGAAAAAAAAAACCCAGACACGAGGACAGGGACCAAGTGTGACACTACCCCCTTTCCTCTGCCCTCCCCCAACACTGTACAGTCCTAACTCGTGGCAGGCCAGAGTCTTTCCTGTCACTCGGGGAGGCCGCTTTTCATTAAGTCTGGGCCCCTGGAGAGAGCCTGAAGGCTGATAGCCCAGGCCTCCGGAATATTGCATATCTGTTCTGCTGGTCGTGATGTGTGGGGTTGGGAGGCAAGAACTGCTCCCTGTGGGTGGAAAGGTGAGATGAGAGGGGACTTGGTCTGAGCCCCCCACAGGGCTTCTGAGCGACCCAGCCGTGGTCACCTAGTAGCCTGGATGCCAGGCTTGAACCGGTCTTGAACCAGGCAGAGCTACGTGAAATCCCGGCAGATTTTTCCTCATAACCAGAGGATGCTGGGCTCTGGACCAGGCCGCGCAGGGGAAAGATCCCACCTGGGGGCAGCCTGTGGCCGCACGTTTGGTAAAAGATGCGGGGAGAGGGAAGGTCAGCTACTTGTCATTTTGTTCCTTTACCTCCCAAGATCTTGACACTTGACCTGTTTGCTAGAGGAAGTAAGCAACAGCCGGGACTCCTTTATAACTACCCACCCCAAAAACGGTGAGAGCTGTAGTTGCTGAGCAGGCCAGAGTGATGGGGAAGGTTCCGAGCCTGCGCCTGCCTCCCTGGCTGTAGCGGGGGCAGCAGGCAGAGCCCAGCGGGCGGCTTGTGGCTGGTCTGGCTTGACCACTGCCTCACCCTGTCGATGAAGGACTTGTGCTCCTGGTTGTAGGTCAGCGCTCCGTCCGCCACTGCCCCTCCCCCAGATGCCCCCCACAGTGGGGCAGGCCCAGATCCGTGGCCAGGGGCCACTGCAATCTGAAGTCTCAAAAAATAAATGCGGGGAGGCCAGCGAGATTCTTTTGGTTCAACATTTACTGAGCATCTACTACGTACCAGGCTCTGCTATGCCAGTCATTTGAGGTAAGAAGCCTTGGACCGATGAGCTCCCTAGCAGTGAGGATGGTTTATTTTGTTTATTTCTCTTTGCTTTTTGTTTTAAATAAAACTTTCTGTTCTTATCTGGCACATAAACCTGTGACAGTTGAGTGATTATGTTGCTCTTACGGGTTTGGACTGATTTGATTGTTTCTAGAACTCCCGACGTGTACAACCCTGACTCTTATATTTTATCCCTCTTGCCCACTGTCAGTCAATTTGGGGGAAGAAAAATGAACATAAGTGAGAAAGGACCTTGTTTTGGAGTAGAACTCTTCCCACTTACCTAGATTAATAAATACAATAATTAGTAATCGTCCCAGGTTCCTTACAGTATGAATGACGGGCATCCAGTGGGCGGAGGCCAGGGATGCTACTAAAAACACTACAATGCCCAGAACAGCCCCACGCAACAAAGAATTATCTGGCCCCAAATGTCAATAGCATTGTTGCTGACAAACCCAGTTTGTACGACAGACTGTTATACAGTGCCCTTGCTGGAATATACCCTGAATGTGCAGATGTGGCTGTGAGTCCCATGGGGCTTAGCGAGGATGATACACCCTCTCCACCCTGGAAGTTTAGAAATGTGGGGACCGTTATTGGCACTCAGTTGGTCTAGGATATGGGGGACAGTCTTTCACACCAAAGACTTGTTTTACCCCAGATGCCCACAGTGGGCAAGACTGGCCCTATTCCTGAGAATCTAGAGTGTTCCAGGAGAGAGCGGTGATCTCTGATCCCCACCCAGGAGCCCCTGATGCCCCGGACAGGCGTTCTGAGTTGGAGCCTGCACCGCAGCCAGCAGCCCCAGGACGTGGGACCACAAAAGCCCGTCAGATTCCTGGTCCATGGCCTGTCTCTTCACAAGCCAGGGGCATCCTCATCACTCATGAGTGGCTGGGGGCTGGGGGGAGGAGGGGGTGCTGGCCCCAGGAATTCTCCTGAGGGCCAGGGTCTGTTCGTAAGCCTTCAGACAACATTACTTTTATTTTAAGTGCACGAGGATTTCTCATCCAGAGTCATTTGACATGCAGATGATCACAGATTTTTAAAGGCTGTTGTCATGGTTTTGTCTCTGAAAGATGGCTATGTGCTGATGAGAGCCTTGAAGCCAGCTCTGGGACCTCAGTCCTGGTGGCCTTGGGATTCAGAAGGAGATAAGAGAAGCAATTCTGAGACTTGTCTGTCTGGTCCTCGGCCTTCCTGTCTGGATTCAGTTAACCATTTAGCCCCACTGTTTTTTTCTTTTTTTTTTTTCTAAACCATTCTTCATCTGAGATGGTTTCACATGGAACACGGGTGGCAGAATCAGTTGATGTTTTTCTGAATGTGATCTTTTCTGGAGGGTTAGCAGTGGGGCAGAGAATTGTTTCTGTGGTCAACTTAGATGAAGGGCTAGGGATCCAATCAGTTACATCCCGAGCATCATGTTAGAGAAGGCAGTGCTTTATGCCCCCCAAAAGGAAGCGTCGACGGTGGGATTTCAGGCTGGGCAGCACATGTAAGGGTGAGGGATCGGTCTGGTGGGAGTCAGGCAGCAGTGGAAAGTGGAGGGCGAGGGAGACCCTTTAAGACACATACCGCCGGGTGTGAGGCTGGCCCCAGGGAACACTTCGGCACATGCAGCCGGGCGTCTTCCATCACCTCCTGATTTGTCTGGGAGCCCGAGAGCCTGGCTTGCTGTTGCCCTTGGGGCCACACGGCACAGCAGTTCCTTCTCACCACACTGCATTTCCCTCTTGTTTGTGATGGGTTTCACCACAGTGGGCGGTGTGGAGGTGGTTCTTGTTTAGTTTTGCGTTGTTTTGATTAGGGCTTCCATCCAGAGGAGGCGAACTGGATACTCTGAACCAAACACAGAGACCACCTCTGATAGGAAATTGGAGCTCCCTGAAATGTAGGCAGCCCGGTTGGAGGGAGTTGGAAGAGATTGCTTCACGCTGTGGATTTAGCGAGGCCTCCTGGCAGGAGGCCCACCGAGGGTGGACGGATGGAGCCCGTCGGGGGTCTGCGGTTTGGGGGGGAGCTTGTCCTTCCACCGTCTGACATTTTGGCGACTTGATTTATTGGCCTGAGCCTCACGCAGTCTCTTTTCCTTTGCAGACAGAGATCGCGAAGAGACTGAACACGATTTTAGCACAGATCATGCCTTTCCTGTCACAAGAGGTAAGCCCTTCTTTTACTGTGCCCTCCGTTTCTTGCAGAGCAGCCCAGTGGCTGCCTGGGTCTCACCGGAGCCCCAGCCCCTGTCCGTTCACGTGGACTGAAGTTGACAGCCTGGGGCTTTACAGAAGCTCCTCTGGCACATCAGAGGGGCCACTTGCTCCTTCAGTGGAACCTGTTCTCTGCCCTTGCCTGAGCCCGAGAGGAGGGTCCTGGCCTGTGGAGGGGCTAACAGTGGGCAGTGGGTACCACTGTGCCTCCCCCCACCGCCGGCCCTACCCCATCCCAACCAGCATTCCCAGCCTCTGCTTCCCCGTGCCCCAGCTTCCACACCTGGAGACATCTAAGAGCAAGGCAGCCTGGCCAGTTAGCACCAAGGGCCAGACCCTGCAAGGAGAACTACTACCCAAAGGGGACCCCGGCCCCCAGGACAGAGTGTCCTCATCAGAGCATGACCAAGTCAGTCACATCATCTTCTAAGCACACTTTTGCAAGAGACTCCCGCCTGAGGCAGGGCTGGACCAGTGGGCAGTAGGAGAAAAGCATCTGCAAGGAGGCCCCGTGGTGCAGGGCAGATGGGTGGGCTGCCCGAGAGGGGCCCCTTTCCATCCAGCAGAGCTCACTCCAGCCTGGGGCAGGCCTGCCCTCCAGGCCCCCGTCAGTGGCTTAGACCACCCTCGCTCCCTCTGGGATTCCTGGGTCTCTTGAGTCGCAGTAGTGACCCATACGTGATTGAATTCATGTAAAAACAGGATATAGTGATGTCCTAGGAGCTTGCAACCCATTAGGGGAGACAGCTGCCTATGAAGCAGGTTTCACCTCAAGGCTGAAGGGAATGAATGCACTAAAAAAAAATGTTTTTTTTAAATAGACTCTATTCTTTATAGTTTGAGGTTCACAGCAAAACTGAGTGCAAGGTACAGAGACGTCCCCTAGCCTTCCCCACCATCAACATCCCACACCAGAGTAACTGATGAACCTACATCGACACATTATCACCCAATTCCCAGCTTATAACGTTGTGCCGTTTTTTTGTTGTTGTTCGTTTTCTATTTAGATAGATGCAGGGTGAGTATCTGTAGATACACGTACTTTTCCTCTGAACCCTTTGGGTGTGAGTTGCAAACACCCTGACAGCTCACAGCACTCACTGCTCCAGCTGCCTCTCCTAATAGGACACCCTCCTACGGGACTGCACCGTTGTCACCACATTTAGGAAATGAATAATCATTCAGTAGCATCTTCTAATATCCAGCCTGGATGTTAGTTTGGGGACTTACGCCTGGAAGGAAGTTTTTTTGGTCTCAAATGCCTGGAAGGAAGTTTTTTTGTCTGCGTGGCGGAGGGAGACGGTCGACAAATAGCCCTCTTTGGGCTTTTATATTTTAACGTAAAACTCCGGGAAGTGTGGATTACAGAAGTAATAGGCACCCGTTGAGAAGGGTTTAAAGGGTCCCCCGTCCTCCCTGTGTCCTGCTTTGGTCGGTGGACCTCCTCTGCCTCCTGTGTCACCACCTGTCCCCTACCCCCGTGCCTCCGTGGTGGGTCGGGGAAGGCGGCCGCCTCTAACCCACACCCGCTCCCTCCAGCACCAGCAGCAGGTGGCGCAGGCGGTGGAGCGAGCCAAGCAGGTCACCATGACGGAGCTGAACGCCATCATCGGGGTACGTGGACTCCCCAGTCTGCCTCTCACCGTGTGTATAGCCCTTTTATTCCTCTCACTTACCATAACCAGAGATGGACCCTGACCTTAGCTGGCCTCAAAGAATGGCAGCCCCAGGGCTCCGGCCTCTCCCAGCATCTCATGGGCTTGGACCCGCCTAGAGATCTCCCCCTGTGGCTCCCCGGTTGCCTCTCACTCCCCAAGTTAAAGCGGTGCCCAACAAGACCCGATCCGCCTCGAAATTCATCAACCCCATCCTTTCCCGGCTTTCGGTATCTCCAGCATTGAGCGGGGGGTGGACTCTGGGATCACCTTGGAGGCCAACCTGGTTTCTCCCACCTCCCCAGGGGCCTGTCCCCTCACTGGCAAAGGTCTACCCTTCTTTGGCCACCTGGGATCAGAACTGTCTCTGCTGTACTGTGATGTGAAACGTGCTGTGGCATTTGGGGCTGGGCCTTGCTGTCCCATGCGCTGAGCTGCCTGGCGGAGTCTTCATCCTGGGCCCATGTCAGGTCCAGCCAGGGCCCCTGGCTAGGTCTCCCTGATGTTCTAGAAGTCCCGTCTCACCCGGGAACAGGAAAAGATAATGCAGAGTGCTTCGTGAGGCCTACTTCTGGTCTGGCCCCTCAGTGAAAGGAGGAAGCCCGATCTCTCCCCTTTAGTGCTCCTACCTGGCTTACATCTTTAGTGCGTTTGTGGGATTCACACAGCATCTTCCTCCTGCTTGCTGCTCTGGTATGAGGCTGCTAAAGGATATTTAAGACAAGCATCTGAGGAGAAACAGGTTTTTTAAGGGGACTTTGGGCAAGACTCTTAGCCTCAGGATGCACCTGTCCACCTTTGGTCCCTAAAATGAACAGGGTGGGTGAGATCACTGCTTCCCATCCACAGATGGCTGAGTCCAGGTCCCCAACGGAGCTTCTGAGCAATACATTCTAGGGCACTCACCCCAGAGTTCTTTTCCATAGGTTTGGGGTGGACCCGGAAATCTGTGTTTCTGAAGTTTTCTAGATCATTCGGAAGGGTAGTCAGGCTTGGGAAGCAGTGGACTTGTTGGCTGAGGTCCCTCTAGCCCTCTGATGGGTCCTCATTCCTCCGCTTGTTCTTAAGTACGGTCATTATTTCAAGGTGGAACTGAAGGCCTAGGATGTTCTGCTTGGTGGGTTGAATGATGACTCTGGGCTCTTCATTCTGGGGCAGAAACCTGGAGACCTGTGTTCTAGTTAAGCCTCTTCCCCAGGTGACCTCAGGCAGTCCCATCTCTTCCTCGGGCCTTAGTTTCTGCGTCTGTTACAGGAGGGGGTGGACCAGCTCATCTCTTTGGGCCAGGAACGCCGGGAGGGTGGGCTTTTGGAGAGACAGAGTGATGCTGGCGGGTACTGATCCTCCCACACAGTATTGGGACCCCGTGATGGTTACTGGGTTCTGTCCTTCCGGTCTGAGTCCCGTGGCAGCTGCTGAGAGCTGCTGGAGGACGGCCAGGGTGGGAGTATTAGCCTGGTCTGAATCCTGACAGTGTTGAGGGGGGAGGAGCAGAGAGGAGGCCAGAAAGGGGAACGGGAGTGACTGGTCACTGCTTTTAGCCAGTGAGCTTGGGAGGCAGAGCCACCGGCAGGGAAATCATAATATGGTAAAATTCGAAGTCTCCTTGGAAACCATCTTATTAGCCCAGGGTTCTTCAGCCTCAAGACTCGTGAACTTTGAGGCCACATACTTTGTGAGGATGTGCAGGAGGATGTTCAGCAGCAGCTCTGGCCTCCACCCACGGGATGCCAGTGGCACCCTCCCACACACAGCTGTGACACCCCAGAACGTCTCCAGACGTTGCCAGATGTCCCGGCAGGGGGCAGGGGCAGTGCACGAAATGGCCCGTGGTAGAGAACCACTGATCCAGCCGACGCCCTCGCTTTACAGAGACGGGGAGTGACTCACAGATGGCCACACACGGTCCAGGAGCAACACCAGGCCAGAGGCCCCGGGCTGGCTTTCGGCTTAGGGCTCTTCCCCCCGCCACCTCCCGTCCAGTCCGGCCCCGGTGTGGCGCCCGTGTCCTCCTCAGTGGCCAGTTCACAGCGTGGGGGCTTTGCTGAGAGTGGCAGATGAGGGCTCGGGGTGGGAAGTGCGTTCTCTGATACCTCTCCTCTCTCAGAGCCTCTTCCCTATCCGCTTTCCAGGCCCAGCCTTCCCATCCCTCCGTGACCGCAGTGGAGTCCCTTCTCCCCCACTGTCTCCCCCCACCCTCAACTTTGGAATTAAAATCCTCTTATGAAATTTTTTTTTTTTTTTTAAGTTCTAAGAGAAGAGTGGAATTGGGGGAAGAAGCGCTGCTTGGATTAGCTCCACTTCCTTCAAGGAGTATTTAGGAAGCTACACGTTAGGCCAAGGCAGCTAGAGGCAGATATTGGAATTCAATTAAAGCCAACGAGTGGGGCCTGTGACCCCCATTTTCGAGGTAATTGCTTCTCCGGCTCTGAGTGAATGCGGCCGTCTCCCTGTCATTAAGAAGGCAGCCGTCTAATCAGTGCGCCTGACAGAGCCTCACAAGGCAGGAATTACGGACGGCTGAGGATGGCTCGCCGAGCCGGGGCATCCTGTGAGGGAGGAAGGAGAGGGACAGCGGGCTTGCGGCCGGGCTGACTCGGGAGAGCGATGGGAGGAGGGTGGCAGGGGGCCGGGAGGGCTGATGGCCAGAGGGCAGGAGTCCTGCCCCAGCAGGAAAGGGCGGTGAAGGGGAGGACCCAGAAGCCTTGTGGCTACCCACGTGGTACTGTCCGATTTGCCCCTCTTGGGGGAGAAGTAGCCCAGCCCCCTGGTCTGGGAGTTAGCGGGGGCTTTGGGCAAGTCACTTCATTCCTCTGGCCTGTTTTCCCCATTTGTGAAAAGATGGAAAAGGGCTGGGCAAGTTTCCTTTGACGTGCCCTTTTCAGTCAGTCATTTGGGGCTCTCCTGGGCATGGGGTGGAAGGATTCTGGGTTCACATCTTGGCTCATTTCAGAGAGAGATGAGAGGTCAGGTAGACACATCTGGCACGGGCATACCTGCAGCTAGCGGTGTGTGTTTATCACGTGAATTAGAGTATTTCCAGGGCCTCCCCTCCAGGTGAGAGAGGCCAGAATCCAGCGTCAGCTTGGTGTGAGGGGAGAGGGGACAGAGGACAGAGGGGCTGACGGAAGCCCAGGCTTGCTGGCCCAGTCCGCCCACCACACACAGGGCCACTGGGAACTCAAGTGACCGTCTGGGGAAGGCAGGCCTGAAGGTGTGTGTCTGTTCTCCAGGGCCTGCCAGGACCCAGTTACTGCAGACCTGTTACACACCCTTTTTTCTTGGGTCCAAGTTATTGGGGGATCGTTGGAGGGTCAAAAGGTTCCTGAGCGTGAGGGGTGAAATATTGTCCTTTGGCCAGCAGCTTGCACAAGGCCCCCCCAAGCAGATTAAAGACACCGTGAGCCCGAAGTTACCCACCATCTTCAGAACTCGTGTTTTAGTTTGCTCCGTGCTAGTCCAAGGTCACTGAACCTGGCAGGTGGCGGGGCATGTACCTCACTGGCCCCACTGACGATCTGGTCTGCATTCCCTTGGAAATTATTCGTGGAAGATACAAGTGTTGGCTTGATTGGTTTTTTTTTTTTCATTTTTTTATATTGGAGTATAGTTGATTAACAACGTGTTAATTTCAGGCATACAGCAGAGTGATTCAGTTGTACGTATACATGTATCCACTCTCTTTCAGATTCTTTTCCCATTAGGTTATTACAGAATAGTGAGCAGAGTTCCCTGTGCTGTACAGTAGGTCCCTGTTGGTGCTTACTTATTTTTTTTTTAAATTGGGTGAGCGGGGTGAGGAAGGGGGAGGTTTTCGCTTGTTACAAACTACACTGGGTATTTTGAAGCCGGTACTGAGGTTCTCGCGTTCCCTCCAGGACGCCGACGAGCTGGGCTCAGTTGACTGGGAGAAGGATGGTGCGGCGAGCGGGCCTTAGAATGAACGCATCTGTTTCTCTCAGCCAGGGGGCCGTGGTAGAGAGAAGTCGTGCTGGGTTTGCGTCCTGGCTCTGGTTACTTTGGCTTAGCGGAGTTCCTTCACCTCCCCCTGAGCCTGTTCCCGTCTCTGAAATGGGGATAACGGGGTTGTTGTGAGCTCTCCAAGCTATAACAGAGCATGAAGGCACAATTCAGCCTGGAGCTGGGGGGCCACCTCCGTGGGCAGGAAGTAGAGGCCGGGGCTGCCCTCCCTCTCCTGGGAGGGCAGGGCGTCTGCATCTTATGCAGTTAGGACTCTGTCTGGAGGTCCTTGGTGGGTCTCAGCCCTGGAAATGCTTAGACAACTTCACTAGGTTTAACCCAAATCATGAACCTGAGAAGTGAAGCGTTAAATCAGGTTGCAGAGGCATGAAGCGTGGTGTGCACAGTCCAGTTACACAGACTCGGCCAGCGCGGGCCTCCCTGACAGCCTCCCGCGTAAGTGGCCATACTTTCGGAGCCCGGGAACTGGGCATGTGGCACACGTGAGGACAGGGACACGCGTCTGCCCCATGGGACGTGTTTTTTGACAGGTTGCTGTCCCAGTGTGAAATGTTAAAGGTGGGAGGAGGGCGTGCTCACGAGGGGGCTTGCCTCCAGACGCCCCACCCCTCTTTTGGGGTTGGGGGGTGGGTGGTTGACTTCCTTTCCTATGGTGGACGGAGAAATCCTGGTCTTGGAGGGAATGGTGGAAGCCAGGGACAGGCTGCTGCAGAGTGGTGAAGCCCAGTTCCCTCCTCGGACGGTGGACTTGATCCCATTTGTCCCCAGTTGAAAACGCTGTCACCCTCCCACTCGGATGTCACTGTGTTTCTGCACATCGCTCTCTGAAGTCACAGATATGTCACAGGGATAGAAATGCAGCCTGAGGATGGCTGTACCCTGCCTGCGACACGGGGACGGAGAGACAGGTGGATCACTGCCAGCCGGCTCCCCCTGCCCCGCTGCGGCAAAGACTTTATCTCACCCTTTATCACAACCAGGACTGTTGTTAGCAGACCCTTGGCCCAACAAGCCCTGGCGTCTGTCCTCGCCCCAGGAGAGGAGCCTGGGAGGAGGTCGGCTCTCTGTCCCTGCTTCCTGGAGCCTGCTGGGCCGTTCCCGACGATACCTTCCAGCCACCCAGAGCAGACCTCAGGGGAGTTTCTGGCTGTGCAGGGGGTGCTCTTGTATTTGAAGATGAGAAGTACATGGAAGCTGCCTTTCCTCTGTTGCAAAGAAGAGACACTCCTGCTTGACGGGCCACAGCTGAAAACCAACCTGTCCGTCTGGGAAGCTCAGCAGCTTTGAAAGCCACTGTCTTCCAAACAGCCACTGCAACTACAGCCTTTGTTCCAAGTTTCTGATGCTGGTTCACTGGTTCGTGTTTTGGGAAGCAGGATGCGCCACTGATGCCCCTCTTCCCAACCAAGAGGAGCCTTGGATCTGGGCAGGTGGATGGCTTTTGGACAGAGCCACTCTGCTGACTTACTTCCCAGCCTCTCTGTGTAAACCCTTTTCCAACATTTTCATTTATTCACCCAGCAGATGTGTATTGGGCAAACATGCCAGGCCCCACCCGAGGTGCTGGGATGGATAAAACAAGGTCCTTTCTTCCTGGAGCCCACGAGTTGCCAAGATCAGAGAAAGATGCAGTTCTATTTGTGGTCCACTCATAGTTTTTGCTAATGTTTGTTGAACACCTACTTTGCCTTCACGTGTAGTTACGCACGTGATCCTTGTACAACCTGAAGAGATGGGCTGCATTCTGATCCCCACTTTGCAGATGTGGAAACTGAGGCTGAGAGAGGTCCACTGTTGTCTAAGTTCTTAGAACTGATAAGAGATCGAGCGGGACATCTTCCTTAGTCTGTCTGGCTCCAGAGTCTGAGCTGTCATAACTCTCAGAAAGGAGGAACCTGTTCTGACCCGGATGATGGGGAGGGCTTCCAGGGGGCCCTTCGGCTTCGCTTCTGCTCTGGCGTCTCGAGGCAGATCTGGGGTCAGGCTGCAACCTGGACCAGTGCCCACCGGCGGCTTCCGTAAACTGCCCACCAAGAGATGTCCTAGGTCTGGAGCAATGGCCGTGGGTCCCAGCCTTTCTCCCCAAACTGAGAAATGAGCTCTCTGGGGCCAGGAGTGTGGTGTGACTGGGGGTGCCATTAATTTGGGGGTGCACCAAGTTGGCGGTTGGCGGCTTAGTTGGGGAAGAGTGGGGCTCTTAATCCCTGACCTCAAACACACTCATTGCCTCTCGGAGCCTCACGTCTGTCCAGAGCCGTGGGCCTGCATTGTGTGTTGTTGTCTATTCATCAGTGGCCTGAGAGCCACGGTTCACACTGACAGGCGAGCTCGTCACATCTTAGCTCTTTGTCACCCCCACCAACTCTCCCTGCTTTGGGGAGGAGGGTCTTTTAGGCACATTCTTTGGCTGACGTCGGTGGGTGACAGATTTGAGTCCAGATACCACACTAGGGGTGAGACTTGGCTAGTCACTGGCTGCCCCCTCCGGCCCCTAGGTGCCAGTTTGCCATCTGTAAAATGGGCCTTCTGGCCCATTCTGTCAGGTAGTTGGAAGGGTCAGAGAAAATATTTGGAAAGGGCCCAGGCATTGATTCAGGCATTCAGTAAATTTCTGTTCCCTCCTGTTGTGCTCGTTGAGAAGAAGGATGTATGTGTACCCAAGGGCCCCGCCATTCCTAAGACATACTTCAGTCCCTATGAAGTATTCAGCCGTGGCGTAGCGTGCCCCACAGTGCCCGTGGTTCTTGACGCAATCTTGGGAATGATAAAGGGCGCTTTGTCTTGGCTGCTGGGGGAGCGCAAGGGGAAGGGGGAAAAGAAGACCCTGAGGCTAGTGCCAAGTGGAATCCTTAATTAGGGATTGTTACCCTTGCTATTGATAATAAGTGACTTAATGCACGACTAGATTTTGGAAGGGGAGGGAGCCTTGGAAGGGCCTCTGGGAAACGTTTAGCTATCGTTATGAGATCACTTAGTGAGTAACCTGCCTGAGGTCACCCAGCTAGTGAGTGCCAGGATTTGAATCCTGGTCTGTCTTGATTCCAAAGCCCCCACTCCTCCTGTTACCCTGTTCTCCACTCTGATGTCCGGTGACGTCGGCTCTCATTCCACTGGCCCCAAACTCCTCTCGATCTCGGGACTCCTCTGCCGTGTCCTGCCTCCGCTTTGTAAGACAGGCTTGGAGTTCCTCAGGATTAGGGAGTCTTCCCCAGGGTACGGGCTCAGGGTGGGAAGCGCCGGCTGCTGACGTTTGCAGGCATGCAAGCATGAGCAAAACTGTGGCCGTCGGGAGCGTAAAAGTGGATCGCCCTCAACGGAGAGGGAGCCCCGACGACTGGCTTTTAAACGCATGCTGTATTTATCTTGGGCTTGGAGACATGCGTTGAGAAGTTCTGTCCTGAGACTGGGGTTGGAGAGGAGGTGGAGCGTTTGCCATCATAGATCTTGTGTCTCAATTGCGGTCCATTACCAGACTTCCTCCAGCATGACAGCATGTGTGGCCTGAGCTGGGGGCAGAGGTACGGGGGGCACGTGCCCCCGGCACTTCCTGGAGGAGCGAGAGGGCTGGCCCAGCCTCCCCGGCCCTCCCCGCTCAGCCGCGCTCACCACCAACTTCATTACAGCAACAGCAGCTCCAGGCGCAGCACCTCTCCCACGCCACGCACGGCCCCCCGGTGCAGCTGCCGCCGCACCCGTCAGGCCTCCAGCCTCCAGGGATCCCCCCGGTGACGGGGAGCAGCTCAGGGCTGCTGGCGCTTGGTGCCCTGGGCAGCCAGGCCCACCTGTCGGTGAAGGACGAGAAGAACCACCATGAACTGGATCACAGAGGTGCGGCCCGGGGCAGGGGCGGAGGGCAGCGTGCAGGGCTGGGGGCAGAGGTTTCGGAGGCCCCTCTGTGAACAGACACAGCAAATGCTGTCACCCTAGGACCAGGAGTTAGCAAAAGGCTTGGGGCCATCTATTAAGATCCTGGTACATGGAAACTGGAGCCCCATCCCCCAGGCCACCCCCCAATCCCTGATGTGTACCTTCTCTTCTTTGCCCTGGAAGACATCTTGTCCTTTCTTCCTGGAATACCTTCCCATCTTCCTAGCCACACCCTGTCCACCCTCCAAGGGCCAGCCCCAGTCCCACCCCTGCAGGATGCCCTCCTGGCCAAGCTGAGGGTCTCTTTTCAAATTCCCATAAGAGTTCAAGAGTTGGGGGTCCCAAGACGGAGCCCTTTGTTACCGTTCTTCTGTTTCCTACCCTGGAAAGTGTTTTATCCTCACCAGGATCCTTAGTCCTCTGAGGACAGAGACCACGTCCTTTGAAAAAGATACCCAGTTGGCGCTCAAGTAAAGCCTCATTAGGGGACTGTCTTTAAGTAGAGGTGGTGGTGGCACTGCTGCAGGGAGATGATTGGGAAGACTGGGAATGAGAACGTTCTCTACCCTTAACCCAGCCTGTCCCGCGAAGACCCCTGAAGCTGCGCTGCGAAGGGCCTTGGGAGGGGGCCTAGTTTGATCGGGAAAGGAGAGGGCCTGGCTTCCTAGCAGACCCTTTGCAAAGATTGCCACCTTGTGTGGTCTGCCCTTAGATATTAGTCTTATAGCTTTATTGAGATACAGTCGACACATGCTATCCTGTTTAAGGTGCACCATGTGATGGTTTGATTTGCCCTTAGATACTTACTGGGGCACATGGCCAACGCGTTATGAGCCGGCCCTGGGCACGGGGGGCTTGGAGTGTTACCATCCTGCCTGGGCCGGGGCCATGGGGCGGTAGGAGCAGGTCGTGGGAACCAGAGGCTAAGTTTTTTTGCCCCTGCAGTAGGATGGTCCTCCTGGCAGAGGAAGAGGGCCTCCCCACAACAGACAGGAGGATCAGGGAGCTAGTGCTTGGCTGGGCAAATAATCAGAGGCCTCAGCTTCCTGGGGCGTCTTGGTAAAGAAACAGAGAAGAGTATTAATTAAAAAACAACACCCAACACCGGGCTTCCCTGATGGCGCAGTGGTTGAGGGTCCGCCTGCCGATGCAGGGGACATGGGTTCGTGCCCCGGTCCGGGAGGATCCCACATGCCGTGGAGCGGCTGGGCCCGTGAGCCTTGGCCGCTGAGCCTGCGCGTCCAGAGCCTGTGCTCCACAACGGGAGAGGCCACAACAGTGAGAGGCCCGCATACAGCAAAACACCACCACCAAAATACCACTCCGATAATTCCTTTAAAAAACAAAAAAATAACAATAATGTTCTCAACTCCCAGATCCCATGGCTATTTTGCGTAGCACGATCCTTCCCAAGTTTACGGCTTTAAAAACTGCTGACCAGTAATCTTGGTGCCCTTCTCCGCATGTCAGGGAGAGCTAGGCCACAGATCCCCCCCTGCTGCCCCGCCGGGGCCTGGTGGCCGAGTGAAGCATTGGGATTGGGGCGGTTAATTTCCAAACTGAGAGACGTCACCTAATGGCCCTACCTTGGCTGACCCGCGGTGACTCAGAGCCAGGCCGCTGCTCGTTTTAAAACCCGTGAACTAGCAAAGCATAAAAGGCAACCGGACGATACTGACCTTGCTTTCTTTTTTGTTTCTTTGTCTTGGGGGACCTGACCCTCCTCCTGTCCTGGCCTTCTGTCCCCAAAGAGAGAGAATCCAGCACGGTAAGTCCAGCACTCTGGAACCTGTTGCGGGGGCGGGGGGGGGGGTTGGGTGCTAGGGGAGGGTCAGCCCTAACCCTGTGTGGGCTCCTGGGAGGAGGGTGTTGTCCCCTGTTGAGTGACCTGCACTTGGGGAAGCCTTCGTCTCTCCAGGCTTCAGGGCCATCATTTGTGAAATGAAGAGCTGGGCTAAGTGAGCTCTAACCAAACGCCTTTTGTAGGAGAGGTGATTACTGGAGAGGTCAGCCAGCCAGCCCTGGGCCCTCCAAGGGGGGGTTGTGGAGTCACAGGCTGAGCCCAGAGCTCGGGACCCTGGTGTCCCCCCCTCGTTTGGGGCCGGAGTGCCTCCCTGCCCCCCAGATTGGCTGACCCCTGTATGATCCTATATCCTCCTCATTTCCTCCCAACACCTGAGGCTTCTCCCTGTTCTAGGCTTTAACTCGGTTTGAGAAAGTGCTAGCAAGCGAGCATTAAGGGCAGGCTGCCTGCGTGTCTGTCAGCTCTGAGATTTGCTGTAAATCTTTCTGAGCACGCGGAGGCTCAGAGGTTCTGTTTCAAGTGAATAAGCCTCTGAATAAGCACAGTGGAGTCTGGATAAAAAAAAATCCTCCAGCGATTAACACAGCTATTTTATTCCTCATCGCCGTCCTCGTATCTGGGGCCATCTAATCTGTTAGGATGGCTTTGGTTATTACCTCGTGTTAAGTGGGACTTGGAAGGTCAGGCAGTTAACTAACCATCTAGACAGCAGCTTCCTTGGGCAGCTCCTCCATCCCGACCCACCTCCCCTTCCCAGCCCTCTACCCGGGCTGACTTTAAACCTCCCATTAGCAGCGGTGCTCACGTCCCCTCTCGACTTGCCTGTGTGCTCAGAAATCCAGGTCATGTGGGCCCAGGAATGGCTAGGTGCGTAAGAAAGGAACAGCTGAAACTGTACATCCATTTTGATTGCTTTAGTGTTGATCCCAGTGGGTGGCCTTGTTGGAGGGCTGGGCTGGACACCTCAAGGCTCAGTCTGGTCCCAGATTCATGGGACGTTGGGGAGTCCTCTTGGCCTCTCTGAGCCTCAGTTTCTCTATCTGTAACATGGCAATATTCCTGCCCAGCCAGCCTCTCCGCTTAGCTAGGAAGACCCCCTGCTCACAACGGGACCCAGGATCCGGAGCTTAACCTGCTTAACAGGGACCTGCCGCACAGAGAAGTGCTCGGCCCCTTCCCTGCCTTCACACATGCTCATGCTCGTCCTCGTCGCTCTTGACTCTGGCTTTGTGCCCCCATCTGTGAACGATTTCTGCTAGAAGGAACCCATGGGGAACCCCTAAGAGCTGGGCTCTTCGCTCCTCAGTGCTCGCCGACATCCAGACTCAGGGCAGAGGGGCCATCCTTGGGCCACTGGAGAATGCCGTGGAAATGAATCGGGACGCCGTCCTGGGCCGGGAGGGGGTGTGGGGCGTCCCGGGGACAGGCAGTAGGGGCTCACATGTGTGCACGCGGCCATGGTGTTGGAGGGAGTGTAGACACACGTAATCAGCCCTTTGGAAACCAGGTTGTCAACAGATGAGGCCCCGGCAGGAAAGACAGGGCCGTGTCGGAGTGGGAGGGGGACCGGCTGGAGGGGCTGGAAGCTGTCCCAGAGGGGTTAGTCTGGAGTCCAATTAGAGGTAGCTTCATTCATATTTCCTTGCCTAGCCGAAGCAATAAAAAATACTTAGTTTTTTGGCCGCCTGCCAGCCAGAGGCGGGCTGGATCGATGCCGCTAAACGCCTGACAGGACTCTGCTCCGGTAGCAGCGAGGGTTTTCAGCCTGACTGCAGGAGAAGAAAGAGCCCGCTGTTCTCTGAGCCGTGGCCCTGGTCGCGGGGAGAAACACGAGCAGCCGCGCGCCCCCCTTTCCTCCCCGCCTGCCCACCCGAGAGCAGAGGGGCTGGGAGCGCTTCTGCTTAGCGCGGGGTGGCCACCGTCAGAGGAACTGAAATGAAATGACGGCGATTTTTCTGCCGGCGCTCGCCCCGGCTAATTGAATCACGGCTGTGCGTGGATCGCCGCCGCGCCTGCCCGGCTGCGGGGAGGGTTGAGCTGCACTTCCGTTATAACCTCCATATTTTCTTCAAGGTTTGATAACTCTGCCATTTTAATTTGCTTCAGGCAGAAGCTTGGCAGGGAAGGGCTGCCCAGAAACCGGCTTAGGGGAGGAAATAAAGTCCTGTGGCTGGCTCCCGCACCGCTCCCCCCCCACCCCACTCCGGCACACTGTCCCCGGCCGCTGGGGACGTGGGGAGACTTTCCAGCTGCCTCTTGATGCCCTTCTCCTCGGAGCAGACGTCTCTCTGGGTCCCCGTGTGGCCTCGTCACACACCCCTGGGGATGGGGATGAAGCGGACTTGGCCTTCCCTCCAGCTGGATTGTGAGCTCCTGGAGGGCAGGGACTGTGTCTTGTTCTTTCCTGCACGCCTGGCATCCAGCCCCAGGCCTGATCCAGGGCAGGTGCCCTAGAGGGTGCCGAGCGAAGCGGGGACGGGGTCGCGTGGCCTCTCAGGAAGGGGCAAGCCTCGGCAGCCCCCTGGAGGGGGTTGTGGTATTTTTCTCTCGGCACAGAGGTTTGCTGGCAGGTACCCCTGCCCGTAGCTCCTCCCTCCCTGCTCCCAGCCCGCTCCTGGTTACCCATCACACCACCAGCCAGGGTCCTCCTCTGCGGGCAGCTCTCCCCTTCCAGCATCGCTCTGTCCCCGGACCCGCTGGCCGGTACTTCTCCTGCCTCGCCTGTTGGCCCACCTTCCCTCTTCCCAGGCCTGAAATTCCAAACTCTCCTTGTCCTCACTTGCTTTGTAGTTGAAGGGAGAACTTGCTAAGTCTCTTCCAGGCCTGCAAAACTTGGGTTTCCTTCGTGTTGCCTGCTGCTGGGGGACCTTGGGCACGTTGCCCATTGTCTTGGGGCCCCTCCTTTCCCGTCATTACAAAGCGGGGGAGTCTGCCTGTCCTCTATACCTTTTCCTGTCTTAAGAGGGGAAAGGCTTCATGACATTGCATTTTCTGTTTCTTTATAACTCTGGAGTTTCTCTAAAGTTGTAGAAGGCCATGCTGTAGTTGTAGGGTGTTCGCACAAAATGCCCCATCGCCCACCTACACTTAGGAGGCCTGTTGGCACCCCGGCGATCCCCGTCCCGGTCAGTCTCCCCGCTCCTGTCGGGTTCCGCAGGTGAAGTATTGCACTTGGCCCCAGTTTGTCGGCTCAGATCCATCTTTCGAGACGCAGTGCAGATTGAGCTTATCCATTCTTTGAGCAAATGTATGTGGCAGGCACAGATGGGCGGTGGGGGACACAGGCGTGACCCCCGCCCGCCCTCATGAGGCATACAGTCTCATAGGCCAGAGGCAGACGGCCCGTGCTGGGTTAATTATCTAATAGCAGCTATAAAAGAGAATTGTCGTGCTCCCAGAGGAACCGAGTCTGGGGAGTTGGGAAGGCGTCCCTGGGGAACCTCCGATGGAGCTGAGACCTGCAGGACACACACGACACCTCAGCTGACCTTCTGAGTCACTTAGCTATGTCGATATGTGCATGAAATGTTCATACTCACTCTCCTCCTTGCTTCCAGAATAACTCAGTGTCGCCCTCGGAAAGCCTGCGGGCCAGTGAGAAGCACCGGGGCTCCGCCGACTACAGCATGGAAGCCAAGAAGCGGAAAGCAGAGGAGAAGGACAGTTTGAGCCGATACGTGCGTCTGAGAGCGCGGCGGGTTCCACCGGGGTTTGGATTGGGTGGGCTGGGCTGGGGGAGACCCCACGGGGCCTGAGTCGTGGGAGAGTCAGGAAGAGGTGGGGGCAGGAGACACTGCCGCACTGAGGAGGGCAGGTGGCCCGGGCAGGGGAAGCGTCCACAGACCGATGTCCTGTGAGCCTGCGGACCATGGCCAGGAGGCAGTGGACAGGGAAGTCATCCCAGCCTCCGTAGGGCCTGGGGAGAGCTAGGGGCACCTCCCCCGATGGGCCAAAAACCCCCTGCTGCCATCACGGCCCCCTCAGAACCTCCGGTCTGCTCTGGGGACCGTTCCTGGCATCCCCACACTTCGACCCTACAGGTGGTCGTGGTGTCTGCTCTGTGCCAGGCCGAGCAGGGCTGAGAGCTGGGGCAGAGGGCAGGGGGCGATGCACTGTGGGATCTGGTGCCCTTGGGCCCGGCCCTCCGTGTTCAGCTCCTTGGCTGTTCTGGGGCTCCGGACACGTAGCACAGCCAAAGCCTCAGCTGCGTTTCTGGGAGACAAGGCTAATCCCCTCCCCACACACACGGTGATGGGAATGATGGAACGAGACCAGCGCACTCGCTTGCAAATGGTGGTGGATATCAGGCCAGCTGGAGAGAGGTGTCTGGCTCCAGGGCGACATGTTAAAGCAGCCTTAGAAATATTATAACTGGGCAGGTGTTGGTGAGGCCGCCTGTGGGCGTGGGAGCAGAGTGACCGTGGGGCTGGGGGCTGGGCTAGCAAACAGCAGGGAGAAGAGGTCAGCTTTGGTGGGGCTGAGTGGGGAGAGCATGGACTTTGGGGTTTGGCCGGGGTTCAGATCCTGGCTGGTGGAAGCAGGGGCGTGGTCTGGGCTCAGTCTGGGGTGGGCGTGGCCTCTCACTGGCTTCCCTCTCCGTGCAGGACAGTGACGGGGACAAGAGTGACGATCTGGTGGTGGACGTTTCCAATGAGGTAAGGGCCGGCCCAGGTCGCAGGGCGACTGTCCCTGTGCAGGGTGGTCGGCGATTGCTCCTGTCCTGGGTGGGAGCTGTCGTGTCTCAGCTGTTGCACCGTTACCAGCAGCCCCAGCTGGGTGACGAGGCCTTTGGGGTTGGGGCATCCAGCTGGTCAGGAGGAGGAGGGCAGGGCTTGGCTGCCTGGTGGCTGGGCATTCGTGCACACTGCTGGGGTTCCTAGGCTGGGTCTCCAGAGAGAGGCCCCTGAAGACCCCAGGGGAGGGCTGGCTCCCAGTCACCATGGTCCTCCAGGTCAGCTCTGTTCTCCCCACCACCCCTGGGATCTTGGGCTTGTGAGCCTCCTGGGTCAACCTTAGCGAGGGAGGGGGAGCTGGAAAGGACCTACCCAGGGCCAAGGCCCAGCTGCCCAGCTTGGAGTCCTGAACCTGTATTTGATCTTGGGCAGGTCACCTCCACCCACCCAGGCCTCAGTCTCCCCCCATCTGTGGGATGAAGGGGTCAGACTAGGTCATTAAAAACTCATTGTCCCCACTTGGGACCAGGCTCTTTTCCCATGCCCTGTGCCCACTCCATTCCCGTCCCCAGAGCAGAGAGACTCCAGACTCGTCACTGCGCGGCACATCCCCGTATCACTTGTGTTTTTAGGACCCAGCGACGCCCCGGGTCAGCCCGGCACACTCCCCTCCTGAAAACGGGCTGGACAAGGCCCGTGGCCTGAAGAAGGACGCTCCCACCAGCCCCGCCTCGGTGGCCTCCTCCAGCAGCACGCCCTCCTCCAAGACCAAAGACCTTGGTCATGTATGTGGGGTCTGCCCCTGGCGCCGCAGAGGCTGGGAGAGGGTGGGGAACGTGGGGGCAGAGGGAAGACGTTCTGGAAAAGGGTCTGGATCTGGAGTGGTGCTAAGTGGAAGGCAGAGGGCTGGAGTAGAAAGTACACGGATTGGGGCTTGGCCTGGGTTCAAATCCTGTCTTTACCACTTACAGGCTGAGCCCTGTGCTTATTATTAGTTAACGTTTCTAAGCCTTAGCTGCTGCATCTATTAAATGGGAACAATTACCACAGTCCCTGCCAAACAAGATTGGGCAAGAATTGAGGAGCTGTGGGGCAGAAGATTCAGAGCTGGGTCCAGCACTGGGCTTCATGTGGTGCCCAGCTCTTGGGAGAAAGGAATCTTCATGGCTTCCCTTGGTCTCTGCATCTACCCTCTTCAGAATGACAAATCCTCCACCCCTGGGCTCAAGTCCAACACACCAACCCCAAGGAACGATGCCCCAACTCCAGGCACCAGCACGACCCCAGGACTCCGGTCGATGCCGGGCAAGCCTCCAGGCATGGACCCGATAGGTATAATGGGTAGGCACGATGGGGCTGGGCTGACCATGTTTGAGGGGAGGGGCTCTGCCCCAGGCCAGGGCTGGAGCCTCACAGGTGGGGGCCAGGGAGGGGGGTCAGAGTCAGGGCTCTCCCAGGGCCCGTCTCTGGGGGACCTGGTCAGGTTTGAGGAGAAGGTGAGTGCCTGGTGCTTCAACACCGATGTCAGGGCTTCCTGGAGCCGCTGTGCACTAGGTGTGTGGAAGGAGCTTCAGACAGGTCGGGACACCAGTGATCTGTCTGCCTCTGCTGTTAGTTCTGTGAGGCTCTGAACAGCCCCCTCCTCTGCGCCTCCGAGTCCTGCTCTATAAAAAGCGGTGGTCACATCTCTCAGCTCGAACCTTCTTAGGCTGTGAAGATGGGGTTCTCTGGTAGGTGGGTTCAGTCCAGGAGGACTGCTTGGAGTAGGCAGCTTTAGAACACAGGAGGGATTGCTGCAGGGAGGCAGCCTGGTGGCCTGAGCTTTGCCCTTGATGGAGGCGTGGGGCCCACTCCCCTTGGTGGCCTCTCCCGGCTGACGGCCGCCTCCTTGCAGCCTCAGCCCTGCGCACGCCCATCTCCATCACCAGCTCCTACGCTGCACCCTTTGCCATGATGAGCCACCATGAGATGAACGGCTCCCTCACCAGCCCCAGCGCCTACGCCGGCCTCCACAACATCCCACCCCAGATGAGCGCGGCTGCCGCCGCTGCTGCCGCCGCCTATGGCCGATCGCCAATGGTGAGCTTTGGAGCTGTACGTAGACCTTTTGGCTCCTTTTTTGGGGGGACTGGGTAAGGAGCGGGGGAGTTGGAGGGGGTGAAGGTGGCCCTTCGTGCACACCAAAGGGGACCTGGGCCCAGCGACCGGGCAGCTAGCTGCCTTTGGGGTAGAGTGTTTATTAGGAATAAGAGTGGAACACACTTGGGGGTCAGCAGACCTGGGTCCCACCCCGTCTGCCCATCAGTTGCCACGTGACCTCACACAACACAGCCTCCCTGGGCTGCCCCTTTCCATCTGGGAAGCGGGGCTGACACCTCTCTTTCTGGGCTCTGTGGGGGTGGGAATCCCACGGTGAGTCGGGTGATTTCCACGAGGCAGGGACTTGGCAAACGGGGCAGCCCGTTATACCAAGATTTGTCTGCCGTTCATTGAGAGCAGTTCAGACTGGAGAGGTGGGTCCTCTTCCAGGAGACGGTTTTTCTCTTGATCTCCTGAACCCAGGTTGGCCTCCTCTCCACATGACAAGCCCCCTGGGACACCAGGGGAGGGAACAAAGTGAGGAGGGGCCCGCTCGGCCTTGCAGAGCAGGGAGAATGAGCTGGGCGTGGGAGTGGAAGATAACCGGCTCAGAGTTCGGGGTCTGGACCATCATCCTGTTCCTGCCATTGTCCTGGACGAGGCACTTGGCCCTCCTGGGCCCGTGCTCTCTCTGGAACAAGGGGCCGTGCTCTGCCCAGCTGTCTCGGGTTCTGAAGAGGCAGCGCCGTGCGGGTGGGACAGGAGGTGGTGGAGGGGGATGTGTAGTGGGGGGACGTATGGCGGCATCCCGCACTAAGGGCTGGCCTGGCCTTGCCTTACAGGTTGGGTTTGACCCTCACCCCCCGATGCGGGCCACGGGCCTGCCCTCCAGCCTCGCCTCCATTCCTGGTGGAAAACCGTAAGCTTTGGCTATTTTCTGCTTCTTGGGGAGGGCAGGGGAGAGCACACCACCCACCCACCCATCCATCCCCTGCCCTGGTGGACCTCCCCTGAGGGAAGGTGTCTGCCCCTCTCGGGGTACCCAGAGGCCAGGTTGCAACCCCAGCAAAGCTGCCTGGCCGCGCTCCTGAACGGCCCCCAGGCTCCCTCTGAAAGGGGAACGAGACAGGGCTGGGGTGGAGGATGTGGTCCCTGGGCTCTGAGAGGGAAGGAACACTTCGGACACTGCGGTCTCTCAACCAAACGCCGTGGAGCTGCCCTGGCCTCGGGGGCTCCTGTGGGTTCTGCCCACAGCTGGCACTTAAGACAGCAGGCCGACCACGCTGGCTCGCCCCTGGCCCTGATGTGCACCCTGGGACTCATTTGGAGGGTCGCAGACACGTTTTCCTCCCTAACGTCACTGGCTCCTAGAGGAGGGGTGGCGTTCAAGCTGGGTGGGGGAAGGGTGCTCCCTTCGCATGGCCAGTTTGGGGTCAGCAGCCTGGTTTGCAGCAGGGATCTGTGAGCGGGGGCAGAAGCCAAGGTTGGACTCTGCAGCGGTTTCCGGCCCGGTGGAGCCAGGCCAAGGAGGTTGGGGTTACCAGGTGCCCTCAGATCTGGGGAGAGGGGACACCTGGAGGCAAGGAGGCCAGGCAGGGGCGGGTGCCGGTCAAACTAGGCAGGAGCTGTGCACACTGTCATTAGAGGATTGGAGATGGCAGAAGTGTGGTTCTCCCCCTCCCAGAGCCTACTCCTTCCACGTGAGTGCTGACGGGCAGATGCAGCCCGTGCCCTTCCCCCACGATGCCCTGGCAGGCCCCGGCATCCCCAGGCACGCCCGGCAGATCAACACGCTGAGCCACGGGGAGGTGGTGTGCGCAGTGACCATCAGCAACCCCACGCGGCACGTCTACACAGGTGGCAAGGGCTGCGTGAAGATCTGGGACATCAGCCAGCCGGGCAGCAAGAGCCCCATCTCCCAGCTGGACTGCCTGGTGAGGATCCCGGGGCTGGGGGCGTCCCTTCCACCTGGTCTCGGAGAGCGGGACGGCCTGGGTCGGGGGAGAGCCCCATCCCCCCCGGCCAGGTGCAGCCCTGTATTGGCTGGGCGACTTTGGGCAAGTTGGCAAACCTCCCTGAGCCCCACTTTCGTCGTCCGTAAGGGGAGGCGTTGCCGACCTCCAGGGGTCTGTGAAGAAGTGAGTGAAAGTTTGAAAGGGGGGTGAACGAGGAGTGAATGAGGAGCCGAGTCGGACTGGCAGCTGCCTTCGGCAAGGGCAGGAAGTGGGCAGAAGCGGCCAGGGTGCTCAGTGTGGTGGACCCCCCTGGTCCCCAGGAGGGGAGGAGGGTGGTGCTGAACACTGCCCCTTCCCCCTCCAGAACAGGGACAACTACATCCGCTCCTGCAAGCTGCTCCCCGACGGGCGCACGCTCATCGTGGGCGGCGAGGCCAGCACGCTCACCATCTGGGACCTGGCGTCACCCACGCCCCGCATCAAGGCCGAGCTGACTTCCTCGGCTCCGGCCTGCTACGCCCTGGCCATCAGCCCCGACGCCAAAGTCTGCTTCTCCTGCTGTAGCGACGGGAACATTGCCGTGTGGGACCTGCACAACCAGACCCTAGTCAGGTTAGGCACGGGAGGGAGCGGGGGTCCTTGTCCTTGGGAAGGCCTCGCTGGCCGTGCCTGGTATCTTTGTTGCGACTGGCCTGTCCGAGGTGCCGTGGGCCGGCCGGAACAGCGCGGGCGAGGGCACCCAGGTGAGAAGACAGCTTGTGCCAGATGCCTGACATGGGTAGACGATGGAGGGCTCCTTGGCCCAGGAACTTGCACAAGGCTCTGGGGAGAAGGGGAGCTGGGGACACACAGAGAGGGCAGGAGAAGGAGAGGCGTTGAGACCAGAGTGGAGGAGCAGTACCTCTTGGTGGTTAAGTGTGGGGCCTCAGGAGCAAAGCTGCAGGGTTTCAATCTTGCCTCCGTGTGACCTTGTGCAGGTCACTTAACCTCCGTGCCTCGGTTTCCCTTGCATGCAACGGGCGGAGTGAAGCCCCTTCCTTAGAGTCGAACCCCAGCGCCGGGCCCAGCATCGGCCCTCAGTGCAGTGTGGCCGTCTGCGTTAGTCATAGCGCCATGCAGCTGGTTTATGGCCTCAGCCGCGTGGTTTATGCGGGGTGACAAGGATGGATCAAGAATGCAAATTGAGGAGGCATGGGGTGTCGGGCTAAGGGGGGGGTTCCCCTGTTACGTACCTGCTCTCCCAGAACTGCCCCTGCCGAAGACCCTTGAGCAGAGTAGGAGAGGGGCCCAGGCCTGGCTCTGCTGCAGGCTCCTCGGGGGGACGATGGACCCCAGTTTCCTCTTCTGCTCAGGCGGAGCTGGCCTGCCCCCTGGGATGGCTGTCCGCTTGGCATCGGTTCTTCCCCGGAGCTCACCCCCATCCCTGCCTGGCCTTCCTAGGCAGTTCCAGGGCCACACGGATGGGGCCAGCTGCATAGACATCTCCCACGACGGCACCAAGCTATGGACCGGAGGCCTGGACAACACCGTGCGCTCCTGGGACCTGCGGGAGGGCCGGCAGCTGCAGCAGCACGACTTCACCTCCCAGGTGTGCCCCCGAGAGCCACCCCCCTCCTTCCATTGGAGCAGCGTGGGGCCTTCCCTCCCCAGGTCCCAGTGGCTGAGTCAGGGGACAAAGGGGCCCTCACACCTGGTCGTTGCAAATGGACCTGAGACCAACCTGAGCCATCTGGGAAGGCTTCCTGGAGGAAGTGGCAATGAAACAGAATCGACAAGGCTTTGGATTTGGACACACTTGCCCCAACGGCTTGGATTTGATTCC
The DNA here is from genome assembly GCF_963455315.2 of Globicephala melas. Lineage (NCBI taxonomy): Eukaryota > Metazoa > Chordata > Mammalia > Artiodactyla > Delphinidae > Globicephala > Globicephala melas. Next base: position 64,150,941 of record NC_083315.2, read on the forward strand.
CAGCTCCTCTGCCGTTGAGCACTTTGGCCTTGGTTTTCGTACGTGGGATGGGAATAGTCATAGCTGCCTCATGGGTCTGGTGGGAGCACCTGAAATGGTCCCTCTAAAAGCCTTGGCTGTAAGCATGGCTCATAGCATTCTATAAGTGCCAGGTGTTACTGGGTTCTGTTGTTGTTTTATTGCTTGTTTTAATATTTTAATCTTGCCATTCAAGACGTTAGTGTTTTATTTACTCACATTTTTCTTAAGGAAAGGCGGAAGTCACTGAGGGAGAGAGAATAACTGTGAGAGGGAAATATCTGTGCCACCTCTGAGTTTGCTCTGCCACTTTCTAGAGTCAGCAACCTCTCTGGGCCTCAACTTCGTCACCTGTCAAATGGGGATGAAACACGAGATCCCATTCCCCTGGGTTATCGGGCTTGGCTTTGCAAATGGCAGGTGGGGAGGTGCTGGGGGAAGGAGTGGTGGGACGCTGAGCCTTCAGGGTCCCAGAGCAGGGCCCTCGAGGAACCCTCACCCCTGTGGCTCTGGAGGATGCTAATCTCCTTATGCCCCTCCCCCGCAGATCTTCTCGCTGGGTTACTGCCCCACCGGGGAGTGGCTGGCCGTGGGCATGGAGAGCAGCAACGTGGAGGTGCTGCACCACACCAAGCCCGACAAGTACCAGCTGCACCTGCACGAGAGCTGCGTGCTATCCCTCAAATTCGCCTACTGCGGTGAGCCTGGGGGAGCGGGAGCCCCGGGAGGCCTGGCCTGCCCTCTGTGCATAGATGCGGCCCAAAGCTTAGAGAAGGGCCAGAGCCCCAAAGTGAGCACGGTCCCAGAGCCAGGCCCCCTGACCCTGACCGGTACCCCCCATCTGGCATCCCCCCCCCCTGCATCCTCGGATGCAGATGCTGCCACAGGGTACCAAGCACTTGTGAGACCAGGCTAGAGCCAGAGCTTGCTGGCTTGGGGCAAAGGAACAGTACTCACAGCCCTGCCGGCAGTGCTTCCAGGTTGTGGTTCAGACCCCAGGCTTTGGTGGCCATAGCTCTGAATTGGAATATCTGCTGACCCACTTCATTTTCTTTAATATATAAATTTATTTTACTTTTTTAAAAATTTAGTTATTCCTTTTTGGCTGCGTTGGGTCTTCGTTGCTGCGCGCAGGCTTTCTCTAGTTGTAGCGAGTGGGGGCTCCTTTTCGTTGCGGTGGGCGGGCTTCTCATTGCGGTGGCTTCTCTCGTTGGAGAGCACGGGCTGTAGGCGCGTGGGCTTCAGTAGTTGTGGCACGCGGACTCAGTAGTTGTGGCTGTGCAGCTCTGATGCGTCCCGTCCTCTCTAAACCCCGACCGGTCTTTCTGTGGACCAGGAATTGCAGGCACCCCACGTGGCTCTGGGAGCCCTGGGGCATTAACGCAGGCAGAGCCCTGGCAGCGCACCTGCAGCGATCCCCGCCTTCCGCTGGGTCTCCAGACACTCAGAGCTTTGTCATTCCTAGCACTTCCTGCCGTCTTCCAGCGGTAGAATCGAGATGGATCAGTCAACCTTAGTGGCTTTAAAAAGCATCTTTCGGGCAGTGTAATCCCTGTGATTAACTGCAGATCCTCCCTTTCTCCATCCCAGCCTGCCCACCCCTCCCCTTGATCGCAGAGGAAGGCATTCTCTGGGTGTCGATGTTTGTGTTACCGTGTCTCGGTTACAAAATGCCTCTCACGAGTGAAGAGCTGGCCCAGCACTGGTTAGCGGTTCACACTGTGTTTCCATGGCAGCCAGCCATGTATGGGGCGGGTCTCACTTTAGAGGGCAGCAGCCCACAACCTGACGTTTCCTTTGCCTCCCGCCCGCAGGCAAGTGGTTTGTGAGCACCGGGAAGGATAACCTTCTCAACGCCTGGAGGACACCGTATGGAGCTAGCATATTCCAGGTACCACCCGCCACCCGAGCGCCCCTCCTGATCCTGCCCAGAGTCAGGGCCCGCCCGCGGCGATGGGGGCGGGGCTGGGGGAGGTGAAGCAGAACTTGCCTTGGCCTCTTCCAGCCCCTGCCTGCCGGGGGTACAGGATGGGTTCTCCAGAGGCAAGGGCTTGGACTTGGGCGCATCCGTGGGCCATACACTCTGCTGCTAATGGCATCTGACCCCTCGGGGTGAGGGCTTTTAAGCAGGGGCTCTTGTAGGGTTTCTAGAGCAAGGAGAAGTGAAAACATGCTCTTGGCTTTGGCCTGCACGCTGAGCCCTCGCAGGAGGTGTGCTGGGCATTTGAGCAAACTGGGCAGCTTTTTCTCTGAGCAGTGTTGTCTGATATTCAAGTAAGTTCGTATTTCATCTCAACACTTCCAAGTAGGGAGAGAGGTGGGGCAGGAGAAAGATCCAGAAGGAGATGGGAGAGGAGGAGGCTTTCTGTGAGTTTTCAAGACCTGGGGCCTGATGCTGTACCCTCTCACTTGGTCACACAGCCGCGCACACATACAGAGACATCACACACACACACACACACACACACACACACACACACACACACGCGCGCACACACACACACACACACACACACACACACACACACACACTCACACCCGCTCTCAGAGCCAACAAGCCACTTTCTGGATTCAGGCTAGAAGTCTGGCGTCACACACGTAACTTTCAAGTCTCCAGTTACACTGGATGCTTCAAAACTCAGGTGCAAATCCTTTTTCTTAGCTCACCAGGCTGAGGGTCTGGCCTGTTGACACCTGCTCCCAGCTCAGAAAAGCTTCTTCCTGTTTGTAAACTCAGGATCAAAGCTCACAAGGCTCAAGTGTTCTGTTTTGCTCCTCAGAGACTGTACAGATCATGTTGGGCCCTGTTAACGAGCTTTTCCTTGTGGGGAAGCAGGTGGAAGGGGCCCCTCTAACGGGAAGGGCTGTGTTTGAAGGCCCTGCAGTGTGGGCTCCAGGGCGGGCAGAGGGCGGTTGAATTCAGAGAGCACTGAAAGGGAGGGCGTCCAGTACCCACAAAGTGAATTTGTCCTTTCTCTCGCCGCCCTCTCTCGCCTCTCCTCCTCCAGTCTAAGGAATCCTCATCTGTCTTGAGTTGTGACATTTCGGCGGATGACAAATATATTGTAACAGGCTCTGGTGACAAGAAGGCCACGGTTTATGAGGTCATCTACTAAACAAGGACTGTAACAGGGCTGTCAAACTCCGGGAGAAACAGACTCAGCTGTGCCGGGGAGACCCCGGCGAGGGGCTCCGTGGACGTGGAGGATGGGCGGCAAGCGGGCCAGCGCTGTGCTCCGGCGGCTGAGAAGGTGCCCCCGTCACAGTCGGGACTCCCAGGCGTGGATTGATGGGACTCACGGACTCTGATGGATTTCTCCTCTCCTCCCCTTAACGATCCTGGCAGATGCTACACATAGATTTATTCGGGGGCTCGTGGCTCCAGCTCCCCACAGACGCCCTCATGAATCTTTCCTTCCCCTCTTGTTTTTGACGTGTTCCCCTGCCCTGGCTCGGGGACACTGGAGCGTGGACCACACGTTTGTGCCAGGGGAGGGGGGGTTTCACGTCCCTGACTGCAGCGCACGAGGTTTGTGAAAAGTGTAAATAACAGACTCCTATCTCGGACTGGTCAGCGGGGGGAGGAGGCCCCTTCCCACCGGCAACGCCAGCCGTGTATCTCGCCTGCTGTATTTGTAATCCACTCGTGGTGGTGGCTTTTTCTTTTTTTTTTTTTAAAAAAAAAAAAACAAAAGTTCCCATCTGGGAAGGGGAGGCAGGGAGCGGGGTGCAGAATGGAGAGGGAGTAGAACGGGGAGAAAACTCCTGGGGTGGAGGAGAGGCACTACGGCTGGCAGCCAGGTTGGCTACCAGGTACCCCCCGGACAAGTGTATCTCCGTGTGGACCTGGGAATCGATTGAGGCGTGTCAGGACCAAGCTCCAGACAGACTGACGGACTGACAGAGCTTGAGATGGGTGTCAGCCCGGGTGACGGCAGCAGAAATGGTGGGTTTTTCTGTAGTCCCCTGAGCTCCATGCTCCCCTTTCAGGTGTCTGACCCCCTGTCTGTCTGTCTGTCTCTCTCTCTCTCTCCCTTTCTCTCTCCCTCCCTCCCTCCCACCCACCCTGACCTCCATCTCTCTTTGGTGCACATTTGGTTATCGTGGTGAGAAATGGAAGTTCAAAGCCACTCTGTCTCCGGCCCTTCTTAATCTTCGGACACAACCTAAAAAGGACACGAAGTTAGAGGAAAGCATAGCGACTCAGCTCAGGGAGCTACCAGAGAAAAAATAGCAACTGATGTGGGTGCTTTTTTTTTTTTTTTTTTAAATTTGAATAAAAGGAATTAGAAGTGATGTCCTTTCATAAAATGCCTCCTCTCCCCTTTCCTGCCTCTGACCTCCTCTCTCCTTAGAGGGAAAGTGTGTATTTAACCTGCAGAGCTGTGAGTCAGGTTTATCTCCCCCCTGCCTGGGGCGAGGGGACTTGGGGTTGGGCTGGGGGCACACTGGGCTGACTTCTTGTAGCTTCTCGTCTCTCTTAGGAGCCCAGACAGCTTACAGCTAGAATATCGTCTCCTGCAGGTGCCACTTTTTGGTACCAAAATGTTCTGAGGTGTTAGGATTTGGGTGGGTTTTTGGTCTTTGGGGTTTTTTTTTTTTTTCCTTTTTTCCTTTTGGTCTTATTTTTTCTTCTTCTAAGGAAAAGCTAAAGGGCGTCGTGAGTCCTGGTGGTGGGCTCTCCATGGATGTAGCATATGGAAGATAATTTTTATACTGCATTTTTATGGATTATTTTATAATGTGTGATTCTGTCTGGTGAGAAGGAAGGAGGGGCTCTGGTGAACCACGCCCCTCACCCCCCCACCCCCCCACCCCACCCCCACCCCCGCTCTTGTTCCTGGGTGAGCCCCTCCCCCAACCTGGCATGGGAGGCTGCAGAGACGCAAGGTGCGTTTGCTTTCTAAGGCTGGGGAGACGTATCCAGAGTCTGTCTGTGTCTCTCTCTCTCTCTCTCTCTCTGTCTCTCTCCCTCCCTCTCTCCCTCCTCTCTCTGGGTCTCAGATGCTCAGCTGCCACCTCTTGTTAAGGCTCTCCCCACAAGGGAGGGTGAGGGTGGAAGACAAGTTGATTCCTGAAGAAAAGAGAAAATGAAAAGTCATTGTAATGAGCTGTTTTTATATTTTTAAAAGTTACTATTTAAAGGTTGGTTTGATTGTTGCGTTTTAATTGCATCCCCCGCCCCCAAGAAGAGAGCGGGGCGCTGTCACCCCCATGTCCTGGATCCTGGGCAGCTTCCTTTGTCATCCATAAACGTGAGCTCTTCTCTCTTCAAAGCACTGCCATGCTGCCCCTGCCCCTAAAAAGTGATCGCACGGGACAGTTAAGGGGAGTGCTTAACTTGCCCTGAGGGGAAGCCCACAGGTAACACCAAAGTCTTCTACGGCTGTCACTGCTAAACTTTTTGGGAAGAAAATGAAGTGTGATGAACTTCCAGTGAAGTTGCAAAGTGTCTGTGATGTCACATCAGGACCCTGAAAACCTCCACCGTCTTTTTTAAGCTTAAATTCAGATGTTGTGGGCTGACCCCGCTCTCTAATTCACTACGGGTGCATTTCTGAAGGAAGAGGGATTTATTTACGGAAGGGGCAGGATAGGAAATGCAGGGCAGTGCCCCCAGGGAGGCAGGGCTGGCCCGGGATGGTTCCCAGGCTCTTGGCTGTCACGCAGCCCTGGGCAAAATCTCTCTAGAACTAGGGACGAACGTGGTTTCCAACTCCGTATTTTGTCAGTCATCGTAAATCGGCACAAACGATTGCCTGCTGTTATTTCATACAAGAAAGGGAGTTGAACATTTGAAAAAGGGAGTTACGCTCGGGATAAAGCAGTCTATTCTAAGCCTAAGAAAGGACAGCTGGACTGCACACACGGGTCATTTATCTGGAGCCGGTTGTCCTCTCAGGCTTACAGCGGAGAAGCTTCCAGCAGGTAGCAAGAATGCCCATCGGGGGCTACAGTTTGGCTGACAGCTCTGTCTTGTCCTGGTTGCACAAACTTGAGGAAAAGCATCAGCCCTTTGAACCACACTCCTTGTTTGTCCAGGTCTTATCGTCACAGCAGAGGGCCAGAGGGGCCAGATGGCAGGTCCTGGCCAGAAAATTCTGTGTTTGCCAGTGGGTTGCCCATCGGTGCCGAGATAGGGTTGGAGTTGAGGCTTGCATGCCTCAGCAGGTAGAAGAGGAAAACACCTCATAATGCTTACCTCCAGTCTTGTGCTGCTGGGAGGGAAGGCCGATGTCAGGTCCATTTCTGAGAAGGGGAGGCGACCTACCTCAGAAAGGCTGTCCTCCCAAGACTTCCTGGGCACAGTCGAGGATGGAGAGATGACCAAGTTTCAGGCCGAGCGCTAGAAGCTCACAGTCGAGGGTGGGGAGAGACATTTGACCTGTGAAAGTGTGGTTGGGGACACACCCTTGGGCCCTGGCTGCTGGTGCCTTGACCCCTTCCTGTCATCACGGCCACTGTCCTGAAAGGAGCTCACCAAGCCTGTCCACGCTGAGCCTCACACTCCGCCTGCTTCCTCTCCTCCTCTCTCCCCCGCCCACCGCTGCCCTCTCATTCCCACGCTTCCCACCTCGCAGAACCTCAGCTCCCCCTCTTACTGCTCTGCAGGTGATTCCTCTGCACTCAGGTTTGTGAGGCCTCTTGGAGTCTTTGGGGAGAGACCCAAGTATGGTAAACAATCTGACTTCATCCTTAATCCCCGGAGCTTGCCCACACCTCCTCCTCCACAGGATGGTAGAAAGCCTTGATATTTTCTTAGCCCTTTTCAAAGTCACCCCCTAACTATTGCTGCAAAAATCCGGGCTCATACTAATTGCAGCATTTCACACACCTGTTTGCACAGCTAGACTAGTTTCCCTGGAGTGCAGCGCCCAGGACTTCCTAGGCTCCGGGTTGTAACTAGTGAATAAAGAATGAGCTTTCACTGGCTTGAGATTAGCCCGTTTCTCAGGGCAAGTGGGCTGTCACAGTGCTCACCGCTGAAGCCCAGAGAAGGCACTGGTTTCTGCAGTTCTTCAGTTCTGTTGTGCTGCCTTTGCTCAAAGCAAGGAGATCTGTTTGAAACACATGAAGAGGGCGTGGTCGTCAGAAGCCAGCTTTCACGGTTTTAGGTCACATCAGATTATGTACAAGGGTCCAGGCCAGACCAAGCAGGGGCAGTGACAGGATTATCCTAAGACCAGGTCACCCTCAGGCCTCTCTCTGAGTCACTGCCATCCCTGTTCCCCACCCCTAGGCAGCCCAGGCCCCAGCAGGGGCAGTGACTGTCCTAACTTACAGGGTCTACGGGAAAGAACAGATACAGAGGTCTGGATGCTGGAGCCGGAAGTGTTATTGGCAAGACTCTTAAATGTTATGAACTGCCCACGGACTCTCCCGTGATGCTGGAGTGTAAATGTTTTTTCAAGAACACTGTTTGAGAATGAGCTATTTTTAACATAAAGTATAGCAAACAAACCTGATGAACCTTTTTTTATTTACACGGTTAGGCATCATTTGATTTTTTTATGACAACAATAGAAAATGTGCTCTATAAAATGTACCGTACTCATGAGGTATTTTTAAACGTTACACCAAAATTGGGCCTTTTGTATTTGAAGAGACATCTATCCTGAGGCCTTGGTTTGATAGATGGGACAGTTAAGGCCCAGAAAGGGTAAGTAACCCACCATGAGACACAGCCTGAGCTGAGATTGCAACTCATACCTCCCCCTCCCCTAAGCTCAGTAGCCCACCCTTAGTGAAGGAGCTGCCCGGTGGGCAGGACTGAATGATACTGTTTGGAGGATTAGTATCCAGGGGATGACGCCTCCTGCCTCTTCTTCAAGAGGACTGGTGAGGAAATTCCTCATGGAAGGGAGATGGCCCACAGTAGTCATGGAAGTCAAGTCATCCTGCCTTGAGAACACTCTAGAACTCACCCACCCATCTTGCCCATGCTTCCATCCATCCATCACCCAACCCACTCACTCATCTACTCATTTCTTCAGCCATCCTTCTGTCCACCCATCCATCCAACCAACATTTCTATAGTGAGAACCTAACGTGTGCCAGGCACGGTTCTGGGTGCTAGGATGCCTGCCCTCCCCACAGAGCTCTCAGCCAGCTGGCAGAAACGGTCACATAAACTGACAACTGCCGCTCCATGAGATATGTGAAGGCACAAACCAAAAGATGTCACTTCACATAGCTGAGACATCACCCAGGACGTGGAGTCAGAGCAAGGGGTTCTTGGAAGGAGTGAGCTGAACTGAGGCTTGAAGAATGCAGAGGTACCATGCCCAAGGGATGTGGGGAGGAGAGTGTTCCAGGCAGAAGGAACAGCATGTGCTAAGGCCTGGGGTAAGGGCATATCCTTCCCCGTGCCCCTCCCCCGCCCCACCTAGTTCTCCCCTCTGCCTTGCTCTAGCTCAGGAGGAGGGAGCTGCAGAGCCCACAGTTCCGGCCTGAGCCAGGAGGGGCAGGGGGACGAGGAGGAAATGAAGGGTGTGAGCTGCAGTTCAAGACTGCCCGTGATGGGTCCCAGGCTCTAGGTCCCCACCTCAATTAACATCCAAAGACTTGGGGTTCTGTGCACTGGATCACTGGACGTGATCTGGGTCCCTTACCCGGCTGATATACTCACGCGGGACCTTTGTAAACTGCACACCTGTCCTCACCACTCCCCTGTTCGGAGCCCCTCAGTGGCCCTGGGCAAGCACAGTGTCTGAACTTTTAACTTGTCCTCAGGCCCAGCCATGCATCTCTAGAGTCATGTCTCACCTCTTCTCCCGCTTGACCTTACACACTAGTCACACGTGCCTCCAAGGCCCTGAGAAGCCACGCTCTGATTTTAGGTTTCGTATGTGTTTCTCTTCCAGCCAGGAATGCCCTACATCCTTCTTCAAACGCCTGCTCATTCTTTAGGGCTGAGTTTCAGTTTCACTTCTTCCAGGAAGCCCTTCCCTGAGCCTCAGCTTCTCTAGTCTAAACTGGCTGTGTCTCCGTTGTGCTGTTGGAGCATCTCTGCCAGCTCTCTGTGGCATGTACTATTCATGGTGTATTGTGGCTATTAGTTTCATAATATCATCCTCTCTCCTGATGTCCACCTGGCCCTCCCACCAGGCAGTGAGCTCCGAGAGCAGGGACTGTGTCTCGTATCTCTGGTACTTAATACGCAGTACGTGATCAGGAAATGTTAGTTGAATGAATCAGTGAGTGTGTGATGAAGATCATAGCTATTATTGATAGAGTCCTTAGTATGTGTCTGCCAGTGCTTCATAAGCACTGTCTAATTCTAAACACGTAAGTGTCCTATGAAGTCAATGCTATTATTATATTCATTTTATAGATGATGTAACTGAAGTTCCAAGATCACACAATTTGTAGTGTTTGTACGATATTGCTGCTGGCTGGCTGGATGAATGAATGAGTAGATGGATGAATGAGTGGGTGGGTGGTGGACCAGCTGCATCATTAGGATTGGCTCAGAAGCTTGGAAAGACCTGATCTCACAGATAGAAGAGGACATCAGCAATCTCAGGATGAAGACCATAGGAAGGTAAAAGTCAAAGGAGGACGGAAGTGTCCACTGCCCAGCTTAGGCCTTCCTCACATCTATTAGGGCACATCTGTCAATGCCCAGAAAACTCCACAGTGTGCTCACCGTGCCCCTGACTCTGAGCTCCCCTCCCAGGCAGATCAGACAGGGCGGGGCTGATGGCTCAGAAGCGGGCCCTTGGGGGCTCCCGCTCTGCTGAGGCCAGAAGCGAGAGTGAGATGGAGCTGTGGTCTTGTCTCTTGTGAATATCACAGATGCAAGTGTTTGCTGACAATAGGTGACCAGACTTGAAAAAAGCACGTCTGGCATGTCCAATTCTGGCAAATCTAACAGCAAGCTAATTAGGGTTTCCTTTAGCCGTGTGGACAGACACGTTGGATAAAATTAAAGTAAAACAGGGAATTCCCTGGTGGTCCAGTGGTTAGCACTCCGTGCTTTCGCTGCCAGGACCTCCCCCCTGGTTGGGGGAGTAAGATCCTGCATGCCACGCAGCACAGCCAAAAATAAATAAACACACACAACAATTATTTTGATAGGCTACCTTGAAAGAAAGGGGAATCCTTTAATGTCATAGATAAAAAACTTTAAATGTAGAGTGGGAGCTCCCAAGCTAAGAAAGCTACATAAAAACTACATAAATCAAAAATGGACAGAATTTTATAAGGAGGAATGGGAGATTTTAACGTATCCACTAACAGAAATTGCTAGATCAAGCTGAGAGAAGTTGATAAGGATATAGGAGATTTGAACAACATAATTGGGACATAGAACCAACCCTACAACCAATTATTGAAGAACACAGCTTACTTTTCAGCACAGCTGGAAGTCTTAGTTTTATCAATCAAAAGACACAGGTAAGGCATTTTGTAAAATTCAACACCCATTCATGACTTTCCTTAAAGTACCAAAGTAGGAATAAAAGAAAATATCTTTCATCTGGCAATGGATAGCTGAATCAGACCAGCAGCAACCCAATAATAGATAAAGGTTAAGTTTTAGAAGCATAATTTCAAAGTCAGCAACAAAACAAAAACGCTCATTATTACTGCTGCTGTTCAACATAGCGCTGAAGGCTCTAGCCAATGCGATAGGACAAAATAAAAGAATAAAAAATAACAAATATGATGATTGAAATGAAAGAACATCAGGATTATTTGCAAATAATATGACTACATACTTAGAAAATATACAATTAAAACAAGTAAGAGAGTTTAATCAAGTTGCTAGATCTGAAATCAATATTAATCAATAGCGTTCCTATTCATAAGTAGTAATCAATTACAAAATGTAATTTAAAGAAATAAAACCCATTTACAATAGCAACAAAAATGACCTAGGACTAAATCTAAGTAAAGCTACGTAAGACTTTTATGAAGAAAAATATTAAATGTTATAGAAGGAAATAATTTTTAAAAAGACTTATGCAGGGGACTTCCCTGATGGTCCAGTGGTAAAAATCCGCCTTCTAATGCAGGGGACACAGGTTTGATCCCTGTTCGGGGAACTAAAATCCCACATGCCGTGCGGCAGCTAAGCCCTCATGCCACAACTACTGAGCCCACGTGCTGCAAACTACAGAGGCCATGCGCTCTGGAGCCTGAGAGCCACAACTAGAGAAAGCCTGTGTGGCACAACGAAAGATCCCACATGCCTCAGTGAAGATCCCGCATGCCGCAACTAAGACCCAATGCAGCCCCCCCACAAAAAAAAAGACGTATATGCAGATCATGTTACCGACCAGGATTCTTGGCCTTCCCCAATCAATAGAAATTGACTAGAGGCCAGACAAGAAATTCAGGCAAGGCTTTATTGGGGCCCCTCCTGCTGCAGCAGGGGGCAGCGAGAACAAACAACAGTTTCCCTTGCTTGCTCGCTCCCCAAGGCGGGTGGGCAACCTTGCTTCTTATATGGGGTGAGGGTAGGGGCGTGTCCAGGGGTCGGGTCAGAGGGGCGGCTTAGGTGTTTTGCCCACCCCTTAGGTGGTGGTGTGTGGAGGGGGCATGTGCAGTATCTTGCTTTTGCCCCCTACGCCCTGTTGTTGCTCCAGGCTCTTCAGAAGTGGCAGTTGGGGGCTTCTCTGGTGGCGCAGTGGTTGAGAGTCCGCCTGCCGATGCAGGGGACACGGGTTCGTGTCCCGGTCCGGGAGGACCCCACATGCCGCGGAGCGGCTGGGCCCGTGAGCCATGGCCGCTGAGCCTGCGCGTCCGGAGCCTGTGCTCCGCAACGGGAGAGGCCACAACAGTGAGAGGCCCGCGTACCACTAAAAAAAAAAAAAAAAAAAAAGTGGCAGTTGGGTTTTTTTGGTCTCTTTGTATCATTTGGGTCCAGAATTTGCCCCAACTGCACCATGCACACAGTTATTTTTAGTCCCGTACAGTTTCTTTGTATTTTGTTGCTTGAGGAGAGGGGTGTCCAGGTGCAAGCACTGCAGCACTTGCAACAAAGGGGCCCAGGTCCCAGCCTGTCTCATTAAGCTATACCATATTCACTGAGGAGAAAATTCGGTTTCATTTTAAAAGCTGTCTTTCCCAGCAATCTATACAGTAATGCAATGTTAAACAGAGCCCAAAAAGGATGCTTTCTATGTAATTTTAAAAGCTAATACTCACATTTATCTGAAGAGTAAAGTACCGATAATAGCAAATATAATTTTGAAGAGGAGTAAGAAAGGAGAACTGGTCCTCCAGATATCAAGACTTATTGTAAAGCCACAGTCAGCAGGAAAGTGTGCTCTTGGTGCATGTATAGACAAGTGGACCAGTGGAACACAACAGAGTGCATAAATGAATCTCCATAGAGATGAACTCTGACTATGACCCAGGTGCCGTCATGTATCATTGAAGAAAAGCATTTTAGCAATAGTTCCGGAGCAATAGACCATCTTTATGGAGGGGAAAATGGATCTCTACCTCACACAACATACCAAAATAAATTCCAGCAGGATTAAAATCCTTAAACTTTTAGGATCAAATATTAGGGAGCAACCTTAGGACTTTGAGTAGGGAAAGGATCATTGAACAAGACCCAGAAAGGGAGAGCTATAATGAAAAAAATAAAAGAGGTCAATTTGACTACATTAAAATTTAAAACGCCTGTACGATGAGAGCTGCCATAAAAAAGCATGAAAAAAATAAATGCATCGCCTATAACGGACACAGAAGTGGTATCTGGAATATGTAATGAATTCTTCCAAGTCAGTACGTGGAAGTAAACAACACAGAAAAATGGGCAGAATGCAGAAACAGGTGGTTCACAGGAGAGGAAGCACAAATGGTCAGGAAACAGGTGACAAAGCCCCATTCTCACTAGTCATCAGGAAAATGCAAATTCAAAAAACAAAAGCAAAACAGAACAACTCATTCCTGTTGGATTGGCAACTTTTTGAGTTTAATAACATGCAGCTTCCAGGAGGATGGGGAATGACATCAAACCCTGCTTGTGGGAGCATGACTGGGTCACCCACCCACTTTGTTGAGCATTTGGCAATAGCTAAGTAGAAGCAACACAACCCTATGACCTGGTAGTTCTACTTCCAAGTATATACACTAGAGAAACTCTTCCACAAACACACGAAGAGATACATACAGACATTTTTCATTGCCCCATTGTTTGAAGCAGCAAAAAATAACTGTCAATAACCAATAATGCATTATTGGAGGAAACATAAAGAAAAATCTATACGTTTTTGTATAATGAAATTGTATACAGGCTTTAAAATGCATGAGCTAGATCTTCATGTATCAACTTGGATAAACCTCAGAAACACAATGTTGTGTGAAAAGAGCAAGTTGCAAAAGGAACTATACGATACGATACTATTTATGTCAAATGTAAATCCACACAAAACAATTATAAATTTGAGTGTACACATCAAACTATAAAAACACAAGTGGAAAGAACACAGCATGCCACCAGGATAATTGTATCTGTGAGGAGGGAAGGGAGAAGAATGTGGGAGTTCAGTTCGTTCTACCTATCACGTTTTGTTAGCTTTAAAAAAACTGAAGAAAATCTTAAAATGTTCACATTTTTTAAATCTGTGTGGTAGCTTTAGTAATATCATATTATCTTCTGTATGGTTGAAATATTTCATAATTGAAGGTTAAATAAAGAAAAGCTAGAAAAATCAGGACTTGATAAGGAATCATCATAATTTCTGGTGACTAAGAGGGGAGCTTTGGGCATGGCGGGGGGAAGTGGGGGACAGGTGCACATGCCCAGTGGCAGAGGAGCAAAGCTCACCATGTCGTCTTATCTATGTCACCAGACGTCTCCAGGTCCTGGTCTTCTTATCTATGGAGTCATGCTTGAAGGCTGGGTGAGCAATCCCGGGGTCCTCTCTAGCCTAGATATTTTGTGATTCTAATGATTCTGTAGATTTCATGGGCAACAATCTCATGCATAGACATCATGGATTAAATTTGTTTAGCTTTTTATTAGGAAACAAACAAAAGTAGAGAGAACGGTATCATGAATCTCCGTGTACTCACCATCCAGTTTCAACAGTTGTCAACTCAGGGTTAACCTTGTTTTATCTACACCCCTCCTATTTCCACCTGGCTACCACCACTGAAGTATTATGCAGCAAACCCCAGACATCTCATCATTTAATTAGTAAATATTTCAATATCTCCAAAAAGTGAAATCTATTTTAAAAATATAAGCATAATACTAGTAACCCACCCAAAAAATTAACAGCAATGTTAAAAGTCATAAAATAACCACTTCATATTTGAATTTCCTCAATTGTCTGGTGATTTTTTTAAAAAATGTGTATATTTGAATTAGGATCCCAAATAAAGTACAAAGCGACTATAATTGATAAATGTCTTTTAGGTTCCTTCTTCATATCTCAGTCTCCCTCTCTCTCTCTGACACACACACACACACACACACACACACACACACACACATTTATTTATTGAAGAAACAAAATTATTTGTCCTCACAGCTTCTCACAGTCTGAATTTTGCTGATTGCTAAATTAGTTAGATCTTGGAGTTTGATGAGATCCCGGCTTGATTTGGGGCCGGGGTGGGGGTGTGCGCAGGCAAGACTATTTCATTGATCCCTTCGGAAGCACATAACTATGTATGTGTTTCTCCTTTTGAACGTTAGCAGTCATGGTTGATCACTGTCTAGATGCATGAATTCATTAGGAGGCTGCAAAATGGTGATACTTAAATTCTATCCCTCCTTTTTCATCTATTTGCTTGGGTACTTCTATAAAGAGAAACTACCCCTCATGAACCATTTGGTTATCTTGAGGTAGAGTTTCAATGCACGATAAATACTTACTTATTTGCTTTATTTTTCAGTTTTCAAAGTAATAAGTTAGTTCCTTAGCAACCTCCAAGATTTTCTTCTTTTAAAGTATCACTCTAACCATGTGGATTTATATATATTTGATATGTTTCAGTCAAGTGGAGTTATTCTTATTGCTTCGCAAATCATCCTATTTTAGGAAACTTCTTGAAGATGCCTTCTGAGTCTTTTTGATGTGACTCTGGTAGTCTGATAGCTTCATTGCTTTCTGGTACAAGACAATGTTCTCATCTTGTACATTTTCTGTCCTAAATCTGGAGTCAGCCATTTCCCCAAGGACCCCTAGTTCCTTTTAGCGGGAAGTAGTATTTAAGGGGCCATAATCTGGGGGCTAGGGGTGCTTGATGCTAATGGATTGGTCATTGCTTTTAGATCCTTTCAGTAGCAGAGCTAGGAGGTACGTGTTTTTATATAGTTGTTAAAGATAAAATACATCATGAAGTCTACTGATACCTCTTTTTTTATTGAAGTTGTGCCAGTTTCAAGTGTACAGCAAAGTGATTCAGCTATATATATACAATATGTATATTCTTTTTCAGATGCTTTTCCATTATAGGTTATTACAGGATATTGAGTATAGTTCCCTGTGCTATACATCTGCTGATACTTCTAATTCAAATTCAGGGTTGCAGGTTTTTACTTAACCTCATTGACCTTCTATCTGAATTTCCTTTCAAAACTGATTCAATTCTGAGTGGTTTTACATATAAGTGATGATGACGTTGAAATCCTTCCCTTGTTACCCATTTGCTGCTTGCCTCACTCTCCAGCCTGTGAACTTCCTGAGAGCACAGATCAAATTTGGTTCACTCTGTACTCCTGGCCCCTAACAAAGTACCTGTCACATGATATGTGCTTAGTAATATGAATGCCTGAAAGAACAATGCCTTCAACACACATTTTCGTCTCCTTAAATAGAGAAGTAGAGTGAGTGCAAAACTAGCTTATAACTTTAAGCCAAGCCAATGCACCCTTCCACCCACCCACTGATTCGATAGATATAGACAGATGCTCTATATCTATGCTACCCGTACCCAGTGTCAGAAGCTAGGGACATGGGGTATAGAAATGAATGGTCCATGCTTCCAGCGGTGTACTCATTAGTGGGGAAAACAAACTTGAACAATTAGAACAATTATAAAACAGTGTTACTAATAAATAGTGGTATGGACAGCATATTATGGGGGTCAGAAAGTTCATGCAACTCTTAGGAGGGTCAGAAGGGGAGGAATACATGAAGGCTTTTCAACGGAGATCACAGTTGTCCTAGGTATTTAAGGATGATAGGAGTCATGGGTTGAGAGAAGGAAAGGCCTTTTAGACACACTGGTCCCTGATTCGCCTGCCCCTCTGTAGTGCTGAGCTACTTTGCTCCTGCGTGGCTAAAGGCTTTACAAATCCCTTGTGCTGGGGCTGGAGGCTACTCCTAGGAGGACCCCTCCCCTTGGGGGGGGGGCTGCAGGAGGGCAGGCACAAAGAGTGAGGGAGGAAGGGAGAAGGGAGAGAGCCCCCAGGCCTGAGTCACTTTGTAAAGCACTGCACAGAGACGCTGCCCCTCTCTGCAGAGCACCGTTTGGAAACTCATGTCAAGTGCTGTGCGTGCACTGTAGATCAGCTTGTCTGTCATTGACAGTAATTTGCATTCAAGCTTGTTTAGGGACATACTCCCTAGTCCCTGGGAAGCCCCAAGGACCGATGTTACCAACTGGCTCACCATCACCTTTTTATCAGGGTGTGGTACCCTCCTCTGACCCTGCTGGCCCAGTTCTAGGAGTTACAGCTGTCAGGCCTCTGAGCCCTGCCCCCACCAGGAGCAGAGCTACCCTGGTGATGCAGCAGCCCCTGGACCCAAGGATCAAGGAATTGTGGTCATTTGTAAATTATCATCTGGTGCTATGTGCCCTGGTTTGCTAAAACCCACCAGCCTCCGAGTTACTTAATAGTTTTTCTTGAAATAATTTCACTTTTTAAGCTTAAATATAAGCATTTAAAAGGGAAACTGTATATCATTATCCTCAGGGGGTTATCACTCATCTTTTAAAAAATTCTTCACACTAGTAAATGCAATGTCAACAGATCTAACTAGGCCTCAAGTCCTCCTGACTGAGAGGCATTGAGGACCCCTCAGCATCTGACCTAATCAGAATCACTGAGAATTGGAAAGGGAGAAACGTTCCTGCTCTGTGGGCGGTGATTTTCTTTTTCTTTCTTCTTCTTCTTTTTTTTTTTAATTGAAGTATAGTTGATGTACAAAGTTGTGCTAATTTCTGCTGCACAGCAAAGTGGGCCAGTTATATACATAGATGCATTCTTTTTAATATTCTTTTCCATTATGGTTTATCCCAGGAGATTGGATATAGATGGCCATGATTTTCAATGAGTCTTCATCTTACTTAAAAAAAGCCTCCCCCATACCAACTTCGGGAGACCAGTTCAAGGCCATTACCCTCGTGACAGATGGGAAAACTGAGGCCCAGAGAGCGCAAGTGACTTGGAATGGAAGCTCCATGGAGGCAGGACCACCGTTAGCATTGGACTGTGTCCGTAGCTCGGCTCGCAGAATGAACGAATGCATAACCTCAGGCAGCCCTGAGTCAAGACTGAAACAAAAACCCAGGTTTCTTGACTCTGAGTGCCTTTTGCATTGCAGACTCTCCCACCTCGTCCCCGGCCTTCAACACCTCTCCTCTGCTTCCTCTTTCGGTTCTACTTGGGGAATTCCAGGCACTGTGCTTCTCGGGCTAGGTGGTGTGGTCCTGCCTGGACCTCACTCTTGTACCATGTCTCCAAGTGTCCCCCGTTGCTGACAGTCCAGTGTCTAGCTGGCCTGACGTGGGATGTGCAGGAGAGAGAAGGCCTCAGCAGTCCGCAGCTCCGAGCCCCACTCTAGGCCATCAGCCCTGCCTGGTCTGACCTGCCTGGGAGCCAAAAGTGTAGCACAGTGTGGGCTTGTCAGGCATGGAATGAGGGGCCCTGGTGGATGTGGGAGAGGCTGGGGAAGGGGGGTGGTTCCTATCCCTTCACTTTCCTTCCCGCCCTCGCTCTTCACTCTAACACTGATCTCTGCCCTGACCTGTGGGCTGGGTTCCATGCTCTCCTGAGCCAGTCTGCGTGAGGTAGCCGTTTTGTTGGCTTCTGTCTGGTCCACCCACCCACATTCACACACCTGTCCAGTCAGCGCTGAGACTTCAGTGATGCACAGGCCCTAGCCATTGCCCCCAAGTTGCTACCACGGTTGAAGGTGGGAAACAGACCCGTCCCCAGCTGACCCCTGTATTCTTTGGTCGGTGCTCCAAGGGGACTAGCGTGCAGGTATGAGAGCCCAGAGGAGGGGCACCCAGCTGGCCTTGAGGTCGGGATGGCTTCCTAGAGGAGTAAATGCCTAAGCTGGGCTCTGAAGGACAAGCGGGTTGAGGAGGGCCAAAGGAGGAGGGGCAGAGCTTCAGTCTGTGGACCGGCATGTGCAAAGGCCCTGGGGCAAAGGGGAAAGATGGGGCTCAAAGGAGAACACCTGGGGGGTCAGATGTATCCTGGGGGAAGCAAGGGGCCGCTGACAGTTTAGCAAATGCGACTTGTGGTGGGATTTGGGCACTAGGAAACGAGCTCTAGCTGTAGCATTATGCTACCATGGTGACTGTGGTCTCAGAGGCGGGCACCGCTGGAAAAACGCTCTGGGTAAACGAGTAAGAGAATAACCAGGAGAAGGGAGCCCGAAGCACCTCCTTTCCCCCACCCCACCCCAAGTCAACAGGGTCTCAGAATGGAGACTTTTCCAGATAGGGGACCAACTCATCTGCTGGTCCAATAGACAGGTTCCTATTCCCTGTGGCTGACAAAGCTGGAGGCCTGGTGTTCTGGGGTGACGTTGCTGCCCCTTGAAAGGCAGCTGCGTCCTCCCCGTCCCTCTGCCTCACGGTGTCACAGACCCAGGCCATGGTCTTCTGCCTGTCTCATCCCCCTAGTCCCTCTGAGTCACCCTGCCCAGAGCCCACGGGTGTCTGATCCGCTGCCTGCTGACTGATGGCCACCTCACGCCCCACCACACTCCCCCAGCAGCCCTGCCCTGTGGCTGGTGTCCCCCACATTGCCCCCATAGGCCCTCCTGTCCCCACCGTTGACTCATTCTGACTCATTCTGGGTCTCAGGCCTCCGCCTGGCCCCTCCAACTCCCCGCAGTCCAGAGTGGCCCCCAACCTCCGAGCCTCCCTCTCTGCAACGTCCCTAGGAGAGCTAGAGCAGGTGTGAGTTTAGGCTTACTGTGCGCCGTCTCTCATGGGTCTGTGCCTCAGTTTCCTCATCTGGAGCATGGGGGCAAAACCCAGATCTTCCCGTCCCACCCTCCGCCACGGTGGGCACAAACCCAGAAGAGCGGGCACCATTGCCTCCCCAAACCCCCGTTCCAGACATCGTGCTTCTGGGCCGCCCTGTCCGCAGGGAGGGGCAGCTTCCCCAGCGATCGTTGCCCTGTCCCGGCCCCGGGCGGCCCGAATCAGCAGCTCTCCGCCGCTGCGCGGTCCTCCGGCAGCACCTCGCCCCTCGGGCGGCCCCCGCGCCGAGCAGATGGCAGGGGGAGGCGAGCGGCCGCGTCAGCTGCTGTTATCTCTCGCTGATGACACGGAGTGTAAATTTTGTTGGCAACACTCCCTCCTGCCTCTGCATGCCACCAGCTTTAATCACTGTAATTGAGTTATAATGAATGACTGTGTGTTCGCATTGTCTGAGCCAGGCGCCACCCCAGCGAGCAGGCCCGCTGGGCCCGCCCGCCGGGGGAGGGCACCTAGCCCTGCCCCCAAGGGGCTCCCTCCCCACCCCCATCCCCGCCCCCACCCCCAGTACGGAAGCGGCTACGCATCGCAGCGGGCGGCCGGGTTGATTTTTCACTCTGTTATCGTTTTCAAATGACGAGTTCAGGAGCATTGTGGAATATTTGGAAAACTCAGGTCAAAAGAAAAGGAAAAGAAGAAAAGGAATTGGAATAGCTGAGATCCTGCCCCTCAGTGATACCCACCCCTGCTTAAATTTTGGTGAAGATTCTTTCAGACTCTTATGGGCAAATAGTTACATCTTCGGACCCGCTCCCCCATCACAGTGCGTTGACGTCTGTGGTGTTTTGTTACAAGCCTGGCCTCACTCGCCTTTACCAGCAACTGCAGGAGGTAGCGCCTTATTACCCCATTGCACAGAGGAGGCAACTGAGCCTCCGAGAACTTGAAGAACCTCCCGAGCTCAGGCAGCTAGTAAGTGGGTCGCCTTGTTTCAAACCCAGGTGTGTCTGCGTCTGTTGGCCCCCCTGCTAAGTATGCAAATAAAATGGATAGATTCTAAACATCCCTCTACACTTTCCCTAGTCCCTGGTGCCCAAGAGAAAAGCAAAACTGGCTCCATAACTTCAAAGATTTTTCTCATCCCAGCATGGTAGTGTTCAGCCAGGGAAAGTGAGTGCTGGGACCAGGCCTCTTCCGGGAAGGCAGCCCCCAAGACCCTGGTGGGGTCTGTTGGGACCTGTGACCTCCCAGACGCACATGGCCCTGTGGCTACTGCCCCTTCTGAGTTGGAGGCCGAGGCCGTAGGTGAGTCGAGACCCCCCATGTGTAAGTGAGAGTGAGGGGTGAAGGGAGACTTCCCAGGGTGTTCTGCTAATTCTGCTGGGTGGCCTCAGGGTCCCTCGCAGCAGGGTGGGTGGGCAACTGATGTGGCCCTGGGGTCTCCTGGCTCCCAGCGCTGAGCTGATACGAGTAGACCTCCCTGAGCCAGGGCGACACTGCCAGGAGTCACCAGCCCAGAGACCGAGTAGGTCAGGGTAGGAGGGTACTGGTCCCCCTGCTGGGCCACAGAGGGCTCTGACCCCCAGTGGGGAGGGGAGCAGGGCTAGAGTGTGACAGGCCCCTGGAAGTCAGGAGGTAGGGAGCTTATCCCAGCCCCATCCCTGACTTTCTGCATAACTTTGGCAGGTCTGGTCTGGCCAAATTTCCCCTCTGAGCCCCTGTTCTCTTGTCCAAAGTGATGAATTTGGGGGTCACCTGATTGCTTCTTCCACTCTTCCGGTAGCATCATTCATTTTTTGCCTGCATGATAATATATATTAATAATAATATTAAAATAAACATTATTTATAGCTAAGTATTTATACACAAATAATATTCATAGTACATAAATAATAATAAAAATGACTCCAGCTGCCATTTGTGGAGACTTGGTATGTGCTCAGCACTGTGCTTCTGTGCTCAGTTTTTTTTTCTTTTGAGACCGAGTATGGCGCATTGCTACACCAAGAAAATACAATTCATTCACAAAGAGCTGCTTAGGTGCCGTAAACTGTGCTGTAAAGCTGAGCTCTACAGAAGGCGCCAGCCCAGTCCTCGGCCTTGCATCCACCTTCACCTTTGGATCTGCATGGACGAGGTTTGTGCGTCTCCATGTCGGAGGCATCCCTCAAAGCAAGTCACAGGGATTGTTCTTCTTGGAGGATTTCTCGGTAAGGTATTTCAAGGGCCCTTTAGAGAACTGCTTCTCAGAGAAAACAATGATTACTTTCGTGAAGTGTGCTCCGTAAACAACATTCCCCAGGGGTGACGTTTTCCAGCTCCTTTCATGTCTTTTGATGATCGTTCAGGTTTCTAGGATCAAAAGTTCCTTCTCCCAATGGCCGGTGAGCCAGGAGGACCTCAGGTGCCAGCCTTCATGTTTTCGGATGCTCTGGGGGCACAAGGGACGCCAAGCACAGAGAGCGTACCAGGTCCTTTCGCTGTCACGTCAAATCCTTCCCGCAAGCCCAGTGCCAGCTGCATTTTACAGAAGAGGAATCTGAAGCACAGAGAGGTTAAGTACCTTGCCTGGGGCCACACAGCTGGGTGATGGTGCACTGTGATAGGCATGGGGCACGTGGTGGGTGGGGTGAACAAGACGCACACACAGTCTCTGTCTTTCAGAAACAGCCACGGGCCCGGACCCTTGACACACCTCAGGGCTCCCACTGACAGCTGCACTCGCTCCACTCATCACCCCTGCAGACACACCCCCTCACACGTGCACACACGAGTGAGTACACCCCCGACCCTGCAGCGTGGCGGCCCCCTCTCCATGCCCACTCTCTGGTGCTGGGCTTGCTCACCTGGACCTCGCTGGCGATCCCTCCGAGATGAAGGGAAGGGATTCTCCTGTCTCATGAGGAAGACCGTGTAGATCCCTGAGCTGTGGGGCTCCTGGAGACTAAGACACCTCCATAATGCAGGCGACTCGTAGGAGCCACTGCTGCTCAGCCAGCAGCTGCTCTGAAGCTGCTTCTAAGCGGGGCCTGCACAGACCTCCCTCTGCAGTCAAAGCGCGTGACGGGCCACCTGCCATCCCAGCCTGGGACCTCCCCTCTGGAGGCTCTGCTGCTTGCTCCAGTGCTGTGGGTGGGCTCTGCTCTGTGACGGCCCAGCCTGTCCTCCCTTAGTCCACACCCCCGGGGACTTATCTCCTTCCCTTTTGGCACCAAAGACTTCCCCCAGGGATGAGGGCTTTTAGCGGGACCTGTCAGAATCCTAAGTACCGTGACTTAGCCAAATGCTTGCTGGCCTCGAGTCTTTGAACCCCCTTAAGCTCTCCCCACGGGGGATGCAGGGGCGCTAGGGTTGGGCTGCTGACCACGGCGTCTTGCTGGTGCTTCAGGTGGCAGTGCAGTTGGCAGAGTGCTGGGCTTGGAGCCAGAGCTGGGTCTACCCTGGATCTGCCCCTGATACGCTGGTGATATTGGAGGAGTCCATATCTCCAATCCTTGGTTTCCTCATCTGTGACATGGGTCTAAACAGACCTACCTCTGCAGGTTGTGAAGTTTCAGAAGAGCGTACGTAAAAATGTGCTCTGTGAACAGTCCAGCATTGCCCCTGTGAGGATGACAGACCCTTACTAGGTGCCGAGGTGTATGGCCATGCCAAGCTGGCCCCAGCCACCCATGGGAGTTGGTGAGGTTCGTCTTCCAGGCCTGAGCTCGGCCACTCTTTTGTGCCTCATCCTGGCTTCCAGGCCTGTGCCTCCCGCCCATCCAGGGGCCGTGATGCTGTGGGGCTGCCTTTTGTAAGAGAAGACACTCAGCTCGAAACCTTTTCTTTTAAAAAGAGATGCCTGGAGAGAGCAGTGTGTAAGTCCCAGGGGTGCCTGCAGTGGTGGCGTTTCAGCACCCTGGCTCCTGCCTGAAGGAAGGGGTTTGGGGCTGGAGATAGAGAGTCCTCTTTGGGTGTCTCACATGACACATGCTGAGTGACCAGCAGAAGTCTGTTGCTTTTTGAGGAGACGTGATGCTGGCATTTTACAGCCTGACCTGCCTGACATGCGGCCTGACTACCTGCCTGGTTTTCACGGAATCATTACCTGCTGGAGCTAAAAGAGACCTCCGAGAGTCCCTTCACTTCTGCCAAGTGGCAGGCTTTCATCCTCACGGCTACCCTCAAGGTGTTAGCTGTGCCCCTGTTTTATAGTCAGTGGAGTTGGGACACAGATTAATTGGTAGGCGGCCAAGGTCACAGAGCAGGGTCTGAGTGAGACTCCAAGTGCGCGGCTTGTCTGGCCCCTCCTCTGTGCTGCTTCTGGAGGATTCTGGGAAGCTCATCTCTCCTGGCCCTTGGCCAGCAGGGCTCCGAGCGGCCGCTGTGCTGTTGTGGGTCCACCCGACCTGGGCTCAGCTGTGCAGTTGTGACAGCTGCCATCCCACGCAGCCTGTCCTGGCCGGCTGGGTGCCACCGGCAGCCTCACTCAGGGGGTGGGGAGGCCAGGGCGCCACGATGGTGCCCCTTTAGGAGAAACTGGTGGGTGAAGGGAAGCAGACGTGAGTCTGGGGAAAGGTAGCCCAGAAGCGAAGGCAAATCAGGCCCAGGAGACAAGGGCCCTTGATTTCAGGAAGGCGGAGTGCACGACCAGCCCAAGGAAGAGCACCGACGACAGTGTGAGCACCCAGGAAAAGGGGCCAGAGGCTCCCACAATGAAACGTAGATGACTCCTTAGCCAGGGGTGCGGCTCCTCAGGGGTCTAGTAGGGGCTCAGTCTGGCCGGAAGGCTTGGAGGGCAGGTGAACTCCAGCGCAGGCCAAGCCCAGGTGAGCGAGGCAGCTGGAGAGCCCTGGAGGACAAGAGAGCTTCCTTCTAGCCTGTTTGGAGGAAGGAGGGCCCAGAAACAAAGGACCCCTGCTTTGGCAGGCAGTGAACCAGAGGCCTGGGACCCTGCCAAGGATCTCAACCTGGAAAGGGCGTCACAGTCCGGGCAGAGCAGGTGGGAGCGGCCGACGCTTGGGACGGATGGCCTACAGACCTGGCTGTGAGCCTGGGCTCTTCTAGTTACTAACTTTGCACACCCTGGGCAGCGTAGTAGAGTGGTCAAGAATGTGGACTCTACAGCCAGACCTCCCGAGTTCAGGCTGTGGCTTTGCCAGTGATCAGCTGGGGGACCCTGGGTAAGGCGCTTAGCCTCTCCACGCCTCAGTTTCCTCCTTTTTGTAAAATCGGGGTCATGACAGTATGAGACCAAGTTAGTGAAAACATGCAAAGTACTTAGAACAGTTCCTGGCTCCTACTAATTAATCAGTGAAAATGAATGATCACTTCAGTGGCCTAACTTCTCAAATGTAAAGTAGGGCAATAAGCTTTCAGGAGGATTCCTAACACTAACATTTGCTTCATGATGACCTGTGCTATATACGTCATGCCTGTCAGAGGAGTTGTTACTACGGTGGGTGTGATTGCAGCCTCTGGACCTGACGCCTCTGTCCAGTCTGGCTGCATCACCGATCAGCGGTGTGACCTTGGACAGGTTGCTTAACCTCTCTGTGCTTCAACTGCCTCCCCTGTAGAATAAACAATAACACTCATCCCATAGAGCTATCGGGAGGATGAAATGAGTTAATACGTATACAGCATTTGGCATACCATCTTGCACATATTACATGCTCAATAAATGATGACAAAGAGGAGAAGATACGGAGGCAGCTGCCCTCCTGGTCTCCAGGCCTCCGAGCGGCCTCCACAGGGCCCTAGAGGACCTCCTGGCTATGAGTAAAGAGCCCTGAGTTCTTCAGGGGTCAGGGACACCAGCCTCTCTCTGTCACGGTTCCTTCCCTGATGACGTGGTCCAATTCTTGCTCCAGCCACCAGAACCCAGATGGTCAGTTTTCAGAGGGGGACGGTGACCTTCATGGAGGTAGGGACCATGTGTCACTCATCTCGCATCCCTAGTGCCCGGTGTGCGGTCCAGGGATGCAGGCTGGGCGGAGATGGGAAGGTGCGGACTCGTCCCTGGCTGGGGATTTTGCATATCAGCCTCCTGACTTCTCTCAGCAGCCCTGCGAGGGCAGCGTTTCTGCTCACCCGACAGGCGCCGAAGGTTGGCTGACTGTGCTGTCCTGCCCTTCACCTGAACCTTGCTGCCTCTTAGGGGGAGGCAGCTTCTGGGACAGGCTGGTGGAGCCCTGTTGAAGCGAGAAGGCACCAGCTGACGGTCAGGAGGGGCTGGTGGAGGCAGAAGGTTGAAGGGTATCAGGTGGGGGCCCTCAGGGGGCACCAGAGCCTCGTGGGCCCCTGCCCCCCACCCAGCTGAGCTGCTGAAGCAGAGGCCTTCTCTGTGGGCCCAGCCCTGTGTCCCCAGCTGCGATGGTCCCCACACCCTGCCTCACTCACCAGTAGTCTTTTTGTCTTATGGGAGGTTAATAAATTTCAGGTCCTTAGAATTCCTTGATGATCCAAATTAGGTGTTCCATCAGCCAGTTCCTTCGTGTTTTCTCATTTACCCATAGATACACGTCCTTAGGATCGAAAAGTGAGAAGAATTAGCAACATCAATTTAAAAAATCATTTGACTTTTAAAAAAGTAATTAATGAATGCAGAGAGAGAGATGGACCAAAGCTGAAATCGGGGTGTGGGGTGGAGGCGGGCTTTGGGGGGAACCCTGGTGAGTCCTGTCAGCAGATCCTCCAGTCTCTGAATCCCGGCCACGGGCGGAGCCTGCTCCTGGGGTCTCTTCCAGGTGCCACTTGGAGAACGCCGTGGGTTTGTTGATCAGGCTGTGGCTTCCCTGCCGGAGAGAGCAAGAAGCACACGCCTGAGCAGAAATCCGGGGTGAGGGACTTCCCTGGCGATCCAGTGGTTAAGAATCTGTGCTTCCACTGCAGGGGGCACGGGTTCGATCCCTGATGGGGGGCTGGGATCCCACATGCCTCACGGCCCCCCCAAAAAAACCCAAAACATAGAACAAAGGCAATATTGTAGCAAATTCAATAAAGACTTAAAAAAAAAAGGTCCACATCAAAAACATCTTTAAAAAAGAATAATTAATTAATTTAATTAAATAAAAGAAATCCTGGGTGAGAAATCAGTGCCGGTGGGCTGGGCCTCAGGGTCTAGGTGGAGCCTCTTAGTTTTTCAGGATCAGAGACTCCAGAGGAGGCCCAACCAGACAGCGGGGAGAATGGGGAGGAGGGGGCAGGGAGGGGGGCCCAAGTCCCTCCCAGAGAAGCCTTCTCCTTCCCTTCCTTGGCTGTCAGCGTCCCGTCCCCCTACAGGCAAGAAACAATTTTAAGTAAAAACTTCCAGATGTGCAGAATTCTTCTATTTTACGATGCCCTTTGACTTCCTTTGCTTACTTGATCTGCAGGGCTTTGTGGCGGGACATCTCTCTGTTTGACAATGGGGGAACCTGGGGCTCAGAGAGAGCGAATGATTGACTCAAGGCCACACAGCTGGCCAGGGGAAGCCAGAGGACTCCATCCCAGGTCTTGCTCTTGTCTCCCTACCCAGCTAGGTCCTGGGACCAGGCCCCTGTCCAGGTCTTCAGCCCTGACTGGCACCCAACAGTGTAGCAAGAGTTTTCCAGCAGCTTCTGCAAGCCCCTTCCCTAACGGGGACTGCGAAGGAGGACTTGATCTCTAAGCCAGGGAGCCAAAAGTTCTGGCTAGAGAAACTCTAGAATGAAGGGCTCCGGCGGCTGCCGAGAAGGCCAGATTCCTTGCACGATGCTGTCAGCCGCTTGCCCCGTGGCCCCTGGTGCTTACAGATGCAGGCTATACTCAAGAGCCCTGACCGCGTCCCACAAAGCCCTACGAGACCTGGCCTCGGGCTGCTTCTCCAGCCTCATTTTACCCATTCTTCTCTTTGCTGGCCCAGTTCTGCCACGCTGACTTCCTAGTGCCGCCGAGCCTGCTCCGGCCTCGGGGCTTCTATCCGCTCTGATTGCTCTTCCCAGACAGTGGCTCAGCTCAGCCCTCCGATCTCTGCTCCCTTGGTCCCGCCCTCCCCTCACCACCCGTCACCCCAGCGGCTCTTGCTTCTTCCCCATCATCTTCCTCATCGCCGGACGTTGCTGTTTTGTCCACGGTTGTCTGTCTCCCCTGCAAGCGCCGGAGGGCAGAAGCTCTGTTTTGTTCTCTGCTGTAGCCCCAGTGCCTGGACCAGGGCCTGGAACAGGATAAAAATTTAAAGAATGAATACATGGCCCGAAGGCCAATTTCCCCTTAAGATGTCAGCTGTGCCATTTCTCCAAGGAGTGAATTAGGCAGGGGTGGTGGGGGCGGCGCAGGCAGGCAGGGGAGAATGACAGAGCTACATTATCAGGGACTGTGTTTGCAGTGGCAGCTGCTCCTGTCTGGGCACCCTTTGTGTCTCAGCCATGCGGGACACAGCTCAGCTCAACTTACCAACTACATGCCGCCCCCGCCACCCCTCCTATCCCCCCTGCTGCCGCGGTGTCCCTAGGTCAGGCTCTTAGCCCAGGTCACGCCACAGCCGAATGGATCTCCCCTCCAATCTGCCACCCACACTGCAGCCAGACCTTGCCATCTGGGGCCCTGATCCTGCCATCCTGTGTCCAGGGCAGCGGGTCCTAAATGCCTGTCCCCAAACTGGCTTTGGAGTCAGTTCTGAGCTCAAATCCTGCTCCCTCAGTACCAGCTGGGTGGCCTTGGGAAAGTCCCTGAACCTCTCTGAGCCTCATCGTCTATCCACCCGATGCAGGAGAGAGAGCGCAACTGTCCTTGGGCCCACACTGAGCACCATCATCATTACCTCGACTGTCTGCAAAATGGGGATAAAGATGCCAGCCTCGCAGGATTGTTGAAAGAGTAAATGAGTTCAAGTGTTTGAACTGGGCCTGCCACATAGGGGTGTCCAGATAATAGCAACTTCGCCTTTCTCCCAGAACCGTTTGACGGTAAACCCACTCAGTGTAGAGAGAAGAGGGGGAGGAAGGGGCTGCTGGAAGGCCGGTAGGAGGCGCTGAGTGTCATTTACTAACCCACGTGGTTTGAGGCCAGCTCTGAGGATCCATCCCAAGGACAGCCAAGGCAAAACGGTCCATTTGCAGAGAGTCCTCCAGAACCCCCTTCCTGTCCACCCTACTCCTGGCCCGCGCTCTAGCTCAGGTTGCGCGTTCGCCCCTCCCGTTGCCTCTCACAGGTTTGTTTTCCTGACTATTTGAGCAGACTCCCACCTAACAACGGGCAGCTGACCGCACAGACCTCCACCTCCTTGACTAGCGGATCTCAGTGGGAGAAGGGGAGAGGCAGGTGGGAGAGCCGCCAGAGGGAGTCGGCTCGGCCTGCGTTCTCGGCTCAAGAGAGCTGGCTTTTTCTGGCTTAGGGGTTCGTCTCCTCCAGTGCAAGGAGGGCCTTGAGCCCTGGCCCCAGGGTAACCGATGCTGTGTGGTGGTGGCATCTACTAGCTCCCTCACTGATACAGGTAGGTCTCTGGGCCCAGCCTGCCTGCTAACCCCTGCAGGCGTGAGGGGAGGGCGGCTCAGGAGTTCCCCATCCGGACCCGCTGGGTGGGGTCTGCGTGTCCCTTTGCATCTCTATCTTCCCGTGTGCCCCGGGTCAGCCTGCTTGTGTGCAGTGTCGTGCCTGGTGTGTCTGTACGTTTGTGAGTGTGTGTTGATATGTGTCCGGCAGTGTAATATCTCCAGGTGTAGGTTTGGGCCTGGCATATCTGAGTGTGTGTGTGTGTGTGTGTGCGCGCGTGTGTATGCCTTCATGCCTGGATTGCACTCATGAGAGTCTATCTCTGGGTGGGCGGGCTTTCTTTCATGTCTGTCACGTTAAAATCAACGTCACCCAGCCCTGCTGAGCACGTAAACTCGGTAGCACGTTCGCAGGAGCCGTTGGAAAGCAAAGGCAAGCAAAGGTCTTTCCTCTTTAAAGGTAAATTCCAGGGGGAAGAACACTACAGAGGAATGGTCCCGGAGATAGCTGGCTGGTGGCCAATTCGTCTTGTAAAAAAGATCCCTGCTGCCTGTGGAGCCAAGATGAAACAATTCTTTGGAATTAACCAAGCTAATTTTGACGAGCAAACATTTTGCTACAATGAAAGTTTTTATTGTAGCACATAAAAGTCAAAACAACAACCAGTCCCCTTGTGGGAAACAGGCGGGCCCGGAAGAAGAAAACCAGCGCGCACACAAGCTCTAACTAATCATTGTGAAATCAGAAGTGCTCAGCGGTGCCAAATTAAAAGTGACTAAAAATACCCGTGGAGAGGGGCGGTTCAGGGCAGCCCCCAGAAGCTGTTGATTCCTTGGCTGCCTGAAGGAATCTGAAACCCCCAAGCTCTTCAAGCACAGGCCATTATGTTCCAGGGACGAGTAAGACCAGAGGGAAAAGGTATCGCCAGCTTTTAGAACGTTCCTCAGGCCTGGGTCAAGGTGGCAGCACCTGGCAGGAGTGCGGAAGAAAGCTGCCATTTCTCTGGTGCCTGGTGGCTCTCTGGAGCCAACCCCGACTGTCCCTTTTACCCTCCGGCATGGGGCCACCTCTGTGCCTTTGTTCACGCCGGGCTCCCTTTAACGCTCTTCCCCGCCCTCCCAGGCAAGGTCAAGTCCCAGTTCTTCCAGGCAGTCTTTTTCAAACTGTTTGATGGTGTGGGCTCCCCCTGAGGGTCACATGACCACTGTACTTCTTGGGGTGCCCCATAATGGATACCCCAGATTTTGGTGGAAGAAGCTCCCTTTGGTGGATAAAGGCTTATGCTGAGCATGGGGTGGGTTTGCGGCAATGAGGGGGTGAAACTGACCTGGGGTAGCTGTCCTTACAGAGCGTGTGGTTGGCACTGAATGATGTCATGTCAAACCAGGAAGCATTTCCTTAACTCCTCCTGGGCACTCAGGACTGCGTTGGGCATGGGATGGGCACCTGTTTGTAAGACACAGTCTTGCCCACCAATTGCTCACACTCAGTTGGCAGGAAGGGTACATGTGCACATAATTAGCTTTAAAAACTTTGCTCATGATAAGAATTGGGCAAACATAGCCTGTGAGAGGGCCAGGTCTGCTTGGAACAGTCAGAGCAGGCTGCCTGGAGGAAGGCACACTTGAACTGGCCTTGAAGGACCCAGACTGGAGGAAGCAGAAGATGTGTTCTTTCTGGGGTCATTCACTGCTTCTGGGGTGACCATCCCAGATCGTTAAAGACAACACAAGCCTTTGAAGGGCAGGACTGGTTTCATTCTTCACAGGCCCAATCCCGTCATCTCTATTCTTTTCAACTCCAAAACACATCATTGGTCCTACAGGACACATTCTAACATGGATACTCACTGAATACTTGGAAATGGGGTAATTTAGAGATAGCTCTAGGAGAGGAGTAGAAATCGCCTTTTTCTCTGATGTCCTTTCAGTGGAACCCAACTCTCTCTGAGGCAGGACTGTGAGGTGTTTTGGAGCCCAGGTGTGGGAATCAGATGGATCCTGTTTCTTCTACTTGCTAGTGGTGGATATATAAAGTGGGAAAATTCAGTATTTTCTCTAAACCTCAGCTTCCTTACGTATAAAACAGATCTCAGAGTGTCTACTTCATAAAGAAGATCCTATTATTATCATCATCATTATTATTATTACTGTTTTCCCTTTTATCAGTTAGGATGATCCTGGCTGCAAGTAACAAGACATCAGGTAATGGTATCATCAATACGTACATGTATAATCTTATTCAACAAGATGGGTGGTTCCAAGGATAGTGTAGCAACTCAACAGAGTCAGCGAGGGTCCAGGTTCTCTCTATCTTCCTGCTCCACCATCTTCAGCAGATGTCGCCTCATGGTCACAAAAGAGTTGCCACGGTTCCAGGCATCATATATTCACCCAAGAACATTGTCAGCAGAAAGGAAGGTGGAGGTGCGAGAGGGAGAGCAAAAGGGCTCCTTTCTCGTGTGCCTCTTTATTCGGGGAGAGAACTTTTCCTCAGAGGCTTCCTCCCCTTGTGTTGGTTGGAACTGGGTCATTTGGCCACTCAGCAGCCAATCACTGGCAGAAGAAAAGGATTACCATGACTGATATGTCACTTGGGGCTGGGCATGCCAATATCTGAACACAAATCGGAGAGAATATTGAGCAGGTAATCAGCAGTGTGTGCCATGGCCTGCGCCATCCAGGCTGTGCCTGGCACTGGGATGGGCACAGCAGGAATGCTGCCATACTGTGCAGAGCCCCACATCGGGCCAGGTCTTGAAAGAGGAGGGGGAAGTACTGCCGACGTCTCATCAGAACTTAGACAAAGTGTCAAGGGTCATACCTGGATGCTTTTAGAAAGGCAGAGAAGTCTCAGGAACACTAATCACCCCTCACCCAGCATCAAAAGTCCCCAACCCCACCGAGAACACATGGCATAAGGCATTGCGGCCAAGAGCCTGCAGAAGTGACTGGAGCCCCAGCTTGGCCTCAGGCATGCCATGTGACCCTAGGCGGGTCACCTGGTTTCTCTGGGTTTCAGTGCCCTCCTCTGAAGAGCACGTTAACTTGCTTTGTGGATGCCGTAAGGCTGGTGAAGACCTGCCATATACAGGGACTCAACAGGGAAGTTATGACGCAGGTCAAGGTGAAGGGGCGATTCCTTAGCAGTAAATAGGTGGTGGGGCCATGTGTGCTTTAAGGCTTCTTCCAGCTTGGATGTGCTTAGATCCCGTGCCCTGTAAAGTAATGAAGGCGCGGCTGCCTGGGTTCAAATTCAAGCTCCCTCATTTGCAAGCTGTGTGACCTTTAGCCATATTGCTTAACCTCTCTGAGCCTCAGTTTTCTCATCTATAGCAATAGAGATAATGATAAGATTGTAGTGAGGGGCCACCAAAATAATGCTTGTGAAGTACTTGACAAGACCTGGCACATTGGTAAGTGCTGGACAGTCAGGAACTATTGTTAATATATTGTTTTGTGTCATTCTCACAGCAACTTAATGAGTTAGTGATTATTATCCCATTCATTACCCTCATTTTACAGGTGAGGCTCTGAACGGCCAGAGGACTTGTTCAAGGTCCTTCAGCCAGTAAGTGCAAGGGAAGAATTAGAATCTAGGTCTTCTGACCGCCAACCCCATGTCCCGTCTGCTGCACTGCATTCCAGCCTGGAGGAGAAAATGCGGCAAAGAGGGAGTGAATACCCAGATATGGGGGAAAATATACAGTCTGCCTGTGCGAAGGCCCCAACAAGATTGTAAGTAATGAAAAATAACTTGTCTTTTACATATATTATTTTAATCCTTAAATGACTCCAAAATAGAATTGTTCCTTATCTCCCTTTTACTAATGACAACATGATATTCCAAGAGCTTAAGAAATGTGCCCCAATCTGTCAGGCTCCAGATCCTGGATCCTTTCCACTGAGAGGGCTGCATAGGTCAGGCCAGCCCTGGACTCACGGGGTCCCTGCTGCCGCCCGGCCTCCACACACCGGAGATCTCCTTCCTCACCGGTCATTCCCAGGTCCCGAGGGCACTCAAGCCCGCACCCCACTCCTGTTGCCCTGAAAGCCTCAGGGAGACCAGCCGCCCCCTCCCTTGGCCATTGGTCCAGAGGCCACCAGGTCCCTGTCCCAGCAGGAACCACTTCCCTCTATGTGCCACCTCCTGCCGCAGAGCCAGCTGCTGGTCACACCAGTGTGGAGGACGGCCCCTGGGGTGTGTCACTTCCCCAACCTCTCCTCGCAGCAGAAACCTCTGAATACCCTCAACACAGAAGTTAGGGATCTCATGCTGGCAACAGCAGGTACCGGTGGCGAGTGGGGAAGACATCTGGGGACAGGAGTGGTTGAGCCCTCCTTAGGCTGTGCGCGGGAATCATCTGGCCTGGGCGCCGATGCTATCTTTTTGTTGTTGTTGTTGTACACGGGCCTCTCACTGCCGCGGCCTCTCCCGTTGCGGAGCACAGGCTCCGGACGCGCAGGCTCAGCGGCCATGGCTCACGGGCCCAGGCGCTCCGCGGCATGTGGGATCTTCCCGGACCTGGACACGAACCCGTGTCCCCTGCATGGGCAGGCGGACTCTCAACCACTGCGCCACCAGGGAAGCCCCCGATGCTATTTTTTGCTGAGTACTTTCACCTGCATTCCCGTCTATGCTTCCAACCACCCTGCACCCCAAGGCTTGGCGGGTCCTGCAGGCCCGCTTGCCAGATGAGGAAAGCAGGGCTCACCTGTGCCCGAATGGCACAGCTGGGCAGAGGCAGTGCCCCCAGGCTCCGGCCTGGAGCACTTTCAGCAACCAGGGTCTCTCTCCAGGTAACCATGGGGTGAGCTCTGGATCTCAGCCCCAAGGTGTTGGGAGGTCACCTGGATCTCAGGGGGCTATGCTTGTTCCTCCTCACGCTCGAATCCTGTGCGTGATGAAATTCCCAGAGGGCAGAAGGCCCTGGCTGGCCTGGGGGTCCTGCCCAGCGTGGGCAGTGGGGAACAGGGGTCACTGGCTGGGGAACAGCTTCAGGGAGCCTAGAGTTCTCAGAAAAGCTGGCCCGGCCTCTCAAGCCAGCAGAACAGGCTAAATTGCGTTGGGCCTAGCATTTTGTAGCAGGTGAAGAAGCAAAGCAGAAGTCTGCTTCAGCCGACAAGACCTGGAGCCACAAACCAGCTCAGAAGTTCCTCCTCTTTTCAGCCTTGGGGTGCGGGTGTGGCATTGTGGAGGCCTGGGCCTTGTGACCTGGAGTAGCCATTTACCCACCCTGGGTCCTGTCTGTAAAGGGAGGAAACTTGTATCCCCGGGGTCCCTGCCTCACTTCTACAGCCCTTTCTGTCCCCCCACCCCAGGAGCTGCCCACTTGGTCTCTCTCTCTGGACACACACGGATGTAAACAGACACACGAGGCACACATCGACACAGACATGCACACAGACACACACACACCCAGACACGTGGATTTACGTACATGCAAACATAGACACACACGGGCACACACACAGCCTCACATTCACAAACACAGACTCACACCCACACGCAGACAATACTTCTTGTGTCACAACTGCTCTCTACACTCAGACATCGTAGAGCTGACCCTCGCGGCCTGCTTCAGTGATTCTCAAACTTGGCGCACATTAGAATCCTCTGGGGAGTTTTTAACAAATCCCATATGCCCAGGCGACACCCTAGAAGAATCCCCTTGCCATCGCTATGGGCCAGCTCCAAGGCATCTTATTTTTAAGAGCCCCCAGGTGACTCCAGTGTGCACCCAGGGTTGACAACTAGTGGCTCTCAATTTATTTCATCACCCGGCAAGGAACCCCAGAGAGTGAATTCAGGGGGCACCCCGGGATCAGATACAGCATCCACGTTTCCAGGCCCAGCTCGTCTCCCTCCAGCTTGTCTAATAAGGCCTTGATCCTAAACTGCCCCCAGTAAGGGACAGGATGAGTAACCATGAACCAAGCTTCTGCCACTTTGAGGAGATAGCTGAGCTAGACTCACTGCCTTCCATGCAAATGTTGAGGAGAGGTGTTTCTCAGACTGGGGGAGCCCACCTGTATCACAGTTCCCCAGAGCCTACGGATATGCAGATTCCCAGGCCCCGGCCCTACCAGCTGAGTCCCAGTCTCTGAGGGCTGTGCTTGGGGCTTCCTGGTATGTGCACCATGGCTGGTCTGCGCATCAGCAGACCAGGGTTCAGACCCGGCTCTGGCCCTGACCTGCTGGGTCACCTGAGTGGGTCTGGCCCCTCATCTGGGACCTTCTCATCTCGAGGGTCTCATGGGAATCGAGCACAGGGATGTCAGGGGAGAGGCTCTAGGACACTACATGAGTTGATTGCTTTATTATTCTGGTCGTTGCTTTCGTGCTTGTCATTTACTTCTGCCGGGCCTGCCATGGCCCTGATGACTCTGGTGAATAAACCTGGAGGTTTGAGAGCCCTGGAGATGCTGCAAGAAGAGTCCAGAGGTCGTCATGCACAGGGCAGGGGCATAGGGACGAGCCTGTGTCTTAGTAAATATCCTCGTGCCCAGCTGGCTCACCTCTTTGGCGGGGCAGTGAGCGAGGCCCTGTCTTCGTGGCGGGGATGTCCTGTGGTTCCCGTGAGCCTGGCCCTTAATGAAATCACAGCGCAGGGAGAGGAAGGTAGAAGAAACTGCATATAGCACTTGCTATGTACCAGGTAATCCACTGGGCATTTTACACGTATCGCTGCATAGAATTCTCATATCCAGTGTAATCCCCAAGAGAGGAGAGCTATGAAAACTCTAGAAGAGAGAATAGAAACTCAGAGTTGTGATCTGTCCAAAGGCACTCAGCAATGGCAGAGCTCAGGGAGGTCTATCTTCTGATCCCACGGTGTTCCCCTGTACCACTCTGTCCCTCCTGTGCCACCCTGTCCCCCTGAATCATGCAGTCCCACGCTGTCCCCCTATATTACCTATGTCCCCACTGTACCACTCTGTCCCCTGTGCTACTTTGTCCCCACGGTACCACCCTGTCCCCCTCTATCATCCTGTCCCCCTCTACCACACGGCCTTCCAGTACGCCAGGAGTGCAGGATTCCTGGGATACCTCTCATTTAATCTGGTGGAGGCATCCAGCTGCAGCCCAAGCCCTTGCAAGATCTTTGCCTTGTGATTTCTGGGGAATAACCCAGCCAGATCCCCTGGCCCAGTGTCGTCTTGGCTGCTACACGGGAAGGATGAGGACATCTGAATAGGTTTCTAACAACACAGGGTTTCAAAGAAAGATAAAGATCAAAGGTGAAGGAGGTAAAAGAAGCCAAAGTCAGATCACCCCTTGATTAAAGCAAGAGGAGCCAGTTCTCCGCAGGCTGAAGTCTGCAGGAGGCCTGCCCAGCCTCAAGAAACCTCTGTAGCCTGGAATCCCAGTGTCTTTCAGGTAGAGCTGTGGGACAGAGAGCGGACCAGAGACAGACAGATGGACAGAGACATGCAGGGCAGGGCAGGGGGGCCTGAAAGAGAGGGAGAGAGGAGGGGTAGCAATGAAGAGAGGGACAGAAGGGAGAGAGAGCAAGACACAGAGAGACAGCCAGGACAGAGCTGCACAGATAGAGAGAGAGGAAGGAGAGAGAAACAGAGACACACACACACACACACACACACACAGAGAAACAGAGAGAGAGACAGAGAGAAACAGACAGAAACAGAGATGAAAACAACAATAGAAAGCAAAACAAAGACACAGCCATAGCACCAAGTGAGGCAGTGAGGCAGTGAGGCGTGCAAAGAGAGTGTCAGCGGCCAACAGAGACCGGAACAGAGAGCGAGGGAGGCCGAGGGAGAGCCTGGGAGTAGCGGGACCACCACTAAGTGTCTTGTACTGGGGCAGGACTCCCCTGTGGGGCTGGCGCAGCTTGGGCCAGCGGCTTGGCCCCTTGGCCTGCCCTCCTTTCCTCCACGTGGAGGCTGGCCCGCTTTCTAGATGAAGGGCCCAGCCCGCCAGGCCTTCTGCTCCCTTTTCCTCAGATGTGGTCTTTGGAGAAAAAGGACTCCTCCTGCAGAGGCTGGGAAGCAACCCCCTCACGGAGGCTGGAGGGGGCTCCCCAGGCTGGGAGGCCTGCAGGGTCCTGGTTCCTCAGGCCCTGCAGTGGCCATGACCCCCACGTGCCCAGGCCCCTCCTGCACCCCGCCCCCTGCTTTCCTTTCTCCCCTCCTGCTGTGTGCGCCATGCCTTCAAAGCCCAACCCAGGCTCCTCTTCCTCCAAGAAGCCCACGGGGATCACCAGCCCCAGGGATTCCTCTGGATTTCTTTTGCCTGCCATGCACGTAGATTCTCTATTCCCATCCCTCCTTCTGGATGTAAAATCCTCTTCTCGGTCATCTCCTCCTCCCTCCCCACCCAGGCCTCAGGGCATGTACACAGAGAGGCACCCCCAAGTTCTGAAATGTGCTACTTTGATTCATCCTGTCCTTGCTACTTTTTCCAAATTCGCTCCTGTGAACGCTGGCACCTGGCCCTCAGTTTGGAGAGCCTGTCACAGAGGACACAGTGTGACCGTGGGCAGAGGGGAGTGGACGCTCAGGCCGGCAGCATGCCAGGCTCCCGGAGCTGGTCTGCGGCACACTCAGCCGGCTCCTGTTCCTGAACCTCACTCTAGACGAGGGCGGAGTGCCTGCACTGGGGGAGATGCGGAAGGGGTACCGGGGCCTGGCACCTCCTGGCCTGGCTCAGACCCGAAAACCCATCCCGAAGGGCCTAGCCTGCAACTTGGCCCTCACCTGCTCTCACTTCCCTTTCTCAGTGGGTCAGCACCTGCTGCACACCCCACACCCTCGCTCCCACACTTGCCAGCCACACCCTCTTCCTTTCCCCAGAGGCCTTCTTCTGAGCTGGTC
The DNA here is from genome assembly GCF_963455315.2 of Globicephala melas. Classification (NCBI taxonomy): domain Eukaryota; kingdom Metazoa; phylum Chordata; class Mammalia; order Artiodactyla; family Delphinidae; genus Globicephala; species Globicephala melas. The sequence goes on from NC_083315.2 coordinate 64,188,362, forward strand.
CTGCTTGGCCAAAGCAAGACACATGATCACTTAACTTCAGCGGGTGGGGCAACGCAAGTCTGCCACCCGCCCCAAAGGAGCAAGGGCTGGGACATGTCTGAGCAGCCCCGGTGACCTCCGTGTTCAGAGCTGTGGTCGCACCCGCCAGGCTGAAGCATCTTCAGGGCTGGGGCTGTACGCCCCAATCCTGGCACAGTGGGTGCAGGGGTACTTGTTGAGCAGGTGATATGGGCCCAAGCAAAAGGCAGAAGCCCTGACAGCTTTGAACTGCACTGCCCTCCTGCCATCATGAGGATGACGATGACAGGAAGATGATAAATACCAACGTCACTGAGTAAAGCACTTACATTCTCCCAGTTGATCCCGATAACAACCCAGGCAGGTACCTGGGACACCAGAGTCCAGTGACTTGTTCAAGGTCACACAGCTAGCGAGGGGAGAGGGGCCACAGTTGGACTCAGGTAGCCTATAACCGGAGGCTGAGCTCTTCAGGTGGCTGCTGGGTCCCTGAGCTAGAAGCCAGAGACATGAGTTCTGGTGGCTCCTCTGTGTGACCTTGGGTGAGTCCCATCTCCCCTCTGAGCCTCAGGCTCCTGGTCTGTATAATGAGGGTTTGAACTCTTTGGGTTCTATGTTCCCTTTCTCAGCTGACATGTCCTAATTCTAAGGGAATTAGGTCACATTCCTGTCTCCCCCAACCACCCCGGCCATGAGGACATTATGATGATTCAGAATCAAGCAACACTTAGAGGCAGGTCTCCTGCCTTCAAAGACCTTACAGTCCAGTGGGGGTGAGAAACAGCCATGTAACCTTCCATGCAGATTTGGGTTCCAGTTACTGTTCAGACAGTGGGGCTGAGGAAGCCCTGGTGGGGGCTGGAAGTCCTGGGGGAGGGGGAGGGAGGGGGCGGGCCTGAGGGAGGGAGCATTTGGCCATTCGGATGGGTTAGGAGAGGGATGGAATAGAGGTGGGGATGATGAGACTGCAGGGTGTGTGACAGCCTGTGAGGACCCGGCCAGCTGGCACGGAGAAAGCGATGACCTTCTAGCAGTTTCCCTCTCCAAGCCCCCCTCTTGTGAGCGAACGTCTTCAATTTATTAAGGGACCGATTTTTTTTTTTTTTTTTTTTTTTTTTTGCAGTACACGGGCCTCTCACTGTTGTGGCCTCTCCCGCTGCGGAGCACAGGCTCCGGAAGCGCAGGCTCAGCGGCCACGGCTCACGGGAAGGGACCGATTTTAAATCATCCTCCCTGTCTCCCTGCCCACCCTCCCTCCTCCACTGCCTGTATTTCCCCTGACAATAAATTTTGTTTTAATGACAGTTTAGAAAATGAGCAAATCTTTGGTGACACTTTTATCACCTCCAGAGTACTTTTAATAAGAGGTTTCAGTAGATGGTGTATTCTGGGAGTCAGGCAAGACAGTGGCTCCATCTCCCCAGGTGGAACCGCTTCCCCGTGTCCCAGCCCTGCAGCCCGAATGCCACCTCTCTCTGCCCTATTCCCTCTTCTGGAGGCAAGACTCCTGCCTAGGACCCCAGCTTCCCGGGTTCCAGCCCCATCCTGACAACCCACTCATGCTGCGGCCTCAGGCACAGCCCTTCACGCCTCCTTCTCTGTCAGTCTCATCCGTAAAATTTTGCCTAGGTGCAAAGGGTAATTAGCACAGACCTATTAATAATGTTTAAAAGGTACCACACCTAGTTACTCAGACTGGCAAATCAGGTCCAAGAATATGTCTCAAACTAAAAACAGAGCCAGCTGAACTGAATTTGCAAGCCTGGACTCCATTGATCACCCGGAAGTGTGCTCGCCCTGTGTTAGTGTCAGAAGCCGGAAGGTCCACATGGCACCTAAAACACGCTGCCGCCTCCAGGGGTTTTCAGCTGGGTTGCAGAAGCAAGAAAAACAGCCCAGAATGAGGTTGTGGCCGAAAGCAGGCCTTAGAGGGCTAAGGATGGGGTTCGGGTGGGGCAGGCTGAGGAGCCGCCCATGGTTACTGTGGAGGGAACTGATCCCCAGAAAGGAGAGACTGATCATGTGGGATCCGTCGGGAAGGCGGAGCCCTGGAGGGGCTTGTCACAGTTCAAGATGAGGGGAAGCCTGGACATGAGCCAAGAGCAAGACCTGGGAAGGAGGGACATTTAAAGGGAAATCAACAGGATTTGCGAGTTGGCTGGATACTGGACTTATGAGCGGCAGGGTTTAGGAGAATGGGAGTCCCCAAAGAAAGGCAACCCTGAGAGATCATTGAGTCAATCATTGGGTGACCTGTAAAATGATTCTGTCCACTTAAAAATATATGAAGGAAAAAAGTTTTGTTTTCTTTAAGAAACACATGGTTGAAGGCAATCAAGATGTAATTTGCTACTTTTACCAAAAATTTGTTTTATTGAAGTATGTTTGATTTACAGTGTTGTGTTAGTTTCTGGTGTACAGCAAAGTGACTCAGCTATACATATATATATATAAGAGTTTGCATCTGCTGATCCTAAACTCCCACTCCATCCCTCTGCCACCGTCCCCCTTAGCAACCACAAGTCATTCTCTATGTCTCTGAGTCTGTTTCTGTTTCGTAGACGAGTTCATTTGTGTCATATTTTAGATTCCACATGTAAGTGATATCATACGGTATTTGTCTTTCTCTTTTTGACTTCCTTCATTTAGTATGATAATCTCTAGGTGCATCCAAGTTGCCGCAAATGGCATTCTTTCCTTCTTTTTTATGGCTGAGTAGTATTCCATTGTATTTATACACCACATCTTTTTATCCATTCACCTGTCAGTGGCTATTTGGGTTGTTTCCATAGTGCTGCTATGAACATAGGGGTGCACGTATCTTTTTGAATTATAGTTTTGTCTCGATATATATCCAGGAGTGGGATTGCTGGATCATACAGTAGTTCAATTTTTAGTTTTTTGAGGAATCGCCATACTGTTTTCCATAGTGACTGCACCAACTTACATTCCCACCAACAGTGTAGGAGGGTTCCTTTTTCTCCACACCCTCTCCAGCATTTGTTATTTGTAGACTTTTAAAAATATATATATATTTATTTATTTGGTTGCACCAGGTCTTAGTTGTGGCATGCGGGCTCCATAGTCATGGCAGGCGGGCTCCCTAGTTGCGGCTCACAGGCTCTCCAGTTGTGGCATGCGAACTCTTAGTTGCTGCATGCACATGGGATCTGATTCCCTGACCAGGGATCAAACCCAGGCCCCCTGCATTGGGAGCACGGAGTCTTAACCACTGTGCCACCAGGGAAGTCCCTGTAGAGTTTTTAATGATGACCATTCTGATGGGTGTGAGGTGGTACCTCATTGTAGTTTTGATTTACATTTCTCTAATAATTCGCGATGTTGAGTCTCTTTTCATGTGCCTACTGGCCATCTCTATGTCTTCTTTGGAGAAACGTCTATTTAGGTCTGCTGCCCATTTTTTATTGGGTTGTTTGTTTTTTTGTTATTGAGCTGCTTATGCATTTTGGAAATTAATCCCTTGTCGGTCACATCATTTGCAAATACTTTCTCCCAGTCTGTAAGTTGTCTTTTCATTTTGTCTATGGTTTCCTTTGCTGTGCAAAAGCGTGTGAGTTTGATGAGGTCCCATTTGTTTATTTTTGCTTTTATTTCTATTGCCTTGGGAGACTGACCTAAGAAAACATAGGTATGATTTATGTCAGAGAATGTTTTGCCTATGTTCTCTTCTAGGATGTAATTTGTTTCTAATAATTATGGTTTATAAAAAATGGAAAGGGCTCTAAGTTAACTGAGTGAGAAAGTAACTTGGGTTTCAGAGATCCTGACATTTACTGAGAACCTATGATGGGCCATTCACTGTGCTTGGCACATTTAGAAGCTGATGCATTTAAAGAGTTTAGGACTGTGCCTGGCTTTGTAAAAGGGAGCTCTCCTGCCTCTCATCTTCGGTATTGGGAAGAAATCATTATGGCCATGGGTGACATACGAACACTTAGGGGGTGGGGAATAATTAAGTGCTTCTGGGCACTTCCCAGGTGCCAGGCACTGTTCTAAGTGCTTTGCATTTGTTTAAGCTCACAAAAATCCTAGAAGGTAGGTGCTATTATTATCAACCTCATATTATAGATGAGGAAGCAGAAGCACAGAGAGATTGAGTAACTCTCCCGTGGCCACACAGTAAGTACCAAGTCAGAGACTGAATCTCTAGCCTGGCTCCAGCGTCTGTGAATGTAGCCGGTCCCCAGGCTGCAGAATCTTGTCTATTTTTGACCTCAGAGGAGTCATGAGGACAAGAGGAGACTGGAGAAGACTCCAAAGGGTTCCCTGAGAACAGATCTCTCTGAGATCAGGGAAGGTCTTGAGGGGAATAGATGCAAAGTTGGGTTATTGATTTCCAACTACACAAAGATGCAGGAGAGAAAATTGAGGGTTTTTTTAAAAAAAAAAAAAAAGTTTATTTATTTATTTATGTATTTATTTTTGGCTGCATTGGGTCTTCGTTGCTGCATGTGGGCTTTCTCTAGTTGCGGCGAGCGGGGGCTACTCTTCGTTGTGGCACACGGGCTTCTCATTGCGGTGGCTTCTCTTGTCGAGGAGCACGGGCTCTAGGCACATGGGCTTCAGTAGCTGTGGCTCGCGGGCTCTAGAGCACAGGCTCAGTAGTTGTGGCGCACGGGCTTAGTTGCTCCCCGGCATGTGGGATCTTCCTGGACCAGGGCTCGAACCCGTGTCCTCTGCACTGGCAGGGGGACTCCTAACCACGGCACCACCAGGGAAGCCCCCGACTTGAGGGTCTTTCTCCAGGGGCTACAGGGAGAGGCCTGAGGCTATGTTTGTCTCATAAGGCTTTCATGGCACTGAAGTAGAACTGGTGTGAGGATACAGGTCTGGAGAGGGAAGACTCAATTCCATTTAAACTGGGACTGGAGACAGTTAAACTCTATGAGAGACAGTTCTTGTTCTCAGTTTGCTCTTTGGTTTTTTGCTGTAAGTGTGTTTGAAGATGCCTGGTCATTGGAGAGAGGAGGACACAGGAGTGAGAAGGAGTGAGAAGCTGAAGCTTTGCCACATGGTGTCTGTGGGATGGTGGGCAAACCACTGACCTCGCTGAACCCTGCTCTCCCTGTCTGCAAAATGCATGAGTCCCTATGTCAGAAGGTGGGGACCTGGGTACCATGTGTATTTAGCTCCTGGCCCAGATTTGGCCTTCCATATTCCATAATTGGTAGCTATTATTATTATTATGGCTATAACCATAGATCATTAATTTACAGTTTTAAAATGCTTCACCTATGTCATTTTGTACTTTTTTATTGAAGAATTAAATTTCTATGGGAAATCCTCCTAATTGGCTGGATTCAGTAGCACCCGCATTTCTCCAAAGTGTGCGTAACAGATAGGCCAGGACGGGTACTGCTTCTCTCTGGCGGCACCCACCCACCAAGGCACTTTATCTCCTACCACCTACCGAGTGTTGACGGTGGCAGGCACCGTCCTGTGTGCTTGGGGGACGGCACCTTCAATCCTGACAAGAACCCTGCAGGCCGGACCTTTCCCCCACCTGGCAGACGAGGAAGCCCGAGGCTCAGAGAGGTTAGGTGACTTGCCTCAGGTCACACAGCTGGGAAATGCTGAGCGGGGATTCAGAGCCAGGTGTGTCTCTCACGAAAGCTTATACCTCCTCCCAGATGGCGGATCTAGGGTTTAGGGAATTCTCTGGGATTGGAACTGGCCTTGCAATGATGGAGAGAGTGACCAGCTAAAGGCTGTTCTGTGGACAGTATGAATTCTCTGGGGATGGCTCTTCTGGGGCTGAGCAGCTTCAAGAAACCCTAAAGAAGCTCCAACTGGGAGGATGCCATCTCTACATGTCAGGTGTCCCCCACTGGCAAGGGAAGCTAATCCCTCTTCCGGAATCCCCACATGGCTCACCTCCCTGGCTCCCACCCTGGGTTCATCTGCCTGGTGTTCAAGGGATCAGATGTGATGCAGGGAATGAAGCTATAACAACCCCTTACATTTGTCCAGGGCTCTGTAATTGGCAGAGAACCCATCATCATGATGGCCATCCATCATGGCCTCTGAGCTAAGGGAGGTAGTATCCCTATAGATAAGAACAGGAGTTTTGAGGCACACTGACTTGGGCTGGAGTCTCCGTTCCACCCTTTACATGCTGTGTGACCTTGGGCAAGTCTCTCAACCTCTCTAAACCTTAGTTCCCTTACCTGAGAAATGGAGGAAATACCTACTGCATAAGAATTTTATGAGGGCTCATTGAGATTATGCATATACAATATATATGGTTATATTATGTATTTATATATAAAATCTCATTTAACTCTCACAATAGCCCACAAATAAATAATAAATATTGATACATAGCAATGCTTTAATAAATTAAGGGACTTCCCTGGTGGCACAGTGGCTAAGAATCCGCCTGTCGATGCAGGGGACAGGGGTTCGAGCCCTGGTCTGGGAGGATCCCACATGCCACGGAGCAGCTAAGCCCGTGCGCCACAACTACTGAGCCTGCACACCACAACTACTAAAGCCCGCGCGCCTAGAGCCCATGCTCTGCAACAAGAGAAGCCACCGCAGTGAGAAGACCTAGTACTGCAATGAAGAGTAGCCCCCGCTCGCCACAACTAGAGAAAGCCTGCACACAGCAACGAAGACCCAATGCAGCCAAAAATAAATAAATAAATAAAAATTTAAATAAATTAATTAATGTTAGCTAAGCACAGCCACACCCCCCAAAGGTAGATAATAAGAATTCTTACTTATGAAGCCAAGATCTTTTCATCATATTTTGTTATACTGCACCCTGACTGTCTGCTCACCCACCAGACTACAAGCTGCAGGGGAGGCCAGAGCCGTGTCTGTTTGCTGAACCCTCCACCCAAAGTGTTCAGCAGCGTGTCTGACACGTAGCAGGGGCTCAATACATCTTTGCTGTTGGATCAGCGATCTTGTTTAATCCTCATAGCAGCCCTTTGAAGTAAGAGAAATATCGTCCCCATTTTACAGATGAAGAAACAGAGGTCAAGAGAGATGAACAAGGTTACGCAGCTAGGAAGTGGTGGAACTGGAGTTCACATTCATGTTCCTGACTCACAAATCTGGACTGTGAACCATCAACCATCCTGCCAGAGAGAACGATTTCCTCTCGGCAGACAGAAGGCTGGGACCACGGCTCCCGGGCTGGCAGCCCTGAGCCCTCCCCATCACATTTGAGAGGGTGATGGGTGGTCCCCAGGCCCAGCCTCACAGCTTTCTGAAGAGCACCATTGGGCCATTGCCCAAGAGGCCCTGGGATAAGAGCTCGTGGACTGGGGGAACTAGTCCTGAGCCCACCGCGTACGTGTCCCAGTGGTAGGACTTAAACCAGATTGGGGACAGCACACGTTGAACGACCCCCTTCATTCCCCAAAGAAAACCCCGTGGGGCTGTTTCCTCCCCAGGAGGGAGCCCTGCCTTGCTGGGGTGCCATTCTCTTTGGGAGGAGGGACAGCTGTGGGCGTCAGTGAGTTGGGGGGCACTTGGGCCGCGGCCATTCTCCCCCCCTCCCCTGCAGCCTGGGGGACAGCGGTGACTGAAGGCTTTGAGAGGGGAGCCCTGAGAAGCAGCTTGCAGAGGCCTGTGCTGGGTGCGGGGGGGTTGCTTACAGATGGCTGGAGGAGCCTGTTTCCGAGGGCTCTGAGAGGGGGGCAGGGAGTCTCCTGGGGAGAGAAGCTGGTCACTCAGGCTCCATCCAGCTCACCTCGTTAACTCACAAATGTGCCCCATCCCTCGTGGGGTACCTGTTCCTCTTTCAAGGCCTCAGGAGACTGACTTCATTCACCAGCCTAGTGAGAGAAGGAGCTAGAATTTAAACTCAGGCCTGTGTGAGTCCAGGTCTGGTCTCTGGGCTTCCCGTACCTCACTCTGCGTATGTGCGGTCAGGCGGAAGTGAGGCTGTGTGGGTCAGGAGCCAGGGAGGCCTCTGCTGCCCGGGGACATCCCCTCACGGCTACCACCCGCTTTAGATCCCTGGGGAAAAGCAGGTGGGTGCCCCAGGGGATGGTGGTGGGAGGGGCATCACACAGGAGGAGAGAAGAGGCAGAAAGGAGGCCGGGTGCCACGGATGTCCTGCTCTCTTACCTGACACCTCAGTCTGGGCAAGCACGTTTTGGGTGGGTGCTGGGGAAGTGGAGGCTGGAAGGATGGGATCAGAGAGAGAGAGAGAGTGTGTGTGTGTGTGTGTGTGTGTGTGTGTGTGTGTGTGCGTGTGTGTGTGTGTAGCACACTGGATAAGTAGTCTGGAAACATGGCTTTATTCCCAGCCCTGATAGAAAGAGGGCAGGAGACCTTGGAATTCACTGTTCCCCTCTGTGCCTGTCTGTCACATCAGGAAGATGGCTTAGGTGCTGTCTGAGGCCCTCCCGCAGCCCCACCACCTTTCTCAATTTCTAACCTGAGCAAAGGCACAGATGCAGAAGCCTGACTGCCTGGGTCCAATTTGACTCTCCCCTTTAGCACCTGTGTGCTTATAAGCAAGTGAATCAACCTCTCTGGTCTCTCAGCCCTGACTACAAAACAGGGATAATCATGGCTCCTGATCTCATGGACTTGCTGTGAGGATTCAGTGAGTTAATCCATGCCAATCAGCAAATGCTCAGTAAATAGTTAACTACTGCTATCATTACTATCCAGATCCTTTATCCACAATCCTGAGCTCCCAAACACTCTGAACACCAAAAGCTTTTAAAAAATTCATTTGGAAACTATTTTTAGTCTTTATTTACCCATGGACTGTGAATATTCATTAGTTTTCCTGCAGAAATGTTAATGCATTTGATTACAGGGCCCTGTCCCAGATCATTGGAGTGATATGAAACAGGTAGTATTTCCACCATCTTCCCTTCCTAAATTCCAAAAAAAACGTTCTGGATCCTGAAATACATCTGGCCCTAAGGAATTTGGATAAGGGATTGTGGACCTGAGCTCTTTTTCAATTCTTCCAATAATCTTGGAAAGTAGATGAACTTTATTTCCGTTGTACAGATAGAGAGGCTTTGAGGAGTTAAAGCATTTGTCCTGGACGCCAGGGCTCATCAGCAGCAGAGCCAAGACTCAAGTCCCCGCCTCTGATTGCAGATCCCACACTGGTCCCCTCTGCAGCCCTCCTAGGCTGTCAGACCCCCGAGGCCCCTGAGGGCCTGCGTCTGGTTCAAATTTAAGTGCACACACCAGGCACTTAGGACTTGGCCAGTTCAAGTCTATTGAATGAACAAATGCATGCAAGAGCAGAAGACACGAGATTCTTCTCCTGGACGGACCAGCATCTCCCAAAGGAGACAAGGAGGAAAAAGATGAACTCAAGAACCATCCCCCAGGAGCCTGCGAAGCTGCCCTGCCATCTGTGCCGAAGGTAGAGTCACGGGCCTATGTTTGCCTCTGCCCGGACTCACTTGCCAAGGGACTCTGAGCAAGTCCCTTGACCTTTCTGAGCCTTGGTTTCCTCACCTGTGTAGTGAGGATGATAATTCTCAGACAGCCATGGTATGTGGCAGGGGATTGGGGCGTATTCAGTGAGGTGGCACAGGCCCTGATTGGTGCTTAAGAACAGCTGGAACTGACCAGCTTCCCTCCCCAGGGGACTTCCTGCCAGCTTCTCTGAGCCCTTGGGAAACAGGCTCCTCCAGCCACCTGTGAGCAAACCCCCAGCGCCCAGTACAGGCCTCAGCAAGATGCAGCTGAGGGCTCCCCTCCCAGAGCCTTCGTTCACCACCGTCCTCCAGGCTGCAGGGGGGCGGAGTCTGGCTGGGCCACTCCCCCAGCTCACCGAAGCCCACAGCTGTCCCTCCTCCTGAAGAGAAGGGCACCCCAGCAAGGCAGGGCTCTCTCCTAGGAGGAAATAGCCCCGCGGGGGTTTCCTTGGGGAACAAGGGGCGTTGTTCAGCGTGTGCTACCCCTGATCTGGTTTAAGTCTTACCTCCCTGGACAGGTATATGCTGGGCACAAAGCATCATTTGAAGGTTTCCTATTCAATACAGGAAACCCATTACTGCTGTGAGTCGGGCTTAGAATTCCTGATGCTTACCCCTCCCTGACTCTGCTCTTCCCATGTGCTGGGGTCCACAGTGCCCCCTCCCCTTGCCCAGACACCAGAACCTGGCCCCTCCTGACTAGCTTTATCCAGCTGTTGCGGCAAGACCCTCCCAGCCTCCCTTCTTCTCCCAATTCCACTGTTGAAATAAAACATCCATCATGCTTCATTTGCCTAATAAGCCGCAGTCTCCATTCTGCTGGGTGGTTAACCAGCTAGAGTACCACGTGCTCCCCATCACAGGCTCTTGGAGATCGCCACGGGCGGGGTGACTAGAGCAGCCCTGTGCTGGCCGAGGGCCTGCTTTCCTTCCTTTTGCTTTACACCCACCCCCATCTTTTTTTTTTTTAAATGAAAAATGACCCTGAGATTCCATTAAGTTCCCTGTGCAATAGCAATTATTCTGGAGAAATTGATGGTGACTCTGTTAATGACTGCTCGGGCGGATGTTAATGTACCAGGGGACAATATACACTGTCCTGCTTGCTGCAGCCAAAGCAGGGAAGGATTCCCGGGGAGGGCAGCAGGGACCTGGACGCAGGGTGGGCGGGGCATGGATCTATGGTGAGCGGGGTATCGATGCAAGGAAGGTAGGCCGAGTTTCATTAAGACAGTAATAATTTCTAGTACTTCTCAGAAAGGATTTCTCACCTGTTTGGGGTGTCTGGGAGGAGAGTGTTCGTTTCTGGGGTAACTCCCTGCTTTGGGAGTCCTGCCACCCTCCCACCTCCCCGCGGGAGGCAGCGCCAGGGCCATACTTCCTGCCCCTGCGCTTTATATCCCCGGAAGTGCCGTGCGCAGTCGGGAAAGAGCAGGAGATCCAATCACAGGCCAAGAGCCGACTCTGGCCTGCCTGTGGGTGTGGTCTGGGGCGTCTCTCAGCAACTTTTGGCGCCGCGGAAATGAGCACGGTCGCACGCTCTCCCACATCGCAGCGCGGAGGTCAGGGGCAGACCCGCCAGTGGCCTAGCCAGTACCCATCCCTTCTGCTCCCTCCTTGCTGGCAGAGCCAAGTGGGAGCATCTGCTCTAAGGGGCGGTGTGGGTCCCTCTCTGGCCCAAAGAGTAAAGAGAGCTTTGTTCAAGTCCACCGCCAGTGGTGGGCCAGAAGGGGCCCCGTGATACAGTTCTGGCCAGAACGCAGAGGCTCTGTGGGCGCTTCTGGGAATGGATCCCTTGCTCGTAAAAAACTGTGCGGAGAAGGGACTTCTTGCTTCCTGCGTCTGGACACGGCCCAGAGTGTTCTGAGACCCCAAGAACTATACAGGACACCTCTCGCCGCTTGGAGCTGTAGCAGCCATCTTGCAAGCATGGAGGGACCTGCCTGAGGACCAGGTGAGAGCAAGAGCTAGTGAGTCAGGCTTTTATTATCCTTCTAAATCAGCGGTCTCCAACCTTTTTGGCACCAGGGACCGGTTTCATGGAAGACAGTTTTTCCACGGATGGGGGTGGGAATGGGGATGCTTCAGGTGATAATGATAATGGGGAGCGATGGGAAGCAGCAGATGAAGCTTCGCTGGGGCTCGCCTTCCACTCACCTCCTGCTGTGCGGCCCGGTTCCTAACAGGGGGTTGGAGACCCCTGTTCTAAATGATCAGTAGAAGTGGGCCTGGGGTGCTCCAGAGGGAAACCTGCAGCTTCCCAGGCGCTGTCTCTGAGTACAGTGGAAGACAGAGCAGTTCTGAAGCCCAGGGAAGGATGTGACCACTCAGAACCTTTCAAGTGGAGTGATTTTTTTTTAATGGCAGGGATTAGAACCTGTTGTAATGTTTTTCTTAATTGATTCTTCTAATTGCAAATCAATAGAACTGATTTGCACCCTGACTGGGTTTGTTTTGTGGTGAAGCGACTGGGGGCCCTGAAGGACTCCCTGTGAGAAGAAGACTTCAGGTGAGGGGAAACCAGAAATTTCCAATCATCACTCGTGGGTGGCAGGAGGGGCAGGCACCGGGGACGGAGAGGGAACTGGTTCCTCTCCTCCCTTCTTACCCTTCAGCTCTCGCAAGGAGGCTGACGCTTGGTGAGTGAGGGGCAAATCCAGCAGGTGGAAAGGGCTGGCTGTCAAGCTGTCCCCTCCAGCCCCCGAGGGCTGTCTCTGGCTGGAAAGTTGGACCCCCAGTAGACACAGCCCTTTTCTCTGGACTTCTCTGAGCAGCCGTAAGATAGCCTGGAAACGTATGCATCTAGTCAGTACAGCATGAATATTTCCTGAGCACCTACTATGTTCCAGGCTCCAGATAGAGATTGGGGATTCAATGGTGGATAAGACAGCTATGGCATTGAATGACAGAATCAATCAGGATTCAGCCACCAAGGACTGAATCCTCTCTGACTATTTATGCAGAAAAGGACTTATTGCAGAGTATTAAATTACCTTTATTCTTTTTTAATTAAAAAAATTTTTAATTTATTATTTATAAATTAAAAATTTTTATTTATGTATTTTTATTATTTATTTTATTAAAAAAATTTTTTTAATGACCTTTAGAACTGCTGAAAGGTCTGGAGAAATAGGCATTAGGCTGAGTTCCCAGGAGTGACTCTTAAGAACCAGGCCTCTGAGAATGTCCCATTCAGGCCGTATCGGGGCAGTTGCTGCTACAGTCACATGTTCTAGGACCCCAGTGCCTCTGCAACAAAATGGGAGCCTCATGTTTGCCTCTCTCCCCTCTTGGCTCAGTTCTGAATTTGAGTTTCAGATGAGTCCATCGATTGGTAGAACCCAAATCAGTGTGGAACTCTAGCTGCAAGGGAGTCTGTGCATGTAGGTGTTTGTTCTCTAGGAAGGACCCCTTGGAGCAGGAGGTAGGAATAGATGGTGAGCAAACCTGCACTTTCAACACAGCAACTGATTACACAGTTTGTTAATAACTTTGTGGTTAGTGCCTTGCAGAAAAAGCAGGGGGAATTGTTAAAAGGAACTTGTCTAAATTCTTGGCAAGAATCAAAAGGAAACCATGACTGTAAAAGTGGATGGTGGTGGGGCTTCCCTGGTGGCGCAGTGGTTAGGAACCCGCCTGCCAATGCAGGGGACATGGGTTCGAGCCCTGGTCTGGGAGGATCCCACATGCCGTGGAGCAGCTGGGCCCGTGTGCCACAACTACTGAGCCTGTGCTCTGAAGGCCACGAGCCACGGCTACTGAGCCCACGTGCCACAACTGCTGAGGCCTGTGTGCTTGGAGCCTGTGCTCCGCAACAAGAGAAGCCACCACAATGAGAACCCTGAGCACCACAACAAAGAGTAGCCCCCGCTTACCACAAATAGAGAAAGTCCACGCGCAGCAGCGAAGACCCAATGCAACTAAAAATAAAAAATAAATAAATTAATTAATTAAAAAAAAAAAGTGGATGGTGGGACCATAAAGGACTCTCTGATGGTAGCAGCTTCCAGTCCCAAAGGCATGGCCCTCGTGTCTCCTGGAACTTAGCTGTGCTCCCTCACCTTCCTTGTCCCCAGGCCCACATGGTGGTCATCACTGTGTTCCTGATACACCCCAGCAAGATCCTGGCTATCTCTATCCCTCCTCAAACCACAAGCCCACCACTCTTGTTCAAGTGGTCCAGGTATCCTAGGGCCCACCCATTTCTCCCAAGCTCCCTGGACAGGAGGTGTGGTGGGCACAATGAATGACCCATCATCTTGGCTCAGCCACCAGCCCTGCCTGCCTTGGGAGGCCTCCATACTGACTCTTTCTGGTGTGAGGCCACCCTCCATGGTCAGGAGAATGACTCAGCCCACTGTAGAGCCACATTGTCCACACAACTTATCTCAGTATTTCTTGAAGGTTGGTCTAGGTCCCAAACAACACTGGATTCTTTTCCCCCAGCTTCATTGAGGTATGATTGACAAAATGTATATGTTTAACTTTTATTAATTTTTAAGGTGTACCACATGGTGTTTTGATATATGTATACATTGTGAAGTGATTACCACAATCAAGTTAATTAACATACCCACCACCTTACTTAGTGACCATTTGCGTGTGTGTGGGGAGAACATTTGGGATCTAGTCTCTTAGCACATTTCAAATATAAAGTATATTATTATTAACTATAGTCAACATGCTGTACATTAGGTCTTCAGAATGTATTCCTCTTATAACTGAAAGTTTTTACCTTTTGATTACCATCTCCCCTTTTTCCCCATCCTGAGAGGTTGCTCTGGTAATCATCATTCTACTCTCTGTTAACATGAGGTCAACTTTTTTTTTTTAGATTCCACGTATAAGTGGCTTATTTTACTTAATATAATGTCCTTTAGGTCCAGTCATGTTGTCTCAAATGGCAAGGTTTCCCGTTTTTTTGGCTGCGTTGTGAGGCATGCAGGATCTTAGCTCCCGTACCAGGGATCGAACCTTCACCCCTGAAGTGGAAGTGCGGAGTCTTAACCACTGGACTTCCAGGTAAGTCCCTTCCTTCTTTTTTTAAGGCTGAATAGTATTCTGTTGTCTGTATATACACCACATTTTCTTTATCCATCCATCTTTTTTTTTTTTTAATTTATTTATTTGGTTGCACTGTGTCTTAGTTGCGGCAGGCGGGCTCCCCAGTTGTGTCACATGGGCTCCTTAGTATGGCATGGGAACTCCTAGTTGCAGCATGCATGTGGGATCTAGATCCCCGACCAGGGATAGAACCCGGGCCCCCTGCATTGGGAGCGCAGAGTGTTATCCACTTCGCCAGCAGGGAAGTCCCTGTCCATCCATCTTTTGATGAACACTTAGGTTGTTTCCATGTCTTGGCAACTGTAAATAATGCTTCAGTGAACGTGGGAGTGCAGATATCTCTTCAGGATCTTGTTTTCATTTCTTTTTGATAAATACCCGGAAGTGGGATTGTGGGATCACATGGCAGTTCTATTTTCAACGTTTTGAGAAATCTCCATACTGTTTTTCATAATGGCTGTACCAATGTACATTCCCAGTGACAGTGCACAAGGGTTCCCTTTTCTTCACATCCTCACTGGCACTTGTTACCTTTTGTCTTTTTGCTAATAGCCATTCACATAAGTGTGAGGTGATATCTCTTTGTGGTTTGGATTTGCATTTCCCTGATGATTAGTGATGTTGAGCATCTTTTCACGTACTTGTTGGCCATTTGTATGTGTTTGGAAAAATACCTATTCAGGTCCTTTGCCCATTTAAAAAATTTAATTATTTGGGTTTTTTTGTTTTTGAACTGTGTGAGTTCCTTATATATTTTTGGATATTAACACCTTATCAGACATCTGGTTTGCAAATAGTTTTTCCCATTCAGCAGATTGCCTTTTCCTTTTGTTGTTTCCTGTGCTGTTCAGAAGCCTTTTAGTTCGATTGTAGTCACACTTGTTTACTTTGCTTTTATTGCCTATGCTTTCGGTGTCAAATCCAAAAAAATCATTGTCAAGACCAATGTCAAGGAGTTTTCCCCTATATTTTATTCTAGGAGTTTTATGGTTTCAGTCCTTACATTTAAGTCTTTAATCCATTTTTGAGTTAACTTTTGTGTATGGTGTAAGATAGGGACCCGGTTCCATTCTTTTGCATGGGGATATCCAGTTTTCCCTATACCTTTTACATTTTGAAGAGACTATACTTTCCCCATGTGTATTCTTGGTAACTTTGTCAAAAATCTATTGACTGTGTGTGTGGGTTTATGTCTGGGCTCTCTAGTGTTCCACTGGTCTGTGTGTTTGTTTTTACGTCAGTACCATACTGTTACTATAGCTTTTTAATATCATTTGGAATCAGGAAGTGTGATGTCTCCAGCTTTGTTCTTCTTGTTCAAGATTGTTGTAGCCCAACATTAGATTTTTCACCTGATAAAAATTCTGTTTCCCAGGCCCTGCCCCAGACCTATTGACTTCGAATCTCTTGGGGGTGAGACCATAACACATGCATTTTCTGCAGACTCTCCCGGTGACTCTGGTGCACCCAGGACCGAGGACCGCTGCTCTGAGCATACTGGTTAGAGGGAGGCAGTGCACATCGTGGGAGGCACAGGGGACTTGCTGTCACAGCCTCGTTTTACTTCTTACTCTCACTCAATCTTCAGATTCTGGTTGTCCTGCTCTGAGGCCCAGTTCCTAACCCGAAAATGGGGGTGATGATATCATTTGTTTCCCGGGTTGGTTGTGGCTGTGAAATAGCACATGCAAAGCCTCTACCAACTGGAAGGCACTGTTTAAACACCTGTGTGATCCTTAGGCGCCTTGGTGAGCCTGACGTTTAGGAGGCAGAGTTCAACAATCCCTGATAATTTTTAAAAATTTTTTATTCTTTTTTTTATTCGTTTTTTAAAATTTTATTGAAGTGTAGTTGATTTACAATGTTATGTTTAATTTCTGCTGTACAGCAAAGTGACTCAGTTATATATATATATTCTTTTCCATTATGGTTTGTCAAGGATATTGAATATAGTTCCCTGTGCTACAGAGCAGGGCCTTGTCGTTTATCCATCCTATATATGAGAGTTTGTATCTGCTAATCCCAAACTCCCACTCCCCTTCCCCCTTGGCAGCCACAGGTCTCTTGTCCATGTCTGTGAGTCTGTTTCTGTTTTGTAGATATGTTCATTTGTGTCGTATTATAGATTCCAAAAAATTCATTATTCAAGTTTTTAAGGACATAAAAGGGTTTCAAATACATAGTCCACAGCAGTGCTTATCAAGCTCCCTTTTCCTTCCTACTTCCTTTTCACTTATAAACCCTCTTCCCTGGCTCTACCGGAATCCAACTCCTTATTCCCCTGAAGTCCCTAAGCCCCCTCTACCCCCACTCCAGGGGCCTGCTTTTCTCCTCTTGCCCTGTCCCTCCCCCTCAACATGTTGTATTACTTATAGGTCAAGTTAGCCCTCTTCCTCCCCAAAAGAAGCTGCCCTGTCCAGGAGGAAGGAGAAGGGGGTAACTGAGTGGGGAATGAGGGGTTTGTCTTTGGCGGACTGGATGGGGTTGAGGAAGATTGGCGAGCATGCTCACCTCAACACATTGTTTTTGGTCTGTCACATCAGAGAGTGGAAATATTTGCAGTGTTCACATGTGATCGGTGCTAAGGGTGTCCATTCTCTCATAGGGGAATGGAAGCCCTTCCCTCCTTCCGTCTCTCCCTCCCCCTGCCCCCTTTCCTCCCTCCCTCCTTTCCTTCCTTCCTTCCTTCCTTCCTTCCTTCGTCTCTTCTCTCTGTCTCTCATTTTCTTCCACCTATAAAACTGGGTTATTCTTTTATCCCACCACCATTTATTTTATCTGTAATATTTAACAAGTGTTCTCTTTAATTATAAAAGTGAATACATGCTTTTGTGAACATTCTCAAACAGGGCAGCTGAGCATAAGGTCAAAAAGCAAAGGAGTCCTTCTGAGTGTCAGTTTTCTTGCCTATAAAATGAATCCCATTCCAGAAAGAGCTGAGAGGATGAGGCGCCCCTGCGGTGGCTCTTTCCGCCCTGCTCAGGGTCACCTGGCTGGCACCCCGAGCAGCTTCTCATTTTACTAAAGGAGTAGGAGACACTGCAGGGGGAAGGAAGGGCTGATGCTGGGTGGGGTGTAGATGCGTGAATTTGCATGTGTAAAAATGCGGCTGGGGCCAAGGGGTGGTGTGTCCTTCTGCCCCTACCTTTGCAATCTCACCCCCTCACCTGGCCTGGTTGCTCCTGTCTCCTCCCTTCCCAGTACCAGGTGGCTCAGAGCCTCAGATAGAACCCCACTTTGGCCCTCTGCTTCAGGGCAGGCAGAACTGAACCGGCATCACAGCCAGGCCTGCTGGGCCCTTAGCTGAGGGCATGAAAAAGGCTGAGGGAGGGTGAGAGGAGACAGAGAAGGAAGCTGGATTCTGGAAGGCCTGGCTGGGGCTGGGGCAAGGTACCTGAGGCTGGAAAGGGGTCGTCCAAGTCACCCTGCATGGGGGGCCTTGAAGAACTCAGCCTGGTTCCAGATCCTATAGACTCCCTGTCATGCATATTTATTTGTCCATTGAATCATTCGGTCAATTACTTATTCAACAAAATTGTATTGAACCTCTTCTATGTGCCCAGCACTGTTCTAGGCACTGGGGATACAGCAGTAAGTGAAGAAGCAAAATCCCTGCTCTGGCGGAGATCTGTCCCAGTGTGGGAAACAGACAATGAGATAAAGTAAAATGGGTCACAGGCTAGAATGTGATGAGTGCTATGGGGAGAATAAAGCAGAGAAAGGGAATGGGAGTGATGGGGTTGACGTTTTTGAAAGAATGACCAGAAGAAGCCCCCTTGAAATGATCACTTAGAGAAAAGGCCTGAAACATATGAAGAGGAAGCCTGTGAATGCGTGGAGGAAGAGCACACTAGACAAAGGGGCAAGTGCAAAGGCCCTGAGGCAGGAGCATGTCCCAGGAACAGTAAGGAACAATGTGGCTAGAGCAGGATGAGCAAGACAGAGAGCAGTGGGAGAAGAGGTTGAGGAGCATCAGGGGCCAGATCCCATAGGGTCTTGTAGGCTCTACCCAGTGAAGACTTGGGCCTCGCCTCTGAGAACACGAGAGCCATGGGAGATATGAGCACAGCTGCGCCATGATTGCACTTGTGTTTTAATAGAATCACACAGCTGCTGGGTGGAGCCTAGACTCTTGGGGCAAGGGTCGAATAGGAGATCAGGGTGAGAAGTACCACGTAGGTGAGGTGCGAGGTGGTCAGATTCTGGGTACAGTTTGAAGCTATGCACAGTTGGCTGCATCTGCTGGAAGATCAGCTGTGGGAACTCAGGCGGTGATGCTGCTCAGGCCAGCTTGGCTGCCGGTCTGTGGTTCCAGTGGTCCGTCCTTTTCACACGGGTCTCCTCTTGGGGAGAGAGCTGGCCGGAGCCAGGCCATTGTGAGGACCAGTCCACCTGGCCGGACTTGCTCTGGCCCTGCTCCGTGAGCCAGCGGGGAGGCCTGAGGAAAGACCACAGCTCCGTGAGCACACAGGGGCCAAGAACACAGCCTGGAGTCAGACCCACTGTGGCAGGGCTCCTGCCCCTGCCGTGGGCTGGCAGGGCTGACTGAGCCCGGCCTGACCGGGGGTGCCGAGCCGGCAAAGGTGGGGCTGGGTTCCCGAGTCGCACCTCTCGCTTCCCACTCTCAAAGTCCCCTCTCTTTCGGCTGGTCACGCTGAGGAGAGCTTGTCACAGGACTCAAGGGGACCCACTGAGAGGCGCGTAAGGAATAGCTCCTCTGGGGCCCTCAGTGTAGAGCAGCAGTCCTCAAACAGGGACAGTGTCCCCAAGGAGACATTAGGCAACGTCTGCAGACATTTTGGTTGTCACAGCTGGGTGGGGGGTGGAGGTGGTGCTCTTGGCATCTGGTGGGCAGAGATGCTGCTAAACGTCCTACGATGCACAGGACAGCCCCATAGAAAAGAAGCATCTGAATTATCCGTCCCAATCCAGCAGGAGTACCAAGGTGGAGAAAACCTGGCTTAGTTAATTCACTAACCTTACCAAGTGTGGCTGACTGCAAACAAATGGCCACAGATTTCTCCCGTCTCTGTGTGTATGTCCCTTTACCCTATCAAGAGGGGGAATCTGTTTCTTCACCCCTGTGACTTGCTTTGACCAACCGAATACAATGGAAGTGATATCATGCGATTTCTGAGCTTAGGCCTCAAGGGGTCCTGCAGCTTCCACTGTCACCTGGTTAGAGCTCCAGGCAGCAGTCAGGGCCAGCCACCACTTCAAGGTCATCTTAAATCGTCCAGCCCCAGACAGCTGCCAGATGAGTGCAGCTGTGTGAGTGATGCCAGATGAAACCAGCAGAAGACCCGCCCAGAAAAGCCCAGCCCAAATTGCTGGCCCACAGAATGGTGAGCAAACAGAAGGGTGGTTGTTTGAAGCCACTAAGTTTTGGGCCTGTTCGTTTGGCAGCAATAGATAACTGATACACTGGGAGGATGCATGTTTTATAGGGGGATGTCTAGGGACCACATGCCTTAACCCAGCGGATTAGTGGGCACATTTCAGTCCATGGAAGGCAACTGAACCTCAGACTGGGGCAGAAGCAGAATACTTCTTCCTGTTGATCAAACCCCTCTAGGTGAATGGCCACCAGTGTGGTCCGCATAGAAGGCTGGGTCCAATGTACATACAGAACGGCTGTGATCTGGCCCTACTAGCCATAGGTCAGGTGGGGAGCAGTTGGATACTGGAGACCAGATTGATGGTAAATGGCTGGAAAGTGGGTGTGGCTTTCAAATGGGACAGTCATGGGCAGGAATGCTGGTTCCACTGACTAGCAGCTGCGCAACCTCATGAGGGTCATTCTGCTTCCTGCTCCAGACCTCATGCTTGCTCCTCTGGGAAAAGGGTGATCGTACCTCTCTCAGGCTTGTTAGGAAGATTAGATCAGATTAAATGAGACAATGTATGTGAAGGGTTTAGCACTGAGTCCGGCACAGAGAGGGTACAATAGTGGCTTGTTGACTGATAAAAACAGACCCACTGTTTGAGCAGGGTTGGCTGAGTAGAAGGTAAAAGGCACCATCCAGTCTGTGTGTTCTCTTCAGCTGAGGAGGGAAAAAAAAGGACTGGGAGCTGTAGGACCTAGGCTATCGCTGGGTGTTTCCAGAATGGAGGTCCCCAGATGAGAAGGAAGAGCAGGTGTAAATCACACTGGCATTGAGAGCAGAAGGCAGGCAGACAGTCGGTCTTCATATTATTCCTGTGTGAGCCAGCATGTGGTGTGGGTTTTAATTTAAAGCAAGCGTTTAGTGAGTTGATAAACAGGAGTGCACACCTCCTGCCCTCCCAGGCCCTGAGCCCCAGAAGAACAATTATCCTGGAGAGAAGATGAAAGGAACATATGGAAGTGAATTCTAATAATGAGCAGAGGGCAGGCGGTACCTGCCTTCCCGGGGCGGCTTTGGTGGGGCTCGGGTGGAGATTGTTCACACACCAGCAGGTACCAAAGGTCAGCGGAGGTCTCGCCTCCTGCTTCCCTCTGCTGGTTCAATCCATACGGTGGGATGGAGACAGGCCGGGTGCTCTTTGATCTTCTTTGAACCCTGCGGTCCGGGGCGCACCCTCCACTGGTGGGGTCTCCGTGGCGTTGTATGCGGATGGTCCAGGTGGGTGGGCTGGTTGGGTGTTTCTTTGCCTTTCCTCAAAGGCTGACACAGAGTGGACACATAGGAGGCCCATTGGTCTTTGTCTAAGGTCCCCAGACCCAACTGGAAAGGTGGTTGTTTGGATTCCAAGTTAGAGTTCATGGCCATCCATTTCACACTATCCAGGCAAAAGAGGGGCTTCACTGACTTGGAGGATTGACCTAAGGAAGGAGCAGGACAGTGGGGCCCCAGGCACCAGACCACCATCACTAATAGGACCCTCCTTATGTCTCATGTCAGTGTTAGTCTCTCTGCTGGTTTTCTCTGCAACACTGAGCACCCTGACTGCCCATAACCCCCATCCACAGCTTTCCAGCCTTGTTCCAGTTGAAAGAGCCCCAGGAAGGGCTCTCTTGGCCCAGCTTGAGTCCCATGTCCGCTCCTGCACTGTGGCCAGGTGGGTCCTTTGGTAGGTGGTCTCTTCTACAACCTCACTGGTGGGTGGGTGAGGAGGAGGGAGACCTCCCCAAAGAAGTGAGGGTGCTGTTGCCAAAAAGAGGGGAGTGCCAGGCAGGTAACATAGTAGTGATACTATGGGGGGGGTCAACAGAGTGGCAATGGGGCTTTCTTGAATTACTCCTATTGTTTCCTTAAAGCCCACCAGGAACCATATATTCACTCATGAGTAGGTTATCCACACCCATGGAAGTGTTGCCAACCACTCTGGACCACAGTCATAGCCTGGTGTCTTATTTCTGCCCCAAGACCATCTTGGTCATTCTAGGTCTTTGATGATTGAACTTGGAGGAAAAAACCATAATCATTGCATAATGAGTGCAGTTGGTTTCTATTTACTTTTTTATTTTTTATTTTTATTTTTTGCGGTACGCGGGCCTCTCACTGTCGTGGCCTCTCCCGTTGCGGAGCACAGGCTCCGGATGCGCAGGCTCAGTGGCCATGGCTCACGGGTGCAGCCGCTCCGCGGCATGTGGGATCTTCCCGGACCGGGGCACGAACCCGTGTCCCTTTCATCGGCAGGTGGACTCTCAACCACTGCGCCACCAGGGAAGCCCTGCAGTTGGTTTTTAAATCAGACTTGTTAAATAGTCTAGTTCTGAGGACGAAGCTTGGGGCGGGGTCTTTTCCTCTAAGCGCCCCCTTGCACAGAGAACACACACTTAGGAGGTAAAAGGAACACAGGATAAGATTTCTTACGGTATCACTTAGGATCTGGTTCAGCTGCATGTAACAGCTGAATAATGGTGCTTAAACACACAGGGTTCTCTCTTACCCAAAAGAAACTTGGAGGTATAAGCTGGGAGACAGTGTTCCGTAGGCCTCCTGTGTATTCAGGTATCTTATAAACAGAGCCACGGGCAGCTTTTCTTCTCAGAGCATGTTTTCAAGGATGTTTTATAGTGCTTGGGTTTGGAAGATAGATACAGTGCCATTCTCTGCGTCAAAGGGTAGATTTCTTTGCTGTCCAGGATAGTAAAGATACTGTCTCGCTCAGGGCAAAGGTGGGGCAGGATTGCCAGTGGCCCCGTTGTAAAGGATTGGCGTTCCCAAGCTTGCGGTTCCTCAGCTGTGACCCAAACCCACTGCGTTTATAGTATCTATCTGGACTGCTCAACACTGCCCCATGGGAACCAAAGCAAACTGACAGGGATGGGAAGCTCATGCTGCCTGCTGTCCTTTTTCTCTGACCTGGGAGTCTCTTGTCTCCTGCCAACACCCATGAAACCGTGACAGTCTAACTGGTTAGCTTGCAAGGAGGGTAAAATTTGAGACCCTTCACAGTTCTTGACAGTATATAGTAAAGGGCTGGAATGGTGACTCCACAAAGTCATCTAGGCAAGGTTCCTTTTATCCTTCTGCTCCAGCAATCTTCAAGGTCACTGTGTGCTCCAAGGTGGCTGTTGGAGCTCCAGTCAGCACATCTTCATTCCAGGTAGCAGAAAAGAGGAAAGGAGATTGGGATTGACATATATACACTAATATGTATAAAATAGATAATTAATAAGAACCTGCTGTATAAAAAATAAACAACATAAAATTCAAAAGTTCAAAAAAAAAAAGAGGAAAGGAAAAGTCAACACCTCCCATCTCTCCTGGAATTCACAACACTTATTGGCCATCACTTAATCTAGGGCTTTACCTAGCTGCAAGGGAGGCTGGGAAATGTCTTAAAGCTGGGTGCAGTGCTGCCCCAGGCAGGGATTTGTTACTAACGAAGAGGGAGAATGGATGTGTTGCGTGGTCAGTAGCCTCTCTGTCCTAGGCCCCACCTCCTGCCTGCCATCCCTTGTCTGTTGGTGGGGACAGGAGGGAGTTCCTCATCTGAGTACAGCCCTCACTGAGGATGGAGGAGATAGTGAAGGGCAGGTTTGGAGAAGGGTGTACTAGATGAAATCCCCTCCCTACCACCCCAGGGGACTCGAAAGATAGTGGGAGGGATGGGCATGTGCATTACTAATTACAAAACATTGTGAAAAGTGTGGTCAGAGCCGGGTAGAGGTCATCCAGCCCAGGGAGCTATGAGAGCACTAATGGGGGCAGCTGCATTAATCCGGGATCAGGGAGGGCTTCCTGGAGGAAGCGATGCTTGATTTGTGTCTGGAAGGATGAGTAGAAGTTCACCAGACATGGTTTGGGGGTAGGGCTGCCAGATAAAATACAGGATGCCCAGTGAAATTTTAATTTTAGATAAACAACTAATAATTTTAGGATAAGTATAACCCATATGATATTTGGAAGGTATTTGCACTAAAAGATCATGTGTTGTTTATCTGAAATTCAAATTTATCTAGCATCCTGTACTTTTATTTGCTAAATCTGGTAACCCTATGTGGGGATGAAGACAGTCCGTGTGCAGTGAGCTGACGCAGAAAAGCCCAAGGGCTGGGGAGCTGGAAGCAGCTTGGCAGGCAGGAGTGAGTGAGGAGGTGTGTGAGGGGGTGTGGGGGACTGGGAGGAGGGGGGCGAGGCTGGAAAAGGACGCAGGGCAGGTCATTATCTAGTGAACAGGAGTCAGGAGTATCTATTAATGAACATTTATTGGAGAAATTACCCTGTGCCAGAACTCTCGTACTGACTCCTGTCGTCCTCAGCCATCGCTAGGAGAGAGGCGCTTGTATTATACCCATTTTACAGTGGAGGCAAAGTAATAGCTAGGCAGTGGTGGAGTGGGGATTCCAGTTCTGGTGTGAATCCAGCTGTGCCTCCTTGGGGTATTCCATGGCCCTGCTGCGTGTTATCTCGTTCACCCAGCTCCCTGTCATCCTGCAGGGTTGGCAATCACACAGCTGCCCGAGCAGAGGAGAAAATGAGGGGAGGCCCAGGCTGTTTAAAAGCTCCTTGAAAACGCAGCCCTTGGACTCTCAGAAAACAGCTAGTCCAGAGGCTTCCACCCTTGGCACTTAGCAGCCCTTAAGGGTCCTGAGAGGGGTGGGGCCTCTGGAGAGGTGAGGGGGAGAGGGGGGAGGAGGAGGGATGGGGAGAGCCTTGTGAAGGAGAGGTTGACAACGGGGTGGGACTCCAGCTACAGCACCGCGTGTGCACGGGCATCTGTGAGAGGCTGCCCATGAATACAAAGTGGCTCAGTGGCTTTGGAAACAAACATCCTGCTGGTAGCCCGACGCCCTCCATTTGCAGGGAGGAAACTGATTCCCCGGAGGGGTGGCGGTGGGGCGTGATCTTGCTGGGTGCAGCAGGGTCTCCAGAGCGTCGCTGGGCAGTCTTGGCCCCACCCTCCCAGCCCACCCGCTTCTGCACCCCTGGACCCCAGCTCCAGCACGGCTGAGGCTGCCTAGGAGCCGGCCCGGCATCTCCAGCAGACACAGGCTCCTGCTCAGCCCCGCTTGCCCCGACCCTTCCAGGCCATGGGCTTCGGGGCCTTGATTTTGGGCCCGGTGTGTGGATGGCGGGACCCGAGGGTTTACAGAGCTCGGCCGGGGTGGCCCGGGGGGGCCTTGCCAGGGCCCCGGAGGCCCAGGAGAGCCCCTATCCGTACCTGCTCCCCCGCCCCCTCTGCAGCGGCTGGGCCGGGGCGGCCCATTGTTGTCCACGAAATGTTTCCGAATCAGCCATTTAATGAGAACAAAAGGAATTAATTGGTGGTTTAGGCCTAATGAGACCGCTGTGCAAATTAACAGTCCTCATCAGCAGAAACAAACAGAGCCCTTAAATGAATTGCCGAAGAGCATTAAACTGAATAAGCTTTTGCCGGGATGATAAATAGCAGGTCAGAGGAGACCATCTGGCCCCTTCCCCGCAGCTTCCTTCCCGGGAGGAGGGAGCGAGCGAGCAAGGGCGGGGCCCAGCTGGGCGGAGCCAGGCGCGCCCTCAGGCTCGCAGCCTCGCGCACACACGGTCACGCGTGTCCGTCCACACACAGCCGCATGCACACGTATTTGCACGCTCACGATCACATCTGTGCACCTCCACACAGTCACACTCAAGACACGTTCACACATCCACGGACACACATTTGCACTTACACGTATATAATTGCACACACTCACACGCACACGCACGCTGGAGGTGCAGAAGGCTAAGGTGGCATTTGTCTCCAGGAGATGGGACAAGGCCCTCTGCCTGATCTGCTTGTGCCCCGAGGTAGGGGTTGCTGTGGGCGAAGGTGCTGAAGCTCCGGCCACCCGACACACATCCCCGCGGAATACTGGGCTGGGTGGGAGGATAGAGAGCAGCCCTGGCCCCCAAGGCAGTAACCCCTGCTCAGAGAGCAGTCCTCCCTCAAGCGGGCCATGTGGGCGTGTCCGACATGCCCTCCGCCCCTGCCCGCCTCCTCTCTCCTACACACCTGCCGGCTGGTCTGGTGATCTTGGGGTGGAAAGTACTGGGCTAGGCAGTAACCCAGAGGAGGATGACGGGCCTTCCAGCTGGTTCTGATGCATACTAGTTGCATGTCTAAGATTCCTTCTAGAGCTGATATTCTGGGCGGCTTGCCCCACTTTAATTTTTATTAAAAAATATTTTTTAGATTACCTGTCTTCTCTATTTTTCACTCCACAAACACACAGGGGCTGCTTTTGTTCATCATTGAACGTTCGCGTAATCACATTGTCGGCGCTTCATATGTATTTGTTGGTTGAATGAGTGAAACCAAATTCTTTCAAACAAGCATGTGTGTGTATATACGTATATATGTAAGTATATACGTATACACACACACACACACACACACATACATACTTACGTATATATGTATAATCAGCCCAGGCTAAGGCTTTGGGGAAGTTTGGTGGAAATCCTAGTGTTGCGTTCTGTGCACGGAGGGCCCACATTAGACTCTAAAGATGTCTCGTGTCCCCTACTTGGGGAGCTCCTGAGGTGAGGTGTCCGGGTCTGGATCACTTAGTGTCATTAGAGTCTCCCACAGGGATGCTCTGCCCTTTCCCACACACCTGGCCATTCCAGGCTGTGGGAGTCACCTTGCTAAGGCACAGAAGCCTCTGATGGCCCCTCAGTGCCTGCCCAGTAGAGAGTGAGCGCTCGATACTTCTTAATAAGACAATTAATCTACCCATCCATTCGTTTATTCATTTGACAAACATTTTTCAGAGTCTAGCCTTGTGCTAGGTATTATGTAACACAGGAATGATTTAACTTGGCCGAGTCTTCACCATCAAGCAATTTACATGTGTTGAGAGAGAGAGGAGACAAGAAATTTGTATTAAGTATCAATACGTGGAGAGGTTGGTCTGGCTCAGAGCTAAAAGAAATAATGGAAGGATCCATTTTAGGGAGGTGGTCACGGAAGGCCTCCCTGTGGAGGTGATGTCTAAATGACACCTGAAGAATGAGGAATCTGACATGCAGACTGTGGGCAAAAGGGCATTTCTGGAGGAGCAGACAGCATGTGCAAGGGTCCTGAGGTTCACATGCGGCCAGAGCCAGGAGGAGAGAGTGTTGCAAGGCATGCTTAGCAAGTTGGGCAGGCCAGAGTGTGCAGCCATGAGGATGAGTTTGAACGAGCCAATGAACATCAATTGTTAGAGTTTAAAGCATAAGTAATGGGAGAGAACTACAAGGATCCTCAACACAAAATTTTAGGGATCCTCAACCAACTGATGGTCACAGAACACCTCCTGGGTACAGCTCTGTGCCTAATGCTGTGGAGAACAGATTGATGTAAAAGATGTGGTCCCTGCCCTCAAGCCAGTGACAGCTGCTTTGACCTGGACAGCCTCTTCACACTTAGCACCTTCTGAGTGTGGCCCAGCTGAGAACTACAGAGAGAAGCTGAGGCTCTTGGGGCCTCTTTGCAGCCAACAGCCCTGGCTGTGCAGGAGGAGGCAACATGGAGGCTTGGCATGGTTGGGAAGACTTCCCAGGGAAGGCGGAATGTAAACTGAGCTTGGGCAAATGAGCAGTAATTGTAGAAACCAGTGCCTCTCTGCTAGACACACATCTCCTGCCCTCTCAATCTGTCTGCTAGGTTCAGATCATTAGCCCATTTCATAGATGAGGAAACTGAGGTACAGAGCAGGAATTAGAGCCACTGAGTAATGTAGGCGGGATTTGCCCCTGGCTCTGCCTGGCTTTATCCATTCCCACTTCAAAGAAATGGAAACACAGGGCCTAGGTCTGGGTGGCAGGGCCATGGTATGACTTTCATGGACTCTGGGCCTTTTGCCTTCATGGGCCCCATTTCTCCCTTAAAAAATTATATTTTCTGACTGTGGTGGTATAAAGATGAATATATTCATTTCTCCTTCTGATTTTGAAAAGATTTCCAACATTCTTGTGGACCCCCAAATGAACCGTGGGCTTGAGGCACGGTGCCCCACTAGTGCCTAGTGGAGAAGCAACTCTGCTGACCCCCCACGGGTGCTCCACAGCTCCTCCAGATCTCACAGCCACCTCCCCAAACTCCAGGAGCTCGCACCCCGCTGCTAAAATGCCCACACCGTGCCCTGAGCAGGGGCAGGTGCCACCAGGAAGCTTTAGCTCGACTGTCTCTGCAGTTGAGCTGGTGAGGGCAGCTGGACACATAAATCACTGCCTGGGAACGTGTGTCTGTGCTGATGCAGGGACAAGAGATTGCTTGTCTTTTTTCCTGCAACCAGGGCTTAAATTCACCAGGGTGATAAATGGTTTAGCCTCCACGATTAAGGCCACCTCGATAACTCACAGCGCCAAAGAGGGCCCAGAAGCATCAGTCTCGTGTTTGTTCTTCTCAAGGCAGAGGAGGGCCATGCTCAAAAGATCGAGAAAAAAATGGCCTAGCCATCCTGCTGTGCCCTGGGGACTGAGGCCCAGGGATGCTGGATTCCATGTTAGAGGACCTCATGGTTCTACCCTCCACCCTTGCAGTTTAAGGCCCCCACTTCCCTCTGATTTCCGTGCTTCCTGCTACTCCTAGAGACTTCCTAAAAGCATAGCTCGACTGGGGTGCCTACCTCTCTCAAAGACCTTCGATGGCTCCCCTTTGTCCCCAGAAGGAAAGCCAGATGCCTCAGTTTGGTCTCCAGAGCTTTCCAGGACCAAGCCTCAGTTTACCTTTCTATGATACTTTCCCTTGAACCTTTTCTTCTAGCCCTGAAACCTGTTCTGTACCTCCAGTTCTTGTCGACCCTGGCTGTTTTCCCCTCCTGGAATGCCCTTCCTCCTCCAGGGAGCCCTCCAAGAAGTTCCACTTACTGGAATTACTTTTTCTTTTCCCTGTCTTCCCACAGACTGTGTTTGGATCTCTGTTGCACCCCTGGGTGCAATCTTCTTGTAGTTACCTGTGTGTGCCTCTGTTTCCTCCTAGTGTGGGAACCTCTAAAGGATGGGGACCTGATTTATTCATCCTTCTCTCTCATATATGCTTAACGTGGTGCTTTGCACACACAGGAAATGCCCACTGTTTGTGAAGTGAATTGAATTTCCAGTGGGGAACTGCCTTGGTCTAATTAGATGGTCCAGGGACACACAGCTCTGTTCTAATTTGAGACCTTTGCTTAGAGGCAGACCCAGTTCCCTCATTTCTAATTAGACAAAGTCTTGACCTTGACTCATGGCCTGGGAGAAACTCAGGACACCAGGTTTGGCAAATACATTGGTCCAAGAATCCATAAATATTGATTCGTTGTTTGCAGAGTAATTTAAATGTCAGTTATAAGCCCAAGGCAGATAAAGATCCGTAACAACAATAAAACTGGATACAAGCCACCAAGCCCTCGGGAAGCAGCTTTGGGTTAAGACGGAAATGGAATGCACAGGCCTTGGGGAGGGAGGGCATTAGCGGGGGAGACAGATCAATGGCTCTGTGAGACTTGGCTGCCAGCGATGCTCAGGTTGGGATGTGCTTGCTCATTACCATGTCTGCTGTTTGTGGATGGATGTGGTCCCTACTGTGTCCACAGTAGTCCCTCTACTGTGGAATTTTGTTTCTCAGCTATTCAGAGGGAGATAAAGACGGACAGATACACATACATACTCAGAGACAGGAACACACAGAACAAAGATAGGCACTGACACTTACACAGAGAAACAGTGAGGCAGAGACATAGGGAGAGACAGAGAAGGAGACACAGACACGGATGGGGAAGGAAATACATAGAGAGACAGAGGTGAAGGGAGAAACAGATAAGCAGAGTTTGGGCACGATTGTGCCTTGGAGAGCAGCAGGCTGGGCCCTAGTTTGCAACAGGGGGCCTTGATTCTAACTCCAAGAGGTAGTATGTCCAGTGGTGAAGATCTACAGCTTAGGAATTAGATTGCAATGAACAGATGGAGTTCAAGTCCCAGCTTCCCCACATACTAGAGGTTTGTGATATTGCACTACTTAATTAAACCCCTGAGCCTCAATTTCATCATCTGTAAAATGGAGATCCTCATACAACATACAAGGGTGCTTACCTCACAGGTTTTAGGGGGTATATGTACATTAAAGGGTTAGCACACCTCAAGCACTCTATAAATGCTGAGTTTTATCACCCTAATTCAGAGTCTTCCCCTAAACAACTCTATGACCTTGAGCAAATCGATTCCCCTCTCTGTGCTTTGGTTTCCCCATCTGTGAAGCGAGGAGGGGTATCTTTGAGGATTTCCAGGTCCCTAACCTCCGCACCACTTTCTCTCCCCATTGTCCTCTGTCTGAGGTTCTTCGTAGCTGCCCCGAGCGAATGGTTTTCTTGGTAGAAGGTGCCCCCTCCGTCTTTGATTTCATTTAACCATAGTCAGACCCAGCAAATGAATTGCTTCCCTTCCCTGGGCTGATACCAGGAAGCAGCTGGCCGACAGCTCCCCAGGAGGGATCGATTGGAGGATGTCTGATTCTGAAATGAACTGGAGGACGGCTTTGGGATGTTGAACCTGACCTGCCATTGTTCCCGGTCAGGGCTGGTGGTCAGGAGCTCCCACCTCACCCCTGGTGAGGTCAGGCCTGGTGGTCTTGCTGCGGCTGTCAGGGGTGGCAGAGGGCAGGCTGCTCTGGGTGCTGTGTGCTGTCCCTACCGTCCACAAGGACCCGTGGGATCTATGGGTCCAGCCTCACACCAGGCAGTGTTCCCCACTCACCTGTTCCTAGGCCTTTTGAGAAATATCCACTCACCTTTGGGGCTCAGCCTGGATAACTCTGTGCCTGGGAGCTCACTACCTCTCCACTTCCGCACAGCTCTTAGAGACGGAGAGGGGTTTCACTTGTTGATGCTGATACACTACAATGATCATGACCATCAGCCCTTGTTCTGTACAAACTGTATTAAGGAGGTGATACAGCTACAAAGCAGATTTTAAATTCTCTGTTAAGAAGCAGGTCAGTAGAAGGAAAAAACCCAGAATTGTCATCACTTCGTCTGCAAAACTTTCCCAGTCGTTGACACTGTGACATTGTGTCCTTACATGGCACTATAGGGTCGTGGACGTTTGGAAGGCCTGTTTTCCCTACAAGACAGTTAGCGGGGAAGGTGAGGGATATGCCTTCCTTTGATGCTTTTGTAGGTCACTATCAAATGTTTGCTTAATGAATATATATTACAGTCTGTAATTTTAATACACCTAGTCTTCAATTGGTTTTCTAAAATTTAATTTAAAATTTTATCACAGTAATACCTGTATACGTTGTTCAAAAAACGAACTGGTGTTACAGGGTTTCTAGCTGAAGAAAGCAGTCCCCGTTCCTACTCTTTTCCAGCCGCAGTCCTGCTTCCTTGAGGCAATCATTTCAACTCTTTTCTCGGTATTCTTATCTCCATATTTTAAAAGCGTATGATTATATCTGTATTTTCTGATTTTCTCAATTTTAGATATTATCTACTGGCTTTGCATGATAGAATTTAGCTTTCTGAGACACACACGTGCACACACACACATGCACACGTACACGTTTCCTCTCCCACCCTCCCAATATAGTTCTATCACAAGTTTTGATAATATATCAGTCAGTAGTCAGTGTTTATGCTCTTATGACGACGTGAATATTGTTTGCAGCTGAGCCATGTAGTGTCCTATGATTAGGTTTCCTTTCTTTTATAACTTTGATTTTTTTCTTGCAGTTAATAATTGCCTCTTTTTTGTTTGCTTAGTTTTCTATACTTTTTTCACCAATTTATCTCTAGATTTCCCCCGCAAATTGTAAAACTCCTCTAAATGTGGTTAGACACATCAGATAGTAGTTCAGTTCTATTTTTGTCCCACAGGGACACCCCTTCTGGAACCATTAATCCTCTGCTCCGATCTGGAAGGGGATCTCCAAGTCCACTGTGTAGCTAGCATCCTGGACCTCCCTGCACCATCATCCTGGTGGATTTTATATGTTTATTTGGGGGCCTCTCTTCTGTGCCGGCTCTCTCTTTGTACCTTTGATTTCTCTTGTTTTCTCCTTTGCTGTGGTTGAGCACAGCTTCCAATTGCATCTGTAATTTTCCGTCCCTTCAGTCCCTTCCAGCACCTTTGCCTTTAGGAGCACCGGTGTGTTTGATTCCTGAGACTTCCTAGGGTTCCAGTGTATAAATCAGCCTGCTGCTTCTAACTTAGCCCTTATGGGTACTTGAAGAGAGAAAACGCTGAAATCTAAGTCATTTCATCGGTTGTTCATCTGTTTCTTATCTTCCAAAGTTTTCTTGAAACCCATTGTTTGCTATCTTCTCTTTCATCTTCTGGTTTTTTTTTTTGGTTTCTTATCCTTTTAAAACCTCTCTACTGTAACTTTTTTTTTTTTTTTTTTTTTTGCGGTACGAGGGCCTCTCACTGTTTGTGGCCTCTCCCGTTGCGGAGCGCAGGCTCCGGACGCGCAGGCTCAGCGGCCATGGCTCACGGGCCCAGCCGCTCCGCGGCATGTGGGATCTTCCCGGACCGGGGCACGAACCCGTGTCCCCTGCATCGGCAGGTGGACTCTCAACCACTGCACCACCAGGGAAGCCCTCTACTGTAATTTTAATAAGGTTTTTGAGAGGAAGAAGACATCAGCTGGAAGTCCAATTGATTTATTTTAAGAATGTTTGATTGAGTATAATAATTGATTCTTTAGGTCATATATTGTCTCTGAATGAAGAGAAAGTGTCTTAGACTTAATTTCAAATTCAGGAGCCAACAAATAGCTTTTTTCTTCTAACTCCTTTTTGGCTTAGTTTTCTTAGAAATCCATACTTGAGATGAGAGAGCATTAGGGACCACAGCTCTTCATGGCCAATTATCAGATGAAAACTAGTGAACTAACTGTATCAGTTGTCTGTTGCCACAATAATGCTGTATTATAAACAACCACAAAAACCTCAGAGGCGTACAATAATTGCTTATTGCTGTCAGGTATGGGGTCAGCTGCCGGGAGGCCGGGAGGCTTTCTCTGCTGTTCTTGGTTGGCTCTCTCCTATGTCTGGGGTTGGCTGGCTGTTGGCTGATCTAGGATGACCTCATCAACCCAGAAGAGTGACTTTACTGTGAGCATTTTGGGCTGGCCTTGTGCAGACATTCCTGGTCTCCAAACCCCACTCCCCTGTCCCACCATCAACTGAACGCTCGGCAGGTTTTCTTTCTTTTAAACCAAGTGGGGCTGAGGGATGTTTGAAACGGAACCAGTGTCTGTTGCCTTGATCCTAGCAGTGAAGTGGGGACGATAAGAGAGCTGCCCTCATTTGGGTGCTCATGGAGAGCCCTACCGCCTAGTTTATTCCTATAGCTGTCAATTGACCTGTCCCCTGCCTGCTCTCCAGAGGGCTCTCTGAAGAGGCTGGCTCAAATCCCTTCCTCTCTCCTCTGTTCCCTGGTGTCTGGCTCGGGCTGCCGCATCCTGCTTCTGCTGCTCAAGCTGAACTCCAGTCTGACACCTGTTCAGCATCTCAGCGGCCTCCAGTCCTCCCTCATCTGCAGGGCCGGCCTGACAGCTGAGAGGGGAAGCACTCACTCACTCTTCGAGGGGTCACCATCCCGGGCAGATTTGGACCACCGGCTCCGTGTTCTGTTCGGGCTCAGCCTCAGGGTGGGCCCTTGGAAAGATTCCTTGCCCTGAGCTCTCCTCCCAGTCAGGGAAGAAAGACCTGAAAGTTATGCTTCCCTCGTACGAGTGCATTCGTTAAGGAAGATGTGGACTTGGAAAGGATCATTGTTCCTTGAAAACAGAGAGGGAGAAGTCCAGTAGCATCTCAGTGGCTGCATCTGTGCCAGATCGGGGGGAGGAAATGCTTCTCTGGAAACCACAGAATCCCATGGGTCTGGACTAGTGAGACCTCAGTCACGCACCTCCTCCCCTCTGGCCTGGGTTCCTTCCCCCAGGAAAAGAGAACCGGGGCCAGATCATTGTTTCTTAACCCGAGACTGCAGACCCCTTAAATGGTTTTGGTCTTTACTGAAGACACAGGGTGAAGGAAAAGGGGAGGGTTTGGGGCACGTCTGGAGGCCAGAGCGTGAGGGAGGCACAGCTTGGCAGAGGGGCCTGTGGGAGGTGGACAGGACGTGCCAGGGTCCAGACACCTCCAGGGGCTGGCCAGTTCCAAATTTTATGAATCTATCTTCCAATCC
Source organism: Globicephala melas (assembly GCF_963455315.2). Classification (NCBI taxonomy): domain Eukaryota; kingdom Metazoa; phylum Chordata; class Mammalia; order Artiodactyla; family Delphinidae; genus Globicephala; species Globicephala melas. The sequence goes on from NC_083315.2 coordinate 64,222,425, forward strand.
AAATAGTGTTAACTTTTATTATTATCCGTGGCACTAATAACAGCTATAGTAGTCACTAGTAGGTGCCAGGTGGTATTAAGCATGTTGAGGTGTAGTATGATACATGACTGTTTTCATACCTTCTCTATGAAAAAGCGATTAATGTTCCCAGCTGAGGAAACAGGGTAGGAAACTTGCCCAGTGTCACACTTTAACTAGTATTGCCAGCAGAGTTGGGAATCAAACCCAGGACTTGTTTGGGTCCAGGGTCCTTAATCCTGGTTGGATTTCTGGGAGTCGGGCTCTGGGCTAGGAGGCCTGGAACACAGAGTTAAGGGAAAACCCACCCCCAACCCTGGAAACTTGTTCTAAACACCATAACCAGGTAGCAGTAGAGGGCTATGGGAGTTCCAAGCAGGGCTTGGGGACAGTCCAAAGAGGCTTCCTGGAGGAGAGGGCTTTTAAACTGGACCTTGAAGGAGAGGGATTTCAAGAGTGGAGAGAGAGTTCTAGGCAGACAGCAGGGCTTTTGGAGAACGCTAGATGGGGAGTTTGCAGAAGGTGGGTGTGGTTTAGCCAGACGTGGTTCCTGGGATATTTTGGTTGGAAGATGGTGTGAAGAGGGATTGGTGGGAGATAGGCTGGAAAGCTAGGTTGAGGCCATATTGATGGCAGTTCTGAATGCCAGGGCAGGGAGCTCGGAACAGAGCAATGGAAAGAGGGCAGGACACTCGACAAGTTTTGCACCTAAATTCTGTGCTGTAGAAAAAGTGGAAAAACGGACAGAAACTGACAATACAGGTAGTTCAAATAGGGCTGAGAAAACCTAAAAATATTGTGAGGTTTTTTGGGTTTGATTTTGGGAAGCAGCTGAATGTCCTTCTCCTGGAGATCTGAGCAAAACCTCCATGAGCCAGGTTGGGAAGATAATTGACCAACTCCTTTCTACTTCCTCGGGTTTCCTCTGCAAAACCTCACTGAACTACACTGAGAACTCATTCGGCTCCGCAGACTATGCAGAACCCCCTAAAATGTTTATTCATGGGCTTCCCTGGCGGCGCAGTGGTTGGGAGTCCGCCTGCCGATGCAGGGGACACGGGTTCGTGCCCTGGTCCGGGAAGATCCCACATGCTGCGGAGCAGCTGGACCCGTGAGCCGTGGCCGCTGGGCCTGCGCGTCTGGAGCCTGTGCTCCGCGGCGGGAGGGACCACGACAGTGAGAGGCCTGCGTACCGCAAAAAAAAAAAAGGAAAATGTTTATTCATTTGTGAAGAGCTGGGGGCCACTGGGAAGAAGGAGACGGCTCATCTTGAAATCATCCTTGGCCCCCACGGGCCTTGTGATCCCTTCGTTTTCAGTAACAGTGATTTACACTGCTCATTTGCCTCGTGTCACCTGCAAATGTCCCAGTACCTGTTGCCACTGTGGCTGCAGCTCCAGCTTCAGGCTCACGTTTGCAGCTGGGTGATTGGCTGAGCCGCCCAGCCAGGGCACAGGGAGGGCAGGGTGCCGCTGACCTGGACGGGGCCTCAGGCTCCAGTCCTGCCTGTCGTCACACTCTCACGGTGCGACCTTGGCAAGTCCCCGTCTCTCTCTGTGCAGCTGTCTCCTCACCGCAACCCACGTGAGGGCTTGCCCTGGGTCAGCACTTCTGGAAACAGTCACCCTCATCCCGTCTCCAAAGGCAGCATCCTATCTGAGCATCCCCTACTATTAGTCAGTGAGTATTTCCCTTAAGTTGACTCACTTTTTAGAACACACCAGTTCATGTCAATCTCCCATTTCTATAAATGATGCATCATTTGCTCTAAATGGACAGTAAAGTTAGCTGTTAAAATAGTAAGCGTTCACTCTCTTACCTCCTAAGATCCGTGTACGTGCCAGCCCGAGATGTGAGTGTACCCCATGGAGGGAAACCCCCATCCTGGAGCTCGGGCAGCCTCTCCGACATGGTGTGTGCCCGAAACACCTGGGGAACTTACTGAAATGCAGATTCTGATTCAGGAGGTCTGGGGCGGGGCCTGAAACTCTGCCTTCCTGACAAGCTCCCAGGAGGTGCCCAGTTCCAGAGACCCTACTTTAAGTCATGAGGGTCCGCGGGGTTTTTCCAGCCCTCACATCCTGGGTTAGGGCAAGAACGTCAACAGAAACAAAGCAGCAAATCTTCTTGAAAACTTTTGTAGTGAAATGTAAAGCCTCGTGGCCAAACTTAGAAACAGAGGCTGAACAGGAGAAGAAAACTCGGAGAGTTGTTATTTCTTCTTTTCTCCAGAATATATGTTTACGTTTTCTTTACTTTATGCGCTTAGAACTCTGGTTGTCTCTGCTCATAACCTCAGTGATTAAACAACTGTGACTCTCCTCACAGGCCCCTACCCCCCGCCTTTATTTAGAGACCCGAACATAGAATACCATTCCAGTGGGGACCTGGTTCATACATCATGCCGATCGTGCCTGCAGCCCGGGCCTAGCTCTCGCTGAGAGACAGAACCCTGGGGCTCTGGAGGCCGGACCACTCGGGCTTTTCCCTTCTGTGGCCTCCCGCCTGGCTCACAGTCAGAACCAAACAAACACCCCCCACTGACTCACTGCAGCTTCATGTCATGTTTTCCCGGGACAGGGGAGTTATAAGTTCTAGTAGCACTTGGTGTGTGCGGGGGTGTCGGGGGGTGCTTGGAGTGGGGAGGGGAGCAAGGCTGCTCCTCAGGAACCCACACAGGGCTGAGGCCACGGCGGGCCCTTGGCGAACGTTACCTGAGTCCAGGACAGGAAGAGAAGCTGACTTGGTGAGACGTGTGAAGGGGGCCGATCATGGCGGCTCTGCGGTGGCTGCGATGGACCGCTCTTGTGCTCAGGCTGAAAAACAAGGCTCCAGCTGAATGCCAAGTTGGGCCCCGCCCTGAGTCAGTCCCAGAGCCCAGATGTCGTCCTTCCCTCCTCAGCAGCGGCAGGTCACGCCACCCAGCAATTCCTGGCCTCCCGGTAGAATTCAGTGCAATCCATCCTCTGCACCCGGTGTGCCCGAGATGCTGAGCGAGGTGGGGCAAAGCCAGGGACCCAGGGGGCTCAAGGAGGATGGCTGGGGGAGTGTGAAGGTTATGTGCTGAGCAGAGGCCTGATCAGAGACCCCAGGGTGGTGTTTTCGCTGAGCACTGAGAGGGTGTTGGAAAGACCCCCCTGCTCCAAGCCCCAGGAATGCTGCCTCTTTGGGGTTTCAGTATCCTCCTGCCAGCCTCTGGCCTTCACCTCTCATTTAGCCTGTTCTGGACTGCATAGAGGAGAAATGCGGTATGGATTCCATCCATCTTAAAAGGCACAGGGAAGGGTTGCCTTTCTCTCATTTCTGAGGCTGTGAACAAAGACGAGAATTCATATACAGAGAAATGAACCCAATCTCTCAAATTGGGCCATGGTTCTCTGTTGCTTACAGAATGAAGTCAAAAGCTCCTATAACCTGGGAGGGGCTGATTCAGGATTTGAATCTGTCTCCAGACCCCAAGTGTGTCTCTCTCCCCAGGGGTGAGGCTCCGCGTCTGTGGGGACCGTAGATGTGTAGCTGCCTTCTGACCTCGGCCAGTGGAGCAGCAGTGTCAGAGGAGTAGTTCTCCCATGAGTCTGGGGCCCTGGGGCATCAGAGGATTTGCATCCTGCTTCAAGGAGGTGAGGAAGGATAGGAAGAGGAGGCCAGAAGGAGAAGCCAGCCCAGTAATCACAAGACCCTGTTGTCTAATGGCGAGCCTTTGCAAAGCCCCAGTCGGTCTTCACAGAGCTTTCACATCATGGCGATGGCTCCCGTACTGAGTCCCTAGACCATGACAAGTGTTTGACGTGCGTTTTGTCACTTTAGTTCTCCAACAACCCAGTGAGATGCATTTTGCTAGGTCCAGCGTTCAGAGAAGAGGACTGAATAATTGAACACAGACCTGTTTAGGGTTCAAGTTCATGTGTTTGCTGCCAGGACCTCCTGCCTGTCTTATCTGAGGCTTAGAATAACCGTGGGAGATAGACATCACCAGTCCCAACTTATGATGCTGAAATAGAACTCAGAGAAGGGAAGTGATTTTGCCTAGTAGGTAAATGGTGGAGCTAAGACCAAATGCCATTCTCTACACTCTGACCAGGATTTTCCCCTTGGGCTACATCAGAGATTCCTCAGGCTTTTATGGCTTATATGCTCTCGGAAGGGCTTGCTCTTATGAGTGCAACCAGCCTGGGCTGGGCATCTAGAGGTCAGGGTCTCAGCCTGCCTCTACCAGTGGTTGGCTATGTGACAGCAAGCAAGCTGTTCTCCGTGGGCTGTGGTCGTCTGCAAAGTTTCTTCTAGCACTAGAATTCTGGTCTCTCTTTACATTACAGATGTAACACATATTGCTATGAACATGCTCAACAATGTAGAAATATGGAAAGTAGAACCAAATAAACAAAAAAAAGTCATCACCTTCTTACCATTACTAGAGGCAGAAGTTGTTAACAATTTGGTGTGTTTCCTTCCAAATGATTTTCTCTCTCTCTCAACATAAATGACATATGTAAGTTTTATTATCCTAAAATTTATTTTTTGTACTTAAAATATGTTTCAGTGATCTTCCTGTGCCATCATATATAGATCTACTTTATTCTTTTTTTGTTGTTTTTTTTTGCAGTACGCGGGCCTCTCACTGTTGTGGCCTCTCCCTCTGCGGAGCACAGGCTCCGGACGTGCAGGCTTAGCAGCCGTGGCTCACGGGCCCAGCCGCTCTGCGGCACGTGGGATCTTCCCGGACCGGGGCACGAACCTGCGTCCCCTGCATCGGCAGGCAGACTCCCAACCACTGCGCCACCTGGGAAGCCCCACTTTATTCTTTTTAAACAATGTATCTTGGACACGTTCTTCATCAGTAGGTCTTTCCCCCCTTTTAAAATGATAAACAGTATTTTTGTATCATGGACAAGCATAATTCATTTGGGCATTTACATTATTTCTAGGCTTTTTCTGCTGTGATAAACAATGCTGAAATAAACATCTTTATACATATATCCTAACTCACGTGCAGACATATATCTTTAACATGAATTCTTAGAACTGTCAGATCAAGAACACACACATTTAAAAATTTGAAAGATGCTGCCAAAATCACTCTGCAAAGAGGCCAATGGACCTTTCTCTCCACAAGGCATTTGCCCCATTTGAGCCTGGATTAGCAGGTGCAGGTGTTCTGATGTCCACGTGATGATGGGACAACAGCTCAAAGAAGACAGTGGGTATTCTAGTGTCACACAGGAGCCAGGGACAGAGCTGAGATCGAAGCCTTTGTGCCCCCGACCCTGAGTCTAAGCGCTCTGCAGCCCTGAGGTGATGGCTTGATGGAATGAGCTCTGATTCTGAGGTCAGAACTCCTGGGTCTGAATTCTTTCCATGCGCCTTGCCACTTCTTGGACTGCAACCAAGATACTTAATCTACCTGACCTCAGTTTCTTATCCTTGAAGTGGGGATGGCAACACTGTCAAGGAAGGACTGTCATGAGGACTCAGTGAGAATTTCTGTAAGGATCTGGGCCCTAGAAGGTGCCCTCTGAAACTTCCTCCCTTCTGGGGAGTTGGGGGCCAGGGAACTCTGCCGTACTCTAACGCTCTTTTGCATTCATCCAAGAAGGTAACTAAGGATTTATTGCCTCGCCATGCATAACTCAAAAAATTGTTGCTGAATATTGTTGAAAAGGCTTACAATTCAGAAGGGCTTTTTGTTTGTTTGTTCTTTAAAATTTAGAAGTGAAAAAAACAGTTCTCGTCTGATGCAGCGAGAACTGGTAACGTGGCCCTGAATGTTAGAGAGAGGGCTCAAAGAGACTTTTATTTGTTCCTGATACAATTATGAAAGTGGTTTCAGCAGAGGCCAAGTGGACTCTCAGCTTAAAACAGCTGCAGGGGCAAACTCATTTCCCCATGGATTCACCAGAGGGTCATCCCGTTATTTGTGGCCTTCGAGTGCTTTGTGGGTGCAGGATAATGGGAGAAGGGGCAGATTGTTTTAAAAAGACAGCCACAGTCATTCTCTCCCCTGTGTTTGGGCCTTCGGGGACTCCCCTCCCACACTGACTCAGAGCTTGTCTGTGCGACTTGCTGTGGACAATGGAACATTAGCAGATGTGACAGAGACTTGAAAAGAACTTGAGCGTTGGAGCTTGCCTTCTCTTATAGGCTTGGGGCACTGAGTCCACCATACAAATAAGCCTGAGTTAACATACTGGAGAGACTGCAGGGAAGATAGTGAGGTGCTCTGGCCAACACCTTGTCAATCACCAGATGTATGAGTGAGGCCATCCTAGCTCATCCGGCTTCAGCCAAGCCACCAGTTGACCACAGATCAGCCAGCCAGGATGGCCTAGGCAGCCCATAGAATGATGAGGAAAAAAATAATGTTTTTGTTTTCATCCACTAAGTTCTGGGATGGTTTATTATACAGCCATAGCTAACTGGTAAAGATATTTATGGAATGAATACCTGGATGAAACGGGAAGAATCCCAGGGTTAGGAGGACTAGCCTTGTCTCAGTGCACAAAAAAATGTTTCAGGACCACGGACAGAGGGACAGGATGGGGGCTGTATTTGAGCTGAGCTGAGCACTTGCCAGGCTCTGGGGTGAGAGTGAGAACAGTGGCTCAGGGTGCAGGGGGAGACAGAGGTATAAAAGGACATGGCCCTGACATGGGTGCTAGGGACTCTTGCCAGACAGCTGTTAGCTCAGGAAACCCCTCATCCCCAGACAAACCAGGACTGTTGGTCCGTCACGCATTTTCCCAAGTTCAGGCAACTGGAGGGCTGGGGGGTTAGAGGGCAGGAGAGGCAGGGGACTCAGTTGATGACTTACGGGGAGGGGACTGGGCTCAGTTTTCTAACTGCCATCTCCACCCTTTGTACACAGTCTGGTTTCCCATTCTTTCCCTGGGGAAAGTCAGACTTTATGCGAAGGGAATCTTGAGTCTGTAATTTCATAGTAACAATAATCTCTTGTTTTCAGCGGTGCTGAGACTGATAAATCCTTTCATAGTCACCTATTATGTAATCTGGCTTGATCCTTACAACCCTTTCTGAGAAGAGCAGACCGTCCAGGTGCATGCGCATCACCGAGTTCTTTTCTCCCCTCTTCTCCTCTAAGCGTGTGAGCCAGGGTACGGGAAGGCAACCAAAAGAGCAGCGGATGGAAGAGAACCCAGGATTCTGGAGTCCCTGCATCCTAAGACTTTCTAACTAGACGCGTGCCCTTAGGATTCGACATTCAGGCACATGAAATGGGTTTTCTCACCCCTATGTTCAAATGGGAGGTCAGGACTCCAATCTTGAAATTCTTTTAAGCTCTGAGTTTCTAGTAGTCCACAGAAGCTGAGCAGCTCAGGTCTTCTGTTCCCTGTGTGGAGTGCTATTTGGGGGGCCCTGGAATTTGAGCCGGTAGGGCCCCTCCAAGTGAGCGGTGTGGGTGGTAATCCCATCTGCCACACATTCAATACAGGCTGGATCCTAGGGGCTGGCTGGAGGGCCTGCCTAGCTGATTCACGGGCTCACGTGACCCACCCATGGGAAGGCCGGAGGCCTCAGATGCCCCAGGGCTCTCTCCCCATCTCTGCCCTGCTTCCCTCTGCCCACCAGCTTCAATCTCTCAGGTCAGCTTCGCCCATGAGGCTGGGGTGACATCTTCTCAGCTTTACCCCCAGAAAGGGAAGGGGTGTCTTCCTTTATTTCATTTTTTTTTTACATCCTTATTGGAGTATAATTGGTTTACAATGGTGTGTTAGTTTCTGCTTTATAACAAAGTGAATCAGTTATACATATACATATGTTCCCAAATCTCTTCCCTCTTGCATCTCCCTCCCTCCCACCCGCCCTGTCCTACCCCGAAATACTCTCAGGGGAGGCCTCCAATTGGCCTGGCTGGGTTGTGTGCCCACTCCCATAGTCAGGCAGGTGGAACCACTGGGATGGGCTGCTCCTTTCAGAGCTACGTGGTTAGAGTTGTGGGGAAGAACAGTTTCCCCAACATGGGGGGGGGGTCCTTATCAGAAGAGGAGAGAGATGGAGAGCAGATGAAGCAGGTGGCCCTCAAGGCAGGGTTTTCTTCCCCATGTTTGCGGTGAAGAGCTGATGTAGAGAGCTCGACCACATTGTCTGAGGTTTGATGACCAGGAAGCTGGAGCTGAGATTTGAACCTGGGTCGTCTGATTCTAAAGCCCATGGTCCTCCCGCCATAGCTTTCTACCTACATTCCATTCTCATATGGTGGCAGGGGGATGGAGTCTGTGCCCCAGGGCATTCTCTGTAAGCTGGCCCTGTGCTCGTGGGAGAGCTCTGGGCTGGGGATCAGGGGACATGCGAGTTAATCTTAGCTCTCTACTGCCTTGCTGTGTGACCTTGAGAAAGTCACTTTCCTTCTGTGGACTGCAGCATCTTCTCTGCCAAATGGGGATGACCCTCCCCGAGTCCCTCCTGTAGGCATTGAGGGGAGCTAATGAGATAATGCTGTGAATGAGCTTTCGAAAGCTGAAAAGCCCACACAGATGTGAGGATTATTCTTATGATCCTGGGCCCCAAAGGATTAGCTTAAATTTATGGCAACAGGAGGGGTGAGGGCTAACAGAAACGTCCAGATGTCTAGCAGCCTTGCTCAAATAACCCAATGTGACCTGCTTTGAGGGTGGCCCCCTGCTTTATTTATTTATGGTGGGCGACCCATGCTGGGCTTCCTGACTCTTCCTTGAACTCCCTCTCCCCTCTCTCCATGATGCCCTGGGTCAGGGGGCCATGGGGTCCTTTTATGACAGCATGCAAGGCTGGTCACATGGTTTTGGTTTCCTCTTCTCTCTTTCTGCCTCAGGCCAAGAAATGAGGACACTGAAACACTTCTTCTTCTTGCTGCATGTTTATTTATTGTTTCCTGGGGGAGGGGGCACAGTCTGTTGGAGCCAGGAAAGATCAGAGGCTTCCATCTAATTCCATAGGAGGCCGGGGGGGACTCACTGGAAAAGAGGATTGTTGGCAGAAACTCTTGTAAACCCCTGGGTAAAGTGAAACTAAACAATTTTGTTTTTATCATGTAGAATCTCTCAGGGCCTTTAATACACTAATGAGTCTTGCTCATCATCAAGAAGGGGATATAATAGCCCCGTTTCCTGATATAGACATATACGTGTGTGTGTATACACACACACACACACACACACTTTGGGCAGACTTTTTTTCCCCCTGACAGAGCATTTCTGGGACTGGTGCCCTGCTGAAAACACCTTGGGAAAGAGTGATCCAGCCTCATACCTAACTTCACAGACAGGGACAGGGAGGCCCAGACAGGGCAAGTCAGGTGGAGCAGGAGACCCGTCCCCTGTCCTCTGTCTCCTGCCCCAGGGCTCTTTCCATAGCATCACCCCACTCACATCCACCCCAAGAAGCTCTCTCTGCTTCCATGAGACGCTGGGTTGTTTTCCAATTTGGAAGTGCCATTGGGCCCCTTGGAAAGCATAGAACATGTACTTTCTGTGTCAAATACCCAGGATAAGACAGAGTGTGAGTGGGGCTTCCCTGGTGGCGCAGTGGTTAACAATCCTCCTGCCAATGCAGGGGACACAGGTTCGAGCCCTGGTCCTGGAAGATCCCACATGCCGTGGAACAACTAAGCCCGTGCGCCACAACTACTGAGCCTGTGCTCTAGAGCCCGCGAGCCACAACTACTGAAGCCCATGTACTCTAGGGCCCGCATGCTGCAACTACTGAGCCCATGTGCTGCAACTACTGAAGCCCGCACGCTCTAGGGCCCGTGTGCCGCCACTACTGAGCCCACGTGTGGCAACTACTGAAGCCCGCGTGCCTAGAGCCCGTGTTCTGCAACAAGAGAAGCCGCCGCAATGAGAAGCTCACGCACCGCAACGAAGAGTAGCCCCCGCGTGCAGCAACTAGGGAAAGTCCACACAGCAACAAAGGCCCAAACACGGCCAAACAAAATGAAACAAAGCAAACAAACAAACAAAAAATAAAAAAGAGTGTGAGTATGAGTGTGATCGGGAATGCTGGGTATGGGGAGAAACTTTGGTTTTCGTCTTCACTGAGGATCCAATGAGAGGAAGCAGAGTAAAATGACCTCAGGGTAGAAACAGGGAAGCCGCTCACAGGCCATAGGTTGCACACGATGTTTCCTCCAGGAAACGTCACCCGGGCAGCCCATGTCAAGTTGCAGAGCAACCCAGGAGCTGTCCAAGGTGTGTGCGCTCAGGCCCCAGTGAGTGGCACCTGGTGGGGAGGACACTGTGGTCTGTGTCAGGGGGGTGATGATAATCACAGCTTCCACTGATCAAGTGTGCCTGCTGGGCCCCAGGTACCGTTCTAACAACTCTGTACATATTTAATCATCTACTTCTCACTTCATCTCTGTGATGCAGGTGCTCTTACTATCATTGCAATATTACAGGGGAGGAAAACAGAGCCAGGGTTAAGGAGCTTAAGACAGAGAGAGCCAGGCTGGGTTTCTCTCCAGCAGGCTGACTGCAGAACGCACACTTTTAAACCACAATGTTCTCCCCCTGCTGTGGAGCATTAGAGAGTTTTGGGAACTGCCGCTCTGATTGGCTATGAGATCCATGGTGATGCTTATAAGATCAGAACGTTAGAGTTGGAATAAGCCTCATGAGTCATTCAGTTCACTCCCTTCATCATAACGGATGAAGGACAGGCCCAGGGAAGACAACAGACTGGCCAAGGTCAACAACTTTTGGCCTCACTAGACGAATGGAATTGAACTTCCTGGCAATGGTGGGAAGAGTGGGAGGCTCCTTGCTCTGGTGTCAAACTCCAGCTGTGTTGCCTTCCTCCCCACAGTACCCATGAGCACAGCCTGCACCCCTCTCCACCCCGTCTGTAACCTAGACCCCGTGTTCATTGACTCCCACGCCAAACGGCTCCAGAGTCAGACGCTGAAGAAGGGAACTGACCCTCTCAGCAACACCTCCCTCACCCATGCCCATCTGTTGATCCAACTTTTTAAAAAGAGAAAGAAAAAAAAATGACAACCACAACCGAAATACTTTCAAATGATTTTCAAATGATTTTTGAGATCCAGTAGCTTCCTCAAAACATCATAACGTATTAAGATCCCTACATCAGTACCCTTTATCCATTAAGGGTCTTTCTAATTCAGTAAACAGGATTGCAGGCCCTGTGCCCTCCCACTTCCCTTCCCTCACTCTGGGCGGACGTGGGCTGCTTCCAGTACAGCTTGAATTAAGCTGTGCAGGCTGACGGATCTTTAATCTTGCTGAACACGTGCTGCAAAGAATAATACCAATTTTGTTTAGGAAACCAAGGGCCAAACTCAGCTGGAAATTAGCTCTTTGGGTAATCTCACCCCTTATTCTGACCAAGGAGGCCATGTGGGTTTTACTGGGTAACCCTCAAAGGCCCCAAACTCATTGGGTCCAAGGCAGGAGAGGGGGATAGAGTCCTCACTGGGGATCCCTGCCCCAAATCCTTTTGATTCTCCTCTTTCAGCACAGAGAGCAGCTCGAATCCAGGCTTATGGATCAAAGCTAATCTGGTTGTAATTCCCCGTCCAGCTCGCTGCACCCTTAGCAACACATAAATACAGATGAAAGGGTTATATAAATGCAATTTTCTAATTAATCAGTGCAGATCCAGCTATTGCAGGGGACATAGATTTCAGCTTTTATGTGAGGGGTAGTCTTCTTTGAGTTTAGTTAACAAAATGCAAGTCCTGTCCCTGTAATTTCTAGTGCTAATGGGCCATGGGGTAGTCCAGAGTTCGGACAGTTCCCAGGAATGTCATCATAGTGACCCCAAGTCCTCAAGTTCTCAGCAGGAGACTTTGGACCATGGACAATATATGACTTTGTGTGGGTTGGAAAGAGCCTGGCCTTGGGGCTACTCGGCTCAGGTTCGATCCTGGCCTGATCCTTGACAGGCTGTGTGGCCTAGGACATGTTACCTAAACTCTCTGAGCCCCAATTTCCTGATTCTTAAAAAGATGACGAGACGTGCCTCATGGAGATGCTGGGAACAATAAATGCTGTGCTTGAGAGTATGTGCACAGTGCCTCGTGAATTGGTAGCTGCTGCTGCTGCTGTTTGCAGTTGAGGACAAAGATGCTAGAGGATGCGGTACAGGAGGAGACGACCTCAAATCTCAGGCTTGAGCCTCTGCCTTTGTTCTGGCAGGATTCTGGTTTTAGATTTGCCCTGCATAGAGAACAGCGTTCATGAATCCTAGAAGGGTGTGGTCTCCCTTGAGTTTCCAGCCCTCCTTTCCTCATTGGCCCACCGAACTGCCCCAGAGGTCTGAATGAGACAGTGCCAATGTGTGACCCACCCTACACAGGGTCAGCAAGAGAGAACGTTTTACAATAGCCTCTGTCATAGCAATAATTACGGTGGTGACGATGGGCCGGGCATGCTTTATACTTTGACTCACTGTATCCTTAATGACAAACCTACACAGTGGATGCCAATTCTTTTCCCATTTCTTGGGATGAAGAAACTAAGACTTTAGAGAGGTTGAATAACTTACCTTATTTTGCAGAGCCTTCCTTGGATAGGCTGCCATTTTCCTTCCTCTCTGCACTGTGCACATGCTCATTCCCAGGGAGTGTGTGTGTGTGTGTGTGTGTGTGTGTGTGTATGCTAGATTTCCATGCCCAGCCCCCAAGAGCTCATGCAGACACACACCCACTGGCCGGTATGCTCCCCCAGGCCCAGCATGCCCACACGTGCACCTGCTCACAGAGACAAACCTCCCTGAGAATGAGCCACGAGAGGGAGAAGGCCAGCAGGGGAGAGGGAGAAGGATACATTTGGGAATCTTTTATGAGTGGAATGATTTTAGTTATTTCAGACCCTACCTTGTTACAGGGAAGTTAACCAGGGTTGCAAGTTGGAGGGCTGCTGCTTTAAAGAGGACCCAGCAAGTTTAGCATTTTGTGCAGATGTGGGGACCCCTACAGGAATTAGAAAACTACTTTTCTCTGAATCATTCTCTAATTTTTCTTAGACCTAGGCTCTGACCCCTGACCTCATCAATGCCTCTGACCTCATCTCTGACCTCAGGCAACCCCTGGGCATCTCTGGTCCTCAACTTCCTTATCCCCCAAACGGCAAGAAACACCCTCCTTTAAAAAAACCCTAAACTTCACTTATCTATTTCAAAGGGTTATGATGCAACTCAAATGAGAAAATACATTTTGTTAGAACTTGCTTTCAAACAAAACATGGGATGAGTAGAGGTGAGAGGAAAGAGCTCATAGACAGCGAGCTCTTTTGAAAACTGAGACTGGGCAAATTCAAGTTCTCTGCTGTGTCCACAACCCGCCCCCTGTCACTTTGGAAACATCAGGGCTGGATTGCCCAAGCAGCCTAGGGAGCCACTGAGTGCTGTCACTTTAAAAGTGGAGTGAAGTGTTCATTAGCTGGGCTATTTTTTCAGGTGTGTTCTAATTGTACTCATTAACTCTAAGGTAGATTTTAGCACTCCAGCCTCCATTGCTGCCTTCAAATGCCAAAACAAATCTTGCCATAATTACCAGCAATCCTTTTCATTACCGGCTGCCTAATTATCCTATTAATAGCACATCCTAAGAGACAGTATTTGCTTGGCAGGCAAATATTTGTTTTTAAATGAGCAAACACAAAGACAAACTGCTTTGTGTTTGCAGAAGGATTCCAAAATGCAAAATGGTTTATATTCACGGAAAAAAATAATAAACCAAGTAAAACCAAATGCTTAATCCATTTGAAGCATTTGAGCATTAAAAAACTTTTTTTTTTCCATGCTCTGGCTCCAGTTCTTTTTTTTTTTTGCGATACGCGGGCCTCTCACTGTTGTGGCCTCTCCCGTTGCGGAGCACAGGCTCCGGACGCGCAGGCTCAGCGGCCATGGCTCACGGGCCCAGCCGCTCTGCGGCATGTGGGATCTTCCCTGACCAGGGCACGAACCCGTGTCCGTTGCATCGGCAGGTGGACTCTCAACCACTGTGCCACCAGGGAAGCCCCTGGCTCCAGTTCTTCCTCTCTGAAGAGACTGGGCGCTAGAAGGGTTCTTTATGACACTTTTGTGATACGGAGTTGGATGTCTTATTGGGTTGGCACTAAACTCAGTTGAAGGGGGATGATGGGAACAACTGAGATGGAACAAAGTCATGTTAGGGCTGGAAGGAAAATTATGGCCTCTTCAGGCCAGGGGTTCCCATCCCTGGTTGATCATCAGAGTCACCTGGGGAGGGACTGGTAAGAATGCAGCTTCCCAGGCCTGCTGAATTGTTTCCTTTTCCTTTTTTTTTTTGCATTTTCAAAAATATTGAAATCTAGTTGATTTACAATGTTGTGTTAGTTTCAGGTATACAGTAAAGTGATTCAGTTATATATATATATATGTATATTCTTTTTTTATATTGTCTTCCATTATAAGTTATTACAAGATACTGGGTATAATTCCCTGTGCTATACAGTCGGTCCTTGTTGGTTATCTGTTTTTTATATAGTAGTGTGTATATGTCAATCCCAAACTCCTAATTTCTCCCTCTCCCCACCCCCTTTGGTAACCATAAATTTGCTTTCTGTGTCTGAGTCTATTTCTGTTTTGTAAGTGCATTTGTATCCTTTTTTTTAAGATTCTGCATACAGGTGATATCATATTTGTCTTTCTCTGTCTGACTTACTTCACTTAATGTGATAATCTCTAGGTCCATCCATGTTGCTGCAAATGGCATTATTTCATTCTTTTTTGTGGCTGAGTAATATTCCATTGTTTATATTTACCACATCTTCTTTGTCCATTCATCTGTCGATGGACACTTAGGTTGCTTCTATGGCTTGGCTGTTGTAAATAGTGCCACAGTGAACATTGGGGTACATGCATCTTTTCGAATTATGTTTTTCTCCACATATGCCCAGGAGTGAGATTGCAGGATCATATGGTAGCTCTATTTTTAGTTTTTTAAGGAACCTCCATACTGTTCTCCATAGTGGCTGTACCAGTTTACATTCCCACCAACAGTGTAGGAGGGTTCCCTTTTCTCCACACCCTCTCCAGCATTTATTATTTGTAGACTTTTTGATGCTGGCCATTCTGACCAGTGTGAGGTGATACCTCCTTGTGGTTTTGATTTGCATTTCTCTATTAATTAGCAATGTTGAGCATCTTTTCATGTGCCTGTTGGCCATCTGTGTCTTCTTTGGAGAACTGTCTTTTTAGATCTTCTGCCCTTCTTTCTTCTTCTTTTTACTTTTTGCAAAGGTCTCTAGGAGATTTTCATTTGTGTCTGTGTTTGGGACTCACTGATCTAATCAGCGCCCCCCCATTTCACAAAAGAAGAAATAAGTGACTGAGATCATACAGTGGCTATAGGACCAAGATCAGAACCAGGTCAGCCTTGAGGGTTAAAACATCCTTAATTCAACCTTCATATTTAATTAACTTTCCTTCCTTTCAAAAAATAATCACCATATGAATTGTGATGAATTTAAGCCCTACAGAAGTGTGTTGTGGAAGTGAAAGGAAAAGCTCCCACCTCCCTGACCCACCCAATTCCATCCCACTGCAGTGTTTTCCTGTTATTCTAGTGTACCTGAACACACACACTTGTTTTTTCCTTTCCTTTTAAACAAGGAGGGACCGCACTATATCTCGGATTGAGCCGTATGAAATTGCTGATGTGTGACTGCTTTTATAAAGTACAAAACGGCAATTTCACGTGGTTCAATTTAAGATCCTGTTCTACGTTTGTCGCTGGGTTCTTTGAAACCTCTGCAGAGTGTTGTGTATGAAGGCTGTTCTCCGAAGTAACCAGTCTCTACAGATGGCTGGTCAGTAACTTCCACCTTTCACCTTTACAAGCCCTGGAGAGCACTGCTGCGCTCCAGGACCCTACCCCTGGGGCTCTCCACCTGCCCTGTGTGGCTCACCCTTCAGGGCCGAGCCCATGTCCCACGGCTCTGTGAGCCCTCCCCTGATTGCGACACTTTCGCTGATGTCCTTGCTCCTATCAGCCTCTCACCGCCAGCTATTCACCATTGAACTAGAGACTTTGCAACGTCGTCAGCGCTGTTCACTCTCCCCGCAGCCTCTAACGTTTAAGCATTATCCTCTCTTACCCCACTCCTACCTTATAAAACCCTCATGGGCTCCTCGCAACATCAAGCGCACAGCGCTCCCCGGGGCGGTCCCAGCGCTCCACCAAATGACTGCCTTCTTTGTTGTCGCTGTCTGCCTGGACTGCCTGCCCCATCCAGCACGGACGGGCACATAGTAGGAGCTCAATCAGAGGCCCTCCCAGGAACCCAGTACATCCTCCACAGATGCTCGTCTCTTTAAAAAGGTCCATGAATGGCTTCACATAGCCCTCTTAAGACCCGCTTTCGTCAGGTATCAAACAAACGCGTCCACTTTGTAGAGTAGCCGAGGATTAGACAACACCTCGGCAGTAGCTACCAAGCAGCGGGCACATAGTAGGGGCTAATTAAATGTAGTTGTTATCACCATTCTTAGAGCTGGCTTTTCCATTTATTTTTTAAATTATAAGAGACATATCAGGGCTTCCCTGGTGGCGCAGTGGTTGAGAGTCCGCCTGCCGATGCAGGGGACGCGAGTTCGTGCCCCGGTCCGGGAAGATCCCACATGCCGCGGAGCGGCTGGACCCGTGAGCCATGGCCGCTGAGCCTGCGCGTCCGGAGCCCGTGCTCCGCAACGGGAGAGGCCACGACAGTGAGAGGCCCGCATACTGCAAAAAAAAAAAAAAAAGACATATCATTATGGATAGTTTGATAAGGGAGAATAATCACTCAGAACCCCTAACACATTATTATTTTTGTTTATTCCCATCTAGTCTTTAAAAGAATTTTTTATTGTGGTAAAATTCTTATATTTACCATCTTAATTATTTTTAAGTGTTCAGTGGTATTAAATACATTCGTGATGCTGTACAACCGTCATCACCATCCATCTCAGTAACTCTTCTTCTTATGAAACTGAAACTCTAGACCCATTAAACACTAGCTTCTCAATCCCCCCTCCCCCAGCCCCTGGCAACCACCCTTTTACTTTCTGTCTCTATGAATTTGACTACTCTGAGCATCATATAAGTGGAATCATACAGTATGTCCTGTTACTGGCTTATTTCACTCGTCATCGTGTGTTCAAGGGTCATCCACGTATAAAATCAGTATAGCTGATTTTAACAGTTTGGCTGTTGGTTTGAGAGAGATATTCTTTACCATGTTAGAAAAATATCTTTCTATTCTTAATTTTCTCAGAGATTTTAAATTAAGAATATGTTTAAATTCATTGAGTAACTGTTAGCAAACATTAAGTAGCTCTTTAAGAAATTTGACCCTGAAGTGCTGGATTACATCATCAGACCTCCTCATCTTAAATGATTCCTGTGTTTCTGACGTCAAGCCTAGTAAATCAAAGAGAGTTGTTCTCTTGGTAGATTGTTGAATGTAGTTGCTTGTATTGTACTTTGAATTTTTACATCTACATTCTCTTTTTAGATGTGTTCACTTAATCAGGGTTTAACAATCCAGTTTAATTTTCCTCCGTTACTTGAAACAAACAATCCTCTTTCTTCTTTTTGCATTAATTCGGTAATTATACTTTGAGGTTTTAACTGATTTTAAAGTTTGTCACTAATCCTTTTGTACTATTTCATCTCCTTTCTTGAATTCTCCATTTTGATTCATCTCTCAGATGACTAACACAGGTCTTGAAATATCTTTTATTTCTAGCAGGAACATGTGGGTGATATATTTTCTGAGGCTTGCATATCTGAAACTGTCTTTGTGTTGCCCTCTCAATGAAAAACAAATTGGTTGGGTAGCAAATTCTTGGGCTTCTTTTCCCTCCCATCAAGATTCTTTAAAAAAAAAAAAGTTCCATTTTTTTTCTGGTGGATGGCACTATTGAGAAATTTGAGGTACACCTGTTTTTTTCATCTTGAATGCTCATAGGACATATTTTAGTTTTCAAAATTTCAAAAACTATCCCTAAGATAAGAAGTCTTTGTTCGTTAGGTATTGCTGTTAACACAATGGACAATGGAAAACCAAAGGTTTCTTCTGTTTTAAATTTGATTACTGACTTCACTTCATTTGATTAGTTTTCTCCGTCAAGAAACTGCTAAAATCTAGATCTTGGAATGTAAATGAGTGTGCATACCCCTGGCCCAGTTACAAAAACCTTTTTATTAAAGCTTTAAAATTTTACTTATTTGCTTTTTAATTTACGTACAGTAAAATTTACTCTTTGGGGTATAGTTCTTGAGTTCTGACAAATGCTTTGCCATGGAACCACCACAGTCAAGACACAAAACATTTCTGTCACCCGCCCCCGCTCCACATTTCCTCCTGCGGATCCTTTATAGTCACTCCACCATCAATTCCTGGCAACCACTGATCTGTTTTCTCTCATCCAGGTTATTTATGTTTTTAATTATTCATTTTACTTTAATAATGATTGTACACTAAAATTGCCTTTTTTCTATTGGTGTACACGTCTATCAATTTTAGCACAAGTATAGATTCTTGTAAGCAGCCCCCCAATCAGTTCCATCCCTCCAAAAAGACTCCTCACATAGCCACCCACTCCATCCCCACCCAGGACCCCTGGCAACTACCCCGATTTCTTGTCCATCACCGTGGTTTCTTCTCTCTGAGACTGTCCTATAAATGGAATCGTTCAGTATGTGACCTTTTGAGAATGACCTCTCTCACTTCGCATGATGTCTTTGGGACTCATCCAAGGTGCCGCTCGTGTCCACATTTGGTCCTTCTTACTGCTGAGCAGCATTCCGTTGTTCAGCTGTGCCACAGTTTGTCCATTCACCCTTGGCTGGTTTTTAGGGTCTCGTGGGCATTTGTCAAAGGGATTCTGGTTCTGTCGTTTCTTCTCTGATCTGTCTCTTGTCGCTCGGTCCAGCCAGCCTGCCTCCTACCTTTGCCTTCCCCAGCCCTCTCCATGCCCTTCCCATTTCCCCTCTCTCCGCACTGGGCCAAGGGCCACACCTGTCCTGGGAGTGAAATGTCTCAATCCAGAAGAGCGAGAGGAAGGTGTAGGTGGGGAGTGGGGAGCTGTCTGCCCCTCTGCCAGTGCAGCCCAGGGCCCTGAGGCAGACGCAGTGGCTGCGGAAGCCCAATGCTTCTCCCACTTTCTTTCTGACTCTCCCAGCTATTTTGTTTCAATGGTGGCGTGGAGGCAGCCTCATTTGCGTCTCTCAGTGCAGCCAGGACTCACTCCCCACCCTTGGGAGTGTGGCCTTTCCTTCTCTTACTGGCCAGGGTGACATTTCTTTATCAGTTGAGACATTTTATTTGTGAGTTGAAGAGGACCGACCAGGCCTTGCTAGCCTGCAGTCAAGTTCACCTGTGGCTCCTCTGTCCTCTGCATTTTCAACGGCTTTCTCTCTTCTGGTGCTTTCCTCAAAGCCTATGAACCAGGTCAGATCTCTCTCATCACTTAGAACACAAACACGAATAAAAAACAATAGCTAAAAAAATCATAATTTTACCCTGAGAACTGGCCCCCGTTAGGCTGTCTGATTACAAAATAATTTGAGAGCCGGTTTTATCAAAAGAATATTCTACACTTATTAGCTTCACTTTTTCACGTGTTCAATTCTGTTTTTTTCCCCAGAGAGTAATTTTTCTAAGTTTTTAAATTTTATTATTATTATATTATTATTATTATTATTTTTGGATGCACTGCGTGGCTTGCAGGATCTTAGTTCCCCGACTAGGGATTGAACTCTGGCCCCAGCGGTGAAAGCACTGAGTCCTAACCACTGGACCGCTAGGGAATTCCCTAAATTTTATTATTTTTATAGTTATCAAAATAATATGCACTCCTCGTATAGGACTTGTAAAGTTCAGGAAAGCGTACAGAAGTCTAAAGAAAACCCAATAACAATACCACCCATATTCTTACCCGGAGGCAGCTATGAATAACAGTTTGAACACATTTATTTCACATTTTACCTAAGGGTACTTACTTTCCTTTCTTTTTTTGTTTTTTAATTTTTTTTGGTACTTACTTTTCTTTTTCTTCATGATATTATACTGTATACAGTTTTGACTATTGACTTCTTTTTGTACTTAACATTATATCACGAACATTTTCCTGTAGAATTAAAAAAAACTCTTTGAAAACATAAAATTAAAAAAAAATTTGGGGTAATAATTGTTTAAATTGAAGCATAGTTGATTAGTAATGTGTTAGTTTCAGGTATAAGCAAAGTGATTCAGTTCCATGTATATATGCACATATACACATATATACTCTTTTTCAGATTCTTTTCCCTTTTAGGTCATTATAAGATATTGAGTATAGTTCCCTGTGCTATACAGTAGGTCCTTGTTGATTATCTATTTTATATATAGTAGTATGTATATGTTAATCCCAAACTCCTAATTTATCTCTCCCCCAAAGTTTCCTCTTTGTTAACTATAAGTTTGTTTTCTGTGTCTGTGGGTCTATTTCTGTTTTGTATATAAATTAGTTTGTATCTTTTTTTTTTGCAATACGCAGGCCTCTCACTGTTGTGGCCTCTCCCGTTGCGGAGCGCAGGCTCAGTGGCCATGGCTCACGGGCGCAGCCGCTCTGTGGCATGTGGGATCTTCCCGGACCGGGGCACGAACCCGTGTCCCCTGCATCGGCAGGTGGACTCTCAACCACTGCGCCACCAGGGAAGCCCTGTATCATTTTTTTGAAAACACAGTTTTAATGGCCTCATAGTATTTCATCATATGGATGTACCGTATTTCACTTAAATACCTAGATGTTGAATAATAGGCCATTTCTGACTTTTCACCATCATAAGTAAGAGTGTGGCTTGCTTTGTCCATTTTAAAACTATCTGAGGATGGATTTCTAGAAGGAGAATTATTCCCTTAAACAAAAATAGATATTTCTGAGATTCTTGGTACATATGTAGTTAAATTGCTTTCCTGCAGTGCTGGACCAAGACGTGCCCTGCCCAGCAGTGATTTCGAGCACTCCTCTCCCAGGTGACTGTGGTTGACCCTGGTCCATCATCAGATCAGTCCTATGGATGTGAAAGGTGGGTGTGGCTTTCTGTGGTTTTATTTTGCGTTCTCCAAGTGCTGCGGAATAGCCCATGATATGGACGTGCCATATTTTATTTAACTATTCCCCTTTTACTCATCCTTTAGGTTGTTTCTAATTTCTCACTATCATAACTAATGTTGCACTGAATATCCTTGAACATAAATTATTTATTATCATTGATGACCTCTTCTCTTCCCCCCATATATCCACAAGGCTTGCCCCCTCTATTTTTTCTGGTCTCCGCTGGCTGTCACTTTCCTGAGGACCCTCTACTAAACAGTCCCTCTACCTGTAGCTCTCTGACCCCCTCCCAGGGCTTTATTTTTCTTCTGCGTTATCACCACCTGACATGGTGTTTATTTACTTATGGCCTGGTCCCCACCATTGTAACGTAGCTCCACAAAGGCATGGATTTTTATCTGTTGTTATAAAAGGAACATATGTTCATTAAGTCAGATTTATAAATAGAAAAAGAAGATAAAGGGTACCAAAACAATGGTTCCTTTTTTGATATGTTTCCTCTGGTGTCTTTGGTTGTTGTTTTGATCTTAACATAATTAAAATCATACTATACATATATATATACACACATATACACACACACATATGTGTATACATAGTTCTGTAACAGCTTTGTTCAATTAACAGGGTACCGTGTGGATTACACCTCAGTCTTTGGAATGAGTGTGTGTGTGTGTGACCACTGACTATTGTAATCCATGGTCATCAGGGTTCTGCTCCCACCACACCAGGCGCCTGTGCAGGAAAGGCCGCTCTGGCCCCCCAGTCTCTAAATGCGTTACCACTGTTCAGTCTTCATGCAACTGCTTGACCTTCAACACCTTTGAAAGGCCTTTTGAAGTGTTCTGTGTCCTGAGGTTCCATGACCATCCTCTTTTCCTCCTTTTTTCCATTGCAGCAATAATTTGGTTTCGGAAGGTAACATTTTCACTTAATATAAATTTGACACCCCACAATTTATCACTTATTTTTAGCTCAGTGTGGCTTGGAAGGAAGTTTACAGGACTAAGAATTTCAGGGCAGATGGGAAAGTGCTTTGGGCGTTTTCCAAAGGGCGCTAGGAAGCCCTCTGCATCCTCAGAGCACCATCCGTCACAGGCTTGCTGCGCCCTCCTTCCCTCCCCCTTTGGATTCTTTTTCTTTTTTTTTGACTGATTTTTTTTATTAAAGTAAAATATACCTAAGAATTACCACCTTAACCATTTTTAAGTGTGCAGTTCAGTGGCATTAAGTGCACTCACAGTGTTGGACACCCATCACCATCTCCAGAATGTTTCTGTCTTCCCAAACTTAAACACTGACTCCCCCTTTCCCTATTCCCCCAGGCTCTGGCCACTGTTGTTCTGTTTTCTCTCTCTCTATTTTAGGCTATTCCAGGTACCTCATATAAGTGGAATCATACAATAGATGGTGTCCTTTTGTGTCTGGCCTATTGCACTTAGCCTAATGTCTTCAAGCCTCATCTCTGTTTCCTTGAATATTTATTGTATACCTGCTGTATGCCGCTTCTACACCTGGGCCTGGGTATACTGAGGAGATGCGACCGGGGTAGGTAAACGCCATCAGCTGAGACATCAGGCATTAAAACCCATAACAGGGATTAGCCTATCACATACTTCCCAAGCTCACGGTCAACACAGAGGAAAATGGATAAAGGGAAGGTGAAATGTAATAGAGGGAGTGGAGGAAGAAAGACCTGGACCATTGGCTGGGGGAGAGGGAGGCAGGGGTGGGATGGGGTGGAGATCAATTTGGTTAAACAGGATGTCCTGGGAACTTCTTAAGAGTGACGGGAGGTGGAGGGTGGCAGTGTCAAGTCTATATTCTTCGTGCTTAAAATCATAAGATATCACGGCTGAAAGGGAGCTGAGAAATTCGCGCCTACCATCTCATTACGAGTGGTTTGACGAGACAATCAGAGTTCTCACTTGACCCCCTAGGACCTGATCCTGGAGCGCTGTGCAGAGAAAAGTTGCTCTGTTGTCAGTTAGCATGTATCCTTTCAGGTCTTTTCCTGTGCTTTTCCATGTATGAATGTGGACATACAGAAATCTACATGTTTCTCTGGGTACACAGGAGGTTTGCGCCTGCCGTAGCCTAAGTGGAGTCACCGTCTATGTGTTTTTTTGGCAACTTGCATTTTTCATCCAACAGTATATCCTGGAGATCATTTCATAGAAGTATTTATAGAGCTACTTTGTCCTCTTTAATGTTCCCAGAGTACTCCATGGCATGAACACTCATTTGGATATTGGTTTGGCTGCTTTAACAAGACCACGTAGCGGAGGTTTAAACAAGGCAGGAGGTATGGTTTTCATGTGAGAGCAGGTGGTGATCCAGGGGTGGGCAGCTCAGCTCCATCCCCTCTTCCAGGCACCCAGGCTGCTCCTGTCTTGTTGCCTCCAATATGTTGTCCCCATCTGCATGGCAGAAGCTAGCTCAGCACCCTTGAAAAGGGGAGCCTAGACCCTGGGAAGAGGAAAGAGGAAATGCAGGGCAAGCAGTTCCCCTTTAAGTGTGTGATCCAGAAAATGCACCCATCACTGGCTATTTCTATCCTGAGCTTTTGTCCTTGGCTGCAAGGGAGGCTGGGAAATGTAGTTTAGAGGTGCACGTGGTGAGCCCTGCTCAGACCAGAAGAAAGGGGAATGGGCATCTGGCAACAATGACACAATGACAGGCCTCTCCACTGTGTGTACGTATCTTCATTTCCTCAGTCATTTCCCTGTGAGTGGATCTCTAGATTTATAAATGAGACCCTGAGGCTCAGGTGAGGTAGTGATCTCACAGTGAGCTGGGCAGAACTCGGGTCTCCTGCCGCCAGTACAGTGTTTTTTCTCAAGCACTGTTTCCTGGCCAAGCCCTTGGTGCCCAGGGCAGCCTCCCCAGGGTTCTCTGGGAGAGCAGTCTTTAGGTGGTAGCGGGGAAGAGGTGGCCTGCCGGCAGGGAAGGTGCCTGTGCCCCTGCAGACTGACCCAGCAGACGGCTCCCCAACCTGGCCCAGGCTACAGCTGCCTGCCAGTCTCATGGTAGCTGGGCCTGGGATTTGGTTGGGGCAGCACAGCCAGGGAGACTGGCGCTTGGCTCGGCCTGGGTCCCAGGTCCCAGCTTGAGTCCAGAGTGGACACTCCTCTTGCAGCCAGCCAGGCCTCGACGGGACTCGGGCTTCTCCTCACTGCCTAGAAGCCGACGTGGCCTCACCTCAGAGAGTACCAGGGTGCATGGTGCCCCACGAGCTCCCCAAGGCACGCCATGAGACTGCCTAGGCTGGGGGAAGTACCTCTCTCCTCAGCCCATCCTGTGCTCCTTTGCACCGTCAACCCTGCCATCCTAGCCCTGGGCTCAGAGGTTTAAAATAAGCCCTGGAAATGTGTCTGAAAGGGATGTGTGACAACTTGTACCATGGCCTGTCATGTTGGCTCAGACTGACAAATGCCACAGTGAAGGTGACAGAGCTCACAGCCGTAGTGGGCCCTGGGATCACGCGTAGAGGCAGCGCTGCGTCATGACCAGGTCACAAGCACACGCCCCTCCCCAGAGCTGGGATGGCTCTCACCCGCAGGTCACAGGCTGCCCGTCTCCTGTAGCACCCAGTTGGCTGGGTGGCGGGGGGAGCAGAGAGAAAAGGAGGGAGGAAAAAAGGGGAAAGACAAGGAAGGGAGATGACAGGGAAACAGCAGGGTAGGTAATTGGCCATCAGCAAGTTACTTGAGTCCTCAATGACTAAGGGGGAAATTGGAGGGGGGAAAGTCCATCAGAGACTGAGATAAATTATTATGGTGACACAGAGAGGTCCAGACAATGACATGGAGACATGATGAGAGAGAGAGGAGGGGTGAGAGAGAGAGAGAGAGAGACCAAGGAGGAAATGGGGGACAGAGAGAAACAGGGGCAAAGAGACCCAAAAGGAAGGAGATAGGCGGGCAGCGCAGCAGGGCAGGGTGGTTGGATTTTAGGGGACAGTCCTTTAATCCTGTCTGAGGACAAAGTCTCCAGATCCAGTGAGCCTGGTACCATCACTTTAGTCCCCAGAGGTGAGTCAGATGCTCCTGCCAGGGACAATGGTGGCTTTTTTTGATGAACCCAGAAGGAGGTCCCTGTGGCCTAAAGATCGATTCAGGTCAAATGGCTGTAATTGTTCTGCCCAAAGCAGGAGCAGTTAGGTGATTTAAAACCAGAGATAGAGAGACAGAGAGACAGAGAGAGAGGGATGAGATGCCCGAGTGTGACGCCCCGCTGCCGCCCCAGCCCCCATGGCTCTCAAAGGGCCAGCTCAGTCCTTGCCCATCTCCTGCCACTTGTTAAGACACCAGAGTATCTGTGGATATTCCTTCAGGAATAAATGAGCCTTTGGGTTACAAAAGCTGCCCTTAGACATGGCTGATTTAAGAAGAAATTAGAAGAAGTTGTGCCGTGTCCTGTTTGGCCCTCACCACCCACCACTGTGGAAGTGTTCCACTTCCACTTAGTGGGGAAATAAATTGCAACAGGGTTTGGCAGCCTTTGGGGGAGAGGGCGAGACCAGCTGGGATCCCATCCCGATTCCAGCCCTGCCTCCACATGCAGTGGAGCGAGCCCCTTCCTGCTCTGAGCCTCAGTTTCCGCATCTGCACTCGGAGGCGATCAGGCCTGTGGTGAGGGCCCTGTGGGCTCTGCTCTAAAGCTGTGCGTCTGTGTGTGAGCCCAAGCCCTCAGCGTCAGCTGGAAGACGGGCAGCACGGGGTTCCCAGGCTAACCGGCTAGAGCTGCCCCCCCAGGGACCGGCCAGCTGGGGAGAGCCACCTCCCCCAGCACTCCTGGCTCCCTCTCCTGGCATGTCCAGCTGACCCAATGACCTTGCAGAGCCACAGAGCTGGAAGAGGTTGGACTCCAGGTGTCACTACCTAAATGTGTTACCTAAATGTGTTCTTAGAAGGGCAAGACTGACGATGTGTCCTCTGAAATCAGACACCCTTGAATTTGAATTCCAGCTCTGCCACTTCCTATCTGCGTGACTTCAGGCCATTGATTTAACCTATCACAGCCTCAGCTTTCTCATCTGTAAATGGGGATAATAACAGTACCTAAATCATAGCATTGTCATGAGGATTAAACGAGATAATGCAAGTAAAGTGTTTAGCACAGTGCTAGGCACAGGGAAAGTCCTCAATAAATGTTCTGTTGTAATGTTTAATATACGTATGTGAATATATGCATATATTTGGACGAATCAATGAATGCACATTTATACATAGCATGTCACAAATGCTTGACAGATTGGAGAGGGATACAGCAAAAGCAGAAGTTTGCCTTCGCCCTCCCTCATCCTATTCCTCTCTCCAGAAGTGCCTGCTGTTAGGCGTTTGTATTCTTCCAGACTATTTTATAAGCATTTATATACACATGTGTTAATATAAAAATACATGGTTTGTTCTGTTGGCAAAATAGTATATGTATTCTTCTGCGGTCTACTTTTTCTTTTCTTTTCTTTTTTGCTTAACAATATGTCTTTGCAGATACCTTCATTTTTTTTTTCACATAGATCTGTTATCGAACTCAGGTTCAGCAGCTCGTTGCTCAAGAATCCAATACTGAGGGACAGGTATTGGAGAAAAAGGAAAGACAGCTTACTGAAGAAGCTAGCAACCCTGGGCAGAAGGTGGACTCATGTCCCAAAGAACCAACTCCTCACTTCCCAGGTTTTGCTGAGGGATTATATAAGGAAAAGAGGAAGGGGCTGTGTGCTGAGGAGAGGGTTACAGGGTGTGTGATTAGCTCATGGACATTCTTCTGATCGGTTGTTGGTGAGGTAACTGGGAGTCAACATCATCAACCTTCTGGTTCCAACCAGTCTGGGGTCTACATGCTTGTGGGCAGCATACAGTTAACTTCTTCCACCTGCTGGGAGTTTCAATCTCTGCAAAACAGCTCAAAGGATTATGGCTCAAAATATTATACGTAGCTCTTGAGGAAGAACTAAAGGTCCTTGACTTCGTTTAATGGGTAAACTACTCTTATTTTGTCTTGCTTGCCAGGTTTCCTTTGTTTCTGCATATTCTCATTTCTCTGATTAAATTTATTCTTTGGAACTCGGGAAAGGCCTAGGAGGCTAAAGTTTTTCTACAGACAAGAGGCAGGCGGTGGTGGGGTGTCCTGTCCCGGGAAGGCCCCATAGGGTCCTGTTCAGTTACAGATCTATTCCATTAAAAACTAGATCTTTTGTGAAGCGTTCTATAATACGTATGTATCAGTTTGACCACTCTCTGTGGACAGACATTTAGTTTGGTTCTTTTTCTCTTGTTACGGCAATACAGTAATGACTGTCTTACATATATTGCTTTGTGTATAGGTGCAAGTATTTCTTTAGGATGACTACTCAGAAATTTCTTGCTTGAAGGGTATGCACATTTAAAAATATGATAGATTATGCCAAGTTGCTCTCCACCAATGATATTCTAATTATATACCTGCCAGCAACACGTGAGACCATTTCTTCAGTCTCCCTCCAACACCAAATATGTTCCTCCTCCCTCCCCCCAGTTTTTGCCCCATCTGATAGGTGATAAGCAATATCCCATTACTGCTTTAATTTGCATTTTTCTGACTACTTGCAGGCATGAGCATCTTCTCATGACTCATTGGCATTTCTTTTTCTGTGAGTGTCCCTTTCACATTCTTTGCTCATTTTTTCTACTAGATTGTCTATTTTCTTATTGATCTATACACACAATTTATATATAAGGGGGTTATTATTTCTTTGTCTTTTCTTCACGTGGCAACTATTTTCTCCTAGTCTGTCTCTTGTCTTTTGGCTTTATGTTCTCCTCCATCATTTTTCTGACGCTTTTATGTGGTCAAATTTGTCAGTTGCCGTTGAGTCCTGAATCTTTCAAAGATCTATTCTTTCCCCAAGATGATATTTTCTTCTAATACTTTTATTGTCTCATTTATTATGTTTAGTTCTTTAACCCATAGGAATTTTTTTGTGCGGCATGGTGTGAAATAAGAAACCTAACTTTACTTTTCTCCCCAGTGGCTACTCTCTTTTTCCAAGACCATTTATTCAATAGTCTATACTTGTCTCACTGATATAATTTTCACGTTGATTATGTAATGAAATACCATTTCTACATGGATTGAAAACTGGCAGCTCTCAGACCAGACCTAACTCTCGTTTGTTCACATTTAATTGTGTTCATTATTTTGAATAATATAGTTATATGTTTTGGAGACCTTTCCATATTGGCACAGCTAGAACTTCCGCATCGTTTTCAGGCTCTGTGGTGTGTTAGTGACCACACTGCACTGTATGGAGAGACCATCATTTATTTAATCACACTTCTATTGATAGACATTTGGGTTGTTTCCAGTTTTTTTTTCTGCTACAAACAATGCTGCAATAACTTGTACAACCTGTTTTGCAAGTGTTTGAGTGTATCTGTAGGATAAATTTTTAGAAGTAGAATTTCTGGGTCAAGGGTGTGAGCATTTATAATTTTGAAGACATTATTAAATTGCTTGTCACCGTGGTCTGGGCCAGGTTATACTCCCACGGCCAGTCTCTGAGAGGGCCTGTTCCCTCACACCCTCATCAACTCAGTGAAGTAGCAAAATGTTCAGTCTTGACTATCTGATAGATGAAAACTGGTATCTCATAGGAGTTTTAATTTGCATTTTTCATATTATGAGTAAGGATAAACATCTTTCTGTGAATTTGTATTCAGAATCTTTGCCAATTTTTCTCTTGTGTTGTGTTTTTTCTAAAGGAGCTCTTTGTATATTAGGTTATTTTTCCCTTTGTCTATTACATGAGATAGAAGTGTGTGTGTGTGTGTGTGTGTGTGTGTGTGCGCGCGCGCGCGCGCGCATGTGTTTTACCAGATACTCATTTTCTGTCTTTAATTTCATGGCTTTTGCCATTAAGAAATTTTTTTCTATGATCAAATTTATCATTTTTTTTGTTTTATGGTTTTTAAGTTCTTTTAATACTTAAAAAATATTATCCACTATAAGATTATGAAAATATACTCCAGCGGTTTTTCCTCTTACTTTAAAGCTATTGCTATTAACATTTGAATGTTTGATTGACTTATTTAACTCACTTATCAAATATATATTGACCACAGAGTGTGTGTCAGACACTATTGTAGGCACAGAGGATACAGTAGTGACCAAAACTGTCAAAAACACCTGGCTTCATGGAATTTATATTCCAGAGGGGGAAAGCAGACAATAAACAATATAAATGAATGAAATAAATGGTATATTAGATTAGGTGGAAATTATTTTGCGTGGGGTGGAGATATAGATTTACCTTTATTTTTTCTTACATGTCTACCCAGTTATCCCCGTCACTTGTTGATGTAATCCATGCCTCCATCTTGCCAGTTCATCTTTATCATATTTTAAATTCCCTTATGTATTTGTGTCTATTTCCAGACTTTCCTTCTGGTTCCATCTCTCTCTCTCTCTATTTATTCATGTGTTAGCACCACTGTTTTAACTACTGAAACTTTATACTGTGTTTTCCTATCTGCTAAAGCTAGCCTTCCCCATCCTTTCCTCTCCTTTTTCAGAATTTTCCTATTATTGCTTGTTTATCTTTTCCTGTATGCACTTTATATTCACATGTATTACTTTAAAAGTAATACTCGATTACTTTTTATCTAGATTATGTAGACTTTTTGTATAGATTAACTCAGAGAGACTCAACATCCTTATGATGTCGTGTTTTCCTGTCTGAGTACATGGTACATCTTTCCATTTGGTTAAGCACCTGTATATCCTTCAAGAGAATTTTAAGTTTCTTAATTCAGTTCTCACACATTCATAGCATGTAGACACATTTTCCCAATACCTAACAATATTGCAAAGTTGAGAGAGGTCATTTTTTTTCAAATCTGGATTTTTTTTTTTTTTCTTCTTGTGAAAAATGAGAAGATCTGGCAACGCTGCATCCATGTCCTGCTAGGCAACGATTGATTGTCCACCTGATAGAGGCTGGCCTGTCACAGAGAATGTGTGCTCCCCAGATCACTGTCTGGTTGTACACAGGGCTCACCTCTTGAATCAGTGCCTGGTCCCTACGGGCATTGGGGTGGGAACCCTGAATCAGCAGCTTCTGCACTCTCATGTGCAGACGCATCACTGTGAAGTCACCGCCTGAGCCTCTCTAGGTTCGCCTGCCTCACCTCCCTCTGGTCCCTGAGCTGCTTGCTCAAGAGGGTCCTCTCAGTGCTGCTCACGTCTTGTCTCCTGACATCACCTCCCACCTCAGCCTCCTGGGGTTGGAGGACCAGGCTCTGCGTGCCCCCTGGCACGAGCCATGGAGCCTGATCTGGCCAGAGCAGAGGCTCTGATTCTTAGTGCTATTTCTGGGCTCAGTGGAGGAGCCCAACTACAGACATAGGTTTGGTTCCCCTAGCAGCTGCTCATCGACGACAGGGTCTGGAGGTTCAGAGGATTTAACACCTTGGGTGGAAAATTCTGACCAATGAGAAAGAGAAGGCAGGAAGGAGATAGCAGATCAATTCCTTTTATTTCTTCCCTGCTGACAGACCATTCCAAGGAGCAGTGGGTCCAAATAGCCTCTTTAGATATATCTGGTCTCTTTTTGTTCCTCAGTTTTTGAAATTGTGGTAAACTACACATAACATAAAATTTAGCATCCAGCCTCTTTTTGTATAAAGGTGTGCCCATCTCAGAACACACCACCTTGTACTTACTTTCCCCCTGTACTGTTTTCCTAGGGCTGTCATAATTATGGACCACAAACAGGGTGGCCTAAAACAACAGAAATTTACGCTTTCACAGTTCTGGAGGTCAGAAGTCTGAAATCAAAGTGTCCGTAAGGCCAGGCTCCACCTGCTGTTTCTAGGAAAGAGTCCTTCTTTGTCTCTTCAAGCTTCTGGTGGTTGCTGGCAATACTTGACTTCCCATGGCTTGCAGACACATCGCTCCGATTTCTGCCTCCCTCTTCACATGCCTTCTCCCATGCGTGTCTGTGTATCTCCGTATCTCTCTTCTTATAAGAATACCAGCCATTGGATGTAAGGACCACCCTAAGTGGTCCAGTGTGACCTCATCTTACCTAATTAAGATCCCATTTCCAAATGATGTCACATTTGGAGGTTCTGGATGGACGTGAGTTTTGGGGGCCCCATTCAACCTAGTACAGCTTCCTTCTTTACTTTCTTTTCTCCTGCCCTCACTCTTACTGCCCTGGGGTTATTCTTCTTCCTAATAAAGCATCAGCACACAAGCTTGCTTTCAGGTTTTCCTTTCTAGGGAAACTGGAGTAAGAAAACAACCATATTCCAGAAGCACCTTCTAACACATAGATTTCATTCCCAACAAGGAGTTTGACAAACTCACTCACAGCCTCTTTCTTTTCTTCCACAAACATTTATTACACATTGATTTTATGTTAAGTTCTGTGCAGTCATGAGAAAACCCACAAGAGCAATTTTGGCTAGATCAGGGTTTCTCAAATACTTACACTGTGGACCTACAAGCCACTTATATTTTCTTAGAAAAACCACAGTAATGGGCAAAAGGAGGAGATGGGGAGGCCTAGAGAGAAATTAAGATATAAAGAAAGCTGAGTCGAGAAAATGGCAAAAAGGTCATATAACCTTGTCTTTCCAATCATTGGATCAAGGTTTAGGAGAAAATTCAGAGCTGGCTGAGGGTATGTTAGATGCACTTGTACCTGGTAAAGGAGACTGTTCAATAAGTGTCAATTGAAAAAAGCGTTATCAACCTGATGGGGTGGGTCTCTAGCGATGTGCCACAGGACTCTGTCTTAAATGCTGACCAGTCTCTGTTTTAATCAGTTAAGTTGATGAAGACAGAACAACTGCTTGCCAAATTTTTAGATGCCCCGAATTTGGGAAGGACAGTAAATGCATTAGGGGAAAGGTAGCACGCATGCACACCTTGACAGTCGAGATTGAAGGGGCAAATCCAATCAGATAACGTTTAGTAACATCGAGGCCTACATTTGGGGGCCCCGTAGTCAACTTCGCAATCCTGGGTGCATGTTCAAAACTGGCAGCAAGGGTGGTGGGAAGTGGAGGTGGGGTGGCAGGGAGTCAGCTCTTAGCTTACAACAGAGAGGGTATGGTTGCGTAGCATTAAGAGAAGCACAGCATTCAAACGTGGGAGGAGGGAGGCATATGTGGTGTTTGCTGTTCCGCCAGCATCTGGAGGAGCCCGGCCCTGGGTCCGCTTCGTGGGAAACAGAGCAGGAGAGGAGGCCTGCTTCTGTGACAGGGGCTGCTGGGAGAGAGACAGTTCCCTCAGGTTCGAGGTCAGAATTCTGAACACCTTTCCACCTGGAGAGCTGGTTCTACAGGGTAGAATTAATTAACTAATTAATTATTTCAACAGATACTAATTGAACTGCACTCTGGGCCAATCGTTGGCTAAGTGTTGGGGCAAAGCAGTGAACAAGACAGACAGATCCAGGTCCCCATGGAGTGTGGTGCAGTGCAGGTGGCAGCTGTGGGACAAGAACTGCCGAGGACCGTGCCTCTTACACAGATGTGCAGGGTGTTCTGGGGTGCACCCCAGGGACCCATGTCGGGGCTCAGAGTGGGCTTCCCTGAGGTCGTGATGATGGTGTCGCCTATATCCATCATAGTTGGCCGGAAGTTTACATCTAACTACCTTGAGCCACACTGCTTTTCTGGGAAAATTATCCTGAGTTCAGATGTGTTTTCACAGCCAGCCCTGTACTGCAGCCGCCCAAGGCTGAGCATGTCATGCCTCGGGTAGCTGGAGTGGACCGTGCTAGAAGCCGACAGTCAAGGGCCTGGGCTAGACCCAGCTCTGCTACAGAACTCTCTGCAACCTCAGGCAAGTCCCTTCTTCTCTCTGGGCCTCAGTTTCTTCACATGTAAAAAAGAGGATCCTTAGATCCAGCGACACCGTGGACTTCAGTTCTGTGATCTGGGGATCCCCTGTTAAACAACACCCTCCCGTGCGTGCACTTGCACACCCACGTTGGGATCTGTCCCCAGGCCCCTGTCCCGTGGCCTCCCCACACTCCTCGCTCTCATTGAGTCAGCCAAGCCTTTACAGGGTCCGTGACTTAAAGGGGCAGCACTCTGCTGGCTCCAGCTCCCCTAGCAGAATCAGGGATAGCGGAGCCTGCCTGCCGGCCCTCCATGTGGCAGGCATTGATGAAGAACCAGGGACCCTCTGAAAGGAAGGAAAGAGGGAAAATGATAGACTCTCTTCTTCCTGTCCCAGATGGAGGCAGTGAGATCTGCCACATTGTTCAAATTTCTTTCATCCTAAATAATCCCCAGACTCTCTACCTGCTTGTCTCTTTCCATCTACTGCCCTATTTCTCTTTCATCCATCCAGCCAAACTTCTGCAGAGCTGTGTGCACTGAAGGTCTCCATTTCCATACCACCCACTCCCGCCCTGACCCACCACCACCTGGCTTCCATCCTTGTCCCCCGCAACTTCACCACGACGGTCACCAGCAACTTCCTGTGGTCAGATCCATGTGAAGCGTTTCCATTCTTGTTCTCTTGGACCACTTAGCTGCCTTTGACCCGTTGGCACCTCCCCTGCTCTAAAACCTTCCTCTGTTGGTTTTTACGACACCATTCTCTATCGATCCTCCTTCTACCTCTCCGATCACTCTTCAGTACCCTTTTACAGGCTCCATTTCCACAGGCCAGTGCTTTCAACTCTGATTTATATGATAGCATATTGTCATTTGGGCTTGTATGTGTTTGGCTCTGCTAGTGGGCTATATTCATCTCAACCTCCCTGGTAATTACCACAGGGATTCAGAATGTCCTGTTGATCGAGCGAATGGATAGATGGATGAATGAACACATGAGTGGATACATTTAGCAATACTCATGAGGTTCTGCCCTATGAACGAGGGTGAAATCCAAGGCCAGTATTTTTTTTAAAAAATATTTATTTATTTATTTTGGCTGCGCTGGGTCCTAGTTGTGGCACGCGGGATCTTCATTGCAGCAGGCGGGATCTTTTAGTTGCAGCATGCAGACTTCTTAGTTGCAGCATGCAGACTCTTAGCTGTGGCATGTGGACTCCTAGTTGTGGCATGCATGTGGGATCTAGTTCCCCGACCAGGGATCGAACCCAGGCCCCCTGCACTGGGAGCATGGAGTCTTACCCACTGGACCACCAGGGAAGTCCCCAAGGCCAGTTTTGAAGGTGACAACTCATTCACATGTGAAATACTCAGGCACTTTCTTGATGAGTGAGAAAAAACTTCCAGGAGGAGGTGGTGGAACCTGGGACAGAGAAGGATGTAACCCAGATAGAACCAGGTTAGTACCATGGCTCAGTCCTGCCAGATTTCTGGTTCTTTCCAGAATCTGAGTTTCCTGTCATGTCCAGTTAACCACAGTTAAGAAAGTAAGGGGAAAGATAGACACTAAGCAGATCGTTAGAGGAAAGGGATGGTAAACTGAAGGGGGGAGGGAAACTCAAGCAGAGAAAGAGCCACTGAGAAGGAGAGAGGATAAAGGAGGGAGAGAGGGGAGAAAGCATGGATTAGAGAGAGGAGAGTCAGACTTCGTGTGTAAAACCTTGCCTGTACTGGAGTGTGTTCATTAATCAGAGTTGTGATAACAGAACTGCTTAAGGACTCTGGATGTTACTGCCACTTGGCAGTTGGGTTACTCTTCATTGTTCTTCTCCTTTAAACCTTATAGCAACAGGAACCCTGCTCTGTGAAGACTGGTTATAGCCACCAACTGGGCAGCGTTGGTCGCTCCCTCCTCTGGGTTCTTGGCACTGTTTTTTTTTTTTTTTTTTTTTTTTTGCGGTACGCGGGCCTCTCACTGTTGTGGCCTCTCCCGTTGCGGAGCACAGGCTCCAGACGCGCAGGCCCAGCGGCCATGGCCCATGGGCCCAGCCGCTCCGCGGCATGTGGGATCTTCCCGGACCGGGGCACGAACCCGCGTCCCCTGCATCGGCAGGCAGACTCTCAACCACTGTGCCACCAGGGAAGCCCCCTTGGCACTTTTTCTTACCTCTGATACAGCCCTGGCTGCACCATGTCACTCATTAGCTCTTTGGCCATCTTTCTCGTTCTGAACGTAAAGCCCTCTTTATCTCTCTAACTCTGATTGCTAGCTCATGCCTGGCACCTAATAGGTGCTCAATGTAACGTGTGTGTGTGATTTTTCTTTCATGGAGAAAGGAATTAACAAATGGAAATTCACAGATGCTATCCTCAAGGGGCTTACACTTTCCCTGAGGATATGAAATAAAACCACATGAGATCAATTAGATTTCTCTGATGCATGTATCCTCAACATAATGATGGACACCAGCAGTGCTCAGCTTCCTGATTTACTTCCTACCGATTCCTCTAGCTAGCCCAGAAGCCGGGTCCCATCATGAAAGGAAGCAGGAGCTCGAGAGAGAGGCCTTTCTATGTTTAGTAGCCTTTGTGATTACAGATGTCATCTACAATCAGTTTAAGTCATGAAACATTAGAGTTGGAATTCATGGAAATACATGTTATATAAAGTTACAGCTTTTAAGCACCCAGTATGTACTGTTCTCTTAGCGCTTAACATAAGAATTCAAATGATCTGTTTATGGGTCCACTTCTGCTATTAGACAGTAAGCTTTCCACAGATTTTTATTTTCTTTTTCTAACAGAGGTTATGAGCATGCCTCCTGGAACCCGATTTCCGAGGTTCAAACCCTGGCTCTACCACTTAAGAGCTGCGTGACCTCAGTTTCTTCATTGGGAAACTGGTAAAAATTGGCATCGTAACAGTACCAATACATAGGGTCATTAGGAGAATTCAATGAGTAGATGGTCCATACGAGTCACTGTTATTATTTTCATCATCTTTGTGTCCTAGGATCCAGCATCATGCCTTTCACGCAACAGGTCTTCAAAACGTGTTTGCCAAGCTGGAAGCATAAGCAAAAATATTGCTTGGAGTTGAAAATGATAACAGTGCTGTTAAACATAGATTTTGCAAATTCAACAATGGAACACAAAGACAATAAAAATAAAGTTAGTTGTCAAGGAATTGGGAATACACATTATTGCTCTGACTACAACACAAACAAATAAGACCGGGATCTGAAATGTATCCCAAGAATGGTTATGGCTGCAGATGGCTGACTGGGGAATTCTGAGCGAGGAGCGTAATTGCAGTACTGTTGCATCTGCTTGGACTGCTGCTGTACCACTGTGCTCCAGTGCGCGCTCCTGGCTGTCAGTGGGAAGGGGATCTGCAAGGCGGGAGCCCCTGGGGAGTCCTCTGGGGGGCGGGGGTTGGCGATGAGCAGTGAGGGCTTGGCGCTTCCGGGGGCGGGGAATAGACCCCAGTCGTGGAGTGACCTTAAGGATACCCACATGTACTATGGCGGTGAGGGCGACAGGCCTCTCCCGGCTCCCAGGAATCACCATCTCCTGCAGCCCAGTCATCTCTAGGGACGGCTAATTTCATCTCCTCCCTCAGAAGCAGCGTGGTAAATTTTACTCCAGACTCCGCCATCCATGTACCTGCTCCTTTCCCTGGGTCTTCATAACTTTCTTCTGGCCTCACTTGGCATCCTCGCTATTGTGTCCCCATTCAGATTCCAGAGGGGCAAGTCCGAGTGACATCCCCCCAGCCCAGTCCTGACTTGACCCCTGGTCTGTGCACTGGCTGCCCCTTGGGCAGGAGTCCTCCAGCCCCTTGCCCTGGCCCCCACAAGGTTCAGTCGGGGAGAGGTCGTCGCTCAAGCCGCAGCCTGGTCTCTGCTTCCCTTGGGAGGATGACGGACGGGTCGGGCAGAGTGCCTGAGGTGTGGGCCAGTCCGGGGGGTTGACATGTCTGGTCTAATAAGCATTGCTGGTGGGTGGGTTCCCCAAGGAGAGTGGATGGAAGGTGGGAGGACCACGGGTGGAGGAGGAAGGTTCTGGTGTGAGAGCGGGATTGGTCTTTCTCCAGCGCCCTGGTGTCTGCTGCCCCTCCCAGGCAAACGCTCTCACTGTTCTCTGGAGAGGAGACTGCTGGTGCCTCTCCTTCTGAAATCCTGCCGGTGGGTCTCCCTCTGGAATTTTGACTGGTGTCTCTAGGGGTGGAGCCAGTGGCTGGGCGACCACCTGAGGACTGGGGGCCTCAGCTCTCTGCAGTGACATGGGGTGCGAGTGCGCTTTGGTGGGGAGTTCCCAGCTGCAAACGGGAAGGCACGAGTGTGTCAGGTGGGCCCTGAGAGCACGCAGCCACTCGGGGCGACAGGGGGTCCTTACCATCCGTGACAGTCTCCGGGAAGGAGCCTGCTTAGGGCTTGGGCTGTTTCTTCACTCCCTCCCTCCCCATAAAACAGAAACACGTCGTATAAGCACACCTTCCCTCTCACCTTAAAAAAAATAGACAAAAATATCTGGAAATATTTCCACTTTAATTGTCACAGGGAGAGTGTGGCCCACTGGTTTTCCTGTCTGCCTGATAACTAGTCGGCAGTCTTCTCCCAGCTCCCGCCAGTGCCTTGGGGGTGTGGAGCTGGGTGGTGGGAGAGGCAGTCACGGTGAGGCTGACTCACAAGGGGCGTGTGATTAACTGCGCCCCAATTTTGAGAGGGGCTCTGCGGCCAAGGTTCACCTTGGTCCGATCAGTTGCCTGGGCAGGGGCTGTTCCTTGGATCTGAGAGTCCTCAGGGTGGACTCAGGGAGACCTCCGTGTGCCACAGCAGATCTGGGCCCGGGGCACCCTAACCCCACTCTCACGGGTGAGGCTGTTGGCTGAGAGGTGGCCGGGAAGTAACTGGAGGCGAGGAGGAAGTGCCCTCCTTCCTGCCCTGCACGGAGATCTGTGGCTTGGGTCAAGCCCAGCTGGGCAAGAAGGGCTGTCCCTGTCTGCCTTCCATACACGCTTTCAGACTGCGATTCCAGCCCACTTTCCCTTCTGAGGTCGTCGACCCTCTTCTTGGAAACATGAAGTCCAGTGTTCATTTCTCAAACATGAGCTTCGGTGTGGGGGACAGAGACGGACAGGCTGCCCTCCCAGGCTCACTGTCTCGTGGAGAAGGGGGCCATGCCTGCTAGCTATCGTCATATGTGTGTTGGGGCCAGAGAGGACCGGGGTGCTCCAGAAGCCCGGGCAGGGGCATCAGCCTCGGCCGCGGGGTCACGGAAGGTTCCACTTTGTGAATCTTGGGTGTGGTAAAGGCTAATGTGTGGACCAGGGCCTTTGAAACCACTTGGCACTGGAGGCTGAACGCCAGACCTGTCTGCTTGTCAGGAGCCTGCAGAAGCACTGAGACCCAGGGAGCCAGTCGCCATGGGCTCCAAAGGAAAAGAAAAATGCAAAACCAGAATGAGTAAATGGCCCATTAAATGTCTACAAAACGCGCTATGATGTCACCCAGTCAACTGCATCTCCACTCACCTCTTCCACACTTAAATATAAAATATAGTTAATGTGGCATGTGGGTAAATTAAATGGGTTTGATATGATTAGGCGTGAGTGCTGTAAGAGTGCCTGAGGTGGAGGGAAATTCTAAGCCAGCCCTGCTGGGGGTAGCACGGAGGGGGCTGAGGATCGCAGATAAAGGCGCAGCGTGGACAAAGTGAGGGCGGCCGGGGGGGAGCAGCTGGCCCTGACTGGTCAGTAGGGCTTGGGGAAAAGATGTGTGTGTTTATGGGGTGGGCGGGTTGCAAGATAGGGGCCCAAGAAGCGGGGAGGCAGCCAGGGGAACCCACAGGAAGATGTGGAATGGCCCTGCCTGTAGCTTTCCAGCTTTACCGGCACCAGTGTTTCCTGCCGCCCTGGATCTCAGCATCCTCCGCATTCCGGGGCCTCGTGCGCGCCCCTCCGCAGCCACAGCTGGCGCCACTGAATATAAACACGCATCCCACAATTCACCGTGGTGTGTCTTCCCCTCCAACTCCAGATGGCCTGTCTGGGGACGGCCGAGGCCCCTGGGTGCGGGCCGGTGCCGGTTTTTGATGAGCTGTGCACATATGGATACCCAAACATCTGGAGTGGCCATGTGCTGCTCGGGGCAGGCCAGACCTGGTGAGCCAATCAGGGGCCCCTGGGCGCCGGGGCGGGGGTTGGGGGGTGTGTGCGCTCGCCCCACCAGTGAGCGCGGATAAATTATTCATGACCGAGTTATTTGTGGTGCAAGAGGTCCATCAGCTACTTTGATTAAAAATCCAGTGAGTAATGAATATGCAAACGCCAGCGACTGCTCCGAGCCACAGATTTGTCAAATTGTCTATACTTCACTGAGATAAAGGAAAATCTCCTGGGGTCCCGAAATTGAAAAACTGCACCGTCAAATCACAGCATCATCTTAATTATCAAATCTCCTTGGCCGTGCAAATACCCCGCGTGAGCGGGGTGATGGAAAAAAATCTAGAGAAAGAGATATATTTGTCTCTGAAACCGGAGGCCTGGCTAGTGAGAAACAGGCTGGTGGAGGAGAAGCGATTTTAATTCACATGGTGACTCCACAGCCATTTAATTATTTTAATTAGGCTTAATTAGTGGTAAATTTACAATGATATGCTTGATACCTGGCATTAAATCTTTCATGCATAAATGTTTTGTTAAAATGAGAAAAAGGCAGGTGGCATTTCGCCAGCAATTACTGCTGAATGTTCTAATGAAGGATTAGGGCTCCTCGGTGACTCACGAAGACAGGCGGGCACCAGACTTGTTTACGAGGTACCGGCACCATAACTCACGCGCTCCCGCCCGAATCATCGCTGTCCTTGTCGCTTCAGGGAGCACCTGCTGGGGATGAGGGCCGGGGCAGTGGTGGCAGGGGCTGGGTGCTGGCTCAGAGCCCCAGGCCTCCTGTGTGTGTGAGACCCTCCAACTCTCGCCCGGAGGGGCTTCATCTGTGGTGTATGAGAAGCCACAGTGATGGGTTTGGGGGGGCTCAGGTGTCACCAAGCAAGGTGATTGTCTGTCTGGGGCCCCAGGCTGAGTTTGTGAGCGCCTGGAATTGCCCTGTGCACTGTCTGGGCCTGGCCTGGGCCTGGCGGAGCAGCCCTGCAGGATGAGTTGGCTGGAATAAATGGGGGCCTTGCTCAGTGGTGGCTGAGCTGTGCTGTGGCCCAGCTGGGGACTAAGCAGTTGTGGAGACTACTGCTCGTTGGCCAAAGAGTCAGAGTTTAAGGCGTGACATACTCTGGGCTGCAACACGTGGCGGTTCTTGCGGGGTGAGTCTGGGGATCCTGACAAGATGCCCCCCGCCCTTGTCCTGTCCCTGGGCCCAGTGTCTGTCCTGCTACTCCTTTACCAGGGAACGAGGACTTGTTCCCGCACTCAGAGACCAGCTGCCCCTCCCCGCAAGGAGGAAACACAACAGCTCACACCCGGACCAAGATGGCAGCTCCAGAGAGAGCCAGGTGGACAGAGGGGAGGGGAGCAAGAGCAGGAACGCAGAAGAAAGCGAAGCCTGTCGTGAAGCCTAACATCTGGCTGGCTCTGTCCCTGAGGAGGACAGAGGCAGAGGAGGCCGTGCTTAGCATGTCAGTGACACCGGCTGAGGGGCGCTGGCCTCCTGCCTCCCTCGTCTCAGTCCAGCACTTGATCCCTAGTCACCTTCCCTCCCCACATCCTGCTGCCTTCTCATTAGCTCAGGCTCCTCTTAATTCAGTGCTAATGCCTTTGGCTCCGGCTTACCCATTTCCCTGGAGAGTCCTGATGTTGTGTTTCTTAAGCCTATCTTGAATCTCTAGTCTGCGGGGCTATGTTTCTTGGTTTCACTCCCTTAATGGACTTTCAGAATTGAATGCCTCAGCTTTCCTTTCCCTTCACGAGAAAAAGATGTGACTATTAATGAGGAGACCTTTTTTTTTTCCTTGGTTGTTAAATTAGTTTTTCTTTTTACTCATTCAGAGGAACGTTTATGCAGTCTGGTGGGTATTTCTCTCTTCAAAGTAGCCACTGCTTCTGTCCGCTAGAACAGAAGTCCCACGAAGGCAGGGACCTCATCAGTCTTGTTTCCTGTTTATCTCTAGCCTATCACAGTGCTTGGCACACACAGGGCGTGCATCACTGTTGACTCAGTGAGTGGTCAGATCCTGCCCAGCATGTATAACCACTTCAAGGGAAGAGGTATTCAGAGCTTCATCTTTCAATATGAGAATCTATCTCCAATTACATTGTTGGAACACAATACCTCCTTATTTATTATTATTTTTTTTTTGCGGTACGCGGGCCTCTCACTGCTGTGGCCTCTCCCGTTGCGGAGCACAGGCTCCAGACGCGCAGGCTCAGCGGCCGTGGCTCACGGGCCCAGCCGCTCCGCGGCATGTGGGATCCTCCCGGACCGGGGCACGAACCCGTGTCCCCTGCATCGGCAGGCGGACTCTCTACCACTGCGCCACCAGGGAAGCCCAATACCTCTTTACTGAGTGGGAAGAACTTACATATATACATAATTCTATTTATCCAACAGGGCAGACATACACTCCAAACATGCTCCATATTTATCCTATGGTTTTGTTTCCCCTGGAAACAATGGCATGCACCCCAAGATGTACTGTGCTTCTCTTTGAGAAACAATGATTTGGGGGCCGACCAGGCTGCATCATGGTTTGGCGCCAGAAGGTGGGAGCCCCCGGCTAGGGGCCATAGGGAAAGAAGGGAACCTTTCAGATGAGGGAGAAGAGCTACGAGAGGGTGGGAGGAGGAAATCAGATCCTACTCCCAGTGTGGGAATTTGAAGTCCCTGAGGAGTCATTTCATGGCGCAGTTTCACACACTCCAGTCCTCTGGGTAGGTCAGAGAATGTGGAACTGAAAAAAACTCGTCTCCAGGTGGACGTGACAGGCTGCTAGAGGAGAAGGCTCTGTCATAGATGAAGTTGGGTCAAGGCTTCACAGACTACAGGATGAAAGCTCCTGGAAGTCCAAGGAGGAAGGGTGATGGGAAGAAGGCAGGACTCAGACTACTTGCTGTTTAATAAAATTGCAGTGATGGACGTTGTAATGATGGCAGAATGAATGCATGTGTACTCTCACTCCCTCCCCAATCCCTACTAAAATGACAATAAGGGAATAAAAAAGAGGCAGAGATCTACATTGGGGAAGAGTAAGAGGTGGTGACATCAGGCAAGAGAGTCCAATAAGATTTTTGAAGCTGGGAAGTAAAAGGACTAGCGGAAGATAACTCATCAGATTGGAGACAGCCAGGGCCCCTAGAAAGGCAAGGGAGTGGTGGGGGGTTGGGGAGATGAAGCAAATTGTTTCCCAGTATAGCCCCCCAGAAAGACTCAGAAGGACCTCTGGAGGCTGAGGTGTAGGGTGGAGCTGAGAACAGCAGAACTGGTAGGTCCG
Source organism: Globicephala melas (assembly GCF_963455315.2). Taxonomy (NCBI): domain Eukaryota; kingdom Metazoa; phylum Chordata; class Mammalia; order Artiodactyla; family Delphinidae; genus Globicephala; species Globicephala melas. The sequence goes on from NC_083315.2 coordinate 64,264,790, forward strand.
TGCTGTGGTGTATCACCCACATCCTCCCTCAGAACCCATTTCTCTGGCGTCTGAATGCTGTTGGTGGACAGCTCTTGGCAAAAGTTCCTCACCAAGAGTCACCCTCAACCAAAGAGAGTCCCTTGCCCAGGGTCTTATCCTCTCCGGGGTGAGGCACACGTCCAGGGACTGGTGAATGCAAGGGTAAAAATTTTCTACTCCCTTTCCTGAAGATAGGAAGACTCCAGAGGACCATCCCAGCTCCAGAGCCTCCTGTAGGGCCAGCTGAGGTCTTTGTTGCAACGATGTCACAGTTCAGTTCCTCTCTCTGCCAATGTTATTTCCTTTACTCCTCCCAGGTGTTGATCCCAAGGGCGTTCCCAAATAAACCCCTGTGTACAAATCTTGTCTTAAGAGTCTGTTCCCAGAGAACCTAACCTAAGAGGGTTGGTGCCAGGAGTGGTCCAAGATAGTAGACTCTAAAATAGGATTGTGGAACTGAGTTACCTACCACTGGCTGGCCGGCGACGAGGACTCCATCACTGGTGGCGATGAAGTATGGATATGGTAGTGGAGTATAGGTAACTCCTGGCGTGCTGTCATGGTGCAATTGTTAACACTTTCACAAAGAGTGCACTGGAAGAGGGGATACCAGTGGAAGGTAGAACCCTGGTGGGGGCGATATCCAAGACATTTGAGAAATTCTGGGGAAGTAGTAATTATGAAGAATGTCAAGTTAAATGGCTGTTGCTAAGGGCGATCAGTGCATTGAAGAAAGAAAGAAAAGCCTGAGGGTGATTACTCACCAATCAAAGACCAAGTCTGAAAGCCAGTGAGCCCAGTTGGCAGCATATAAAAGGAACTTTAACTCTTGCAACTGGAGGGCAGGAAAAGCTGAGGATTAGGTCCAGGACTGAATTATAAGGGTAGCAGAACTCTAGAAGAGATTGAATTCTTCACCTCAGAAAGTTTGTCATGCCAAGATCAGGGCCGTGATTGGGAAGGAGTGGGACGCTGAGAACTGGGTGGGGACATCTGAGTTGATGCATTCAGATATCTTGACTCTCCAGATCCTTCTGAACTTTGTAGACCCACTTTGTGGTACTCTTGTTTTTTTTTTTTTTTTTCCTGTTAAGAGATTGCAATTCTCTCTTTCTTGGCAGTGGTACAAAGGCCTCTCCCCTGCAAGGCAATGCATACCTTTCTCAGGATTGACTTCCATCTCCCCTCCTGGTCACCTGACCAATCATGACACATCTGTTGGAGTGGGGGGAGATAGTGGGTAATAAATGGAGTCTTGACCCAGGTAACTCATAATGGATCAACTAGGTCCACAGACCTACCCATTGTTCATTTCCTAGACTTCAAATGTATAATCGTAATGGACATACTTAGCAGTTGGCAGAACTCCTCCTAGACATGTGTGCTGAGAGTTACTGTAGTGAAGGCCCGGTGGAAGTCTCTGAAACTATCTCCCCACACAGAGCCAAAGCAAGAAATAAAAAAAAAAATGTCACATCCCAGGGGGAATGCAAGAGATTCATCTAGGTCTTTAGACCTGGAGGATGTGGGGTAGGGACGGTGGGGAGTGGTCTGTATCATTTCCCCTTTTAGTTCAGTAGTCTGACCCTCCTGCTTAAACTAGGCAGGTCTTGGAGGATGACAGTGGGCTGTTTGCAAACTCAAATAGGTAGTGACCCGAATTGCGGCTGCTGTGCCAGAGGTGACTTTTGTTAGAGTAGGTTACCAAAGCCTCAGGTAAGTAGTACGTGGCCATTGTGTCGGTGAATGCCTTCTTTTCCACCAGTATCAGGAATGAGGATCAGAAATGTTTTGCATTCGCCTGGGATGGATAACAGTATACATGTAAGGTTTTACCCCGGAGCCGTGATAACTTTCCACCCTCTGTCACAATGTAGTCTGCAGGGACCTGGACCACCTGGACATTCTTCAGAACGTCACCTTGGCTCATCCTACTGATGACATGGTGCCAGTGAGACTGGCTGAGCAAGAATTTTGGAGGCTTGGGTTACACGTGTGCATCAGAGCTTGGGAGATAAAGCTTGCAAAGATTCAGGGCCTGGCCATGGCAGTGTCTAGAGGTTCGGTGGTCTGGAACATCCTGGGATGTTCTCTCCAGATGTGAGTCATCTTGTATCTCTCATCATTAAGGAAGGAGTACAACACCTGTTAGGCCTCTTTGGGTCCTGGAGTCAGCACATTATGAACTTGGGAATACTGCTCTAAGCCATCTGCCCTATGACATGAGAGGCTGGTGTCTTTGACTGGGGTCCAGGAAAGGGTTCTGCAACAGGTTCAGGCTATGGTTTCAGTGGCCCTACAAGTTGGGCCACACCATCCAGGAGATCCTATGATATTAGAGGTTATCAGTGCTGGGACAAGATGTCATGTGGAATTTATGGAAAACACCAGTAAGAGGATCACGAAGTAGACATCTAGGGTTCTAGAACAAAGCCGTCCAGACTGCAGTGGAGAAGAACCACAGCTCCTGATACGCTCCTGGGCCCTGGAAGAGAGAAAGCACCTAACCCATAGAACAGCGAATGTCCACGCAACCAGCATTGCCCTTTGAGAGCCGAGTTTTGCCAGACCCATGAACTCACAACATCGAGGGCCCAGCAACGATCTCCCAGAAGAGGGAAATGGTACTTCTGGGGTCGGGTAGGGGCAGATCAGAGGGAGCGAGGAGGTGCGTGAGCAGGTGGTCCAGACCCCACGTCCTGCCTCACTGTAGTACTGGCCCCTCTCGCTGGGCTTGCACCAGTGACTAGCGCTTAGGACCAGCTGATGGGGAAGGACTAAGCGCCGGTTTGGTTCACAGATGGATTGACTTGGAATAGGGATGCAGGCTGAAAATGGACTGTTACATTGCCATTTAGCCATGAGTGTCTGTCCTCCCCGGGGCAGAGCTTCAGGCTGTGTATCTGGCCGTCTACTTTGTGTGGAGAGAGAAGGGACCCGAGGCAAAAAGTTAAGGACTCATCCATGGGCAGTGGCCGTATGCCCAGTAGGCGGAACCGATGGTTCTGAGCACCCAGGGGTGGCAGGAGCAGGGCCCCTGCAGGTCATCACTCCTTGTGACCCATATGGGGAGGTTATGCTTCTTTTTCCTGTAACTTTAGGCTTAGTGGGTCTCAAGGTCTGGGCTTCCGGGGGCACCTGCTTCTTCTAGAGAATTCCACTAAACTTCCATCAATGACTGCCATCAATGACTTTGGGCTCCTTGTGCCAAGAGACCAGCAGGCAGAGAAAGGGGCCCCCATCCTGGCAGGACGAGCTGACTCTGATCATCACGAGGGGGTGGGGCTCCTCTTATAAAATGGGGGCAGGGAGGGCTGTGGTTGGCACTCAGGCTATACTCTGGGGTGTCTCTGGGTCCTCCGTTGCTCAGTGTCTACAGATAAGGGACAAGTGCAATATCCATTGCTTGAGAAGGGCATGATGACAAGGGCTCAGGCCCCTCAGGGATGACCACGGTCTGGGTCACTTCCTCAAGTTACCCATCTGGTCCTGCACACATGCTCAGTAAGGTAAGGTAAATCTTGGATGGGGAGTAGAAAGAAGATGAGGGGTATCGTTACAGCCTTGAAACCAGCTCCAGTGGTGGCGGGCGCTGGTGTGGGGATACACCTTTCTCCTCTGTGTTTCCCCAGGGAAAAGGACCAACCAGAATTCTAGAGGGCCCTGTGGAGGCAGGTCGCTCTAGTGGTCGCGGTGATGCGCTGCCTCGTGTCCAGCGGGCTCCAGGCACTCATCTCTCCAGCGTGCTGGGAGTATTGGTGACTCTCAGCTCAAGTCTCTCTCCGGCACATTGCTCTTAGTTAAAGAGAATCCTCTTGCCCAAGGTCACTAGCCCTCTCTGGGGGAGCCCACCTCCAGTGTCTGGTCGGTGAGGGAATAGAAAGGCCCAGCCCTCTCGCCTCAGGGCAAGCCTGCTGTGCGGGACCCTTTCAGCTGCAGGGCTCCCTGGAACTGGCTGAGTCTTTCTCCTCCCTCTGGCTAACCTTGCCTCTCTCACTCCCCCCAACGTCACTCATCCTGCAGGCATGCCCCAGTACATTACCTGCAGGCAAAACTCAGTCGATTTCCAAGGAACTGGCGTGATGCGATCTATAACAGAAAAACTTTGACCGTGATTTCCTCCCCACTCAGTGACACCAAGAAATAGTGGCTTGTATTTCTCCCCCAGCCAGCAGAAAAGAGCTGCGCTCATGGAGATGCTAAATAGGAGATCCCTGGCCCGGGGAAGCAGGCAGCACTGAAAGCGAGGCTGAGAGTAAGTCTGGATAGTGAAGGGGTGACCTTTCCACTACTTGGCTTCCAGAGTGCTGGAGGCCAGGCTTAGAGTCTCCTTCTCCCTGTTGCTTCCCCAGTGACAGCAGACTGGATGAGTTTTCTGCAGAAACCAACAGGTCCAAGAGTTCATTCTTACACGTACTGGCAGGTGGGAGGACCACAGGGAATTGGCTGGTCTGTACCTCAGCATCCTATAGTGAAACCACCCACCCAGGCACTGAGAGCATCCGAATGCCTTTTAGCATCTTACGCATAAACGTGTATGTAAAAAACAAGGATTATCAGATATTTGAAGACGGTCTCTAACTTGAAAGACAGATGTCAACGTGGAACCAATGGAAAAGGAACTCAGAAGAAAGAGAAACAATGTGGGGAGAAAATGAAAGCTTCAAGTGAAAAAGTAAAATCTCAGACAGGTAAGTCAAGACATATTGTCTCTGCAACAAAACCAGGATGCTATTCAAAAAGCAGTCAGAAAGATTCTGGAGATTAGAACACCGTAGCAGAAATAAAAATTGTGATGTAAAGAAATTGTGCTGTGGGACTTCCCTAGTGGCGCAGTGGTTAAGAACCCGCCTGCCAATGCAGGGGACAGGGGTTCAAGCCCTGGTCCGGGAAGATCCCACATGCCGCGGAGCAAACTAAGCCTGTGCGCCACAACTAATGAGCCTGCGCTCTAGAGCCTAGAGCCCGTGCTCCACAACAAGAGAAGCCAGCGCAATGAGCAGCCCGCGCACCGCAAGGAAGAGTAGCCCCCGCTTGCCGCAACTAGAGAAAGCCCGCATGCAGCAACGAAGACCCAACGCAGCCGTAAATAAATAAGTTTATTTAAAAAAAAAAATTGTGATGTGCAGAGGAAGGAAAGTGCCTATATGGGGGTGTGTGTGTGTGTGCGTGTGCGCCCACGTGTGTGAATGGGGTGTAAAATAAACAATCCTCATCTTCCATAGAAGGAAGAGGGTTTTTTTTAAATTTTGTTTTAAATTTTATTTATTTTTGGCTGCATTGGGTCTTCCTTGCTGCACGTGGGCTTTTACTCGTTGCGGCGAGCAGGGGCTACTCTTCGTTGTGGTGCGCAGGCTTCTCATTGTGGTGGCTTCTCTTGTTGTGGAGCACAGGCTCTAGGCACACGTGAGTAGTTGCAGCACGCGAGCTCAGTAGTTGCGGCGTGCGGGCCCTAGGGCACGCAGGCTTCAGTAGTTGCGACACATGGGCTCAGTAGTTGTGGCATGCGGGCTCTAGGGTGCACGGGCTTCAGTAGTTGTGGCACACGGGCTCAGTAGTTGTGGCTCGTGGGCTCTAGAGTGCAGGCTTAGTAGTTGTGGCACACGGGCTTAGTTGCTCTGTGGCATGTGGGGTCTTCCTTGACCAGGGATCAAACCCATGCCCCCTGCATTGGCAGGCGGATTCTTAACCACTGCACCACCAGGGAAGTCCAGAAAGAAGATTTTAGATTACAGTTGTCTCTTGGTATCCATGGGGGATTGGTTTCAGGACACACTCCACCCCAAACCCCCGTGGATACCAAAATCCAAGGGTGCTCAAGTCCCTTATACAAAATGGCATAGTATTTGCATATAACCTACGTACATCCTCCCATATACTTTAAATCATCTCAAGATTACTATGATACCTAATACAATGTAAATGCTATGTAAATAGTTGCCCCTGCGGCAAATTTAGGTTTTACTTTTTGGAACATTCTGGAATATTTTTTATGACAGTTGGTTGAATCCACAGATGCAGAACCCACAGATATGGAGGGTTGACTGTATATCTAAAGGTTTTTAAATCAAGAACTGGAAGTTTAAACATTTTACTTCGAAATATGAAGATAAATACAAGAGATAGCAAAAAAAATGGCAAGTACTTGCCTCTAGGTTTTGGGAAATCAGGGCTGGGAGGGCATGGGGCAGAGGACCACTGCTCTTCAGCAAAAGCCTCGTGGAACCATTTGACAGTTTAAATTTTAATACTTATACACTACCTTGTTAAAACTGCAAATCAACTTTAAAAAATTAATCACAATGGGATTTGAAATCTGAAAAACTTGGGTTGAAGTCTAAACTCTGCCATCCACTCCCTGGAGAACCTCAGGTAAAAGCCTTGGTTTCCCCGTTTATCAAATAAAACCCCGGCTGCTTGCTTTTTCAGGCTGCTCTGAAAATTCTGCCGGAAAATGAATGTGGAAGCAAGTTTTCACCTGGCAATCTCTGTACAAGGGAAGCAAACACGGTGATGAATGTTTCACCCGCTGCTGGGTTTGGCCAGTGAAGCAGAATGTGGTGGTTGTGCTTTTTAGATAATAGTGTTTCCAAAAGGCAAATCCCTTTTGGTTGTAAAGGCTTTAAAGGTCTCTCTCTGAGACAGATTGTCTCATCAGAAATACTAACATATCTGGATGACTTGCAAACCAGCCGCCAGCTAAATTTGCTGCCCCCTAAAATAGTTTGGGGATATCTCTCGGACAGGCCTGGCCCCAAACGCATTTATGAAGGCGTCCAAGACTGCCTTTGGCCTTCCTGCTCCCTTCTGGCCCGAGGTCTCTCTAGCCTCCAGCCCAGACACTCAGGACCCCTGTCCCTTCCTCCCGTTCCTCAGAGCTCCCTCTCCAAACAATTCCCTCCCTCTGGGAGGAACTGAGAACCTAACCGCACCGTAGGCCCACAGTAACTTATGTCGGACCACCCCTTTCCCAGGAGAATGTGTGTATAGACAAATAAAGCATTAAGCTAAAGAAATAAAGCTCTAATGTGAATTATGCAGAAACTAGACATTAAAGAAGTGTATTTAGGTAAGTGATGACATCCTAGCCCTTCTATAATTATATCACACACATAAATGAGAGTTGGAATCTCTCTTTTCACACACTCCCACCCCCACCCCACCAACCCCCACCAATCCGATGGACCCTACTCTGAGGGTCTATGCACTTCAAACTAATAGAATCCTGGGACTTTACAGATAGTCCTTGGAAGGTATCTTCTCTGCCTTCCTGGTGCAAGAAGCCCCTTCCCAGCATCCTTTGACCTACAGTTATCCACCCTCTAGGCCAAGGATGACCTTCTCCCTTCAAGCCCTAGCCTCATGCTACTGTTGGGTGGTCTTAGCATTAGAAGAGACTTCCTCTTACCAATTTGAATTCTGCCTCCGTTGATTTTAACTCCTTGGTCCCATTTCCACTCCCTGAAAGCAAATAGAATAGCAAGTTCATCCTCCTCTTCAGTGATGGCCCTTTGTTTCTGTGAAGACATTGTTTTGTTTGGCATTTTGCAAAGTGTGTCTCATTGAACGCTGGTTCCAAGGGATGTTGCTACGAGGTATGTGATGAAATGGTTGGGCGGTCAAACAGGTTTGGAGAATGCTGAGCTAATTGAACTTGCCCAGGTTTCTTTACTGTGGGACTTTGGGGGCCTTTAATAAACGAATGCACCAGATCGTGCTCTGAGAATGGGATTTAGCTAATGCTGTGTTTTTCAGAGTTGTGTAACCTTAGAATGCTCCTTTAGTGGGAGTCTTATAGGATTAGTGTTGGGGAATTACTGGACCTGGGAGCCGGGAGTCGCTGGTGTGCGGGATCCGGCTGCTACCAACTCACAGCAGCTGAAAGTGCGCATCTCGCCCACCTCTGCGTTCCGTGCTGGCACGCGGGGAGCTTGAAATTGGCCACAGTGGGAGTGATTACACCACAGAAACTGGCAAATGCTACAGATCAGGGCTCTGTATTCCCGGAGAGCTGATCGTTTAAACATTTATCGGCCCGCCACTCAGTCAGAGGCCTTGGGTTAAACCGGATACTTGACCTGGGACAAGTCATGCCACCCCTTCAGGTCTCTGCCCCATCCATCTGAATCTGTGAACTCAGCATCCTTTCCTCCTCTGAGGCCCTGCGGCTCCTCTCAGAATGCCCTTGTAGGTTCAACATCCCCAGTGGATTCTCCGTACGTCCTGATTCCCCCATCTCTCATCACCTTGGCTGGCTGCTCCAGACCAAATGACCTCTAGGTGGTCAGTTTCCCTTTCAGATGGAAGTTTCTGGAAGGAGACACCATCCCCCAGATGGGGGCTGGATAGTGCCCAGATGCATCTGAAGGGAGAAGATTCCTGTACCAGGCGGTCCAAAGTCTCCAAAATGGTACCTTCCCGCCTCTCTCACTGACACCAGGCCTCATTAAAGGGTGATACGTTCAGGTTCTGGGGTGCAGTGTGAATCCTGTCTACTGTGTGACCTTGAGTAATTAGATTCTCTGTGCCTGCCTCAGCTTCCTTAGTTGCAGTCTTGGGAAATAATAGTACTTAGCTATGTGGTCATTGTCAGTATTAAACGAGAGGACACTTGTAAAGTACTTAGGGTAGTGTCTGGCATGGAAGTGCTCAACAAAGGGCAGCTTTCATAACTTGTTGTTGTCATTAATCAGTGACGGCGATCTTTCCCACTGCTCTCGATGCCATTGGTGCCCTGCCCAGATCCTCGTTCTCCCAACCCCCAGCTGTTGTGAGTGTTCAATGCTAATAGCTCACAGCTGCACTCCTCTGGAGCATCTGGCTCAGCAGACAGGAGACCCCTCTCCAGGAGATACCCAAGAGGTCACAGTCTCCTCCCACCTACCCTAAGGGCCAGCCCACCGCTGACTGATTGACACAGGGATACGAACGCTTTGCTTCACTGGGGGAACAGCTCCGTGGTCCCATTCATTCTCTGTAGATCAGGCTTCAGCTGAAACCACATCTTCGTGTAACTGCTTCTCCTGCATCCCTCACTTTTTTACAGGTTTTTCTGGAGACCACTCCCTTCATAAATGAAGTACAGGGGAATACCTGCCTCAGGGTTCTGCTTCTAGGAACCAGACCTAAGATACCCACAGAGCCTGGATACAGCCTTATCGTAGCATCTTACGTAGACCCTGCCCATGATCAGAGTTGGCCTGAGAAGGAAAACCTATTGGCCTCTCCTGCTCCAGGTCCTGCCCTCTTCCTGGCTTGGTTGGAAGACTGTGCGGGGCCGTCACAAGTACAGGGATGGCCTGCATGAGGCACGAAGGTGAAACTGAACATTGTTTAGCATCAAGTAGAGACGCAGCAAGAGATGAGGGTAGACAGATACAGCAGGACCGAGGAATACAAGGCCATATCTGCTGGGCCAAGCCTTGATTTAAAATGTCCAAGATTTGAGTTAGGTGACCCACAGTCCAGTGCCAGCTCTACCCCTCAGTAGCTGTGTGAACTGGAGAGATGATTGTAGATCTTACCTCACAGGGTTGGGATTACATGAGAGAACACTTCGTGCATTTTATAGTGGCTGCGGTTGCCGCCTGTTGTTTCTGCTTGTCAAGCACCTACTTTCCCCTTTTCTGATCTTGGTATTCATGTGGTTCAGGTGGGCCTAGGCCAGTCTTTCCCTTGAAGGGCGGCTGAGTAATTATGATTGGTCCACAGATGGGCATGTGACCCAAGTCAGGCCAATGATAGTTATCCCCACCTCTGGTCTCTCTGTCTCTAAGGCCCAGGTAAGCTTGGAATTGCTAGGGGCCATTGCTGTCACCACATAGAGCAAGCTGCTCTGGGAATGAAGCCAACATGGAGAAAAGCAGAGACCTCTGTTTCTGTCAGCATTTGCCTGGATAACCCAGAAACCCTCCCTCAGAAAATTCCTTTAAAAATTATACATAAATTATAACAAATGTGTTATAAAGGTATATGTATAAGATGTCTAACTGAGCTTGCAAAATATATGGGGAACCACAAGGAGTCCTAAGTGAAGATGAGGCAAAAATCAGAGCATTTGACATATAAATTGAGGTTGTAGCTGCCTTTGGGCCGGGGTGGGCAGTGTCAGCCTCTATAACCTAGACGAGTGATTGGATTCTCACATGGAGCGAGAGATAACGCTTTGAGCCTGTGCTGAGTTTGAGATGAGAAGCCTGCATAAAGGTGGGATTGTTCAGGCACTGTGCTGGGAAAACATCTTACACAGGGAGATAAAAGGAAAGCTGTTTGTCTTTTTTCTTTCTTTTTTTTTTAATTGAATGTGTGTCTTGGCCTGAGCGCTGAAGAGGGCAAGTCTCCCCTGATCATTTATAATGCAAGTCTGTGTCTTGTGAAGGGTTGAGGTATGTCATGGTATTAACCTGCATGGTCTGGGAATCCCCAAATCTATAAATTAACATGAAAATTATGCTAGGATAGATAGGGATACTCCTGGAGGATTACGCAGAAGCAAACTCAAGACTTTTTTGGCTAGGATAGATAGGGATACTCCTGGAGGATTACGCAGAAGCAAACTCAAGACTTTTTTGGCAATGTGCCATCAATGCAAAGAATCCTCCACAGATAAATCTCCATTGAAAGGAGCCTTATAATCCTACATAACAAAACACGCAAAGAATCCATCCACCTTGAGCAAGAGTCGGGAGACTCAACTAATAGCAATGTTAGACCCTAACACCCTCCACCCACAAAAATTCCAGGTAGCAGAACTACCAGTCTATAAAAAATAACTAGGCTTGAAATGAACAAAAATGTAAAAGGAAGAATCAATAACCTAGGAAAGAACATGGAAATATGAGAAAATAACTTTCACATTGCAAAAAGAACCTGACGGAATTACTAGAAATGAAAACAGTACAGCCAGCTGATATTTTAAAAAGTGGATTAGTGGGACTTCCCTGGTGGCGCAGTGGTTAAGGATCTACCTGCCAATGCAGGGGACACGGGTTCGAGCCCTGGTCCGGGAAGATCCCACATGCCGCGGAGCAACTAAGCCCGCGCGCCCCAGCTACTGAGCCCGTGCGCCACAACTACTGAAGCCCGTGCTCCGCAACGAGAAGCTGCTGCAGTGAGAAGCCCGCGCACCGCAACGAAGAGTAGCCCCCCGCTCGTCGCAACTAGAGAAAGCCTGTGTTCAGCAACGAAGACCCAATGTAGCCAAAATTAAATAAATAAAATAAATAAATGTATAATAAAAATAAAAAGTGGATTAGTTAAAAAGCTGATTGAACACAACTAGAGAGAGGATTAGTGAACTTAAAAGTATATTTTAGGAAAATACTTAACATGCAGAGAGTTCAAAAGATAAAAATATCAAAGCGTGGTTAAGAGATATGGAGGACAGGATAAGAAGGCCCCACATACATCAGATGGGAGTTACAGAGAAAGAGGGAGAGGCAATATTAGACAAGTATAATGGATAGGAATATTTCAGAATTACTGATCAGCATTAATCCTCAAACTTGGGAATCACAGACAGTCCCAATCAAGATAAATAAAAATAACCCCACCCCTTGAAAACCACACTTTGTACTAAGACTGTAGAGCGTCAAGCACACAAAAAAGGTCTTAAGAGAGATAATAGAGAAAAGATAGATTACTATAAAGGCATGACGATTAGTTGCTTTCAATAGCAACCATAGATAAGGAAAAAATGGAATGTCTTTAAAGAGTTGAGAAAGAACACTGCCAAATTAGAATTCTAATTGAGAGTCAGAATAAAAGGAAAAACAGTAAAGGCATCTCAGACAAAGACTAACAGGGTCCTATTAACAGATCCTCTCTGAAAGATCTATGGCAGGATTATTTAAAGAAAAAGACAGTTCTACCTGGAAGCGAGGACTGAGGTGCAAGAAAAACTAGTAAGGAAAGAAAATGGTTAAAATGTGGATGAATCAAATCACATGTTTTCTTTATAAAATATAGTGACCCTGTAAAATATTTATGGGGTATAAAACAGTGTGGATCTAAAGTACTGGATAGAATAAAGACGGGAAGGGGCTGATAGTGGTTAAAGCACTCTAAAGTCTTATATTGTTGGGTGATACGGATTTTTATTAACTTCAGGCTTTATTAAGGCAAGTGTACATGTTAAAAAAAAATTAAGGAAACCGCTAAAACAATGTATAAGCCACAAACTAGTCAAAGGAAAAGAAGGGAATAAAGAAAAAAAGGTTCACTCAGTCAAATAGGAGAAAGAAAAGCATAAAAAAGGCAGAGTAAAATGAATGCAAAACTTAAAATTGTATAAATAAATCCAAATAGATTAGTAATCACAATATTTTTCAATGGGTTAAAATTTCTCGTTGAAATCCAGAGCTTTTCAGATTGGATTTTTTAAAATGTCAGCTCTGTATTGTTTAAAAGACATGCCTAAATCTTACGGGCACTGACAAGTTGAAAGCAAAAGGTAGTAAAGTTGCCATGAAGGAAAACAGAGTTGAGAGATAGAGGAAAGAAATGTTCTTGATGGTAGCAGTTAAAACTTAGAATCCAGCCCTTACCCCTTGAATATCCACTTACGTGAACCTGTAAATATCTCATTCCTCCCCGCCAGTTTGTAAACTTCTTTGAGTTGGATATTTTCACTTGCAGCCAGAAGATGACTGATCAGTGCAGAGATGGACAAAGGTTACTCTAAGAAGGGCAAGGTGAGAGTCATGCTTTAGAACAATTAGCCTGGTGGTAAGAGGAAGAGAGGGTTGGAGAGGGGAGAGTTTGGAAATAGGTAGTGGACAAGGCAGACATCCAAGCAGGAGGTGAGGAGAGCTGGATTAAGGAAGTGCCAGTAAAACTGGACAAGGAATGGAAAGGTTCCCAGAAACCTGAGTTGAAGGTTTGACTCGTCTAAGCTTAGAAGTCATTATTCGCATAGGTCCCGAGAGCACGCTAGGGTTTGTAAGACATTAATTGTGGGGCTTCTCTGTCCTGAAGAGAACCTTCTGAAAATATTTCCAGGTGCTCAGCCAACCTAACAAAAGCTCATTAAAAAACAAAACAAAAGACATCAGCAAGACTATTTCAGTCACACCTTGGATCAAAGTGATGATGTCTGGAAATCATTAACTCAGGAACAAGGGCTCAGTAAGCATACGTAAAGCTATGCTTTGCATCTCAGATGAGCTGATTTATATATTTCTAGGCAAAAGCCCAGGAACATGGGTGTCTGCAAATGGGACATGTAGGGGTATCTGTTATCTTTCTGAGCTTTATTTTTCTTACATGTTAAATGAGGCATTTGGACCAGATCACCCGCATCCCTTCTCGCCGTGAAATTCTGTGAGTTTATTTTTTCTTTTCTTTTTCTCGAGTGTGAGATACCTGAGGAGAGAAGCTCGTGTGGTTCTTTCTGTGCCTCCAAGGACGTTTGTCAGTGTTTCCCCCATGGCTCCAGACGCCTGCCCACCTGCGTGTGTGCATACAGCTATTCGTTTGTTCCTCCTTTCCTCTCCTCCTCCCCTCGCTGCCCCGCCTTTCCCTCTCCCCCTCAAGTCTAGGAGACGCGTCAACATTTCTCAGTTATGTGATGTTCTCAGCAGGAGGATGGAGCCAAATAATGGTGTTTCTAGTTATTACTCTGATGAATCACAGGGCAACAGCCTTCACCAAGGTAGCACGGCTTGCATAAAATATGTTCATTCAATTAAAAAAAAAAAAGAAATTGAAAAATAAGATACTGCCAACATGGGGCTCTGAGTTATGTAGGGTTTATGCAGTGATTCCATTTGCAATTCAAGCAAGAAACACAGCAGAGAGGCACCTGGGAGCAAGCTCCTTGGAATGGGGGAAGGGTTCCCACTGCCAGCAAAAAGTCCTGTGCCTCAGATGAAGTTTCTGGGACAGGGAAGGGGGAAGTGTAGACAGTCCTTGGCCTCCCGCAGCCTAGTCTGAACAAGAGATTCTGTGCTAGAGATTCTGTGGCTCCTAACAGGGAGGACTGGTTGGGCTGTGACCTCTATGGCCCAGGTGGCCATGTTTTATACCATGTGACTCCCTGCCCCATAGCCTCAGCGGATTGGCTCAGGCATGGCCACCCGACTCAGAGACATCAGACTGACCTAGGAGGTGGCCTGGCACAAAAAGATGGGCAAAGCCATTGCATTCTGTTTTTCTTTGACCCTGGAACTGCACTGGGACCTGGTACCAAGAAACATGGAGAGAAGGAAGCAGTTAACAGTGGAGGCTGTGAAGGAGAGCTGGGCCATGGTAGCCACATACAAACTGAAGTTATGAGGGAGCAGAGACTCAAAATGACAGGGAATGGAAGTCAGGAAACAGCAGAGGTGCTATGTGATAGGCAAGACCATGCCGGCCACAAGAGAGGCGGTAAGAGGAGCTATGTGCCCGGCATTGTTCTAGAAGCTGAAAAAGAGACAAAGGTCCTGTTCATGCAGCTCATGTTTTAGTGGGCCATCCCTGAGGGGCTGCATGATTATACTTTGTACCATTCCCTATCAAGTTTATATTCCCCAAGCCCCAGACAGTTGTACTTTGAGAATATCAGCTCCCACTACAGGGTAGGAATTTGGTGTGCAAGCAACAGAAATGAACTTTGGCTAACTTAAGCAGAAGAGGAGTTTTAAGGCTCATGGAGCTAGGAAAGCTATGAGGGTAGCTCAAAAGAATTGGAGAAGGAGCTTCAGGCATCAGACCTCTCACTCTATCCGTCTCTCGTCTCTGCTTGTTGTGCTAACTGCCTTCTGCACACAGACCCCGTGTGGCAGGGAGAATGGCTGCCATCAACCCACATTCCCAGTCTCCCTGCCCAGGCTCCTCAGTAAAAGGAGAGCAGTCCCAGGGAAGATTCTGATTGGCTCAGCCTGGGTCAGGTGTACCCCCAGCAGACCAATCACAGTTGCCAGGGAGCAAGGCAATGTGACCAATCAGGCCTATATATACAGCCACCTGTGGCCAGAGGCGTAGGCATCTTTATAAGATAAAGGGAGACAGAGGAAGAGACATGAGAGGAAGCAACAACAATAGTTACCATAGTCTAATAGAGGACCAAAAAAGAAAACCCCAAATGGCTGAAGCCAGATTGGCCCCAGGCCCCCTACTCTGCTGGCCTTCCCAGGTTTGGAGCAGCCCTTGGAGAAAGCATTTTGTACCAATGGAACTTTGAGTCTGTTTACTAGTCGCCTCTGAGAAGGTGGCTGCTGGAATACATTAGGATAACTCGATTGTAAGATTTTAATGACATAACACTGAGACCTCGGGAGGCCTGAGCCCTGCAGTCGATCAATTCACATACCTTTCACTCAGACCTAAGTGACTGAAAATCATTTTGCTCCCCGAGCTCTTAAAGGTCAGGAGTTGAATGCTTCAAGAAAATCTCTTTCTCTATCACAGGAAACCTCTTGCATTTAGTGTCCTGTCAATCAGGAGCACCCCAGGAGGCTGAGGAAGGGGAGTGCAGAGAAAATGTGGCCTGTGTTCCTTTCTTTCCTCTTTTTTTTTTTTTTTGGCTAGGGGTGTGTGTGTGTGTGTGTGTGTGTGTGTGCGCGCGTGTGTGTGTGTGTGTGGCGTGGGATTGCTGGCTGCAGGGAGCCCAGATAAGCCCGGGTTGTTAGAATTTACTTGTCTTCTCCCAAGTCATTGTTTGCTGCCAAGTTTGAACTCTCTGAGCAATAAAGCTCTTTCCCTCCAAAACAGGTCTGTTCCAGCTTGTGTCACAGTTTGGGAGAGAGATCGGGACAAGCTGGGGTCACCATCGAGATGGGAGCACCACCCCAGTCCCCCAGTCTTCTCTTTCAAGAAAACCTTTTCTTTCTAATGCACTCCTGTGGCTCAGGGCAGGTGTCCAAAATGCAAATGGAGCCCGGCGCCTCTGTGCCCCAGCTTGGCAGGGAATCTGAAGCTATGTGTCCCCCTCTGCTAACTGGCCTGCGGCTTAATGACATGCAAATGGGAGGGACACTGTCTGTCAAATGGGGCCTAATCCCTTTGTTCCTACCTGCCAGCCGGGTAGCCTTTTCTGAACCAGTTTTGGCTGTGAGGACAGCTGCGAGGTGCTGATGGGGAATGCTGGGCAACGGCTCTGGTTGCCTGGTAACAGAGGCGGCTCTCGGGGTGGGGGGTGGGGGGGGCTCAGGTGGCGGATGGGCCCTCAGGGCCGCACCACAGAAGTGGGGCTTCTTCTCCCGCCCAGGGAGCTAAGGGCCTCCCAAGGATTTGGGATTCTTTGGAGAGCTTGTGACCTTGATCTGAGGCCTCAGTTTTCTCACCTCTAAAACAAGGTGTGTGTTCTTCAAACAGTGTTTCACCAAGAAGGAGGAAGCCTGAAGGCCAGCTCCCATCTCCAATGCAGCCTGAGCAGCTCTGTCTTATAAGTTGGGGTTCTGAGTATTAAAAACAACGGAAAGATTCATCTGCTAAAATAAATATTTGAAAGGCATTAGATTCAATTATCTACCATGCCTTTCCCATCTCCCGTGGGCTGTGGTTTGCCTTACAGAGGCCCCGTCAGATAGACAAACCCAGGTAGCTCCATCTCTCCCTTTCTTAGATGGTTCAACTGAAGCCCAGAGAGGTGAAGTGAGTTTCTCAGAATCACACAGCGAGGTAGTGTTATGCTGAGATCAAACTGTGTTCTACAGATCCTAGGTGGGAGTTCTGTCTGCTGAAACTCTCTGCAGAAGAGGCAGGGTGGGGTTAGGAGAGAGGTCTGACCCCTCAGTGGATTCCAGCCCTGACATTGCATGCATGTAAGCGGGTCAGAGAGTTTCGTGCTCAGATGTGGTTGGCCATGGGATGAAGATTATGAGGCCAGTACTGACCTTGGCTTCTTGGCCAATTTGTGTGTGTGTGTGTGTGTGTGTATGTGTGTGTGCGTGCGCGTGTATGTGCGTGGGCACGCGCGCTGGGCTATTCAGCACCCAACTGTCTGTTCTTTTTTGTTTGTTTGTTCGTTTGTTTGGGGTTTTTTTGCGGTACGCGGGCCTCTCACTGTTGTGGCCTCTCCCGTTGCGGAGCACAGGCTCCGGATGCACAGGCTCAGCGGCCATGGCTCACGGGCCCAGCCGCTCCGCGGCATGTGGGATCTTCCCGGACCGGGGCACGAACCCGTGTCCCCTGCATTGGCAGGCGGACTCTCAACCACTGCGCCACCAGGGAAGCCCTGTCTGTTCTTTTAACAGCATCTTGTGGACCAAATGCTGTCTTCGCCATGGTAGCTAGACTGCCTCGTGCGTGCACATTCAGCCAGGGTTTACTGCGTACCTGCTCGGAGCGCTGCACCCTGTGGGAGGACTCCAGGGAGTTTACAGTCCCATCCTTGCCACCAGGCCCCCTCAATCTGGGGGAGGAATCAACACACGTCTGACACTCTGGCCAGGGCACACAGTCCTTGTGGGTTGTCAATTCCAGTTGACCTGCAAGTCCCCCCATTCCTGACTCGTTCTCAAGACTCTAGACTGAGCAGAGCTGGTCTCTGCTGACTAGTCCTGAACCTCACTCAGATTCAGGGAGGTCCCCACCGATCTTGTGCAGGCTCTGGGTGAGGACTTCCACTCTCCAACTTATTTAATCCTCACGATCATCTGTTTAGGCAGGGACAAGTATCATCCCCATTGTGCAGCTGGGAAAACTGAGGCTCAGCAGGGAGGGAAAGTGCCATGACCAAGGTCAACTGGCTATTAAGAGGCAGAGGAAAGGGAACGAGGGAAATAGCTTCTATAATTACAAATCTGTTATTTCCTTTACTACATCCAAGCTTTCCTTTAAGAAGTTCTCTGGGGACAGGTTCACCAAATGACCCCAACTCCCTTGTTCTACTAATAAGCTAATGGAGGCAGCTTGGTCGAGTGGAAAGAGCCACGGGAGGTTGGGTTGGAGTTCCCACCCCCTTCGTGGCCACTGTGGGCCTCTCTGGTCCTGGATCCTCCCACCTGGACGAGGGGAGGTTGGGCCAGCAGCGCTGAGTTTCCTCCCAGCCCCCGCCCTCCCTGTCACCACAGGTTTCTCAGGGCCCAAGCAGGTCCTCGGCTGAATGACAGTTCATCGGACCCTGACGAGAATGAAAAAATCTGCTAAAATTTGCAGAGAGCCGTGAATTTGACTGTTTTCTAACTAAAGCTGGGGATGCCAGAGGGGATATTAACTATCTCTGGGATTTATTGATCTCTCAGTCCCAGGCTACTTGGGAAACAATTAGAGGTCAGCATGTAACAGAAAATGAAATTTGCAGCTGTCAGATCAACCATTTGGAAATATTCCCTTGCCCTTTTAGCTCCGTTTTCCGTCAAGAGAAATCCTTCTTGGGAACAGAACCGACATGGGGCTGGGCAGTCAGGCATGGTGTATGCGGAGAGGGCAGCCGTGGACTCCAGTTAGCTTGGCCCTGCTGGGAGAACACTGGCTGGAAGCCTGCGGGCCCGTCCTGCGTGCTGTGTGCTCTCTGTGGGATTGGGGGCAGGTCATCACGTTCTCTGGGCTTCGTGGGGATTTTCCCTCATCTGAAAAATCCTACCTGGGGGTAAAAGTCTCAACTTCTACCAAACAAGTGTTTGGCTGCAACACACATGGTTTGATGCGAAATTTCCCTCCTTGGAAACACTCCGAGTTGCTAAATGACAAATATAGGTCTTTGTTGTCTCCTCCCCCCTTTCTAACCCATCTCCATCCCCTGGCACCCTATCCTGCCCTTCAGCCCAGGCCTAGCTTGTGCTCGGCCAACTCTTAGTTCAGTCCCGGCCAAAACATCAACTCATACTGGCTTAATGGTACTACTCCATCTAAAAGTAATTGTGTTTTCACGGGAGACTGGGAGACCAAAAGACACCATGAACCAGCGAAGGTAGGGTTCACCTGGGAGAAGGAAGCTCTTTCTAGGTGGACTTAGAAAGTGATGTTCTAAGTTTTCTAAGTACCCCACTCCGGCCCCATCCATCAGACATCTGGGGAAATTCTAAACTGAACAGAGGTCAACAGTTTCCTTAACTGCAAGACTCGGGGCCTTCCTGTGTCCAGGAGGGTAACAGAGCATTTGCCATATCCCTGTCTTTTCGTCCTGGAACACCCAGAGGGCCTAGTGTTTCGAGGAGATCATTTTGGGCAATTTGGAACTAGCCTCACCCCTTCACTTTAGAGCCGAAGAATCTAAGGCCCAGGCAGCTCACGACGGCCAGAGACGGGTCCTGGGTTCGGGTCTCTGCTTTCTTGCCCAGGTGTTTACACAGCCTGCGCGCTTTGTGCTGAAGATGCTGCTTAGTCTGGTTGCCAAGGCCCACTTTGCTGACAGCTTCCAGAAAGCCACGCTCTTGGACTCCTTGCACACCCTGCTAGATGGGGCTGGTTATCTGCTCCCCCACCCCCAGGCACAGCTGCAGGAAGTTCTACAGCTCCTGAGGGGACCCCCCCCCCCAAGGTGGAACACAAATTCCTTTTTGTTTTCCCTTGCCTGGATCCGCTCCATCCTTGAAATGTTGCTTATGAGTAGCTGAGCTCAGGAGCTCGTGGCAAGGAGGATGTCACCTGGGGTGCTGTTCTCTGAGCAGTTTGGTCAGGTCACGCCAGCCCTGCATCTCCATGTGGCCGGCGCCTGGGGACCCATGTTCCTGGCATCTCTGCCCCAGGCAGGGGAGCTGGACAGACACCACTGCTTGGGCTGCAGCCTGCCTAACTGTGTAGCCTGGATCGAGCGATAGAAATCTGATGGCTTGAAAATGAGGGGCACCTTCGTCCTGCAGTGTCTCTGCCCACCATGGGTGGCCCCCAAACCTACATTTGCAGTCTTTGCAACCTCTCTTACGTGAGCCGTCTCTTCTCCAATCTTGCCGTTACCACCCCGAGACCCAGGTTCCCACCCCTCCCCTTTAGTATCGCTGTGGCTTTCTAGGGGTTCTCTCTGCTTCTACCAGACCTACTTTCCTCCAGCCAGGCCCCCCGTCTGCCCCCAGCCACTCACAGCCCTGAGCCCTCGCTCTTCATGGGCGTGAATCTCCCCCACCTGGCTCTAAAACTCCCCAGGAGTGGGTCATGGTCACACAACGCTGTGAATATACTAAAAACGACTGAATTGTACCCTTTAAAGGGGCGGGTTTTATAGTCTATGAATTATATCTCAATAAGGCTGCTATTGAAAAGAAAAGAAAACCGGCTCCCTAGGCACCCCCTCTGTCTATCGCAGTGCTTCTCAAACTTTTCTGCTGAAGGTCCCCAATAGCAAAGGAGAGGGGATGGTCCCCCCAGGTCTGAAAGGAGCCTGAAATTGCCTGTCTCAATCATTTGTTCATTCATTTACTCATTCAGCAGGTATTTTTGGGGTGCACTTTCCACGTGTTAGAAATGTAGTAATAATCCAAACAAGTGTAAGGCGACCC
Source organism: Globicephala melas (assembly GCF_963455315.2). NCBI lineage: Eukaryota > Metazoa > Chordata > Mammalia > Artiodactyla > Delphinidae > Globicephala > Globicephala melas. The sequence continues at coordinate 64,285,171 of NC_083315.2, forward strand.
TCTTGCCGCTTAATCAGAAAATGTCTCAGAAGTCTCATGCCTTAATTTAAAGCTGTGTATACATTTTGTATTCTAGTCAGTCATCTAATTTTAATGTAACGTACGTTGCTGCTCTGGGACGATGCTCCTTGCTGGCCCAGGGCTTCAGGTACCCTCTGCCCCCTCACCATACTCCCCGACGGGGGGACCTTAAGCTGCAGAGGGTGCTGTGGTTGACCCTTCAACATCTCACCCCCTCTGCCTCCTTGGATAGCAGCCTGCATTTGGGAGGCTTGCCCTCAGCCCAGAGGGAGTGCCTGTTTGGTGTAGTGATTGATTCAGGAAGGGGCGTGTGATCCAATTCTGACCAGTGAGACATGAGGCGAGAGGTTTCTCTGGAAGCCCCCTCTTGCTGTCAAGAGAGGACTGTGGGAACCTGTGCTCTCTTTCTCTCTCTTGCAGGAAATGAACAAGAAGGTCCTTTGCCCTAACTGCTTGCCCTGTTTGCAGACCTGTTGTATCCCTGAGAACCAAGCAGACATATAAACGGGAAAGCTGTGTCTTTGAGAAAATCAGCAGAAATGATGGAGCTAGAGCCCTGATAAAGCTGGACCTGAAGCTCTCCAGTTTCATGCTTCAATATAAAGTAGGTCAAGTTTGTGTTATGGCAGCTGTGAGCACTCTCATGACTGGGAAGGACCTTAATTCAAAGTAGAACTTCTTCACCAAGTTTTTAAGCCTTCCATAACATGTAATCAGTCCCCTACACATCTCCTCAAACTTAGGTGGGTTTAACACCTCCTTCAGCAGCTCCTCATCATGCTGTTCCTTCAGATTACACACTGTTCCCTGAATCTACCATACTTTTTCACATCTGCCTTCCTTGGCTCGCCCCTTCTTACCCCAGGGGCATATCTGGGGATGGTGGCATCCTCAAAGCACAGGCAGCTGCCCAGGCTAGCATCTGCTTATTAGGATTGGGCTGCATCTGCCACTCTCTGAAGAGAAGCCTGAGGCCTCCCAGTGCCTCTCATTGAGCTGCCCTGGCCCCACATGTGCATATACTGGGGAGACAGTGAGGAGGGACAGAAGAGGTAGAGATGCAGAGGTAGGGAAGGGGAGCAGAGGGGAGACATTCGAAGGACGCCAGAAGGAAAGGTAGCATGAGGGGGAGAGTAGAAAGAAAGGGGTAGGAGGGGGGAGGGAGAATGGGCCAGAAGGAGAGGAGGGAGGAGGGATGAGCCAGGGCTTGAGAGAAGCCAGGGAAGGAGCGGGGAGGGGCGGGGATGAGCACGCTGCAAGAGCAGAGCGGCGAAGGAGCCAGTAGCGCACCACGTGAGCGCATAGCTGAGTTCCAGTGGGAGCAATTTTATCAACAACACTTTACCATACAAGTGATTCTCATCACAGCTGGTGCTAGGTGGGTTGGGAACAGCAATAAAAAAATAGTTTTATTAAAAAAAAATCATCCAGGTTATTTGAAAACACTGTATACGCACACTCCTTCAGGCTCTAGTGGGAGAGGCCAGGGTGTGCAGACAGCTGCACGGGGACTGGCCCCAGCATGGCGGTGGGAGGGATAGGCGCCCCCCAACACACACACACACACACACACAAACACGCCATAGGGGGAAGTGCACAGCTATTAGGGTCTCTGCAGAAAGGGGCTGATCTGGACTCTTGGTGGAACCCAGCCAGCTGAGTTGGGAGTTGGCACCCCTGGCAAGGTTGTGGGCCAGAAAGAGAGGAGGCTCTTCCGGAGCCTCTGCTAGACACCAGGCCCTGTGCCAGGAATGTCCACACGTGTGACTCTGTGTCATAAGAGGCGCTCTCTAGCCGAGACAGAGCTCGTCGGGCGCGGACAGCCTCAGGAAGTAAGGCCGTGTGTCACAGAGGACCAAAGAAGGCTGGAAGAATCAAAGAATGTCAGAAGAACTGTAAAACCACAGCAAGTCACATTTTAAAGGGTCTCCAGAGGTCACCGGAAGAGTGCTTTTGGAACTGTACTGTTTGGAGCCCTGGGCTTCTGGGGAAGAGGCGGGGGGAGCCGGTGGTCACAGCTCCACTTCACTTTGATGCCGATCAGAGCAATGCTGGTTTTCTTTTCTGCGTCGTTTAATATTGGGGTTTTACCAGTTTGCGTTTAACCATATGTAAAATGAATTAATACCAAGGAAAAACAGATCCTGCTCTACTTCAACCCATTTTGCAGACAGAGAGACTGAGACCCTGAAAGTTTCCCTCAGCTTGCTGGTGACAGAGTCTGGATGAGTGCCCCTCTTCAAGGTGCTCTTCCCACCAGCAGTTTTTCTTCAGTTTATTTAATGAGAACACATGGTTCCCGGGGGCTGGTGGGAGCTGGGGGTGAGAGGTTTATTCACATTGAGATGGTGTTGATGTAAGCGCCAGGTTTCAGGATTTTCTATCTCCGACTGCGCTCTCCAGCTATCAAGAGTCTCCTCCTGGCAGATAAGCAGTCCTTGCATAGCTAATGTATTATTTCCATAACATATTTATTGATTCTGAATATCTGAGAGGGGAGATTTTATTGTCTCCTTGTCTCCTTTTTCTTTTTTTTAAACCATGTGCCTCTCCATGGTGGTGGTTTACTTAGAGCAGTAGTGTTTCATCCACCAGAGTGGATTTAAACTTTATCGCCCTCTCCCAGTTTTATGGCTTCTGCCGGGTGACAGTGTAAATATTCCCAGGATTGTTAATGTTTCCTAATGTGAACAGGGAGTAGAGGTCTATGAACAAATGGTTTGTTGCTAGCTGGATGGAAAATGCAATTTTTAGATCTTTCATTGAAACTAAACAGCACCTTGTGTTTGGATAGTGGGTGATGTTTCTCAAAGCTTGGTTTACCAGGTATCACCTTATTGACCCTCACAACAGCTCCATGAAGTAGGAAGAACAGGAAGCCCTGCTTTACAGAGGGGAAGCGAAGACCCAGTTAGGGCCAGTTTCACACACAATACTGGACTATAATTAACGCTGTGATTTTTTTTTTTTTTTTTTTTTTTTTTACAGTACACAGGCCTCTCACTGTTATGGCCTCTCCCGTTGCGGAGCACAGGCTCCGGACGCGCAGGCTCAGTGGCCATGGCTCACGGGCCCAGCCGCTCCACGCCATGTGGGATCTTCCCGGACCGGGGCACGAACCCGTGTCCCCTGCATCGGCAGGCGGACTCTCAACCACTGCGCCACCAGGGAAGCCCAACACTGTGATTTTAGGTAAGCCGTTCTGAGAAGCCAGCTTGCACACACCCCAGCTAGGAGCTTTGTAGGTCCTGCTTCCTTCTCTCCACCATGTGAGGAGTTGCTCCCTTTGGGATAAAAGTGGATTTGTTCCCTTATTTCCACCCATTCAGCTCTCTCACTCATTCCCTGACTAAACCAGGGTCTGGCACTCAGCAGAGGTCTGTTAGTGAAGTAACGAAAGGCTTTGATTCTAAACAGGGAGAGAAATGCCAAGTCAGGGTCTACAGCACCAGCTGAAGCAGAACTGGTGACCAGCTCAGCCAACAGGTAAGAATCCGCTGTGGTGAGACCACCGCCTGTGTTTGTGCATTTGCGTGGGAGGAGAGGGGTCAAAAGTTGCTTGGTTTGGACCAAAGTATTGGAGAATTCTTGGTTTTCTTCAGATGGTGACATATGCCCTTTGCAGTCCTATGTACCCTTGAATGAATGAATGATTGGATGCCAGAGGGTGATGCCCATGGGATATTACTTGGCCTGGAAGCCGTAACAGAACTGATCCACGGTGCGTGGTGGAAACAGAAGGGCAGACTGTTCCTGAGCTGTGGGGTCAGCTATTCCTGGTAAGGGCTATTGGGTCTCCACAGTGCGGGGCAGGGATGTTCTTGAGAGAGATGAAGAGGGGCAGTGCTTTACAGACACAACTTCTTGCAGAGCTGGAGAGACAAAGGCAGAGACTGAGAGATAAATGAAGGAATAGGTCAATGAGAATAAGTCACAAGTATGACCCACAAAAAGTAGGGTTGGCCTCCAATGATCAAGAACAAGGTGCACATGACCTTGGGAGGTTTTTTTGAGTGCATTAGAAGGAAAAAAAAACAGTTCTGCCCTATGGGACCTTTGAATGTCACCACGGAGGCAGGATACTTGCATTTGTGAAGGCACAATCCTCACCTCCACCACTACCACACACACAGCATACACACCCACAACTGGCAGAGGAGAGGATGGACGGCCTGAAGCAGACCTCTCCGCCCCTTCAAATATGGCCAAGTGTCAAACCTGATTTCTGACCCCTCACCCAAGCCTTCTGCAATTCCTTGACTTCCCTTTCTCTGACCACACAACCAAGTGATTAATTATTTTCATGGTGGATTGCTGTAGGTCACCTTCTCTTCCTGGCTAGCCCCACAGTTTAGTTGCCGATCACCTCCTGCAGTTCTTTGCAAAGAGGTTTGTGCTTTGAAGGTGCTCAGTATAGGCCATAGACGGATTGAGGAGGGGAAAAGAAGAGGTGTTTGGAACAGGACCCAGCCTCGAAGAGAAATGCAGGGGGAATGAACCCACATTGCACTTCCCCCTGGTGGTGTGTGCTTGGGAGGAAGGAAGCCAGTGGGGGGGAGAAATACAGGCAGCGTGGAGGGGCGTGTTTTGTCTGTCTACTCTCCCTTTGGGGAAACCACGCTCCTCCTTCTGAGTGTCTGTAGTTTGGGCAGGTAGGTGACACACCTGAGTGGTCACGTGACCGGGCCTGGCCAATCAGAGCTGTCTGTCCTGCTGGGCCCAGTGATTGGTTTAGTGCTGGGCAACTGGGCCAATCAGAGCCCTCTCAGGCTTTCACTGGGCTTCTGGAGAAAGAGCCTCTACTCTCAGGAATAGCCAGTGACGATGGTGATTCAAGGCTGTTGGTGACTGATTTTGCCAGTACGGGGAGTGCCTGCCTGCGAAGAAAACCAACAGAGAACAGTAGAATCAGGAGATGAGGAAAAGAGGGCGATTCCTGGTGTCTGGATGGAACCTGTGATTCAGCCTTGCTTGAAGCCAGCTTGCCTCTTGAACATCCCAATTTTATCAGCCAATAAACCCCCTTCCCCTTTTCTTTTTCTTTTTAAAAATTTTTATTGGAGTATAGTTGATTTACAATGTTGTGTTAGTTTCTTCTGTACAGCAAAGTGAATCAGTTATACATATACATATATCCACTCTTTTTTTTTTAACATTCTTTTCCCATATAGGCCATTACAGAGTATTGAGTAGAGTTCCCTCCCCCTCCTTTTTTTTTTTTTTCAATTAAGACCAATAATTTTGTAATAAGAGTCCTGACTAATTAGGGAGTGAATAGTCAATGTGATTTACTCAGACTCTGGTTTCAAAAAAATAGCTATAAGTACTAGAGTGAAAATATGTGATAATGTCAGCAACTGGGAAAGCGGGGGCTTCCTTAAACTGTGAGAAGAGAAGGCCTCTCTGAGTGGCAGAAAGGAGCCAGCCATGGGAAGATCTGAGGGATGGCTTTCCTGGCTGAGGCCTCAGCAAGGACAAAGTCTCTGAGGACAGAAGGAGCCTGAGCTACTGAGGTACAGAACCAAGGCCACCATGGCTGTAGCCATGTGAGCAATGGGGAGATGCACAGAACTAGACAGAGACGCAGGCCTGGAGGGCCTTAAGGATGAAGATGGGGAATACAGATTTCATTCTGGGATGGAAAATCACTGGGGAGCAAAGTGATCTGATCAGCTCTGGCTACTGTGATGATAGGGAAGCAGAGGTGGACGTAGGAAGGCCAGTGAGGAGGCTGATGTAAGAGTCCAGGTGGCTGGTAAATGGTGGCTTGAACTGTGGTGGGGGAAGGAGATGGAGGCAAGAGGGTGGATTCTGCATGTACCTTGGAAGGAGAGCTCACGTGAGTTGTTGGTATACTGGATGTGGGAGGGGAAGGAGTGAGAAATCAGATATTTCTGAGATGATGAAGACTGGGGAGCAAGAAGTTTTTGGAGCATGTATGTGACCTACCAGTATACATGGGCTTTGGAAAGTTAAAAGTGCCAACGAGTATGCTGTAGGTCGTCATCTCCTGCGGAGCTGGAGATCAGCTTGGCTTGGAGACTGGCTGAGAATAGGCTTGATGACTGGGTGGGTGGCCGGGTGATGGATTTTTGGATGGAGGAGTGCAGAGATGGGTGGATGGGTGGATGCAGGCGTGGATGGGTGGATGAATGGATAGAGTGATAGATGGGAGAGTGGATAGATGACTGGATGGGGATGAGTGGCTCAGTGTTGGTATGGGTGTATGCGTGGATGACAGGCTACATTCACTTTGGATGTCAAGGCCACATCAAAATCATACACTGTAGGAAGTTCTCACCTCCTTCCACTTGGCTGACAGACTGTCTTAAGCGAACACTGACTCCCCAGGAGACTTAGTGGGGACTGATTTAAGAGGCAGCTGGATTTTGGCATCCTTAGCCTGGAGAGAGGTGAGGTGCAGACTGGGGCATTACATACCTATGGGCCTGGAAACCAGAAGTAGCTTCCTACATGCACCCGCCACCACCTGGGGATGAGAGGGGTGGGTAGGGTGTTGTCCAGCCCACCTCTTGCTTCCTCCTAGCATGTCTTTATAAGCTTCCCTGGGAGAGCTGCCAGGGTTCCGCTCTCATAGACCCAGGGAGGCAGCAGCTGGCATCCACACTGAGAGTACCTATGGGCAATCAAAGGAAAATCCCCCCTCCAATTAGACACCCCAAGCAAACTCTACGAGGACCAAGAGGATGGTTCTACCTGGGCATCTAGAGATCTAGATTTCAGCCTCATCCAATTCTTCACTTTTTTCTGTAAGCCGTTGTCAACCACACCGTTTCTCTGGGCCTTCTGTAAAGCTGGATTCAGTAATCTCTAAGACCTTTTACATGGAGATTTTATGAAATGTCAATTTCTTGGTTGTTTTAAAGATTCTTGATTTTTTTTTTAAAAAAAACAACTATTGAACTATGATTTATATGGCATAACATTCATCCATTTTAAGTATATAATTCAATGATTTTTAGTAAATGTACAGAATTGTGTAGTCATCACCACAATCCAGGGTTTTTTGGTTTGTTTGTTTTTGTTTTTTTTTTGCGGCACGCTGGCCTCTCACTGTTGTGGCCTCTCCCGTTGCGGAGCACAGGCTCTGGACGTGCAGCCTCAGCGGCCATGGCTCACAGGCCTAGCCGCTCCGTGGCATGTGGGATCTTCCCGGACCGGGGCACGAACCCGTGTCCCCTGCATCGGCAGGCAGACTCTCAACCACTGCGCCACCAGGGAAGCCCCACAATCCAGTTTTAGAACATTTTTATCACCCCCCAAAGATCTTTGTGTTTGTTTACAGCCAATCCCCATTTCTACCCTCAGCCCCAGGCCATCCATCATTAATCTCTTTTCTGCCACTATGGGTTGGCTATTTCTGGACATTTCGTATAAATGGAATCATACGATATGTGGTCTTTTGCACCTGACTTCTTAGCATAATGCTCGTAGGGGTCATCCATGTCGTGGTACCTTGTTTAAACAATGGAAGTATTTATAAAACTTTAAACAATCTCCCAACGCATCCCAACATTTGTTTTATGCACACCGGATTTGAATGAGTTTCATTCCAACTTTCAAAGCTTGAATTTTCACTGTAACTTTTGGAAACTTTGGGTTCTTAGTTAGAGATAGTATGGTCTGGTTGGCTTGTCGGTTGGTTGATTGCGTCTTCTTGGGCCAGTTCATTGGCTACTTCTGCTCATTATTCCTTTCAGAATGGTTTTCCCACCCTTTTACCTCTGAAAACATCCATTGCCCTCCCTTCAACTGGATTGGTGACAGATTTGCTTCAGCCGCCACAGGGTTTTCTTGGTTTGTTTAAAAGTCACATTGCAGTGTTTTGTCCGGGGACAGGTCTAGGAGAGAGGCCATTTTTGAGCAAAGGGTGAACCAAGGCATAAACATTTACAATGATCCACAGGCCGGCCCTGACACATTTGTCTGGGAACACCAGGCTGCATTTGTCCACGTGTCTTGTCACCCACTAGGCCACGGCAACCCACTGTGTCCCAAGTGTGTACTGGGCATTGATGATACAGAGATGAACAAAATCAACATAGATCTTCTCTTACTTCAGTGTGTCACTTTGGGCGAATTATTATGTAATTTCTCTGGGCCTTGATTTCCTCATCTGTGAAATGGAGATAATAGTGTTACCTGCCTCATAGGATGTCTATAAAGAGAGAACGCCTGCTGAATACATAGACCCGTGCCTGGCACTTAGTAAGTGCTCAGTAAGTGGCAGCTAAATGATTACTGTAACTGACGTTATTGTGACACACCCCTGTCCTCAGACAATTAATGTTCTTTACAGGGACACAGGTGTGGAGCTGAACAACCATCAGACAATCTGGTGAATGCAAATGGAATTTTGCTCGGGGTACTTTGGGCACACAGAGGAGGGTTAGGAGGGCTAGGCTTCGCCCAGCGTGGGGTGTGAGAGATGGCTAGTCGTGGGCCCTGTTCCAAACATTGACATGTCAGATATAGCTCTTGACCAACTCTGATTACATCCCATCTACCTGAAGAGATCAGCATCCGGTCCTCAGCACAGACCCTCCATGTCCCGTGTGATGAGTTTCATGGTTGGTCTTGAAACCTGCCAGCACCCACATTGGCGTGTGCTGTGGCCCCACTTGTTCTTCCCTCCCTTGTCCCGTCTGTCCACCTGAATCCTTCTTTCCAAGGTGCTGCTCATATCTGGTCTGTTCCCAAAGTTCTCTGCGACTCCTCTAGCTTACCTGGGCCCTCCTTCACAACTCTAAGGGCTCTGGGGGCATCAGGAAGTAACATGAAGGACCCTGGAAAACCCAAGGCCCTTGTTTTACGGAAACGAGGGTGCACGGAGAAGTGACCCGATAAAGGGTAGCCGTGGTACCTCCCCAACTTAGCTGTCCAACCTGGGAGTCACCTGGACTCTTCCCTCCCTCTGACCAGCTCCAACCCATCCCCACGGCCTGCTGTTTCCACGTCCTAAATACCTCTCCTGCCCATCCACCTCGGGCCCCTGAGCCACCACCTGGGTCTGAGTCACCATCATTTCTCAGACCCCCACCCATCCCCCGTGCTTCCCCCACTATGGTGTCCCAAGCAGCACAAGAATGATCCTGCTAAACTGTGGGCCTGACCATTCCACTCCCCCGCTGAGAACTTCATGGCGTCCTCCGCTTTATTCCCACTCCAGAATAAACCACCCTCTTTAGCAGCACTTTCCAGGCCAGCATCCCTGGAGCCTGACACAACTGCAGCCCTGGACCCCCTCACATTCCACAGGTGCACCCTAGGGAGCTTCCCTTACATCTCTGAACCTGCCGTGCCCCGCCTCACCCCGGAGTGTTAGAACAGACCCTTGCCTCTCCCTGGAATTCTTTCCACCCCTTCTCCCTCTCCCAGCCACACTCCCCTTTGTCTGCATGACACCTGCTCACCTTTCAGCAAGGCCTTCCAGGATGGGGCCAGACCTTCTGCTCTGGCTCCTAGAATCCTCTGTGCCTTCAGGTCCTAATGCCTGCCCTGGGGCTGTGATTGCTGTTATAATGCCATCTTCCACACGTGTACTCTCAGCGGCTTGAGGGCTGGTTCGCCAGCAGATCTGCTGCCCTTAGCACAGTGTCCCGCAGGCGAGGAGGCAGCCAGTGCCTTGTTGGATTGTGCTGTTCTTGTCCTTTCCTTTTTCTGCACCATAAAAGTTCCATGGTACCTAGTGCTCTGCAGCTTGCCTTTGCTACTTAACAGTATTGGGGCTTGAAGGGGCCTAGAAATAACTCTCCGTCCTTCCAAACAGCTTTATTATTGACAGGAACTAGGCTGGAGGATGTGGCTTCAGTCCTGTCCCTCCCAGCCCCACTCTGGACCTGCAGAGGGACACGCTTCCCCAGGATTGCTGCCTCCTTCTGGGAGAAGAGGGAGGAAAGGAAAGGTTGGAGGGCCGGGTCTCTGATTGGATCAGAAGGATCCAGGCACCCAGCTCTGGCCCAATCACCTGCGGTGGGTGGGCAGGACCTCTGAGTACAGGGCGCCGCCTTCCGACCCCTGGTTGGACTAAGGGAAGGTGCGTTTCTCAGAAGAGGGGGAAGGTGCTGGACGGAGGGAATGGTAGTGTCCACTTCCCAGGATGTTGGCCCTCCTCTGCTTCCTGCTCTGGATGGTGCCCTTTAAGAGAAATATTTTAACACGACATCATGGTTCTCCACCTTTGTGGGGAAGACCTGTTTATGACATAAAAAATTGTTCCTGCCTCCCTCTCTGCCACTTCCCCATGATGAGGGCCCTAAGTTAATAAATGCTTGGGGCTTATAGCAGAGATTTTTAATTGATTACCAAGTATCCATTCTCCCCCTGCTTCCTTAGTTAATAGAATCCCCAGTTTTGGATGAACATGTTCCAGCCAGGATAAAAGACTATTTCCCAGCCTCCCTTGCAGCTAAGGTGTGGACCACGTGGTCAGGTTCTGGCCAATGAAAGCATTGTCTGGCACTTCTGGAAAATCACCTCGAATGAGGAGGATCTATGCCTTCCCTTCCTCTTTTCTTTCTGCTTGGAACAGAGGTCTGATGGCTGGAAGTTCAGCAGCCATCTTGGACCATAAAGATAGAAGCCACATTCTGAAGACGGCAGAGAAGAAAGATAGGAGTTTCAGCTCCTGATGGAATCATAGAGCTTCCTCCTCGGCTCCAAACTGTCTCCCCCTAGACATCTTTTATATGAGACGGTAGGAAATGTTGATCTTGTTTTAAGCTATTGCTGTTTTTCCATTGTATGTAGTTGGGATCCAAGCCTAAGGAACACAGAACCAAAAGATTTCAGAGAACCCTTGAAATCAGGCTTCCAGAAGTCTGTGGCCTAGAGTCTGGAACAACTGAATTAGAAAGCATATTGCAAAGGAAATGCCACTGAAAACCCTTTGGAGACATAACTTAAAGACATCACTGTCACCCAGAAGGCCACCTTCCTATGGCATATTTGGGGAAAGGCATCACCCTCGGATCTGCTCTTGGGTTATCCGTGGGGAGGCTGTCTTCTCCATGTCCAAAGGAGACACTGCTGACAACACCAGAAGCTCTGTCCTCCATGTGGTCCTGCTACTACCACTGTGGCCTCCATGGAGGGGTGAGGAGGGGAGCCACACTTCCTGGCACCCTTTCCACCCCCTAATTCTGCCAAAACAGTAAGGAAGGGTTGTGGATGTCTAAAAGGAATTGTAACATAGGGGAAAACATTGAAGGCACAGGTTAAGTAGGACTTTTCCCATCGAGAGGCAGTAACAGCAGCAGTGGAACAGTGAACTCTATGCTAGGGTGGCACCTGTGGGCGCCCCTCGGTCTCCTTCCATTCACCTGAGCCCCAGCGTCCCCCCTCCCTTCCAGCAGTGTTGCTTTCTTCTGAGAAATCTCCATGAGGTGACTCTCCAGTTAAGGGAACCCCATCTTTTACCCATAGGGGCTGGACTTGCTTCCAGATGAAGCCCCCTTCCCTGCCAGACAGAGGGAGGGACAGCATTATTCCCCAGCGTCCTTTTCCCAAAGCTCAAGGGATCCGAGTTAAAATGACACTGAACTGACTTTGGGTGGAGAAGTTGGGGACAGTAGGAGAGTCAAGGGGGCCCTGGAGCTTCCAAGCAGGCTCCACTCTAGGCCTTCCCACCTCTCCATTCTCTCTCTCTTTCTCTCTCTCTCTCTCTCTCTCTCTCTCTCTCTCTCTCACACACACACACACACACACAGGTGCACGAGCTCGTGCGCACACACACGCACCAACGATCATCTCCAGGGACTCAGAGTCCAGGCCCGTAGAAAGGCAGGGAAGCTGTTTCCTAAATTTGTTACCTGCCATCTGGGGAGAGAGCAGAGTGGTGTCCATTGCCTTTATTCATCCTTATACTTCCAAACCATCCTCAGAGGACAGCCATAGAGCAGGAGACCGGCCATTACCTGTGCCGCCTTTACACCGCAGGCACCGTCCCTAGTGGGCCCTTTGGTTCCACGAAAGGTAGCAGAAGCTTTGAAACCCCTGGTTTTTTCCCTGGCCGGGTGCCCCGACGCTAACCCCCGAAAGCAGAAGGGAGGCAGGATGAGGATTTATGGACTCTCTGCACATGGCGACACCCCCCAGGGGGGCAGGAGTGTTGGTCCTTCCTGTTACAGATGCATGAAGTATATTAGGGGTCATGATTTATGGGACCACAGCAAGATTTCATCTGGAGTAAAGTTTCCTTGTATTCAGAGAAGGAGTACAAGTAGCTGACCCGTGCCTTCCCACAGCCCTTCCCTCATTCCAGCGATATCGCTCTGGGAGAAAATGGTCAATTTCCTCACAAAGACCCTTCGCTGCTGCAGACGGAGCTCTAGCCGGCTTGGGGCATTGCATGAAGCATATGGTTTTTCCCTTTCCATTATTCAGGCGCTCTCTGTATTGTGGAAGGTTGAATAAGGCACAGTCATAATGCACATGCTTTTATCTCAAGGGTTGGTATTTTTAGTATGGAAGCCAGGCTAAATGAAATTAAAGTTTAAAAAAAATAAAAAGGAAGGGAAAATATATTGAGGCTTAGATCATTGGCCGAGATTACACACACATTCTTCAGTTCTGAATCTCCATGGAATGGTTCTTGTGGGTTTGTGGTGGGGTGGGCTGGGAGGGTGCGGGTTGGAAGCGGGGCTCGTTTCAGGGCAGAGGGAGCCGCGGTGATGGGTCCCCCTCCACATCCTCGAGAAAAGGCCTGCCGCCAGGCTGGCCTTACTCATCCTAGGGAAGGAGGGCAGGGATCGGCAGTTTCCCCACTCTGTGGCCGGCCCCGTCCTGGGCACATTCCTACTCAGAGTCTCACTGAACTCTCGAAAGGACCCTGTGAGGCAGGTCCCATCACTCCCATTGTGCAGGTGGTAAGACTGAAGCCCAGAAGCTCACCTCGATGCGCCCAGGTCGCTCTGCTGGGAGCAGCAAAGCCAGGGGCCGAGCTCCAGTCTGTCCGGTGCCCCAGTCCTTGCTCCTGCCCTGCCCCTGCCACCACTGCTAGGGAGTGCTTGCCTCAGGAATGTGGACAATTGAAATATTCCCCCCCGCCCAGCTCCCAGGCCAAAAACCTGTTTTTCTGGATTAAATGGAAGCCTTAGTACAGGCAGGCCCTACAAACTAATTAAAGAGCCCTGACAGCACCGTCACTCCCGCCCCCACTGGGGCAGCCTGGAGCTGGACCAGCGCAGTCTGGCACTGGTTGAGGGCCAGCAAGCTGGGATCCCTAAACTCGGGCCACAAGACAACACTGGGACAGTCTGCAGGGACCCCAGCGGGCAGCCTCTGCACGGCCCACTTTGTCTGAGTTTCAGGCGACCCTGGAGGTAGAACCCCAGGTGACAGTTGCACCAGCCTGCAGGTCAGAGCACGGCCACCGCCCCTGTTGGCTGGGCTGAGGCAACCTTGGAGCCAGGCCCCTGGGCCATGAGGCAGGCCAAGAAACTCAGCCCAACACTGCTTGGAGAGGGCAGGTCTGTGACCCAGGCTCTGTTCTACGAACCATCTCCCTGCCAGGAGTCAAGGTGAAATTTTTTGGAGATGCAGTATAGAGCAGAAGAAGATCTTTGCTTTTTAGACGCAGATAGACTGTGCTACCCCTTACTGGCTGTGTGACCTGGGGCAAGTTACTGAACCACTCTGGGCCTCCATTTCCCCCCATGATGAGGATGACTATGACAACCCCATGGGATTATTGTTAAATGAAATAAGTACTGAAAGCACTTAGCCCAGCGCTCTCCTTGAAGCCAAGGCCCTGTTTTGTCCTCACATCCGGCAGAGAGGACTGCTCTGGCTTTCTCTTCCTTCTCGGGGCACAATGACAGCGGCCTGAGCTATTGTGCAGGCACCACCTCATTCCTTTCGCACAACAAGCGGCTACCGTCACTAGACTCAGTTCACAACGAAGGAGGGATGTGTGTGTGTGTGCGTGTGCGTGCATGTGTACAAGTGTGCGCTTATTCTACGTCCACAGCAAGGGATGAGGTGCTGGGCAGGCCTTTGAAGGTGCGCCAGGCACGTGCACTGTTCTGTCAGGTCTCGCCACTTTCTGTCTGTCCATCCTCAGGCAAATCACTGAATTCCTCGAGACCTCCCTTTGCCTGGCTTGGAAGTGGACAGGAGGGCGGCTGCCAGGTTCTCACCTGCTCTCAGACAGTCCCTCTGAGGCCCTCCTTCCAGCCCGGGTGACAGCAGCCTCTGGAATCGTCCTCACCCTCTGGAAGAATGTTCTTCTGCTCTTCCAACAAGACCGGATTCTTCCCTGGAGGGGAAGCCACGCCTGAGTGTCCCCGGTGCTATCCTGGGAACACGATGGAGATCTTAAAGCAAAATTGTCTGTGCGTGTGTGCACGTGTGCGAGCATGGGTGCATTTCCATATCCTTCTCTGAGAAAGAGCAAGCTTTCTATTTACAGCAATGTGCTTTCCGAAGTACCTTCTAAATGGCTTACCTCCCGTGACCCTCAGGCCTCCACTCCCAGGTGAGCCAGGGCAGGGTCATCATCCTCACCCCGCAGGGGCAGCAGAGGCGCAGAGAGGTTGGATGACTCGCCAGAAGTTGTGGACTCTCATTCCGGACCCGCTCCCTCTCACTGACCTGCCCCGGTGAGAGAACAGGTGTGGCCGCGTGGCGCCAAGGCCTCCCTTTCCTGGCAGAAGGTGGGTGTTGTCGCGGGGAGCCCCCATTCCTCACCCTCGGCACAGAAGCCTGAGGGGCTGCCAGGTGAGGAAGGAGAGGTGGGGCGTCGGCCCCTCTGCTGTGTCCTTCCGGCATTCCTCCCCAGCCCTGAGACGGGCAGCGTCCCGTGGGCTTCCTTCCCCACGGGGCAGACCAGGAGGCAGTGAGGCTTTGGTTAGGCCGGGAGGAGGAGGCCCGCAGCCAGGGTGCGTAAGGGTGGGCGGCCCGGAGCGAGGACCAGGCGGGAGGCGGTGTGTGTGGTGGGAGATGCACCCTGCACTGGGCTGCAATTGAGGGTCCTCCTCTGAGTCACGCTGGCCCCAGGGGAGGGGCAGGAGGGCCTGGAGTGACACAGTGGGGTATGGTGATATGTGTGTGTGTGTGTGTGTGTATGAGAATGAGAGAGAGGGAGGGAGAGACTGCTGGGCCCTGTGAGAGTTGGAGGAGTCACAGGGACAGGGCAGCAGAAGCGACTCCATGGGTTGGGCATCTCCAGGATGTCTGCCTTGTGCACCGCCTTCCTCTGTTTCCACGGCCCTGGCTTCCAGGTCCCCCACGGTGCCCTAGAAAACACCAGGTGGACCATGGAAACCTCACAGCAGAGGGCAGGCCAGCAGGTCACCTTCTGAGCACAGCAGGGGGATGAAGCCTGGGGGCGTGGGTGTCCTCGTGCAGAACACAGGGTGAGAGCCCCGTGCTACACAAGGCTGTGCGGCTTCGAAAGGTGGTGTGTGCGGCAAAACTGCCGATCGCAGTGCAGGGGCCCAGCCCTACCAGGAGGATTCTGGGCTTGGGGAGTTACGGGATGGGCGAACCTCCCTCTCACGTTGATCATTATTTCCATTCTGACTAGTGTGTGGGAGGCCTGCCTATCAAGGACCTTGTGGGGAGGAGAAGGTGGGCGGCTGGCTGGGGAAGGCTGGCCTGTCGTCTCCCTCAGTGGAGCCGATGGTCACTGGCAGTGCAGGCAGTGCTAGATGTCCAGGTGGGTCCTGCCAGTGCACAGTCGCCTGGCAGGTGGCTGTGAGAGGCCTCCCTCCCCGGGCAGAGGGCACAGGCAGACAGCCAGGTCTTACGGAGGCCAGACTGAACACCTACTCACTGGCCAGCCCATATTCGGACCTATTTAAACATCCCCACCTAGAGATGCCCAGCTGTCCTGGGATATGGGCTGCTTGACCTGGGCCTGAGTGTGCCCAGACCTGTAGAAACCTGATTCTGTGAAGCAAACGCTGGCCTTGCAGTCGGGGGACCCGATCTGAATTCAGCTCCATTGGTGGACAAGTAACTCCCCTCCTGAAGCTCAGTTTTGTCACCAATAAAATGGGAGTAACAACAGCACCTGCGCCACAGCGTTATTGGGATGATCGGATGGCAAAAAATATATGACCTCCATATAATACATAACAAGGTACATTGCATATGCTCAGTTAATGTCAGCCATCGTCATTTGTTGTTATTGTCTATAAATATAATTGTCTCTCCCACAGGAGACTAAATTCTTTGAGGACAAGAATCACTTTTTTAAAATATTATTTATTTATTTATTTATTTTTGGCTGTATCGGGTCTTAGTTGTGGCACGTGGATCTTTCATTGTGGCACGTGGGCTCTTTGCTGTGGCATGCGGGTTTCTCTCTAGTTGTGGCGCATGGGCTCCAGAGCGCACGGGCTCAGTAGTTGAGGCGTGTGGGCTTAGTCGCCCCGTGGCATGTGGGATCTTAGTTACCCCGACCAGGGATCAAACCTGCGTCCCCTGCATTGGAAGGCGGATTCTTAACCGCTGGACCACCAGGGAAGTCCCAGTAATCATTTTTAATTCATCTTTGTGTTACACAATACCTTTTATAGAAATTCACCACTTTTTACATTAAGCAACTGCTATGCGCTTACATCATGCCAGACTGTCATCAGAATCTTGCTTATGATGAACTACGCAGTATGGGAAACACTGGTCCCCTGATCCACTGCACAGTACGCAAGTGTCTTCACAGCCAACGTGCCCTCTCTCTTTCCTCCAGTCTCTTCTCTCCCTGCCTCCCCAGCCTCTGAGATCCTTAGGACACTCACCTCCTCCTCTTGGTACAAACCAGATGGATATGGCTCCAGAGAGCATCTGCTACAGTCCCACACACTCAGGTAGAGAGAACTGATAACTTGATACTTGATGTGTTATTTCTCCAAGGGATTATTTCAATTCTAAGAAAGATTTAAACTTAGAGGAGATATTCTCAACTTAGTTTCATTGAAGGTCTGACTATGGGTACACTTCACGTACTACTCACACTCTTTTTCTGTTGGGGAGAAAATCCATATCTTTTATCAGATTCGCCATTGGTCTGTGAACTAAAAAAGATTTAAGAAATGGTTCCTTTGAGCAGTGATGTCCAGGAGAACTCTCTCTGATAAAGGAAATGTTCTGTATCTATTCTGCCCACTATGGAATCACTAACCACTTGTAGCTGTTGAGCACTTGAAATGTAAGATAGAGCAAGTGAGGAACCGAATTTTAAATTTTATTTATATTAGTTATTTGAGATTTAAATTTAAATCTCCACGCACATGGGGCCGGTGGCTACCATATTGGCCCACGCAGCCTAAGATGATAAAAATTCAGTAGTAGAATTTTAGACATATTGGAAAGGTGGCATTTTAGGGATTCTTCCGGGTGGGAATTTCTCAAGGTCTCTGAAATCTGACAAACTCATCCATCCATCCATCCATCCATCCATCCATCCATCCATCCATCCATCTATCTATCCATCCTTCCTTCCTTCCTTCCATCCATCCACCAATTCACTTATGCATGCATGCACACATGAATCAGCACTGACATCTGCTGAACAGCCACCATGCCTGCAGCACTCGGGGAGGAGAACACATGGTGACTAAGAGAGGTGCTTCCAGTTCGCTGGGGAGCAGCAGGTCTGCGCAGAATGTCCAGGTGGATCTCTTTGGGGGCAACTTGTATGTAAGAGCAGTACCGCCCTATTCTGTAGTCTGATCCTTGTGACATTCGGCAATCCTGTGAGCAAGAGCATGTTTTTTCCCCTTAGGAGGCTGTTTGGTCCCAGGGGCTGGGAGAGGAGTGGGGTTGGGGGGATTTGCAAAGTGGAAGAGAGTGCGGATGTCTCCTGGGTGATCAGGTTGAGTTTGTAAATGGAAATTTCCTCGTTAACTTTTTACGACTGTCGATGAGGCAACCTTTGGGAAACCAGGGAACTCAGCATCTGGACTTCATTGATTTTCAGACTTCTTCTCTTACATGTTATCACTGGCTCATCTACTCCCAGGGTTGTGGTGAGGATTAATTAGCTTTTGTGGATAAAGCTCTTATAGCAGCGCCTGTTACACAGTGAATGCTCTGGGAGCGTCAGTCATCATTACTGTTGAGAGTGCCCAGTAAATGTAGGAGCGGTCGGTGCTCGATACCAGTCTGTGGAATGAATGACTGAAGTTGCCGAGTGCACAAACTTAAAAGCATCAAGCAGAACCAGACCAAAGCAGAATGTCAAGGGCTGCAACAGCCTTTGCTGCCTACAAAACGGCCCAGTGCCACGGCCAAGGCAATCACGGTCTCTGTAGGGACAGAAGAAGAAGGCTTCAGTGATGGGCTTTGTCAGTGTGCCCGTCGTCATGGCGCTGTGACTCCCATCTTAGGGCCATGGTTTCTCACATGGGAGTGGACTAGACATTGCCTAAGACCTGCTCCAGCTGCAGTGGTCTGAGAACATGCCACCTGTCTCTAGCGGGCCTTTACAGCCCTGGAGGCATAATGACTACATCCATGGCTCCTCCGGCCAAGGGAGCTCCAACAACCCACCATATGAACATACTCAGAGACCGGAATTTGGGTCCAAGTGACCCATTTTGCAACAGCCCAAGAATTCCCAGTTGTGTCTGCTACTGAGTATAAAGTCCAGAAGTGGGATGGCACTGCAGGACATCTGCAAGTGAGTTGTGGAGGCTTTCTCAGCTCTGCCAAGCGACGGGTGGGTCGGCGTCCACAGAAATAGACAAAACAATCCCCACAGGGTCCAAATAGTGCACTGTAGAATCTTCAAAACTTAGTTTGGGTGAATAACCTCCTTTGTGTCTGGCTGCCATAAAGCTGGACACAGTCATGACTCCTTTCTGCTGGCTGACCACAGCCCTCAATGTGGCCTTTGTCTGGTCAACACAGAGCCCTTTAGGCCGCCAGTTCTGTCGTTCTGATTAAAATGCCAGAATGGGTCTCCAGATCGCCACTGATTCTATTTCCTCTTAGAAAAGGAGGGAAAAATGGAAGTGGAGCAGGTCACCTAGCCCAGGTGTGAGGAATGGACAATGTTTCTGGGTAGGACGGCGGAGGAAGAGGAGGAAGGTCCAGGGTAGTGTTGCTAGAAGACTCTGTTATGCGCATTTTCGGGGAATGAGGTCTTCATGTTCAAGCGGGGAGCTCAGCTGTGCAGAGGAATGTGTGTTGGCATCTCTTGGAATGACCTCAGTCTCTAAAGGAATCCTTCCACGCCGGACATTTCTGAAGAGTGATGACCCCATAGCTGCCTGCTCAACCAGCAGTGAGGTACCCCTCGTTCTCTCTCCTTCTCTGGCTGGCATAGCAATGAGCAGGGAGGTGAGGGAACTTGAGACTGGGAGTTGGCCAGAGCTAGCTGGCTCAGCCACTTCCTGGTCAGGGAACACCAGGCAAGTTTACTCATCTCTCTGAGCCCTGGTTTCCTTAACTATAAAAAGGGATTACTTGGCTTCCCTGGTGGCGCAGTGGTTGAGAAGTCCACCTGCCGACGCAGGGGACACGGGTTCGTGCCCCGGTCCGGGAGGATCCCACATGCTGCGGAGCGGCTGGGCCCGTGAGCCATGGCCACTGAGCCTGCGTGTCCGGAGCCTGTGTTCCGCAACGGGAGAGGCCACAACAGTGAGAGGCCCGCGCACCGCAAAAAAAAAAGGGGGATTACTAAGTCTATCCTGTAGAATCATTGGTGGATGAACTGACTGTCTAGGAAAGAGGTTCTATTAAGAAAAGTGGAGTTTTCATTATCATTATTTATTGTCCTTATTCAGCATTAAGACACTGAGATCTCCAGTGGATTCCACCCATCTTGGCTTTCTCAAAGAACCTTCTTTTCACCTTCAAACAACTGGTGCATTTTACTCTAAGAACTACTGGTGTTAAGTCATTGTTTCTGCATTCGTCTTTGGCAGTGCACCTTCCTTTGCTATCTGATACAGGCTCCCAAACTCTCTCCATTCGATGTTTACCATTAAATATTTATTGAGTGCCTACTCCTACATTATCTGTATGGCAGGCACATCAGTGAACAAAGCAAAGATTTATACCCTGGTGGAACTACATTCTCATGGAGGGAGAGACAGAGTAACTATGGTACATAAGTAAACTATACAGTTGTTCAAAGCAGCAAGTGCTAAGAGGAAAGGAGAGGTGGAGCTGGGAAAGGGGGACAGAGAGTGTAGCAGGAGGTGTGGACTGCAGAGGGTAGCCTCAGGGACAGGGTGAAATGTTAGCAGAGACGTGATAAAGATAAGGGAGTTGGCCAAGCAGAGATGGGAGAGGAGCTTTCTAGGCAGAAGGAGTGGTTGAACAGAGTTCCAAAGCCGTGCTGGCATGTTCAAGGACAGGAAGGAGGCCGCTGTGGCTGGGGCCGGGATGATGGGGTGGAGGGAGGAGAAAAAGTCACGAGGATGGAGGTGGGAAAGTGCAGATCACACAGGGCTTTAGTGGCCATTGTAAGGATTTGGGGTTTGACTCTGAATGACGTGGAGGGACATTGCAGGGTTTTGAGCAGAGGAGAGACAAGATCTCACTTTTCAAAGGAATCTTCTGGTTCTGTGTTAAGAAGAGAAGTTAGGGAGGGAAGAATGAGAGCAGGGAGACCCTTTAGGAAAGCTTTGCTAGGATGTAGAGGAGAGATGATGGTGGCTTTGAGCAGCATGGGGTCAGGGGAAGTGGGGAGAAGTGGTCAGAATCTGGATTTTCTTGAAGGTAGAGAAACTCCAGGTTTGCTACTCTATTCGATGTGAGGTGTGAGAGAAAGAAATTGAAGGCGTCTCCAGGGTTTCGGCTAAGCCAGGGGAAGGATGGAGGTGTGACAGCTCAGCTGGGGACAGCTGTAGGTGGAGACAGTTTTGAGTAGGGGAGATTAGGAATTTTGGATATGTTGAGTTTGAGGTACCCATTAGCTGTCTAGGTCAAGATGTTGAGTGGGTTTTAGGCTATGTAAGACTGAAGTCCAGAAGAAAAGGTCTGAGCTGGAAATATAAATGTGGGAGTTGTCAGTAGACAGTTGATGTTTAAAACCATGAGACTAGATGGCCCTGAGCCTTTCTCCTTGAATGCTTCTGCTAAGTGTGCAAACCTAACTTTACCAGGAGACAAATAAAGATCATATTGATGGTAATACCTCAGATGTCTCTGGTTCTTTGCCCCCAGCTGATGATGCAGGACCCCCAGCTTCTGAAAATGTTCTACTCCCATCTGGTATTTCTGGGAGTTCTCAGGTGATGCCTCGTATGTGCTCAGAAATAAGTCCAACCCTCCCAGCTATGTTGCTATTCCATTGCCATGTCCAAAGGCATTGGCCAGGATGCCTTGTCCAGTTCATGGGTACCACTGCTTTCTCGCCCACAGGCCCAGCATCCCAGGTATCACAGCCCTTACTGATGCTCCTTTTCTGCTCCATGAGGCATCACCATCCTTGTATCACTGCCCTCAGGGACCCAGAGCCTAGGTGGGACTGGGGCTGCACATCTCCCCTACTCTGTGCTGACTTCTGTCTCCTGGAGATCTTGCAGTTCTATCAGTGTAGGGCCAGGCTTTTCACACTAGGACAGGGGTTCCCTGATGATATGTCAGGGAGTACACAACACCACACGATAAATATGGTGCATCTTATTGGAGTGTCAGTTTTTCTCATTGGTATCTAATTGAAAATAGTTTTAATAGTAAAAGAACAATTACATGGAAGAGTAGGACACAAAACTAGCCTACAATCCACAATAGTTGTCATTTGTGACTGTGTCACAGATCTCCCAGGGAATCTCCCATCATCTTTCAGGGGATGGTTAATTATAAAATTTTGAAAAGTCCTAGGACACTGTCAGGGGGTGGAAGTGGAATGGGAGAAATAAGCTTAAAGTATTTTTAAACATTTAAGTCCCTCGCTTGGACTGAATTAAACTAGCCAGACACCTATCAGAGCCCAAGGTAAACAGAGGCAAGATGGCAAATTGGGGTGGTGAATTACATTTTGGAGAGAGAAAACCATGATTCGGTGTGGCAGGATGGTAACACCTTCTCTTTTCTCTCGATCTCCATAGCCGGGTTTCTGGAATCACACAGACTTGAAACCAAAGCCAGGCTCGACCACAGATAGTTCGCGGCTCCAGGATAATGTCCCTGATAAGGTGAAGCTGGCATCTCTCAAGGCCAGGAAGGCAGGGGAGGCACTGAGCTAGCCAAGGAGACCTCACAGCGGAATTTGATGGAAGTGTCCAGCGGATGAGGTACATGGTATGTGGTCTATGGGGGATGTTGAAACAGGAACCATGGGGGAGGAGACGTCCAGGGGTTTCTAGGGGGACACAGCCGGGAAGAGAGTCCACGCTCGCCCCACTCCAAACAAGTGACCCGCACATTCCACATCTAGGCCAGTGGTTCCAAAGGAAGGTGGTGATCAGAATTTTGTTGCTTATTTTAATATACTTACCTTCAGGCACCTCTTCCAGACCTCCTGAATCAGAATCTAATAAAATTTGATTTTATAAGGGCCTTTGGGGACTTCGAGATTGTCCTACCTCATTCCAAGTGTCCCATGTTGACCTTGATAACCACTGAGTATCTCCTCTGTACCAGGGCTGCATGCTGTGGGAGAGCACAAAACTATTTAAGACGTGGGCTCTGCCCTCAGGTAACTTGAAGACGAGACAAGAAAAAGACAAATTACAACTTCATGAGTGAATTCAAGGCAGTGAAATAATGGCTGTCACCAAGCCATGCTGCTGAGAAGCCAGTGAAGGCTACACGCTGGATGGGCTGTGAGATCATAGCACGGCTTGTGCCAGCCTTTGTTATGGACTGGCCAAGAGAACTGCAGAATGTGGCTCAGACCTTGAGCAGGGATTCCAGCTGGGCCTAAGGGGAGTCAGTGTCTCACTGTGTCTGCTGAGCTGGTGGTCTGGCCAGATCCTGGGGAGAGCTTGCTGTCCGGAGGAGAGGGTGTTGGCAGGAGGTCTGTACATAGATGGTGAGAGCAGATATGACGGGCCATGGAGGAAGAGAGCGTGATCCCTCTCCCTGGACCAAGTCTGAATGCTGTGGAGTGAGGGCTGGGGAGGGGACTGATGCGACTGTTTTCCCAGGGGCTCAAGCAGTGTTAAGGGAGCCCAGGTGACAAAGTGGGCTGCGGAGTGGAGGAAGCATGCGTTTCTCCCCTGCACGGGTCCTGGGAGGGCTCTGGGCAGCATGATGGCCGTCTGCGAGCAGTGGGTGAGAGCAGGGAAACTTGATGTTAGGCTGTGGATATAATTCCCAATGGGCACTTGGTGGGAGAGCTGATACCTGGTGGTCACGGATGATCCTTTCAACTGGGAATAGGATGGACTTCTGGAGGCTTCACATGAGACCTTCCTTGTGGATTCCCAGAAGTGCGCTTTACTGGGAGGGGGTGCTGTTGGGGGTGGTGGGGGGCGTCCTGTATCAGCAGGCGAATGCGATGAGCCAGAACAATCTGAGTTAAGGCTGTTAAGTACTGAGGCCTTTTGGTTCCAACAAACTGATGAAGCTGGGAATATCGTGCACCACAAAAGGACCAGAGCATTTGGGGGGATGAGAGGTGGGGTTAAGAGGGAATGAAGATGTCTGTGTTTGTGGACATGTGAGTTGCCAAGGATGGCAGAAACAGCAGTCTTAACCCAGTGGTTCCTAGGGCAACATTCTTTGGTTAATTGAGAATCTGAAAGTCCGTATGAAAGGAGGAGGTACTTGGTGACGCCCACAATGGGTGGGGCCTATGTGGAAACTGGCCCTAATCATACCGCTTGTCCAAGGCACTGGGAGAGGCTGAACCCTCCTGGGAAGGCCACCACGGACTGAGGCCCTCTGGAGATGGACAGGGAACTCAGGTCAAGAACTCAGGGACTTCCCTGAGGAGGGCTCCCTAAGAAGATGAAACCAACAGCCCACTGGCCTTCTTTTGCCAACGGGCATCCTGGGTACTCACCCTGTCAGCATTCCTATTGCCCAGGCTACAAATCTGTACCCACCTCAGAACTTATAATTGTGCATAACCTTATCCTTTATTCCAGACTCTCCCTCTCCCATCTCAGGTGAGTCTTCCCCATCCTTTCAAGGGAAGGTCTTGCGTTTCAAGGTAGCCACTGACCCAGGGGATAGGAAGCAAACGGGGCTTGGGAGAAAAATTTCAGTGCCCTTAGTGATTCCATTTCCTTTCCATCCTGCAACTGAGAGCCCAGTTGGCAGGCGACCTCATCCCCCCACCGAATCCTGACAGAAGCTGGAGGGCTCTGCAGTCCGTGGGTGAGATTATATGACACTGCCTAATTTGTTCTGAGCTCCCTGAAAGCTTCAGGGAAGACACTGCAATCGTAGCTTCCTCTGAAATACAAAAAAAAAAAAAAAAAAAGCGTCAAATAAAAGGTTGTGACAGAGATTTAAATGAGAATAAAATGCCAATTAACTCAGAGGTATTGGACAAGAATCTGTGTCTCAGAAGAATCCGACATCGCACTTGGTGAATCAGTTTCAATTTCCCCCAAAGCACCAAACGGCTACACCAGGGAAGCAGACCTCAGAACAATCCAGAACGCGGTGCCAGACCCACTACTTATCACTTTAATTGACACTTACTCCCTATGATGCTCATACGTTCACCGAATGGGTTCAATTTAATTCTAAAGGGGGCATTTTTTCTTTCTCCTATTGAAATATTTAATGCGGCAGTCTTTAAAACTGAATAGCTTCAGCCCTAGCGTTTCATCACTCTTCTGTGTTGCTTTATTTTTTTCTCTGTTTTTTTCTGTTTTGCTCTAAAGGGTGCAAAAGACCCCTCCAACCACGATTTATTTTGAAAAATTTTTTTTTTTTTTTACCAGCTCTGTAATTACAAAGCCTATTGATCTCTACCGTTTCTTTCGGTAGGGATGGGATAGGTGGCAAAAATGAAAATCCTCCTTTGCTATCTACCCCATAGTCCTCAAAATGACGTTAACAAGCACAGATCTACTGGAAAGAAGCCACCCTCAGAATCACGGAAGAGATCGGGAGATCGGGTAGGCTTCTACCGCCGTGGAGCACGTGTCTCTCCTCCCCTCTGCCGAATCGGGCTGCACTAAGCATGAGCTGGGGAGGCGGCATCTTTGCTGATGAGAAGGATGAGAGGCTCCGGATCTCGGCTGATCACAGGAAAGCAGGTGGGTTCTCCCCCGCCCCGTGTTTATTAGTGCTGACAGACGGAGTGCAAGAGCATCCTTCACCCCGAGGTGTTACATACTGATACACTGACAGGCAATTATCTTTGGAGAGAGTGTTAAAACACAATAATTAATTGGAAGAGCAAGCGAAAGAGTGGTGACCCCAGGCTGAGGCAGAATGGTATTTCTAGAAAACACTCTGTGAGGCTGGTAATTTAGCCTCCGTGGGTCATTTGATTGCAACACCTCCCCAGTCCCGAAACCTTCCCAGTGCTTTGTTTTTCAAAAGCGTTAGCCATGAATGTGTCTCGGATGTCATTAAAGTGCAGAATAACCTCCCACAACAACTTTCCAAAATGGTGCCTGGCAGTAGAGAAAAAGCGCTGCCTTGGTAAAGATGTCTCACACAGCCCTGCTTTTGTGATGGCCAGTGCTGGCAGTGTCTTTGTTTCAAACGGAGGCTGACACACGTCTGCTTAAATAAAACATTCGCACTTTAGCTGATGTGGTGGGAACAAGAAGTTCACATGCCAAAGCATGGGCTGACCTTCCCGACCCGCTCCGCAGCCGCAGCAGGGGGGAAGGCCACATTGTTGTCTCCTTTTGCTAACAAGCTTGGAGAAGGGTGAGCTTTTCTTTTGTCTTTTGTTTTTTACCATGGTGACATCCATTGGCCTATATTTGATATTCTGCATAAGGTACATGTGCCAGCAATCACACATTTGACTGGGAAGGGGGAAAGGGAACGAGGAAGGAAGAGAAGGGTGGAGGAAGCCTTTTACACTTTAGCAAGAACCTGAATGTATTACAGAGGATTCCTCAGTTGCAAGCGGGTAGAAACCACCTGGATTTAACTGAAAGGGGGAAAGGGGAGATTTATTTTTAGGACACAGGATTTCTAACAGAATCCAAAGGAAAGCAGGCTTCCTGACCTCGGAAACAGGTCAGAACAAAAAGTCATTTGCTCTCCCTCCATCTCTTGTCCCTAAGAAGGGCTTTATTTGCTTCTTGCTGTTCAAGCTGGACCCTTTTCCTCTCTGGCCCACATGGTCATGGACAACCCCAAACCCCAGGAACCAGGCCACATGTTGAAGGTACAACCACACGACATGAAGAGTGTCTCACTCATGCTGTCTCATGGATAAAACTCCCAAGCCTCGGACAAGGGTTTTGACTGGTCTACCTGAAGTGAGGTTCCTACCCCTTGTGTAAGCAACCTCATCTCCAAAAATCCTATCAGATGCTGGAGGGTCTGGTAATTCATGGGTGAGATTATATGACACCATCCAATTTGCTGCAGAGAAGGTAATGGAACTGTAAAAATTAGAAAAATAAAATAGAAGGTTGTGGTTTACTCTAGAGGGTAAATCACTTTGAACAAAATGGTATATTGGGGGGCAGATAGGGGTTCAATGACAGGGAAGATACCCAAAAAAGTAACTTATTTAAGAATAAATAAGAATTAAAAAATAAGAATAATTTGAACTTTAAGAATAACTTATTTTTTAACTAAAGAAAATATTGGGAGAGATTGAGTACTAACTGTGCTGAGTTATTTAGAGGAAGCGTAAAGAGCAGAAGTGAGAATTTAGTGGTTCTTTGCAACCTTTCCTAGACTGTATCACCCTTCCCTTTATTCTCCAGGAGAGGCATTTTATGGTTCTCTAACATCCTGCATTTCCTTTTCTGGACAATCTGTATAAACCTGTGGCATGAAAGGTTTGGGAGTCCCGGACTGTTTTGCCTTTCTTGTATTGCTACAAAGGAATTATCTAATTAGGGTAGTGTAGAAGTCATAACTCTCTGAGTCACGTGCGATAGAAACCAGTTCAGACTGGATTTTTAAAAGGGGGGAACATATCATGGTACAGTGTAACTGAGAAATGCTTTGGAGGGTCAGGGCAGGCATGCCAGTGTCTAGAGGAAATCGAGTGTCTTGTTGAGGCTCTCTCTTACCCTCCTTCTTGTCTCAGCTGATACCCTCTATGTGTCAGCTCCATTCACGCCTGCTAAGATTGGTCTTTTTCCCTGTGCTCAGAGAAGATGACTGCTGGCAGCCTCAGCTTCACTTCACCACCCCCCAGCCCCCACCCCCACCCCCGGCACCAAGACTCAGGCAAAAAGCAACTCCAGCTGACGAGTCCTTGCAAGACTCTGATTGGCTGAGCTTGGGTCATGTGCACATCCCTGAACCAATCACTGCCACCAGGGCTAGCCTGGGTCAGTGTCTGGCTCCATGAAGGGGCAGGGTCCAGGGCACCACACTGCGGTACTTCCCAGACCACACGGTGTGTGAAAGGGATGGTCCCCCCCAAAGAAAGGGCTGTGTGCACACAAACGATATCTGACCACCATGGGTGTTCATCTTGTCTATTATTGTTGGACATTAAAGAGGCACATTTAGGGCCAATAAATAGCCTTGGTGCCAAGATACTGGGGCCCCAAAGGTCCATCTGGCAATGCTTCCAGTGCTCATGGGCCCTTGGCATCCTGCCAGGAGATGCTAAGAGCTCATAAGCATGTGGGATTACTAAATGGGTCTCTGCTAATAAACCGCCAAGGTTCAGGCTAATAGTGGCTTTATAGGCTCCTTCCTCTGATCTCTCTTGAAAATATCCTCATTTTTTGTCGTGGGATCTGTTTTGTTATGATGACGGAAGACGGAAAGGAGGGGACTCATAGGGAACTGTAGGGAAAATGTTTCAGTGGGAAAGATGTTTTGTTTGCTTGTTTTTTGTTTTAATTCTTTGAGATAATTGTGGATTCACAGGCCATTGTAAGAAATCATAGAGAGAGATCTTTACACCCTTCGCCCAGTTTCCCCAAGGGTAATATCCTGTATAACGGTGGTATAGTGTCACCACTAGGAAATTGACACTGATACAACCCGTGGATCTTACTCAAATTTCACCAGTTTTACCTGCATCCATTTGAAGACTGGATTATAATATGTATACGTTTTTCTCAGTAGTTACTCCTTGGAGCTGGGCTTGATGTTGGTGCTCATTATGAGAGCGAAAAAGTTTCCTAAGGTTCTGCATTCAGATGCTTTCCTGTAATCCTCTGGGATCCGATTAGATTACACCTTGAAGGGAGAGTGGAGACGATCTCTACGACTAAATATAAATAGACTGTTCATTTCTGTAAATTACAAAAAGTTTTGGATTCCCAGCTGCCACTGCTTTGGGTGTACCCAGCAGGCACTGGAGACGCACGGGCAGTGTTTTGCACTTTGCAGCGGAGTGTAGGGTGGCTTGGGAGGGAGGGAGGGAGTCTGGAGGAAGGGAGACACCTAGTAAGCTGCAGCACAACTTGACGTGAGATGCGGCCAAGGACTGAGGCAAGGCTGTGGAAATCAAGAGAAGGGGACACACTGGGGAGATGCAGAAGAGTCAGAGAATGGGCAGGCCTTTGCACTTGGTTGAGTGTGTGCGTGTGTGTGTGTTCATATCCACTACTGGCCTTCATCTGTTCCAGAACACAATCCAGGAACCCCACGTTGCACATAGATGAGCTTTATTTTTGCACGCTTCATCTTGAGGAACCGATGGAAGAGCTGAGGGGCATGGTCTCTTCAAATCATGGACGATCTTGTCTCTAGTTTGGGCTGTATCTGGCAGAAGGTAGAGGTAGGTTGGAGACAATCAACCCGCCAACGTTTTTGTTTTCGTTTTACAAGATTTTCTAGATGTTACCTCTCTTCAACTCTGGGGAGATTTTCAGGGGATCCTGCGTGAAATCAGGTAATATATCACGTGAGTCTCTTAGCAGTTCCCACCTGCTAAGGTGCAGCATAGGCAGAGGCTCGGAGAAGCTGCGCTGTGGCTGAGGACACACAACTGACAAGGGCTGGCCGCGGGATCCCGCCCAGGGCTGCGGGTCTCCAAAGTCTGCTCTCATCGTGGAGGGAGAGTGCTCCTGCCCTGCTTATCTTCCCGATCACAGAAATGTGGTTGTTCTGGATAAGAACTGCGATTGTCTTTGGATCCCTAGATGTGCCTGCACAGTGGGTACATAATGCATCTTATATAGCTGTGGAAGGAAGGGAGGGAAGGAGGAGAAAAAGATAGTCTGAATCCATATACTCAGGTCCTAAGCATTAAGAGGCTGAATTAATTGCTTGAGTTAGGATTTAATTAGGGCTTTAAACAACAGCTGTGCTATCTCGAGCGCCAACTGTAGATGACAGCTCCCGATCCACAGTTACCTATCTGAGACACTACACCTATTTAAGATAAGCTTCCATAAACTGAAGGCGAACAAGGAACTATATGTAAGTGGCAGGAGCCATCTCTCCACCCTTAAGTGAAAGATCGCTAATATCTCACACCTTTGGACAAGGCTGGAGATGGGTAATATAGCAGAAGCAAAACAGGTTAAGACTGGGAGTCGGGAGGCATGGGATTGGGTCTTGTTGGTTTATTAGCTGTGTGGCCTTGAGTAAGTTCCCCTTCCAAGGTCTCCATGGCCTCATCGGAGAAGTGATGAGCGAGGTCTCTTCCGGCTGGAAAGTGGTACCAGCACACGGTCATAGTGAGCTCTCAATGTTTTGCCTGAGATTCAAAAAGAAGAAATACTGTCCTAATTCCTTTTGTTCAAAGCTGCGTGAGCTCCTGAGCTCCCCAAAGCAGCCTCTTCCGTGTTCTCTTGGCCCTTTCTGGTCTCTCTCCTGCCACTCTAGATTTTATGGACCCAGGAGGGAGAGGCCCATGCTGGCTGATGTGTCTGCGTCTGCCTCGTGCTCACAGCTCCATGAGGACAGTCCCACATGGGACTGAGTCCTCTGTGACCGGAGCCCACCCGAGGGTGGGCAGGGAGTGGGCATCTCAGGAAAGGGTGGCTGAAGGAGTAAATGGATGAACAAACAAGCAAAGGAACAAACGAGTGATGACTCATAACTCTTGGCAAAAGAAGCCAAAACCCCAGGCAGCCCAGAAGGTCTGCCTTTTCCTGGGAACAAGTGCCCACGTGTTCGAGCTCCCGTGTGCCAAGAGGCAGCACTGCGCTCCGCCTTTCCCACCCACCACCATCCTCCCAGCAGCTCTCTGAAGCAGATGCAGTAGTTCCCTCCCATTCCACAGAGGAAGGGACCCAGACTTCAAGTGACTTCAGATCCTGATCTGCCCAAGCCAGCGTCTTGATCCCCGCACCCAGAGAGATGGGTCTGTGCCTTCACTGCCTCTGAACCCCTTGTTTCATCAACAGGATCCTTTCTGCACATGTGGCACTGAGAGCCCCTTCCCATACGGACAGCGGCTGAACAGAAGTGATTGGGAGCTGCATGGCCCCCTTAGGAGGACGGAAGGGTACCTGCTTTGGAATGAGATACAACTGGGTTTTAATTCTGGCTCTTCTACTTACCAGCTTCGTATTCTCGGCCAAGTCCCATAACCTCTCTGAGTCTCTGTTTCCTCTTGTGTGAAACGAGGATAAGACTATCCACCTCTTGGGGCTGCTGTGAGGATTAGAGTTCAGCCACGGGGAGTGTTTAATACCGGGCTTGACCCACGGCTGCTGATAAATAAAGCAGTAACGGCAGCGTATCCTTAGTTTGGAACAATTTGTTTTTCCATGCCCCTCAGTAAGGTAAGCATGGCATTTGACACCTTTTACAGATGGGGAAACTGAGGCACGCAGGGGTGAAGTGACAAGCCCGAGGTGCCACAGTTTACGAGGGGTAGGGCTGAGACTAGGCCGCCCTGCGTGCAGATTGCCCTTTGTCTCGGTGCTCTGCGTTGTCCTATGCGGGATGGGGGGAGGGTCTCTCTCTTGTCCACTTGGCCCAGTTGGGGATGAGGACCCTGGTCTGGAAGCCCTGAGTGATCACATCGCCAGCTAAGGCAAAGGCACCATGCTGGGGCCTTGATGGGGGGAAGCAAGGCCATAGGACGTTTGCTGAGGTCAGTGTGACTGCTGCTCCCGCCTGTGTGGCGCCAGTGAGGACACAGCACCAGAACCAAGTGGTGAGTGATGTTGGGTGAGCGGTCGGGGACACCGAGTGTGCTCGGATCTGCAGGTGACAGCGGACTGATCCTCTCTGCCCTGCGTCTGAGGGTCGGGAGAGGGGAGGTCTGGGTGAGACAGGCCTCAGAATGCTGTGCCCCAGGCTCCTGGCCTCCTTCAAGGGGACACTGGAGTGGACCGTCGCAGGCCACGGGGAGGAGAGAGCGGTGGGCCGTGCAAAGCGGGCTGCACAGAGGCAAGCACGGGCCCCCGGCCCCAGCCCTTGAGTTGTGCCACCAGGTTCCTTCCACGTAAGCCTTCTCATGGGAGAGAGAATGGGATTCACCTGTTTTAAAAAGGTTGCGATTTACCTGCATGACTTTGCACGGGGCTCATTGGAGCCCAGGGAAGTCAGGTGCACTGCCTGGGGGCCCCCGGTCTAAGCAGGGAGTGGGAGTCTGCAGCCACCCCGGGGTGGACAGCGCTGCCACTGACACGGCACTTTATCTTCTGACTGGTCTGAGAAAGGGTCTCAACTTGGCCCAGGCTGCGCTGCCAGTTAGGGTCACAGATAGGACTTGGGGACTTCCCCGAGGGATGACGTTCAGGCCCTGCCCCCTCATTTCCCCAGAGCCTCTCGTTCTGACTTCTGGCTCTCTCTCCAGATGAGGTTGTGCTTAGAGGTACGCATGGGACAGGAAGGAGACATCTGTCACATCCCTCTCGATAAACTATTTCCCATACCTATCTCTTCACTTTAAATGCATCCAGAGCCCCACAAGGTGAACCTGGCCTCAGCCTCTCGGGAGCTTCAAGGCTCTGGACGAGGCCGGGTAACTCAGACCCACTCAGGAGTGGGGTGTCTGTCACCCGCCTGCCTTGTGACAACAATGATGCCCCTCATCTCGCTTGTCACCCCCTTGGGGCCCCCCCAAGATGTGGGGACCGGCATTGATTGAAGCCACAGCAAACTGGGCCGGCACTGCCTGTGATGCATGCCGAGAAACACACCCAGCTGCTTTCAAAGCGCCTTTCTCTCCTCTCCTTTCTAATGAAAACCCTTGTGTAATCTGTTAGTGCCGCGTCTACTGGAGCATGAATTATTCAGAGAAGTCTCTGTTCCGTTATCTCCCTTCCCAGGGGGACGCCCCTACCATTGTCCGCCCTGACGGGTCATTATGCACTCTGTGAATTTAATCTTTTAGGCTATCTGGCCACACAGAAAAAATGTATGAATAACAATTTTCCTGTAATAACCTTCAACTAACCTTTCAACCAGAGTGAGTCATTCCAATCCCATTTTCACATCAAGAGGAGTTAAAGGCATGCAGTTACCTCTCGTCTGTTTCAGGAGCTGCCCCACCTCTGCCGCACCCTTAATTTTTAAAGGGGTGTTGAAGAGTGTTATGAGCCAGAGGAGGGTGTGGGAGGGTTGGGTGGTAAGAGGCGGGTCTGGAGTCCTGACACTAAGTCTGGGCCAGGGGTCCCGAGCCTCAGCTTTTTCCTGTGGACAGGGGAACCGGACCACCACATCCAGGTCCTAGGGCCACTGCATCTGGCTCTCATTGTCCAGCAGCCTGATATTTTTTTGCCCCATTGAAGGCAGCATTAATTCCTTCCTTTGCTCCTGCATAAGGAAAAATTTCCCCTCTGCCCAGAGATTTCCCCAGAGCCCTTCCACAGATGGCAATTTCAGATCAGTTTTAGCTTTTGGTGAGAGCTGTGGTGTCACCATGCTGCTGACATGAGAGAGGACGGGAGAGGGTGGGGCCGTGCACGCACCCAGGAGCCCTAACCTTCCCCCCACCCCTGGCTTCCCACAGTGCGGCGATCTGGAAGGAACCTGGAGTTTGGAGTCAGGTAACTGACTTTGAGAGTTGGCTCCTCCAGCTGTGTGACCTTGGGTAAGTCACTTCCCCTCTCTGGGCATTGGAAGGGTTCCATGGGTAAGATGGGGATAATAATACTTTGCAGGGTTGTTTTGAGGATCAAATGAGACATTGAAGCAGTCTGTCTGGCGCAAAGCCCTGGGCCTGAGTTGGTTCCTCTCCTGGGCCTGAGGCACCCCTACCCCGCTTTCCCCATCTCCTTTTCCCCTTCCTGAGTTCAGCTGGTTATGAGCACCTGTCTCCCCCTTCCCCCAGGCTCTTTGGCTCTGAGGCAGGGTCTGATACACTCATCCATGCTCAGGTCTGAGAACAGCAGCTCCCAGTGGCTCAACAGACCCAAAGAGAGAGGAGGAAGGATGCTCACTCCAAGGTGGCCTTGGCCCACCCACTGGGTCCTGCAGAATGGCCTTTGACTCCTGGACTGCAGCTTTGATTCTGCTTTTCCGGTTTGCCTCATACCAACCTTCTTTTCTTTTTTAACCAAATGGGGAGAGCAAACCCAGGGTGTGAAAGGACTTCTGCAGGTCATAATTCAGAGGGTCAAAAACAGACGCTGACAAGGACCCTGTGTCCTGACTCCCCTCTGGGTGCTCAGATCATCTCACTGCCCCTTAAAGCGCTTGGATGGTGGTGGCAGTACAGGCCCTCAGGCAAGAGATCTAAACAGACATTTCTCCAAAAAAGATGTACAGATGGCCAAAAAACACACGAAAAGATGCTCAGCATCACTAATTATTAGAGAAATACAAAT
Organism: Globicephala melas; assembly: GCF_963455315.2. NCBI lineage: Eukaryota > Metazoa > Chordata > Mammalia > Artiodactyla > Delphinidae > Globicephala > Globicephala melas. The sequence continues at coordinate 64,318,914 of NC_083315.2, forward strand.
CAAAACTACAGTGAGGTATCACCTCACACCAGTCAGAATGGCCATCATCAAAAAATCTACAAACAATAAATGCTGGAGAGGGTGTGGAGAAAAGGGAACCCTCTTGCACTGTTAATGGGAATGTAAATTGGTACAGCCACTATAGAGAACAGGATGGAGGTTCCTAAAATACCTAAAAATAGAGCTACCATATGATCTAGCAATCCCACTCCTGGGCATATATATATCTGGAGATATATCCCCATAATTCGAAAAGATACATGAACCACAGTGTTCATTGAAGCACTATTTACAATAGCCAAGATATGGAAGCAACCTAAGTGTCCATCGATAGAAGAATGGAAGAAGAAGATGTGGAACCTGTACACAATGGAATATTACTCAGCCATAAAAAGGAACGAAATAATGCTATTTGTAGCGACATGGATGGACCTGGAGATTGTCATTGTCACTTAGTGAAGTGAGTCAGACGGAGAAAGACAAATATATAATATCGCTTATATGTGGAATCTAGAAAAATGGTACAGATGAACTTATTTGCAAAGCAGAAATAGAGTCACAGATGTATAAAACAAACTTACGGTTACCAAGGGGGGAAGGGGGTGGTGGTGGGATGAATTGGGAGATTGGGATTGACATATATACCCCACTATGTGTAAAATGGATGTAAAATGAGAACCTGCTGTATAGCACAGGGAACCCTACTAATGCTCTCTGGTGACCTAAATGGGAAGGGAATCTAAAAAAGAGTGGATATAGGTATATGTATAACGGATTCACTTTGCTGCACAGCAGAAACTCACACCATTGTAAAGCAATATTCTAATAAGAATTAAATTGTTTTAGAAAGGGCAGGGACCCTTGATCTCCCTCAAGTCACACCGTGCAGGCCAAGCTTTAGCGAGTTTTTTCTCTCAGGTCACAAAAACGGCCAAGGAGGTGGTCCTGAAGTTCTGACAGTTTCCTCAGTGGGAGATGGGCACTCTGGGCGATCACAACAGACAGCACGGAGAACCCTGGGGGCCTGTGTGAATGACGGGGTCTGCGCAGAGAGAGCAGGGTGCCACGAGGGTGCGAATAAGAGAGAGAGACGGGTGAGCAAGCCCTAAGCAGGGTTTACCTGCCGTTAGTTTTCAGACCGTCTTTGCCGCTTCCCATGCTCCCCGCCAGCTGTCCTGCTATTGCAGGGCAGGGATGTGCAGGCCCCGTCCCACATCTGCGTCCCCGCCTGCTCCTCGGCCCCGCCCAGGAGGCCACCGCCCTGGCTCTTCCACAGCCCGCATCCTGTACGCTTGCTTTGGTGCCTTTAGAGCATCCCGTCTCCCACTTGACCTGTCTTCCTCCAGAAAGCCCTCTCAGTTTGTCTTGGAGGGCTGGAGGGAGGCAGCCTGGACCCAGCCCTTCCTTCCTCTCCGTTCCATGGCCGGTTGGATTCCTGTTCAGACTTTTCCTCCCGTCTCCCTCTGATGTATTTGCCGGGCTCTGAGCGAAGCCCCGCTGCCCCTGCAGAAGGATCTTTCTGAAAAAACGTTCCCCAAGGGCTGAAAGGAAATACAGAAAAACACTCACAATCGTTGCCTTTGGGCAATGGGATTTTAAGTGGGTTTTTAAAGTTTTACCTTTTCCTCCTACTTTTTGGGAGTTTCCAGACTTTCAACAACGTATGTTATAAAAGTTGACAGAATGTAAGAGATCACCGTTCTCAACATGTTTCCCCTCCTACTTCAGATCTAATAGTGATGCTCTGCTGCCCATTTGACACACGATCCTGGAGAACCTACTGAACGCCGGGCACCCAGGAGCCCCACCCAGAAGGCCGGCCTTATGATTGGTAGGTGTAGCTGTTGGTCTGTGAGTTCAGAGGCTTCTGGAAGACACCCTTGTTAAAAGCAAAAACCCTCCACCTGCTAGCTGGGCCCTGCCCCTCAAGAACTCAGACCTGAGGCTTAGAGGCAGTTTTGCTGAACTGCATGGGACTGTGGGTGCAGGCAGCCCCGCTTTGGGCTTTTCTACCAGACTAATGAAAAGTGGAGTTCTCCTTCACACCATAGAAGCAGCCTAGCCTTCTGAGCTTCCCAGGTCTTGGCCATGGTAGACGGAAGAACAGCAGGGGACCCCAAGGGAACTGCCTGCCAGCCTGGGTAGGAATTGGCAGCGACTAAAGACAAAGGCAGTGTTACTGGGCACATACCATGAAGCCCGCGAGGAGTAGATGCATTCACTGCACAGAGATCTGCCATGCTGGTTTGGAGGCGCACGGGAAACAGTGCTGGGCTCCTTGGAAATGCTTGACAGCGAGCGTGGCTGTGCTGTTTCATGGAAGAGGGCACAAGAGCCGGCAACATCCATGATTATGGAAATGCAAGCCCGTTTTCACTCTCAGACGAAGGGTCCATAGGCTGTTGGGCTGCATCTTAGTGGGTTGTTTGCCTACCTGCCCCCTCCCCTGGAGCAGCTCTTTGGGGTTGGGGACCATGGCTGACCCTGCCCTGTTTCCCCACTGTGCCTTGCTAGGGCCCTGCCCCTAACGGTGTGTGTAGCCGGGAAGGTAGAGAAGACAGAGCCTTTCCAAAGGGCGAATGTGAATGGAGCGACTGGGGCGAGGAGTACCAGGGCCTTTGAGCCATTTGTGAAGGAGGGAAGAATCCAAACTGGCCGCTGAGGGCACCAAGAACAAAGCTCGGGGGCCACCATTAGGGGATCACCCGGACTCGGGCCTGAGCTGCTGCTTCCACGTCTTCACAGGCTCCCAGGAAAAAGGCAGCCCCCCGGGGAGGACCTTTCCTAGGTCAGAATTCAAACACAGATCCGTCTGTGTCTGAAGCCTGCTTGCCTAATCCATCCCATGTCCGTTTCCAGCACCCACGAGATAGTTCCCCATCCCTATGCACTTCATCCTAGCTTTGTTGATTTCTCCACTGGCCCATATAACAGTCAACGTTCCTTCACCTCCACTGTCCCTGTCACCTCCTCTCCCTCTGCCCCATTCATACCTCCATCTTTTACAATTATTCCTGACGGCCCGCTCTCAGACCCTGATATGAACATGAGATCCTTCTCCTTCTGTGCCAACTAATAAACCCTGTCGTACAGTCTCCACTCCTGGAGAGCTTGCCCTGGAGTCTGGAGCAGATTCTCCTGCAAGGAAAGCGCACAGCAAGGCTGGGGGAAAGTGCTCTGAACTTCTGGTGCCTGTTCTCTCAGATGTTTCCCATTTTGAATGTATATAAAAGAGCAAAATGGGCTGCAGAGCCAACATTTGGGCTACAAAAACATGTCCTATCAACAACAGCAACCTTCTCCCCAGAGAAAATGAGGTTGTGTATATGTGTATGTGTTTTTTTTCTTTTCTTCCGGGGGTGGAAGTGTTGCATTTTAATGCCTGATTTTGGCACTTGGTGCAGAAAAATAATTTTGAGATGCCAGTGGCCAAATTTTCCTCCATCCCACTTCAGAAAACTCGTTTATGTTTAAATTTCTTGCAGCTGAGTTATACACACAGTACATGGGGGCGGCTGTTCAAAATGTACCCATTTATAGCTCCACTGTATTTTTTCCCCCCTTTGCAATAGAGAACTGAGACATAAACACCACCCCCATCTGACTGCACACGAGGTATGGATGTGACAAATCCCCCGGGATTTCGGCAGCCAGGCTTTTGTGCACACAGGCACGACACATGTCAGTGCAGATTGCCAACAGGTGTGGCTCAGGGGGAGGACAGAGCGAAGGACAGGTGGGATGACTGTGCAGAAGCTGGTGGAAAGATGGCAGAGGGGATGCACCACCCTTCTCTCCCACAGCCTGGCCCAGTCCCCCTTCTAGACCAAGTGCAAGGCATGACCGCTGGTGTATGGCCAAAATGTGGGATTCTGGGCGATGCTACGGCTCTAAGATTGGCCTCTGTAGGAGAGACGAGGGGACATAAATGTCATCCCGAGTTTGGGGAGTTGCAGTAGCCTCTCTGGGGAAAGGCCCCATTTATACCTCACTGCCCAGTGGTTGAGAAACCAGCTGTTTGGGGACCCTGTGGAATCCAGGGTGATGTGTATTGGGGTGCTCCGGAAGCACAGCTTGTTTCTGAGACCCATGAGATACAACGGACAGGCACTGTCCTCCCATTTTGCAGGTGAGTACCAGAGAGGCTGAGTCACTGGCCCACCGTCACACAGCCAGCCGAAGGTAGAAAGGAGCTCTGGAGCCTTTCTGGAGCAAAGGCAACAGACCCTGAGGAGAGTCTGAGGGGAATGGCATGGGTGCAGCATGACTTGAGGGTCAGAGGAAGTCTTGCCTCACCCATTTGCAGACCTGAAATCCTTCTGGGGAGAGTCAGCCATTGGGTTTTGATAAAATTTCCCAAAGGTGATAGAGCACTAGATTCCTGGGATATGTGAAGTGTGAAAGGGTCTCTGTGCCCAAAGAAGTTTGGGAAATGCTGATTTAAAGAAATGTAGACTTTCCTACCTTGCAGGACTTGTCAGAGCCTTTAATGCGCTAATGATCCAATGTGGGGCGTGGGGGCACAGGTTGGAGCCTCCAGGATTTCCCAACCCCACTGACCAGGGCACTAGCTTCACCACGCCCTTACCAGGGCTCTGTAGACACACATTTTGTGAAACGCTGGATTGCAGCTGTGATGAGTTTAGAAAGGTGTATTTTCTTGGGGAGGAGTAAAATATACCAATATTGATTAAACTCTCCAAAATGCAAAGTGGTTTGCAAAAATTAGCTTTGAATCATCTGGAAGGCTCAGAGGAAATGGGACACAGCAAAGGTAAGTTTCAATTAGAAGAAGAACAGAGGGAAGTGAAACCACCTTAAATCCAACTTGAGAAAAGCTTATTTAAATGTGTTGCTGAAAAAAACAAAAAAGAGGTTTCGTGCTTTGTAGAAGTTAGATTTGGCACCAGGAACTCTTCAGCTGAGACTGAAAGGCGCTGACCCATCGCTCTAGGAGCCTGTGTCCCGTGCAAGCAACACGTGGCCGGAGGCATCATGGGAAACACCTGTTGGCTGGGAGTGGGGGGAGGGGGAACTGGGAGCTGAATTGTTCTTCATTTTTAAGAGGAGAGAGATTTCTGCTTCCTTATGGAAGAAAAATTTTTTGTTTGTATTTGGTTTTGGTTTTTGGTGATGCCATGATTTGAGAGCACATTTTTGCTCCATCAGAGGGTTTTTTAAATAAATGAAGCCCAAAGGCAGGGGCTGGATCTCGGGCACCCCCGTTGCCTGCCTCCTAGTTTAGGGCTGAGTGCATAAGGGAAATAGTTCTGCTGAACTGGACATTTGACTCCTGCGTTTTTAAGATGGAATTCTAATGGAAAAAAATAAGTCTGCACATAGTCCTTTCTGGCAGGACTGTCCTGTACATTGTGCCTGTTTCCAGAAGAAGCCCAGGGTTGGGAGGTGACTTGGGGGTCCATGCCTGCCTCTGCTTCTCTGTGGGTGGCCATAGGCAAGTCTCTTAACCTCTCTGAGCTCCAGTTTTCTCACCATAAAATAAGAATCCTAAAAGCTGCCTTGCTTATCTCTCATGTGATGGAAGCGTTAAAGGAGTGAAGGAATAAACACATGTTGTAAAATTAAGACGCCATACAAATACCAGTTATTATTACATGATGGCATTTAAGCAATGTCAGGAAGGCCTCCTTGCCTATCTAGAAATACCTTTTGTCAAGGATTGTCAAGGGGCCTGAAATTGTATCATTAGAAATGCATTCCCTGGGATGTTAAAGGCTTTTAGATCTTTAAGACATCTTCACTAAAATGCATTTGGGAGACATCAATATGAAGCCATTATCTCTGCGCCACCGAGAGCCTGGGGGAAGAGATGGACTTGTCCAAGCTGGTAGCAAACTAGCAAACCAGCTGAGGGGGCAGGGAAGTGATAAAGAAAAGTAGGTGTTCCAGGAAGGGATCCCCAAGACTGTGAAAGACCAGAGCTTCTTACCCTTGACTGTGCCCACAAATGGCCTGGGGATGGAGTTAAAAATGCAGATTCTGACGCAGGGGGCTTGAGAGGGGCCTGAGAATCTGCATTTCACACAAGCTTCCAGGTGATGCTGATACTGCTAGTCTGAGGTCCACATTTGTACTACAAGTAGAATAATAATACTAACAATAACTAACAGCAAATCCAACCCTCCCAAGAACATCTGGCTTTGGCCGAAGGCCTGAGCACTGTAGGATTTGGTGGTTTGGGAGGAATCCTGTACAAAGGCACTGCTACCTTGTGGGAGGAGAGTGACTAACGCATGGGGATGCTGTCTGTTAATTTGGATGTGTTGTTTTGTGTGGACTTGGTTAGTGAGCTGTGCTCTTGAGAACCATTAAGATGTACATGCAGGATGGGGCCTTGAGACCTTGCTGGGCTCTACCCTCCCACCCTGACAGAGTCCAGTGTGAACTAGATCTCCCTGCCCACCCTCATCCCCTGCCCCACTTTCCCCTCCCCTTGCTTTGTCACCTCCCACTAGCGCAGGTTTTCTCGAGCCTCTGGCTCTAATCTGCGTCTGTGTGTTGAGTGGTGTTTATGTGTGTACATATATTTCTATCTGTCTATCAATCTCTCCCTCTTCCTCTCTCCCAGTCTCTCCCTCCTCTTCCTCTCCATCATCGAATCATCATCTCTGTGTTTCTTCTCTAGTAGCTGGTTCCCGGAGGAGGGGTGACGTATCAACTCACCAGATCAGTGTTTACTCGCCAGGAATCCCGGGCATTTTAGCACTGGATGATGAGCCCCTGAGGGCAGACACAGGTGTTCCTCTGTTTGGAGCTCCACATCTCGGATCAGGCATGGACCGAGAGATGTGACAGTTGTAACTTGTAACAGCTCCGTGTGGAGCTGGGTTTGCAGGTCTCACGGCAGGCACCTCTGAGCCCCAGGTGAAGTGTACACTGCTCCCAAGCTCTCGTTTTCCCCGGTCCTGGAAGTTACCACATGAGGATGAATAAGGAAGACTCAAAATGTAGTGAAGGAGACCAGTCATCTACCACCATGGGAGCCCAGCTGATTATCTGTGAACATATGACTGAAGGACCTCTCCCCCCTGCATGGCCGGGGCGTCCTTCAGAGAGGATGACTGGGGAGGGGTTAATGCCAGGGGGAATCCTGGGCTACCAGAAGGGAAGAGCTGCACGGTACCTCTGAAGAGGGGGACTGGGGGAACACATTGGTCTCCCAGCATCCTGGGCACATGGCACCTGGTGCGGGGGAAGACCTGTCCTTACAGGGAAGGTCAGGTCACAAATATTTAACTTGATGACTGGAGCTCACTGATGGGCGCGTGAGGGCTCATTATACTACTCTGTCTATTTTTGTGTAGATGACATTTGCCAAAATAAAAAGTAAAGGAAAGAAGAAGAGAGAGAGAAGAAAGAAAGAAAGATCAACGCATGTCATGCTTCCCATACTACTTTCTGATTACAAGCTGACTGCCCACCTTCCTGCTGGTAAAGGCGGCTCTGATCCTGGCCACGTTGTTCTGGCTTACTTGGTGATCGTTTTGCCCTTTGCAAATTAAGAATGTGGCATTCAAGTTTGGATGAGCACTGCCCCAAGTGTGGTATGGGGATCAGAGCCTACGTGTGAACTGTTTGTTACCAGAATACAAGGTGATCGAGGGTAAATAATTTAGAAACTTCTGTAGCCAATGACTTTGCCCTACCGTCCAAGCTCATGGTCAGTGGATGGGTCTCGTGAACAGGGCTTGAGGGTAGTCAGATTCGAGTGGTGAATGTCATGTGGTGTGAACTGGGGCTTGATCACACACAGTAGGACCAAACATCAGACCATGATGGAGTGGATTTTTTTTTCAAGTGGTATCTCACAACATATGGCTTGAATCCTTGGGACTTTCGACGGCGTCAGCCAGTCCTTTAGAATCTAGTCGTGGAGAGCCCTAACAAGAAATTTCTAGACCTGCAAGAATAAGACCCCCTGCAAGGACCCTGGTTTGAATTGCGGATCTCCCTACGGGGGCCTGCCTGGTCCACCTGCCCAGCCTCCCTGCCGTACCCTCACCCATCCTCACCCAGTTTGTCGAAAAGCAACAGATGCAAAGAGCCTGCAAGGGCAGGACAGTTTCACGGGCTAAGCCAGATCCCCGCTCTCCCTTTTCTCAAATTAAAATGGAGATGTGCTTCAGCTGCCTCTCCCACATCCCTCTTCCTGGGAGGACCTGGAGGGGTCCTCAGGAGGGGGACAGAGGGGCACTCAGGAGCCCCACACAAGCTGTCGAGGCTGTTCTGGAAGTGGGTAATCTCTGAAAGGGTGATTTAGAGCTCAGCGTGGCAGGGCTGGAGGCAGCGAGGTAGCTGTTCCCCACGGCGCTCATTAAGTTTCCATAGATTGCATTTCCTGCCTCCCCCCGCTAGCCCTCCAAAGAGCCTGTTACTAATTCATAAAAACACTGCGAGCGTGATCGAGTCCGCTGATTACTGGAGCAGGCAGACACAAGAGACGGTAAAATGTTCCGTGTCTCTCTAGCAGGCTCTCAGGGGCTCAGGAGGAAGAAAAAATTAAAAAAGAGAAAAACAACATGAAGAAAGGAATATGAAAAAAAAAAAAAAAACTGTGTTGTGAAATATTAATCAGAGCTGTTTGCCCCCGGGGGCCAAAAATATGAGGCAGCATAATCAATGTAGCAAGAGCTGCCCAGCAACATGTCTTTGAGAAGCTGATTATTGCGGGTAAACACAGCTAAATATTCTGAATCTTTGGACTGTGCCTCTGGTGTCGCTTGAGAATCCGATTCCCTTATCATCCTTCTGCAGGTGTGGCCCCGGGGAGGAGCGTGGGAGGTGTTGGCGGGACATGGCTTCCTGGGCAGGGAGTCACTTGGGCCCCAGTAGGAGCTGCTTCTGTTCCTTTCCAAATGCTGATCAGGAGGGGTGTGGGGTAGGGGGTGGGGGGTGGACGATGCCCAGGGAGGTTTGTGTGTGCATGTGGGCTGGGGCCATCGTCCAGAGTTGGCTCTTAACAGCTAATGACCCGATGCTGGCCATGCCAAGGGAGCCCCAGTTCTTGAATGGCCTTCCTGAGGGTCCCCCAAAGGAGCCCAGCTGGTTTTAGGGGGAATCGGGTGGAGCATTCAGGGGTCTCCAGTAAGAATGGAGTCTTTCCAACTAAATTCTGCATTGGGGAGGATTTGGTTAGTTGACTGCAATATAAGCTCACAGTATGCACATCATTGCATTAAGGGGTCCCCATCCCTTGAGCTCAGTGATTAAGATATGAAACCTGCATGCAAACTGGAAGGGAATGCTCACCTGTCACTATGGGTCGAAGTGAGCGTGGGGATCTTCCAAACCTGGGAGTGGATCTCACCTACACAGAACCTGAGGCTATCAGAATGGAAGTGACTTTGGAGATCAGGTATCTTCCTCATTGAGGACAGAGGCCCAGAGAGGGACAGTGACTTGCCCAAGGTCACACAGCAGAGATAGGATTCTTGATGCATAGGCCAATCTCCCAGCACACCCTTGGGGCATGAAGAAGGAGGAGCAGGGGCAAGTGATGGAGACTGGTTTGCGTTAAGCCTTCAGGCTTAAGGAAAGCTCCCTGTCAGCTACAAGGAGCTGGATCAGAGGGGAGTGAGCCCAGAACAAGAGACAGTCCCCCCTGAATTCCTGGGTGCTAGTTTCAGCTCCACAGCTAAACTTTTGGAGAACCTTGATTAAGTCACCCCCCTCTGAGCCTCAGTTTCCTCATTTGAAAGGAGTTTGACTAAGTAATGATAGCAAAGACCTCATCAAGTCCTGATGAAGGAGAGCAGTATTTGAGGTGAGCTGTGGCCAGGGTCTTCTCCATGAAGGACAGAAAGAGGATGGGGTTAAGTAAGGCAAACTGGACCAATCACAGCATCCCCCTATCCAGGGACCATGGGGTTAAGTAAGGCAAACTGGACCAATCACAGCATCCCCCTATCCAGGGACCAGCATCCCCCTATCCAGGGACCAAGTAAGGCAAACTGGACCAATCACAGCATCCCCCTATCCAGGGACCAAACTGGACCAATCACAGCATCCCCCTATCCAGGGACCAGGAGAGCAGCTGCCACAAAACGATTCAGGAAGAGAATGGCCCTCTACCCCAAAGTGTCCTGAGTTACTTTGTTCTTCTCTTGGTGTTTATTATGGAAACTCAGAACTCCATCTCTGTTCTCCATCAGTCACAACAGCAGAGGACCCACGCCGGGGGAGGACCTAGGCAGGCAATGGCTGATTGCTTTGGTGAGAGTGGCTTAACTTGGGAAAAAAGTATTCCTTATTGGCTTCAAGAGATGGTCATTCAAGCCAATTGGGCTGATAATGGTAATTGTAACTATCATTTGTGGAGAAAGTACATTATTCCCAATCTTAAGCCAATTCTACCCATTTTACAGAACTGGAGAGCAAGGATTAGCAAGGTTCAACAACTTATCCTAGGTCATAGAGCTGGCCAGTGGTGGAGCTTGGATTTGAACAAGGTCTCTGTCTGATTCCCAAGGCCCATGACCTTCCCACTATACCTCCCATTGATGTCAGGGGATAAAGAGGAAATGGATGTTTTCTAATGCTGATTTCTCCTCAGGCCAGGAAAGTGAGCTTCAGGCTGGAAAGGAAAGAGTGCCATGAGCTGGTGGTGCAACTGTGATGGGGGAAGGAGGTCAGAATCCTGAACCTAGTCCAGTCTCCTAAGGCCGATGAGCTATATCCCCTGGGAACAGCTAGCGGTGATCTTAGGAGGACTGTGGGGATGAGGAAACTTGAATGGTAATAGAAATATCATGAATTTGTGAGCCTGCTGTTGGTCCAGGGAGGGATTGCAGCATGAGTGGTTAAAACCATGATTTATTAGGAATTGGAAAATGGCATGGTGATCATCAGGGCTCAAGATGGCTTTACAAAGAATAGCTGAATCAAAATAAGCCTATGTCAAAGCAGCACTCTTTGACAAGGTTACTGGAAAGGTGATCAGAGAAACACAATAAATGTAACAGATCTAAATTTCTATAAAGTAATTGACATGGACTCTCAGGACATCCTGATGAGTGAGATCGAGAAATGCAGGCAGAAACCTTGGGAAACTGAGTTTAGCATAACTCAGAGAACTTTGATTAATGCCCAATGCCTGGTCCTCAAGACACTCAGCAACATTTCCCAAATGGAGTGTCAATGTGGCAACAGCTGTGGCTGTGACTGAATAGGATCCCACCCCAGTCTGTGACTTCCCTCATCACCTGATATAGACAGAGAAGTCAGGTTTATATTAACTTGAGAATAAAATTAATTGTATAGCATAATCTTTGTAAAGTCCTTCATGTACCCTTAGAATAAAATAAAAAATAATTGAACATCCAGAAAAAGTTCTGGAAGGATCCACAGAAAACCCAATGCTAATGGGGAGCAGGCAGGATGGGCATCAAGGGAGATTCTTTCTTTAGGATGATAATTCTACAATGAGGATTTGATCAGACCTTATTTGTTTGAATAGAACTAGAGAATGAAAAATAAAAAGGGCTCTCCGGCTTATCAAATATTTGGTGGGATTTGAGCATCAGGTATGTTGTTGGTTTGGTGACGTGGAAGGTCCCTTCCAACCTTTGGCTCTGTGCTTGGCTCCAACTCTTATTCATGGTGCTGACCTTGGACACACCCTCCCCTGCTCTGCCTCTACTTTTTGGAACCTGGTTCCTCCCTCACAGGAGAGTCTAGTTTAGGCTTGTGGTCCCCAAATGTAGCTGTACCTCAGAGTCACTTGATGAGCTTTTTAAAAACAAGAGATTTGGGGGTCACCCCATCCCAACAATGAATTAGGCAGCACCACTACCCTCTGTACAGCAGCAAAGACAGAAATTCGAGCAGTGATGACGCAGTAAGCACCAGGCAGGCACCAGGCTCTCCCTTTTCATGCTCATGACACACTTATCCAGTTGGCACATGGTTGCCATCAGAGGACAAGGTCACAAAGGCTTGGGGAGATGGAGACCTGTCCAATGTCATGCAGCTAGGAAATGACAGAGCCACAGTTTGGACCATTTCTTATGCAATATGTTATAGGAGCTCAGAGAAGAGGGTGATGACTTTTCATGGAGGAAGGATGGGTTCAGGAAGATGTCATTCAAATGTGGCATTTGAGCGAAGGCTAAAAGGGTGAGTGTACTTGGGTATCAGAGGCAGGCCTGGCAGCAGAGGTAAGGAGCAGCCCAGGTAAGATGGGGAGCTGTGCAAATCAGGCACCTGGGAGGCAGCATGTGTGCTCCTCTGGCTCAGGGTTCTGGCCCAATGGGTGGGATGGAGCCAGGGAAAGTAGCAGTGACGTCCATCTCCTCTGTCAGTACTCCCTGGAGAACAGCCACTCAGGACCCCTTCTGCCCATCAGTCAACATTTCTTGACCCCCTACTGTATACCAAACCCTGTGCTAGGCACCAAAGTTCCCAGAAACATGGAAAAGATACGTATTCCAGCCCCCAGAGGCTCTCAGTCAGGAGGAAGACCAGACTGTCCTTCAAAGGAATGCCAAATAGTGATTCAGAAAATCGATAGCAATGCAAGAGAGCAACCCAAGAGATGCCATACAGCTCAGAGTTACCAGAAAAATAAATGGTTCAGACTGTACGGTTTGGATGAGGTCAGGGAGGGAGAGATGCTGTAGAACCGGTGGAACCTCAGCTGAAGGGCGGGCTAATTTAGAAAAGAGGAGGGAGAGCATAGCAAACAAGGCACACAGCACAGGCAAAGGTGCAGAGGCCAGAAAACATCAGATGGCACTGGGGCCAGGCTGTGGTGTACAGACTCGGCTGTCTAGCCCTGCCCTGTGAGCGTGGCCTGGAGGATCACTAAGCCCAGGGCTTTTGTTGTGGAACTCCAAGATAGGTAGATGCCCTTAAAGCCAGTAACCAGGCAGTTTTTAGCCTTTGGCATCTCAGGCAAATGGCTGTCCTGCAAAGGGCTCCAGGCAGCCCAGGCCCCTGGCACGAGAGCACCAGTAGCCCCTGTCCAGGCAGCTTCAGAGCCCCATCCTCTTAGGACAGTAGCTGCCTTCTACTTGCAGGGTTGCTGGGACGATTAATGAGCTCGTATTTATAAAGGACTCTCAGCTCCTCAGAAGGGCTCTGCAGAAGCACAAGTGGGTTATAATTACCACCACTGTAATTAATGAGTCCCAACTTCTTAGAGAGTATAAAGTGCATAATAAAAGGAAGGGGGAAAGCAAGAGAAAAACTCCGTGTGTTTGAACTTGGAATTCCTTTCCTTTGTAAAGTACGTTTTGGTAGAGTTATCAAACAATATTATATTCTCTCCTTTCAAAACTGAGGGGAAGCCCGGGTGGGATGCCTCAGTGCCCAGGGCAGAGTTTCCAAGAATACTGGAGTACGTTGCAGATCTTTGAAAAACACTGGGCTGGAAATCAATCCTGCCACTCCCAGTAACTTGCATAGTGAGCCATTGTCTGTAAGGGGACAATGCTACCCACCTAACAGGTGGGGGGGAGGGATGTCACTGAGCTCAGGAAAGTGAAGCACTGGGTACACGGCTGGCATTCAGTTAATACCAGTTCTGTGACCTTTTATACCTCAGGTTCCAGCTGTGAAGGGGAAATAACACCTCCTGCTTAGCCTAAACTGAAAAGAAAGAAAACACATGCTTCCAATTTTCCCCTCTAATAAATGTAGTTATTTATAATAGATACCTTTTCACTTTTTTCTTTCAGTGGTGGTAGGGTATCATTTCCTTATGATAAATTCCTAGGGTTGAAAAGAAAAAGCATTCTTATGGTTCCCAGGGTGCATTGTTAAAATTCTCTTTGGAGAATCTACAGATTCAATGCAATCCCTATCAAACTACCACTGGCATTTTTCACAGAACTAGAACAAAAAAATTCACAATTTGTATGGAAACACAAAAGACCCCGAATAGCCAAAGCAATCTTGAGAACGAGAAACGGAGCTGGAGGAATCAGGCTTCCTGACTTCAGACTATACTACAAAGCTACAGTAATCAAGACAGTATGGTACTGGCACAAAAACAGAAATATAGATCAATGGAACAGGATAGAAAGCCCAGAGATAAACCCACGCACATATGGTCACCTTATCTTTGACAAAGGAGGCAGGAATGTACAGTGGAGAAAGGACAGCCTCTTCAATAAGTGGTGCTGGGAAAACTGGACAGCTACATGTAAAAGTATGAGATTAGATCACTCCCTAACACCATACACAAAAATAAGCTCAAAATGGATTAAAGACCTAAATGTAAGGCCAGAAACTATCAAACTCTTAGAGGAAAACATAGACAGGACACTCTATGACATAAACCACAGCAAGGTCCTTTTTGACCCACCTCCTAGAGAAATGGAAATAAAAACAAAAGTAAACAAATGGGACCTAATGAAACTTAAAAGCTTTTGCGCAGCAAAGGAAACCATAAAGAAGACCAAAAGACAGCCCTCAGAATGGGAGAAAATATTTGCAAATGAAGCAACTGACAAAGGATTAATCTCCAAAATTTATAAGCAGCTCATGCAGCTTAATAACAAAAAAACAAACAACCCAATCCAAAAATGGGCAGAAGACCTAAATAGACATTTCTCCAAAGAAGATATACAGACTGCCAACAAACACATGAAAGAATGCTCAACATCACTAATCATTAGAGAAATGCAAATCAAAACTACAATGAGATATCATCTCACACCAGTCAGAATGGCCATCATCAAAAAATCTAGAAACAATAAATGCTGGAGAGAGTGTGGAGAAAAGGGGACACTCTTGCACTGCTGGTGGGAATGTGAATTGGTTCAGCCACTATGGAGAACAGTATGGAGGTTCCTTAAAAAACTACAAATAGAACTACCATATGACCCAGCAATCCCACTCCTGGGCATATACCCTGAGAAAACCAAAATTCAAAAAGAGTCATGTACCAAAATGTTCATTGCAGCTCTATTTACAATAGCCAGGAGATGGAAACAACCTAAGTGCCCATCATCGGATGAATGGATAAAGAAGATGTGGCACATATATACAATGGAATATTACTCAGCCATAAAAAGAAACGAAATTGAGCTATTTGTAATGAGGTGGATAGACCTAGAGTCTGTCATACAGAGTGAAGTAAGTCAGAAAGAAAAAGACAAATACCGTATGCTAACACATATATATGGAATTTAAGAAAAAAAAAATGTCATGAAGAACCTAGGGGTAAGGCAGGAATAAAGATGCAGACTTCCTAGAGAACGGACTTGAGGTTATGGGGAGGGGGAAGGGTGAGCTGTGACAGGGCGAGAGAGAGTCATGGACATATACACACTAACAAACGTAGTAAGGTAGATAGCTAGTGGGAAGCAGCCGCATGGCACAGGGATATTGGCTTGGTGCTTTGTGACAGCCTGGAGGGGTGGGATAGGGAGGGTGGGAGGGAGGGAGACGCAAGAGGGAAGACATATGGGAACATATCTTTATGTATGACTGATTCACTTTGTTATAAAGCAGAAACTAACACACCATTGTAAAGCAATTATACCCCAATAAAGATGTTAAAAAAATAAATAAATAAAAAAATAAAAATAATTTAGTTGTTTTTTTTACAATTATACAAATATATGAAATACAATTTATGTTTGTTTTGCTTATATTTGTTCATCTTGAAAAGTTTGGCTAAGTTTATTGTAGAAGGATATTTTTATATTACTTTAATAAAACCCAACATTTTATGTTTCTCATAAAAAAAAAAAATTCTCTTTGGAGGAATTTGTGCTGGGGCTACCCCATTGAATAAGGACGTGTGTTTTCCCACAAATTAACCAGCACTGTGTATTACTATTTTAACGTGTGTGGAAGGGGATGCCATTCCTTTTGCAAGGTTTCCACCATTGGTGTGGCAGTTGGGAGGCTGGGAGTTCTTACTCTGCCTCCTGGTTTCTGCTGGTGTTGGTCATGAAGTTGTTAGCAGTGCATCAATAGGGTAAAGTAGGGAGATGAACCATTTTCTTCTATACAGAAAAATAACTTTAAAAGCTGAACAGGGATATACCTCCACTCATCGTAACTTTTGTTAAGAATCTGCGGACTTCCCTGGTGGTGCAGTGGTTAAGAATCCGCCTGCTTATGCTGTGGACACGGGTTCGAGCCCTGGTCCGGGAAGATCCCACATGCCGTGGAACAACTAAGCCCGTGCGCCATGACTACTGAGCCTGTGCTCTAGAGCCCATAAGCCACAACCACTGAGTCCTCCTGCCACAACTACTGAGCTCGTGCACCTAGGGCCTGTGGTCCGCAACAAGAGAAGCCACCGCAACGAGAAGTCTGTGCACGGCTCAGTGCAACTAGAGAAAGCCTGTGCGCAGCAACGAAGACCCAATGCAGCCAAAAATAAATAAATTTATTAAAAAAAGAGAAAAAAGAATTTGAATTATTTGGAAAAATAAACCAGAAATTCTATTTCAAAATAATTTAAAACAACTTGCATATATTACCTATCATGCAAATTCAATTTTAAGAAATCCTTCTAAGGGCAAAGAGCATATGGTGACACTTCAATGAGATAAAATTCCCTGATCGGGCTTCCCTGGTGGCGCAGTGGTTGAGAGTCCGCCTGCCGATGCAGGGGACATGGGTTCATGTCCCAGTCCCGGAGGATCCCACATGCCACGGAGCGGCTGGGCCCATGAGCCATGGCCACTGACCCTGTGCGTCCGGAGCCTGTGCTCCTCAACGGGAGAGGCCACGACAGTGAGAGGCCCGCGTACTGCAAAAAAAAAAAAAAAAAAAATCCCTGATCACCTGAGGAGCTCAGGTGGGCAGGTAGGCATTTAGGGCATATGTCCCTACAAACACTTGAGGACAGCACTGTCCTTCATGCAACCCCAGCTTTCCTTGCAGAAACGTGGGGAAAGCTTCCTTTTAACTCCCTCCAGTCTCTGTATGAGCTTGGCTCGGTGTATCCAGCTGTCTATAGAGGCCTCAGGCCTCTTCTTGGCTTTGGTGGTGTCATGTCTTATTTACTCAGATTTTGAGAAATTGAAGTCCAAGTGCTCTTTTTTACATTAATTCTGTCGTACCATTTGCTAGGACCCACCCACGTCTCAGCCACTCATCTGAATTTTATCAGCTCTGGTCTATTCTCTGTGGCCCGACTTGGCATCTCTCACTTTTGCTCTTGTTCCTATCTTCTGCATCCAGAGGTTGTCAAGGGGACTCCTGTCACTTTCCCAAGTGCTCAACATGCTCAGACTTCCACATGGGCACAGGATGCAGCAGGCTAGCCCACCGCCTGATTTACCTGAGAGTCATGGGTTTACACGTCTGTCCTCCTCCCCCAGATTCTGAGCCACTGGGGCCAAGGATAGTTAGCCTTTGGGAGAGGAAAGTAAATGTAGAAACAGGTGTCAAGGAGAGTTTATATGTTGTCTGGCCTAGAACCTCAGAGCCTTTCTGGAAAGAGGCCAGTTCATACAGAGAATGGAGGGAGCTGAAAGGAAGCTTTCCCCAATGTCTGCAAGGAAAGCTAGGGTTGCATGAAGGACAGTGCTGTCCTCAAGTGTTTGTAGGGACATATGACCTAAATGCCTACCTGCCCACCCGAGCCCCTCAGGTGATCTGCCCCAAGTGGCCTGCCCTGGCTGCACCTGCTCACCAGGGTGGGTGGGCATCTAACCCAAGCTTGGGCTAACTCGACATCTCAGGGATTTTGGAATTGGGTCATGGGGACTTTGCAGAGTTCATGTTAGCACTTGAACTGGTAGGTCAGGGTGACCATTTTCTGCTATGTACATAGGGAAGA
The DNA here is from genome assembly GCF_963455315.2 of Globicephala melas. Lineage (NCBI taxonomy): Eukaryota > Metazoa > Chordata > Mammalia > Artiodactyla > Delphinidae > Globicephala > Globicephala melas. Next base: position 64,336,681 of record NC_083315.2, read on the forward strand.
GAAAGACAAATATCAGAGAGGGAGAGAAAGAATTGAAGCAGATGAGAAGGTCAGAGGGAATTGGAGACAGGAGATTATTAGGACCCTCACAAGGGGAAAAGGAAGAGAAATCCTTGGGCTAGTTTCCTTCACTGGCCCACCAGCTTCCTGCCCTTCACCCTAAGATAGTCCCATGAATCCGTATAATAAACTCCCTGTTTTACTTAAGGCGGTCAAGTAGCTTTCTGTTCTTTGCAACTAAATGATTTCTACCTAAGACACACAATTTTCGTGATAACTTGACCTCATTTACTAAAGTGTACAGTTTATTTTTAATTTTTAAAAAGGAAAATCTAATGGAAAAAAGATGCTAATTTTGCCTATTTATTCCTTCTGCAACAGAGATTTCTAGTTACCTACCCAATATCCATTTTCCTCTTTTCATAACAGAATCCCTGTATTTTGGAGGTAGCGATATGCCCAACTAAAATGCTACATATCCCAAGCTATCTTGCAGCTATCAGTGGCTATAGGAGCTAAAAGTGGAAACCTTTGGGTGGGCCTCCAGGAAAGCACCTTAAAGGGGGCTGACTCGACTGGCAGGTGATTTTCTTCCTTCCTTCCTCCTGGGATCTTCCTGTCTGGAACATGGGCATGATAGCTGGCGCTGCAGCAGCCATTTTGTGAATAAGATGGGGTCACACTTTTAGAGAGCTGGAAGGAGCCTGGGTCCCTGATGAAATCGAGGACCACCCTAAGCAGTCAGCAAATGGTTTGCTCTGGCCTACCTGGGCCTACCAGCTCTATCTCAGGTATAGGTTGGGGAACCTCAGTCCCAGCTCCTTCATTCTGACCTGTATCCAGGTGCTATCTTTCCTCTCGGATTCACCCACATGACCCCAGAAGCATCCCTTTTCATCCTGTTGAGTCCACTCTTGTGGCTGCCACTCCCCTCCCTGACTGCCTCAGGTCTCCATCCGTGGTCTACATGACAGCCCATCCTTCCTGCTTAGTGCATCCACCCCAGGTTGGGGGTGACACCACCCAGCTGCCTGTACTGAGAGCCAGGACTGCACCCACAAATCCAGTTCTTAAGGCTATTAGGCAAGGACTCGGTCCTGAAGCACACAGTTGGGACCCCAGAGCTGATCCTAACCCAGGGCTTCCTAGCTCTGGTAAAGACTATGCAGCTTCCCAGATGCCCAGGCCAGACTGCCTGGGAGAAAGCTCCTCTCTCACCATCCTCCACCTCTCACCACACCATTCAAAGGAGCACCCTATCCAGGAGACTCCAACTGCTAATCAGTCCTGAAAGGTATCACTTCTCTCCGTCCCACTGCCACTTCCTGGTCGGGCTGCCGCCCTCTCTCTCCTGGATTGTCCTAACTGCCCCTCCCTGAAATCCCTCCCTGCAACCTTAACTTGCCTCCAACCCAAGCTCCACTCTGCAGTCCACGTGGCTTTTGCAGAACGTAAATCTCATCGTCTCCCTTCTCTGCTTAGCACCTTCCAAAGCCTCCCTGTTGCCTCTAGAAGCTCACTGGCTTCTTGGGCCTTGACTCCTGGTTAAGTGTCAAGCTCTGTCCATCCTGAGTGCCTTTCTCCCTCCCACCATCCTCAGGAAGTCTTCCCTGACCTCTGGGCCAGGTGGAATTTCCATCCTGCTTGGTCCCAAGACCCCCTGTACGTCCCCTGCCAAGCCCCTCAGTTCTTGGTTGAAAGCTCTCATTGTCAGATGCCTCCCCTGTTGGGCACTCGCTCCTTAAGGGGACCCACGCTGCAGGCTACACCCTGTGCCCACCATCTGGCTGAGCCCCTGGCGCAGGGTGGGCTTCAGGAGCTCTTTGTTGAGTGATAGAGGGCACAGGCCAGGGCCTGGATCCAGCACAGAGGGCTGAGAAATTCCAACAACTTCTGGGTCCCTCAGCTGCGACCTGGTGTGCCTCCGTCCACCCAAGACAGCAGCCCAGCCTGGGCTCAAGCCATCTGGCTGGTGAGGAAGGTAGCCCAGGAATCGGGGCTGGGAGGCCCCCCCACTGGCTGCTGATGGCCGGGCTGCCACACACTGGAGGGATTGTGTTTCCTCCTCTTCCTGAAGGAAACCAGGACCCTCCCTCCTCCTTCACCAGAAGTCAGAACCATCCCTGAAGGGCACCGGATTAGAACTTGGAGTGGCCTCGGGAGATAAATCCAAAGGATCATGCAACGTTAAACCCAACGTACGTGAAACACTTCCTGGACAGGGATGTCCCAGGGTAGCGGTTCTCCAACTTGAATAAGCATCAGGATCTCCTGGAGGGCTTGTTAAAAAACAGACTGTGGGGCTTCCCTGGTGGCGCAGTGGTTAAGAGTCCGCCTGCCAACGCAGGGGACACGGGTTCGAGCCCTGGCCCGGGAAGGCCCCCCATGCCGCGGAGCAGCTAAGCACATGTTCCACAACTACTGAGCCTGTGAGCCACAACTACTGAGTCTGCGTGCCACAACTACTGAAGCCTGTGTGCCTAGACCCCGTGCTCTGCAACAAGAGAAGCCACCGCAATGAGAACCCCGGGCACCGCAATGAAGAGTAGCCCCCGCTCACTGCAACTAGAGAAAGCCCACGTGCAGCAACAAAGACCCAATGCAGCCAAAAATAAATACAAACAAATAATTAAAATACAAACAAAAGACAGACCATGGGCTCCACGCCTAGAGTTTCTGACTGGCCGGTAGTTTGGGATGGGCCCGAGAATCTGCATTTCTAACATGCTCCCAGGGGATGCTGATACTGCCAGTCAGGGGCTCACACTTTTGAGTGCCCCATCCTACTGGGACCTAGAACAGCCAGCCTGGAACTTCTGCCACCCCTCAGAGGCAGAGGAGGTACCCCTGGCTGGCACTGCCAAGCTGGACGGCCGTGAGCAGGTGCCCAGGAAAGTGACACCACCTCGTCTGCCCCAGAGGAGGGCTGCATAGCACCCCTGGGTGCTCACCCCACACCCACATCCTGACGCACCCAGAGCCCGGGCTCCATTTAGCTGCCTTTGCAGTCCCTTCCTAAAACCCTTGAAAAGAGGGACAAAGATTTTAAAGTCCTTACTCTGCACTACGGAAGAAATATTAAACAATGATGAAGCCTTAAACCCTTTATATGCAAATGCACTCATTTGAATAACTGCCAATTTACATGCCTCATCAAATTAGGGATTCAGATTCTAGCCTGTGTATACAGTTGTTCCTCTTCCTGGTTCGGGCTTAGATAGTCACACGAAGGATGAGCTGCCGGCTTCTCTTCGGGGCCCCTGTCTCCATAGAACTGAAAGAGATAATTAAGGATTCATTTTTTGGAGAGCGAATTGTCCCTTTGATGGTTGGGCTGGCCCTCTTTTTCGTCGTTTCTGTCATAGTAATTCACCATCTCCTCCAGTGTGGGGCTCCTGAAAGTATGTATATTTTTCAATCCCCCTGGGTTTCATCACACCCCGGGAGGGTGCTGGGGTGTAAAGTGGGACCCACATTTCGCAGGTGGGGAAACCGAGACTTGAGGTTACACAGCCTGCAAACTGGGACTCAAGCCTGGGGTTTTGGATTCAAAACTCAGGCCTCTCTGTTCCATCATGTGGGTCCCGTGCGTGTACATTTTCTCTTTTTTTAGCCCCAGAAGGTCAAAATTGGTGATAATTTAAAGCTCTTTTATTCTTTTTTCAAAGAATTGTCTAAAAAACAGCAAAGCCCTTTCACTCAGTTTCTTTCTGACGACCCCTGAGGGGCACGTGGAGACACCTATTCTTCACCCAGTTACACAGCTGAGGAAACTGAGGCCTGAAGTTATAGGGCGGGTTAGAATCAGAGCAGCAACTGAGATCAGGTCACGCTCTCCCCCTGTGAGGTGAGGCCAGCTTATAAGATGACTGTTAGCGCCTCTCCCAACCCTGATTCAATGACCCTGCACTGGCAGCTTGACCAACTGGAGACTGACCGTGGTGGGAGTATTTATACCTCGGGAAGCAGCACACACTACAAATCAGGGCATCGGCCCAACCTAACTCCAGATTTATCTCTCACAGAGAAGATGTCCAGGAGAGACAGCAGCCTTATTGTCCAGACTGTCTTGGGTCTTCATGGCTACATCCCTGGCACCCCACTCGCATCTCTTGAGGCAGGCCAGACACTGCACGGTGGACTCCCCAGAGAGGTGACCGAGTACCCTCGGCTACCTTCATCAGAGGGACCATTCACCTGCCTCTGGGCATCCTTCCAGCTCTTGTCAGTTCCTGTGGGATCTGTTGTAGAATTATACAGCACCCATATGCTACACCACCATATGTTTTTGACCTCTGGGACCCTGAACCCCATGAGTTAGGGCACCTGTCTATTCCTCCCTGTCTCACTAGCTCAGGACCCTTTGTAGGTAATGAATCCTTCATGCCTGGAGATGTACAAGGTGAGGCTGGACAGACATGTGGCCAAGTTGCTGCAGGGTTAAATTCAAGCCTCATGCAGAAGGTAAGGCCAGATGTCTCAACCTGAGAAGCCATGATTGTCTTCTTTGGCCTTGACTCTTGACCTTACCAGACCTTTCAAAGCTGCTGCCCTCTCCTGCAGGGTTAAATGCCTGGGCCTCTTCTCACGCAGCTTGCCCTGTCCATCACAACCCAGGACCCGTGTGAGCTAGCTGGGTACCACTGTGAAGGCTCTCGCCTGAACTCAGAATCTAGACAGCAAACAGGGCCACTGAAATCTCAGATTTCCTGTTGGAGTTCCCACCGGTCTTCCCTCTGGAGCAGTATGCTGGCTTGAGAAGGCTGCCGTTGATTGGCACGGCCTCATCAGCCTCAGGGACACAGGCAGGCCAGTCGTGCAAGGAGCTTCAGGCTGGGAGGGGCTGGGAGATGCGAGTTCTGAAAACCCCTTTTCCTTTTTTTCTAGGTGTAGGTGTTCTTATCCCTGGGTTGTAAATCTCAGGAAAGGACTTGGGGTAGTTAATAATGTTACTCCCTCCTTTTTTCTGAGACCTGTGGTCCATTTCAGCTCCATCCCTCCCAGTCCCAACATTGTTGGGGGTTATTTTGTCAGCTAATACAGAGGACTCCTCCAGCAAAAGAGACACAGATAGTGGCTTTTTGATGGAGGTGGGAGAAAACCTTTGGTGCACTTGGGGTTTATTTGCTTACGACTTACACCTCTCCTGCTTCCTGAAAGTGTTCAAGGCAGTTTACAATTTTAAAACATATAATGAGGTAGCCAAAAGTAAAACTAAAAAGAGGTTTCCAGAGCCATTTAGAGAATTGGGAGGAAGAACCTTTCAAGAGCCTGGAATAAGATCTGATTTACCTCCGAGCCTCCTGGCAGCCAAAGCAAAATGAAGTAACCAAAGAAAGGTAATGGGTAATTGGGGGATCCTTGTAAAGGGAAACCTGATCCTTTCCTGGAGGTGGGACCAGACTTGATGCCTTGGGGATGGGGCTCACCGCCTCACCTTCTACTCGGTCTTCATCCAGGTAATGCCAGCTCTCCCCAGCTAATCTCCACTAAAGCCCGGAAATTAGTCATGCCTGCTGTGTTTTCAGACTGGCTTCATAAATAAACATAGGCGCCTAGGAGGAATTCCCCAAAGAAAGTTAAGAAATCAGAGTCATGTTTATACCAGGGAGTAGGGCATGCAAATACAGCAGCTGCTTCTATCTGTAAATAGGAGAAGAGAGGGATTTGGTGGCTGTTTGCGATGATCCAGTGTGGTCTAGACCAAAATAGTCAAGTGTATTTGGGCTGGGAATTAGGTACAGATAAACATGAGGTAACTCGCTTTATGCAACGACTTTGCCTGGAAACATCTCGGGCAAACTAGCCCCTTCTCCATGCGCTCAGACAGGCGTCCATTAAAGAACTCTTTGGGCTCATCTTTTGTTGAGGTTTAAAAATGTCTGTCTCCTTTATCCATTTGGTACAGGCGACTTTCTAATGGATGCTCTGATTAAAGAGGGAATCCGCCCGTGAAGCAGGAGTCCATCCGCTTCCTCATGCCTGGAGGCTGTGAGATGCCTGGGCACTCTTCCCCTCTTCTGACCCACATTCCATCTTTCTCCATCTCTTGAATAAATCAGCTTTTAAGTTTACACTGGCCGAGTCAGGAAAGGGACACCGTATGATTTGGGAGGATCTGTGATGCTCTCAAGGTGAAGGTGGGCCTGCCGACTGTGAGTGCAGCCCCGGAAGAGACAACAGAGCCCAGAGCGCCCACAGAAGCTCTGCCCCAAGGCATTTGCTGAGGTCTCAACACAGGTGGATAAGGCAAGAAACCTGCAGCCAATGGCAGGGCTCAGATGAGCAGAACAGTAGCTTCCAGAACAATTTTCAAAAGCCTGAGCTGAGTGTACGGAGCCTTTCTTCAGGGCCCTGAGTATGTCTGCAGCCTCATCTACCCCCATTCCTTGAAGAACATCTCACTTGTGTGTGGCAAACTGTGAGGTTCCCCAAGTACGCCCAACATTGTTCAGGGAGCTCTCTTCCTAGGGTGCCTCCCCTTTCTTCCTCTAGTGTTTCTCCGTGGAAGCAATTTTGCTTCCCAGGGGACATTCGGTAACGTCTGGAGACGTTTGTGGTTGTCCCCACTTGATGGGGGGGGGGCAGGTGTGCTGCTGGCATCCAGATGGAAGAGGCCAAGGATGCCGCCAAACACCTGCAGTGCACAGGACAGCCTGCAGCAGACATGTATCCAGCCCAGTGGTGACAGTGCCCAGGCTGAGGATTTCTAGGTACCTGGGACTTGCCCTCCCAAACTCAGCAAGGAACAGCACCTGCTTAACAAAGGCTGCCTTGACCCCTCCCAGCTGTGCTGGGAGCCCCTAGCCAGGTTCCTGGGCCAGCAGAGAGTTGGGCCATGGGGCTGTGATGAAGGACCCTAGGAATGAATACGGGCATTCGTGTATTCTTCCTTTTCTGCCCTGCCCTTTCTTTCCCCTGCCCGAGTTGGCTCCTGGCTAGCAGGCATGTGCAACTCTTTGCCAAGAGGCTTCCGGTTGGTCCACTGCAGCCTCAGTTTCCCCACCTGTAATAGAAGGAGCACAGACCCTTCTAGGGCTGACCTCGTTCTGACCCGAGCTCCCACTCCTCCAAGGTGACAGCCGCCCACTTCGTCATCGGCCTAGCGTCAACAGATGAAGTGCAGAAAGAAACCGAGATTAACTCCACTCCGGAAAAACCGTGGGAGCCAGAGAACCTTGTTAGAAAATGCCTGCTAAATGGAATGCCTACTAGAAATGACAGTCACAGTTTAATTAATTCCCAGAGAAGAGTCTTCTCTTCGGGGCTTTGAATTTGTAACCTTGCAGCTGCTTCTCCTTTCTTGTCACCAGAATCCCTCCGAGCTGGCTGATTTGCCCCAGACAGCTCCTGAGTGAGATCAGGAGCCCAAGCCCCTATGGCAGGAGCCGGGTAGGGGCTACCCGAGGCATCAGCCTGGGAATCAGGTGATCCAGGGACCAGGATGGCCCTCACTGCCATGTGACCTTGGACAAGTCTCCTTACCAATCTGGGCCTCAGTTCATCCATCTGTCCAATGGGGGTGATAATGCTTAGACTACCTCACGGAGTTATTAGAAAATCGATGGGAAACGGGAGAACAAGACAAAGGATGCAACTGATATGTCTGGGATCCTATTATATACCAGGACCTTTACATACATCATGGCACTATCCTTTGTGCTGATCACTGAGACTCAAGAGATGTTGACGAATACTCTTGGTCCCGTGGTGGTGGAACTGGGATGTGAGCCCAAGTCTGCCCGACGCCAAGGACCACGTTCTCCCTTCCATGCTGCACTGTCTCCATTGCATGTGCTGCCCGTGAAATGTGGGATTCCTGTCCACATGCAAACCCTTCCCAGAATCGCCATCCCGGCACACGTTTACCCTTCATTAGGACTAAAGTGTGTGACACTGAGGCGACCCTGGAGGAGGAGAGGAAAGAGAAAGCGGTGAGAGCTGGAGGAGGTGGGATCTGAGCTGGGCTTTAGAGGGTGAGTCAGAGAGGAGCAAGGAGGACGTCACAGGCAGGGAGGAGGACAAAACCAAAGGCTTGCCAGCTGGGATTGGCGTGGGGGATGCAGGTGGTAGTGAGAAGAATATGTGACTAGAGCAGGGCTAACATGGGGGATGACGGAGAAAGGGTCGGGGAGATGGGTGCGTTGTGCGGATAGGCCATCTTCTCTATCCTCAATCCATGAGATGCAGCTCTCAGATTCCTCATGCACACTCTGGGGTCAATGACAGACTAATAAAAAGAAAAATTCAAAAGTAGAGCCTTGCATCCCTGGTGGCGCAGTGGTTGAAAAAAAAAAAAGTGAGCATCAGACAGTCAAGTGGACCTGAAAACTAGTGTCAGCCCTGCCACTAAGAGCTGTGAGACCTCACAGAAGTAACTTCAACAATCTAGCCCTCAGTTGCCACCCCTGTAAAAGGTGTTGAACAAACCTTGGGCAGCCTGAGAGTGGGATGGATAACTTGCCATTAGCTCTGGGCTGCTTAGAGAATTAAATGAGATACAGTGTGTAAAGCGCCTACCGAAAGGCCTTCTATAGGGGAGGTACCAGTGAGGATAATTGAATGGGAAGGTGGGTGAGGATGAGCAAGGGCTGGCTGCATCCCTGTGGTGTGACAGCATCCCAGCTCCAACTGGACCTGCCAGCTGCTGCCTGGAATCCCACCATTAAGGCCTCCTCCTTTCAGCCTGAAGCACTGATCCTAATTAAAATGCTCATTATCTCTAAGGCTCTACTTTTTTTTTTTTTTGCGGTACGCGGGCCTCTCACTGTTGTGGCCTCTCCCATTGCGGAGCACAGGCTCCGGACGCGCAGGCTCAGCGGCCATGGCTCACGGGCCCAGCCGCTCCGCGGCATGTGGGATCTTCCCGGACCGGGGCACGAACCCGTGTCCCCTGCATCGGCAGGCGGACTCTCAACCACTGCGCCACCAGGGAAGCCCTGTCTGGTGCTCTTTTGCTGATAACTCTTGGCTTGGTGGAAAGAACAAAGAGGAGTTCCATGCCCCCCTTCACCAAACCTCAGTTTTGGGTCTCAGTTGGTCAGAGTCACCATGAATACTCATCGGCCTGGAGAGCAAGGAAATTGACCAAAACGTCAATTTCCAGCTAATTGAAGGTTCTCACTTTAAGGACCACGTTAAAAAAAAAAAAAAAGTATTTACCGTTTCATATGGAAATCATTCTAAAATATCATTCTTTCCTGCTCTAACAAGTAGTACTTAGGGAACCCAATGTGTTAGTCTATAGTAAAGGGGGTACCTGGAGCGTGAAGGCCTTTGTAGTTTTTTGACCTTGGCCTGCTTGGGTGGGCAAAATCCATGACTCACCTGCCTGATTCATTCCCATTTTCTAGGAAATGAGAAGGTGGCCAAGTAAATAAATAAATAAATAAATAATTGGAGGAGGTGAAGTGATGAAAATGGTACCTATCTTGAAGACCCCTGGCTAACTTGGATGTGTTGGATTATCAGGAAGCAGCCTCTGAACAGTCCTCAAAATGCTAGTTGGTGAAATCACACATCATTTGCCCATAAAACCAAACAGTTGGGGGCTGTTTATGCCTTTTGTTCAGTTTGCAGTCAGTTGAGAAATGCCCCCCAACCCCCTTCCTGAGTCCTACCCCTGTTGATTTCCAAGCTGCCCAGCAAACACCCCTCTCGCCTGATGCACCCCCAGCCTCTCCCTTTGGGTGCAGCCTTGGAGGGGCTCTCAGGAGAGGTGTAGCTCCCCCAGCTAGGAGCAGGCCCACGGCCCCAGCTGAGCCAGACCACCACCCCTCCTGGGGCTTTGCTGCTGGAGCAGGTGAGAAGGTGGGCAAGGTCCCGGAGCATCCCTGCCCACAGTTCCTGCAGCCTGGGACCCAGGACACACTGGTTTGGCTTTCATTCTATTTCCCAGACTGGTTCCCCTTCTGTGAGCTTCCTGCCATCCCACCAGCAAGGGCCCTGCCTCTCCAGGTGGTCCAGGGCTCTTCTGTGGTTTGCAGCTAATGTTTCTGAGGCAAATGTTGCCATGTCCTCCCTTGCCACCGGCTGTCCTGGCGCCTTCTCGCCCTCCCATCGGCGTGCTGCCCTCCAGAAGCCCTCCCCTCCTGATCTGTTACTACTAATGGGCCATGGGATGGACAAGCCCTCAACTAGCTCATTAGAGGCACGTGCAAAGAGTCCATGGGACCCAAACAGGGCATGGAATCAGCTACACAACCCATCAATACATATTTATCAGCTCCTAACGTGTGCCAAGGTCAGTGCCAGCCTCTGGGGGGTGGGGTTTGGGCAGGGCTGCCAGGTGTGTAAGCGCCTGCCGGGCAGCGCCTACCACCAGCAGCAGAGGGAGGCTCTGCGGCTTCCCTCTGTCAGTATCCACTGCCCTGGCCCCGGGAGCTCCCCACTAAGAGGACTGAGGTTTAGAGCAGTGGTCCCCGCAGGGCCCTTTGATCTGGAGCCTAAGTGCAATTTACAGGAAATTTTAATAGCCTTTTATCTTTACAGCAGGAAGCTGAGTTACGACCAAGGGTCCCTCACGTGCGGCGGCCAGGCTGGTTTGGAACACAAGCCCCATCTAGAAGGAGAAACACATATTGGACTGCAGATCTAGAGCACTGGGAGTCGGCCTCAGGCCTCGCACACGCAGTTTACGTGTTTCTCTATTTAATAGGCAGTTTTGGAAACCCCTCTCTGTGCCACGTCAGGTGCTGAACACCGAACGATCCTCACAACGTCCTCAACAGCAGGTTCCTCCTGGGAGGCAAGGACAAGGCACTCAACCCAGGCCTCAGGTCTGAGTTAAGCTTCTCCTGCCTGGCTTGAAGCTCTGCTTTGCCCGAAAGATGCCCAGCTCCCTTTTGGCTCTGAAATTCTATGACCAGTTTGTTCAGTGTGCGCCACCACACTGGCCTCCCACGCCACTTCCAAAACACCGTTCAGAGCTAAGGTCAGCATAAAGCATATTCTGTCCTCTATCCTGCCTCCCATCTTCCCCAGTTCCATTTTCAATGCCCAACAGGAAGTGGGCCTGGGTCTTGCTCCACTGTGGTGTTGGGAATGGGGGCTCTGTCCTCCTGGCACAGGCGGGGATGGGCTGGGAGGAGGAGAAGGAGAATGTTGAGAAGGGAGGCTTTGTGGGGGCCATGGTGGACCCAAAGCGATGACCGCCGGTAGCAGAGTGCTGGGCTCACAGACCATTTCTGGATGCAGGGGTGGGATGGGGAGGTGTCCTTCCCTGCACTCAAGGCTGCACTGTCCTTAGACGTGGGAAACAGGCCCAGGACCCACCCTGGCCGTGATCCACCCCAGGGGCGAGGAGGCCACAGGGCAGAGGGCCTATGCTCACTCCATGCTCGTGACCCTCTCCTTCCAGGCCACATTTTGGAACCGGGGACCCTACAGTTCCCTGACCAAATGGTCCTGACTGTGCTTCTGGGGCCTGAGAAGTTTTTTTCTGGGGTCCGTCTCCCCCGAGGTCTGACCACACTACCAGTGTGTGCAACCCTGGGCCCAAGGGGTGGCTTGTGGGGGGCGACTGTTTGGGAAGAGTGGGGTAGGGTAGATGGCAGGCAGAGTGGTCACAGGAGTGGCTGCGAGGCCTATCAGGTGTGGGGCGCAGCCGGGCTGGCTGACACGAGAGGGGAGGGGAGGCTGTCTTTCCTATCCTTGCTGTGGCACTGCAAACATTAGGGGTCTCCAGTCCTGATACAGAGGACGGGGCATGACAGAAGATGCCTTTGTGCCCACGCTGATTATCAACGTACTGAATGCTTACGATTTGTATCAATTCATATGACCAGATTTCGAAATACTCCAGCTTAAAGTAGAATTTTTAATAAAATAGCTTTTAGAGATCAGGGACTCACTCAGACATTGCCTAAGGGCCTCCTAAGGGCTGGTCCTGTGGGGTGCCGGCCACGCAGAGCTTGGAGCTGCCTGGGGAGGTGGCAGTATGCCGGGAAGGGCGTGAGTGATAGGACGCTACTTAAGGGGAAGTGCAGACTTGTAAACAGATCTCAATGCCCGTGGTCGGAAGGCTTCCCTAAGGGAGGAAGATAAGTTTACAGATGGGTAACCGAGGCCCAAAGACGCTAAGTGCATTAAGCTCAGAGTGGCTGTCACGATCAGATGCCAGTTTTCCCATCTCTGAGCTCAGTGGACTTGGGGCCACCCTTCATTGCCTAGTTTTCATGTTTGTGCAAGGACGCCACACACCAGCCTATCTGCACAGAAAGCTCACAGTTTACACCCATTGTTAGATTTTGACCGTGCATTCACGTACACACGTACACACACACACACACACACCCCTGCCTCCAGTCTGAGTGTGGATGACGAGCCTGAATAGCAAAGAGACACTGGGTGCTGCCTGCAAAGCATTCGGAAGAAAAGGAGACCCACTGGCCGCTTACCAGGCGTCCTCAGTGCAGCTTTGAAATCTGAGGCTGGGCTCCCCGCCCTGCCCGCCTGCGGTTTTCCTCCACGGGCCTCCCTGGGGAAGCAGGCCCTGCCATGAGCTGGATTTGATCAAAGCCTCCACAAACCCGAGCTGAAGCCGCAATTCTCGGCATTATTAAAGCCTTTAATAACTTTCCACGACTCCTCCCTCACCGAGACCCTGAAAGGCCGCCCGTTCCTGCTCCATTCTCCCTCTGCCTTTTCATGTGAGGGGAAGGGGGCCAGGGGGAGGGGGGGTTGGATCTGATTTTCCTCACCAAGTTCATAACCATAATCACCATGTTCATAATTTCCATGTTCTGGAAAGCTCCTTACAGTATAACAAATGCCCTAATTACCATGTTTGCGGCCCTTAATGTCATTTTAAACACGCCTCTCCATTTCAGTCACCCCGCAACGTGGCAGAGAAGCTGCCGGGAGAGCTTCCTGTGTGCAGAGCGGGTCTCCGGCCTGCCTAGATCCCGAGGTTTCAATCTTATCTGGCAGGCAGAGTAATTTGAAATTTAATCATCTTTCCCCCCAAGCGAGAACGCCTTATTATTGCTTTTTTAGACAAAGAGAACAGGCCCAGGAATCAATCTCCAAAATTTGGGGGTGGGGAGGGAGGGGGAGGGGGTGCATCAGGCTGTGGATACATGGCTGCCTCATTAGGGGTCTCTGTTCTTGGGACAATCCCTGTGACTGTTTCTAGCTGGAGCCAGCAGGCATAGGCAGGCCAGGATGCTGGTGGGCAGGCCCTGGCAGAATCCTTCTGTCTGAGAACTCTCCCCTCCACCAGTCTATCCTGGGCTCAGAATTCCACAGGGAAGTGGTTTTTTTCTCCCTTGTTGAAAGGGAATCGCCTCGGAGAGGTGGTCCAGCATGCCCAGATTAGCCAGCAGGATCTAAGGGATGCCACCTGGCACCCAGGTGTCCCAACCAGTCACTGAAGGTGGTTTAGCAGCAGCCTGTCGCCAAGTGAGAGAAATAAGGATGCAGGACCTTTTGGATAAAACCAGATTCTGTCTGTGGATCGTGGAGGAGAAAGAAGTTTTGAATGTATAGAGCCAGAAGCTAGTCTAAGGAAAATTCTGCCTGTCATCAGCTGTGTACACTTCGAAGTAGAGAATCTGGTTCTCATCACGTCTGGCCAAAACGGAAGTTCTTTCCCGTCTGGAATATACTTGATAATCCTGCGTATACAATTACGAACGCACGACACACTGACAGCTCATCTGTGCAGGAAATTGGATAGAGGTTTTCCCAAATTTGACAACAGTCTGAAAATTTAAATGACCTACCAACAATGAGTTAGGAAACTAGAAGAAATTTCTCTAAGTGATCAGTAATAAAAAATGCAGTTGACAATATCAAAGGGGAGACAGAATTGTCCTTTTATTCTCCCTAGAGAAAGTAACATAACTGTGGACATGTGAAGAGGGGATTGAAGAGTATGTAGGAAAACGTATCTTTAAGGCATATCAGGCAGTTAACTATGAAATACTGTGGGGTTTTCCCCCTGAATTTTGTCATGTTTGTATCTGTCAGCTTTCTAAATGTGATCTGTAATTGGTTGTGATTTCTCATTCTAAGTAATTCTCACTCTGATATCTAATTTTGTATCTGTAATCTGACATTCTTTTTCTTAACACCTAATCGAACTGGGTCCTGTCTGAGCAGAGCAGCTGGGACCTGCTAGCAGATTGAGTGGGGGTGCAAGAGAAGGGTGGCCGACGCTGACTTCGGAATTGTATCTTTCCAATGTTCAGGTGGTAAAAAAAAAAAAAATCCCCTTACTTTATGGAATCATGGGAATCACTGAGTTTTCAAATGCCCTTACCTGGCAAAGCAAGCAGCCTGCCCCCTTATGCTAACTTCCCGTTACATTTACATTCGGAATGCCACTGGTCTGTGAAAGCTCACGTCAAAGCTGGGCAGTGCAGTGACTGGGCTAGACTCCCCAGGAATGAGTCCTGCAGAAGTGCCCTTGGACTGGAGCGCTAGAGAAAGAGCTGCCTCTGAGACACAGACTCAGCTGGGTCCGCTGAGCCATGGAGCGGCCCGGAACTTAGAGCTGGGACAGAGTAAGGACTTTTTACCCAAGGGCTGGCCCTGCCTGCCTCTGGGGTCCCATGCCTCATGACCCCCAGACTGATGTCTTCCCCAGCAGGCCTGACCCCCACTTTCCCACATCTCCCCTCCAGGCTCCAAGCTGGTTGTGGTTCAAACACTCCACGGTTTTTGCCGTTCACGTTGTGTCTCCCTGTTGCCCAATTGCCTTTCGTGGCTTCTCAGAATCTTTGCGCGTACCCAAAGTGGTCCCCTACTCACCCCCGGTCTCCTTGTCCTGCCGGGTCTCGTACTGGCTGGCGCTGATACATGACACCCCCTGGACCGGGCCACTGGCGTCCTATGTGCGCTGAGAGATGCAACTGTGTGGCAAAGGCTTGAGAAACGCCCCGCAACAGCAAGCCACATTCGTGAAACCTGGGGAATCATCAGTTATATTCGTTACGCCTGTAACCTGCCTCGACTAATCAAGCTCGCTTTAACTGTTACTACAAGAACCTGTACGTCCTCCAAGCTGCACGTAGCCTAAACAAGAGGTTTGCCCAAGTTATTTTTTTTAGGAACTTGGAGTCAGCTGTGTCCAGTTTGACAGCAAGCCGGTTAAGATTGGGTGGGACCACCGACCTTCCAACGGGGTATGCGCGAGTGTCCACTTGGTGACCTTTTGACGTCAGAGGACCCAAAACTCCACCCTCAGATCGTGCTCACCATCATCTTCTGAACACGCATCCGGTGAAGAAGGCTGTAGCTTAGTTACACCTGCACTGAACTACGATTACCTCACCTTTTTCTTATTTCCAGTCACCTTTCCCAGCGATCCCCACATTCCCCAAGCCTAAGACCGACCGCCCTGCTCCCCCGTCCCATAAATACCCCTTGCCTGGGGGGAGGTGGGTCTGAGATTTGCTCTTCTATCTTCTTGCTTTTCTGTCTCTTCAAGTAACCCTTCCTCTCCTCATATCTCAGTGGTTCAGCATTCAGCTGGCTGCTCGTAGGGCGAACGAACTTGGTGTAGTCATACTCTGAACCCCTTCCTCTACCCAACAGGAGAATTGACCATAGATGACCCTGGAAGACAAATTCAGCCTGTTTAAAATCATCCTTAGGGCTTCCCTGGTGGCGCAGTGGTTGAGAGTCTGCCTGCCGACGCAGGGGACGTGGGTTCGTGCCCCGATCTGGGAAGATCCCACATGCCGCGGAGCGGCTGGGCCTGTGAGTCATGGCCGCTGAGCCTGCGCGTCCTGAACCTGTGCTCCGCAACGGGAGTGGCCACAACAGTGAGAGGCCCGCGTACCGCAAAAACAAACAAACAAACAAAAACAAAAAATCATCCTTAGTTGCTCTTAACTTTTTCTGCCTCTCAGGCATGTGGGTACCTGCCCAAAGATGCCTGCTGACCTTTACTGGTACCACCCCCTAGATGAACCTGGAACAACGGCACCGCCAGTGTGGTGGTGATGCACTGCAGGCCCCTCGGCACACTCCTTTGACCTCAGCAAAGCCAGCCCTCCATCTTCAGACCCTGCCTGTGCGGGAGAAAGCGAACTAGAATTCCGGATTAAATGGGATGGCAAACATTTCCACGGTGCTTATTTCTGTGTCGGGCTATTCTAAGCACTGGAAATAGCCTCCTTAACCCCCCCGACAACCCTGATGATTGCCCAGCTTAGGGACGGAACACCGAGAACAGCTCGCATTTGCTGGAAGTAGTCTTTGTGCCAGTCTCGGCACTGGCTTTTCACCGGGGCTGATGTGGAGTCTGCGACCACAGAGCAGGTGTACGAGAAACGCTGTGCTCCTCTCTCTGCCTTCTTAAATCTGGGTCTGAAGTCTGTCATCCCAGGGTGGGTGGAAATTCTACAGCAGTTATTCTTGTTAGCTCCCCTTCCCTCACCCTCCTAGGGAGCTTTGGGTTCCTGGAGCTTTCGTGGTGCCCAGAACTGAAGCAGGGCCTGTGGTGGCTCGGCCATGGCGGGTGTCCTCAAATTCTGCACCAGGTGAGCTCCTTTAGCCTTGGGCGTCCCAACACTTCCTGCCTCCAGGGCATGAAGGCAAGCTTTCCCACATGAGGGGTGCCCTGGGAGGAGGGGTGGGCGCAGGCCGGTGCCCCAGAGATGCAGTAAAGGGGCGAGTCCAGGGGGCACTGGGACCTGGTGCTAAACAGGAGCAGGAAGCAATTCCCCTGAACTTCCAGACTGTGACTGCTTTTCCATACTACATTCTCTTTGCAGTTAAAAAAAGCAGCGTTTTGGGGCTTCCCTGGTGGCGCAGTGGTTGAGAGTCCGCCTGCCGATGCAGCGGACACGGGTTGGTGCCCCGGTCCGGGAAGATCCCACGTGCCGCGGAGCGGCTGGGCCCGTGAGCCATGGCCGCTGAGCCTGCGCGTCCGGAGCCTGTGCTCCGCAACGGGAGAGACCACAGCAGTGAGAGGCCCGCATACCGCAAAAAAAAAAAAAAGCAGAGTTTTGATGAGTCTTAACTCAGAGCTGGGTTGGTGGCAGCGACCCTACTCCCAAATTAAATGGAAAGGCCAAGGGAACAGAGTAAAGAGCTGGGGTCCCCGTGGCTGAGGAGAGGCTGCCTGCCTTCACTGTGCCACAGCTGGCCTCTGCCAGAATGTTTGTGGGGGATGAGACACCTGTTTTAATTTAGAGATAAAGCCAGAAGGAATACAGCAATGTTAGGAGGAGGCGGGGCAAGACTACTTCGGGGGGCCATGGAAGCTCCTGGGCCCCTCCCCAGTATCTGATGGTTGCAGGAAGTCCGATTGTCTGAAGGTAAAAATCGTTCCATATAAGAGGGGGTGGCTACAAGCTCAGGTAGGACCAGAGCAATGAGGACCATCTGAGACCTGGAATCTTACATCATCTGGGTGAAAATCTTCTTTAACCAGAAGAGAAACGAAGAACCACAGAGGGAAAGGGTCTTGCCCAAGGTCACAGGGCACTTGAATGCCAGGGCCTGCCTGTGTCCCCTGAGGCTCTCTAATGGGGGGAGCAGGTTGAAAAATAAAAGTGGGTGCTGCTGGAGGAATCAAGGAGTGAGGGGAGGATGCAGGGAGGGGGCTTTGAACTCAAGGGGACAGGGGGAAGGCAGAGAGGCCAGAAAAGCAGAGACAAGGCCATCACCTCGGAGATGCCTGTCATATCGGCTCTGTGCGCTCACGAGGGAGGGTGAGGTCTGAGAAACCCTGCGGAGACGGTGGAGTCAGTTCGGTGGCTGGAAGGGGACATTTTCAGTCAGTCAGGGGCAGATGCTGGTGGGCCCTAAGAAGCTCAGGCCTGTCCCTCCCCCTCACAGAGGAGGACATCGGGGCCCTCGGTGGGGAGAGGCAGACGCAGGTTGGAAGCCAGGCCTTCGCCAGGGTTTCTGGAGGCCGGCAGGAGGTGTGGGACCTCCCTGCTTGCTTCCTTCCGGGAAGTGACTGGCACTTTTCCCACCTCAGGGCCCTTTCTTTTTCTCCTTCTTGCCCCTAGTGGGGAGGGGTCCTAGGTAAGGCAGAGTGGAGTGAAGACAGACGCTTCATCAGACACAAAGCGTCCAAGCAATGTTGCAGCAAAGGTGTGGGTAGCCAGGGCCTTCCCCGAAACAAATCTCAGCTGGACTGCGGGGATAACTGCCCAGAGCCAGGAAGGCCGTTGTCACTACTCAGGGAACCATAGGAGAAGGTGGGAAAGGTGGGGGGAGGGGAAACAAGGTGGGGGAGGGGAAACAAGGTTGGGGAGGGGAAAGAGACCTGTCTCAGGGATGGGCAAAGGGCTATGGATGGCCAGAAGCAGACCTGCCATGAGGGGGAGCTCAGCAGGTGACCGAGAATACCCCCAGTCATCAGGAACGGATGACCAGTAACCAAGGGCACCTGGTGACTTAGCTGCCTCATGGAAGCTCTCATTACACACAGGCATATCCAGTTGGATTACAGAAAATATAGGCGACCACAGATTAATCTATATCACATACTTCTGTGATACCTATCATCATATAGAATACCTATATGATGTCGGGGTAGGGAAAAATTCCTTAACAGGGTACAAAATCACAGTCCACAAAAAAAACGTTGACTAATCTAGTTACAAATAACTGTCTTCAGTACGGCCAACAAAACAAAGATTTTATAAAAAAAATAATAAAACACCGAAACACAATGAAAAGACAAGCCATTGACTTAAGACATTGAGAAATTATCTCTTCTATGTGGAAAATTTCAAATATCCCTCAAGTTGAAAGAATACTTATGTCCCAGGACCTAGATTAAGGAAGGGCACACTGTGGCTCACAGGCCAAATCCAGCCTGTCTCCTGTTTTTTCGTATGGACTCCGAGCTAAGAGTGATTTTTATGCTTTTAAAATGGCTGAAGAGAAAGAACAAAAGAATGGCGTTTTGTGACCCGTGAAAATTCAGATTGTCACGTCCCTAAATAAAACTATGGGAAACAGTCCCATTCATTTACGAATTGTCTGTGGCTGCTTTCATGATACAACTGCAGAGCTGAGTCATTACAAAAGAGACCATACCTGGGTTGTGGGAAAATATCTACTCTTGCCCTTTAAGAAAGTTTGACCTCTTAGATTATACAACTAACAGTTTACTGCATGTACTTTATTACATATCCACCCAGCTATGAAAAATTTGCAAACCAGATACTAGCAAAAATTAATATGCAAAATAAGTTGAGAAGGAGTGTCTGTACTTCCATTGAGGCAGTCTCGAAGGGATGTGAAAAGGCCAAAGATAAGGTGAATTGCCACTTTGCCCACTCCGTCTGGGCTCCGTGTGTGTTTGGAATTGTCCACGGTATTATCACTGCTGATGGTTTTTCCTGGTAATGGGCTGGGCCAGTCAGATGTTGCAAATGTGAAGAGTTTCCATGGTGTATAATTATGTATTTGAAAGATTATTTGATTCTATGGACTTTACACTCCAAGGAGGCAGATGCACGCAGCAGTGTTGCATGTCTGCTGCCTAGCACAGCAGTGAGCCATATCTGACCTCCATCGGTATTTGTCACATGAAGGAATGACAGTTCTCTGAGATGGGAGGTGTGTCACCAACCCCTGCTGGCCAAGGCTCTACCCTTGCTTGCCTGTGATGGGCGTCTCTGGCCCACCGTCACCTGGAACCAGGGGTGGCCTCACCCCAGGAACGACAGGAGGGAGGGAAAATGCCAGTTTAGTTAGCTCTTCATCCTGGTGGGAGCCGAAGCGGGTGATGCAGGATGTTCCCTACACCTGAGGCACCATCAGATGGGTAAGGGTGCCACCATCCTCACAAGTCACCATAACGCCAGGAGGAGAGGGAAGCGCACGCTCCAGCACGGAGCACCGAGCACGTTCTGTGCAGGTGTTAGCTATACCGTTCTGGCTTTCTAGGTAGCTCCTGAAGACAAACTTCAACATAGCTCCATAAAAGGCAATGTGATTGCAAACAGGTATCTCAAAAACGCACAATATGGTCTACTGTTCCTGAGTAACATCTTTAAAAAAGAATAGAAGAGCAGTCAGTTTGGGGTAGTGAAAAAGATCAGAAAAACGGTGTAATTGGGTAATTCACGAGAGGTTGGCAAGACATCCAGGCTCCAGATGCCGATTCCTCTGCTGTCTCTGAAACAGTGTGTGCTGTTCCCGGATTGCAAAGATGCCTACCCCAGGCACCGAAAATTAACCGGGCATTCCCTTGGAGGGGCCATATTGGCTACACCTATTGCTTTTTTGTTTTGTTTTGTTTTGTTTTTATTTTGGCAAGCTGGAAAGGCTGAGGTGTGCTCCGCCCATGAGTCCAGCAGTCATTAATATGGGAAAGGAGCACCCACTGGGCATCTACTTACTGTGCTCCACCCTGTGACAAGTTTATTCATTTATTCACTTGTTCAGGAATCTCACGGTCATGGTCATGGTCCTGTGCTGCTGGGGTTGCTGAACTGGAGGGGCTTTTGATTGGCCAAGCATCATAATTCCACTCTCCTTGCCAAGGCCTGGTTTAAGAATGATCACGGAACTCAGTTTGGTTTGGTGAGACTTGCAGGCATGTCCTTTGAGCTTCCAGGAAACATTTCTTAAAAATGGATATAAGGGTTCTCTTTTAGGATGGTGAACACGTTTTCGAACTTGATACCGGACAACGTTGAAAGTACTAAATACCACTGACTTGTACAATTCAAAATCGTTAATTCTGTTGTGTGAATTTCACAAGAAGAAGAAACAAAACATGGACGCCAAGGAGGAGGCTTTGCCTTCCTGGCCTTTTCTTAATGCCATGTGAGGATGCCAGCCTGGAGCCTCTGCAGCTATCTTGTGACCATGAGGGCACCGGCCTGTAGACAAACGTCAGTATGCTGAGGACAGCAGAGAAGAAAGATGGAAAGAATTAGCCTTGATTACACAGGAGCTGTGAATTAGCCAACCCTGGAATAGTCCAGTCTTGGGATACATTATGTAGGATGTTTAAATACCTGGTTTGTTGAAGCTGTTTGGAGGCCAATCTTATGTTACTGGAACCACGACTGTACATGGTTCGGGTCTGTTTCCACCAGTCCAAGAGGGAAGGGCTCTCGTCTCTACTCAGCACCTATTCCTACTGCCCTACAGTTGTGTGTAATGCAGAGACACGATGTTGTTGAATAAATGGGTGTTTTATCTAAATTATTTCACTGAATTTTTACAGCTTGGGAGACAGACAGAACCACCTGATTTTAAAGCGAGAAAGCTGAGTCTCAGAGACTTAGTAACTTGCCTAAAGTCACAGAAGAATAAACCCAAGTCTGTGTGACTGCAGTGCCCCTCCCTGTTCCAGTGTGCCCCGCGGCCTTCAAGTGCCAGTCTGTGGACAAAACAGGGCTGCAGTGTGTGCCTGAGAAACTTATTATGTGGTTAGATAAAAGATTTAGCTTTGTGAATACAAGTGCAGATGGTCACACAGCTTCCATTTGTGTGGTCTGGTGGCAATTACAGCATTTTCTAACAGACCTTTTTGTGGGATTCTCGCTGCAGCCCCGTAAAGGAAAGAGGGAGGTGGAATTGCTCACAGTTTAGCAATGAGGATGATATATTGAGAGCAAGAAAAGCAGATTAACTTTCCTTCCCTGTTATTGTGAGAATTCAAAGGGTTAATGGAATGACAGTCACCCGGGAGCTGTGAGACACTGTACGTGGTGTGCAATTATTGCTGGAGCACCGGGAGGGGATTTTGAAAATGAGAGCCGAGAATTACAATGCCAGCAAGCAACGATTAGGCCCCCACTATGTGCCAGGTACTGCATTAGGCACTTTACATGAATTATCTCATTTAATTCTTACAGTATTATTAAGTAAATACTGTTATTATCTCAGATCTATATGCGAGACAAGTTGAGGCCCAGAAAGGTTAAGTGATCTACTAAAGTCACACAGCCATACTCAGAGGAGTCTGGATTTGAGCTCAGGCAGTCCGACCCCAGCCTGACATGGTCACTAATAAAATGCCCACCTATTCCTGAGTCTTTGACAGGTAGCTGCGGTCTCTGATACGAGTCACCAAATAGGAAATCATCTTTTCCAACACCTTCAAGGATGACCAAAAAATGCCCCAAAGAGAGGTGCCCCTATAGGGTGATTTAGACCCTTATCTCTGCCTGTCATTCTCTCCCATTACAGCTTTGCTTTTTTGTTCTTTAAAAAAATTTTTTTTTAATTTATTTGGCTGGCCAAGTCTTAGTCGTGGCACGTGGGATCTTCGTTGCCACGTGCGGGAATCTTTTAGTGCGGCAATCTTTTAGTTGCGGATCTAGTTCCCTGACCAGAAATCGAACCTGGGCCCCCGCATTGGGAGAGCTGAGCCTAACCACTGGATCACCAGGGAGGTCCCCTTTGCTTTTTGTTCTTAAAGATGATCATAAGAATTTTCCCGTTCAAAACGACAGCCCCCGGGAAGGGTGCTCTCTTTAACTCAGAAGTTATCCCCTTAGTTTAATAGTGAGCGTGCTGTATGAAAGAGTTAAAACATCCCTCTTCAAACATACACAAGGACACAGGTGGAAATTTCAACCATGGCTTCCGTATGGGATGGGGTGAGAGGGCAGGTATACTTACTTAAAGGAACCTAGAAAATGGCCTAAGTATAAATTAGGAGTATATGGAGTAGATTTTCTTTTCCTGCGAAAAGCCTAGAAGGTTCGTAAGCCCCACCTACCACCAAAATGCACAGAGAGATGGCCATTTTATACCAGCAAATGTAGGAGACATAAGTGCCACACTGGAGGAAAGTCACACCTGCCGCTCTTGCAGCAGGTTAAAATAGTAGCAAAAATAGGCAAAACCTTGGAGATGTGGCTGTTGAAGGCCCTGCCCTTGACATGTGGGTTTTGCACCATTCTAGCGTGAGAACTCTTCTGCCAGCCCCGATGCAGGTGAATGCCTGGTACAGTACAGACCGTCCAAACTGGGGCCTGGCGAGCACAGAGAAGTAGGGGACGACCCCCGCCCCAGACGACAGAAGACAACCTAGCTGAGTAAGGGGTTTCCTCCCCACTCACACAACCTGGGAAGCAAGATTGCCGTTAACACAAGATCCCCACAGGGCTTCCCTGGTGGCGCAGTGGTTGAGAGTCTGCCTGCCGATGCAGGGGACACGGGTTCGTGCCCCGGTCCGGGAGGATCCCACATGCCGCGGAGCAGCTGGGCCCGTGAGCCATGGCCGCTGAGCCTGGGCGTCCGGAGCCTGTGCTCCGCAACGGGAGAGGCCACAACAGTGAGAGGCCCACGTACCACACACACACACACACACACACACACACACACAAAAGATCCCCATAGTAGTTATAGCTTTATATAATTTTTGGTTCATATTTATGCTTAAATGCCTGGTTAGAAAATCTACACAGGTGACTCTATGGTCTGTATTCAGTCCTTGGTCAATTGCTCTTTCTTTCTATAAAACCCTGAGCTTCAAGAATCGTTCCTGGCATTGTTAAGCAGCAGTCATTCAGCCAGGTAGGCCCTACAGCAATTCCAGTTAACCATCTGGCGCTTACCCATGTAAACTGGGGGCGGAGCTGTGAGCGCTTTACAAGTCAGTTGGATGACAGTTGATCTCCATGGATCAGTCTTTCAAACTTCCTAACCTGGTCATTCTTCTTCCGAAAATATATACGAATCAACCAACATATAGGGAGACATTCCATTCACATCATTTGTAACAGCAACAATCTGGAAGCAAACTAAATGTCCAGCAAGAGGGGAGTGCTTAGTTAAAGTGGGAAGTCTATTGAAGGGACTCTCAGCTGTTAGGAATTATGCTTACGAGGACTGATAATGTGGACACGCTTACCATGTAGAGTTGGGGGGGACCACGCAACATTGAATGCACGCTGATGGTGATCTATGAAAAAAAAATGACCCTACATACTAGAGTGAAGCCAGAACTTGAGCCATATCTGTGTGAGGATCCAGATATTTCTAAGCACGCTTGGTCACCTTGGGTGGGTGGTGCCCAGCCCAGGGGTACATCGGCACGTGCTGGCTTGCATGAAGGCTGGGGGGAGGCGCCCCGGTGAGTGTGTGAGCCCCAGAAGGGCAGGACCCTGGAGACCCAGCACCACCTGCTTTCAGTAAACCGTTCCACAGACTAAGCCCCAAGGGGAGAGAGCTACAGAGGGACACCGGGCGCTGTCATGTAGACTATAGAACAAGCGCGTTCTCTGCTCCAGGCAGAAACCCACGTGACAGCTTCGTGCTGGCTGGTTCAGCAACCCTTTAGCACCGGGAAGTGTCAGAGGTGGTATGAGGCACTGCCACCCCCGAGGAGGTCTCACCCAGGGCAGCATTAGAACACCACAGACACTGGATGGTATCAGACTGGCCTGGTTTGTGAGCACATGTCAGACAACACTATGGGACCCCAAGAAGCGTGTAGTGTGCGAGTCTGTATGTGCACATGTGTCTGTGCGTATGATTTGACATGTCGAGCAGAGCCAGAGAAACAAAGTGACTACTTGGGCTGGGATGGCCTGTAGAATTCTGAGTGACCCACACCCAGTACGTCTGGAGGAAAACCTATCAAAACACGAATGCTGGAAGAGGTGGGGGGAAAGGATTCTGGAGCCCATGGGAGACAGACGACGACCTTACAGCACCCCTTGGAGGTAGTGTATAGGGGACGGGTCTGGTCGTGTGCAATAGAAGACCTTCCACCAGCTGCCCTCCCCATGCAAAGGCTGACTAGTAACAGCCTCACGCATTTCTCAGATACTTAGCTCCCAGCTTGAACCAGATAGCATCCTAGGAACAAGAAGACGTGTGCCTCCAAGCCTTGACCTTCTAGGAGCTCCCTGTGCGGCACCAAGCCCTGCCTCTCTCTAACCTCAGCCCTGCCCCTCTTCCCTTCGTTCTGTGCCCGTCACTCGGGCTTCCTTCCAGCTCCCTGTCACCTCGGGGACTTCGCAGTGCTGTTGCCTTTGACGAGAACGCTCTTCCCGTTGCTCCTCCTGGTCGACTCCCACCCGAGGTCCAGGTTTCAGCTCACAGAGCCCCTCCTCTCGGAGCCCATCTCCACACCAACCCAGTCAGCCCCATCGTTCTGCAGGCTCACCACTCCCTGACCTTTCCCTCCATGCTGCTTCTCGGTCTAAAATCTTAGACGTAAATCATTCGATGGGATGGCTGTCTAGCCCCCCTGCTAGACTGTGAGCCTTATGAGGGGCGAGGCCACAAACGTCAGCTTAGCATTGCTGTCAGAGCCTTGCACAGTACTTGCGTGGCAGGGACTGAGCAGATATTTGGATGGCTGGATAGATGAGGTGTGAAAGAACATGTTATGATAAGGATGGTGAAAATTGTAGCATGACAGGAGGGAAGGGTATGTAAAATGACCCTGGAGGGTAAAGTAGGGGCCAGCCTCGACACCGGCTGGAAAGCCGTGCTGAGAGCAAAGCAGAGACACGGAAGGCTCTTAGGGAGGAGATTAAGGGGGCTTGTTTAGGGCTGGGGCAGATAGGAGGAGGCAGCCAGGAGAAAGCAGGAAGGACATGTGGGCCAGAAGTCTCTAGGTGTCTGTCTGTCCTCTAGACCTACAAACCAGCCTCCCCACCCTGTGCCAGGCCACATGTGTCTAACCTGGGCACGGCAGAGCCCCAAGGCTGGCAGATCCTTCCTGACCCGAGCCTGCGGCTGCCCCGATGCCCAGCTCTTGACTCCGTGTTGGCTCCCCTGCCCTGGGAAGCTGGCACGGGGCTCCTGGCTCTGCCTACAGGCTCCTGGCCCGGACTCACTTTCAAGCTCTTGGGTGGACGCCATGGCCAAGTCCCTGCCTCTAGAAGCCCACCCCAGAGGCCGGAGCTACTGGAAATTGTAGAAGAGAAAGCTCTCTGCGCCTCACACTGTGTCAGGGTGAGCCCTGTCTCTTGAGCACAGCCTGGAGCCGGAGCCAGGAGGCCTGGTTTCCTCTCCCCTGGCCCTGGAGCATCAGACGGCTCGTCGGTGGAAGAACCAGAACACGTTACAGTGGGCCGTCCACTGTCCTAGCCCCCTCGGGCTGCCATAGCAAAGCCCCATACCCTGGGGGGCTTAAACAAGACAGGTGTACTTTCCCACAGCTCTGGAGGCTGGAGAGGCTGAGGTCAAGGTGTCGGCAGGGCTGGTTTCTTGCTTGGAGATGGCTGTCTTCCCTCGTGTCTTCACGTGCTCTTTGTGCACGTGGGTCCTAATCTCTCCTTCTTAGAAGGACACCAGTCACGTTGGATTAGCGCCCATCCTCGTATACTGTACTCGTTTTAGCTTAATTACTCCTTTAAAGACTCTACCTTCAAATATGGTCACATTCTGAGGTCCTGGAGGTCAGGACTTCAACATGTGAATGTAGCGGGGCACACAAGTCAGTCCATCACAGAATCCCGGATCACCACAGAGAGCCTCCCGTGATCCCCATTCTATAGCCCGGAACCCAGTGCCTGCCCTAAAGGGAAGGAGAAAGGGAATCCAGACAAGCCACGGCTGCTTTTGAAGGAGACACAACCAGAGAACATTCCTGACCCTTCAGGCCTCCCCACCACAGCCCTGCAGGGACCCGCCCCTCCCCGCTGCCAAGTCTCAGGCAGCCGCGAGGCTAATTGCTTGGCAGGGATGCTACGGGGGAGAGAAAAGGCCTTGAGCAAGCTTTGAGTTCCTCCAAGATAGGGCGTCTCCAGCCCAGAGCTTATCAGCACGCTGCTGGGTCAGGATCCAATAATTAGAGTGACGTTCCCAGAGCAACGTGGTAGAGCGTCTGCCCTCCCGTTCGCGCCAGCCAGACGGGGCCTCTGGTTGGCAGCTTCGGAAAAACAAGAAATTCCAGTAAGGGATTAATGACTTAATTATAAATGCGGCTTGGAAATGGAAAGGTTATTAAGAAGGGGAAAAGATACATGCTAATAAGAGACACGCTATTAACAACAGAATAAAGATTCATTGTTGGTGCCGCCTTAAACTTTTCCAAGTTCGGTAATAAAAACCACCTGGTCCTCGGAGGGTTGGCTGCCATGGTGATAGGCCCCGCGGCACTGGGCTGGGGCTGTCTAATGGGGTGTGTCTTCCCTGCCCTCTGATCGTGTTCCCCGCAGGCCTTGGGCTTGCTGGTGAAATTGGCCAACAGGCTTCGAACCACCTCGGAAGGGCTGGGCCCGTGCCCATGCGTCAGAAGTGCACAGCGAGGCTTAGGGAAACCACCAGGTGTTGTCAGGCCCAAAGGCTGAGGCTGACTCCCGGAGCCCCTGAAAGCCCATCTGTGCGAGAGCCAGAGCTGGAAGGAAGTGGGGATTCTGGGAAGGAACGTCAGCCATCACAGGTCAAAGACAGCGTCCTCCCACCCTCGGTGACAAAGACATCGCCCTGAGCTCAGAACATTGCTGTGGCAACTGTGAACCACTGGAAGAGCATTGGAATGGAGTTGTCTTCGTGCCAGGGATTACAAGAGGTGTTTGTTCACATGAAGTTATTTAATCTTTGCAATCACCTTGTGAAGCACTATTGTTTCCACATGTCACTGACAAAGCAACAGAGGTTCAGAGAAGTTAGGAAAGGCACCCAAGGTCACTGGGCTATCAAGGGCAGAGCTGTGATTCGCCGCAGGTGAAAGCGGGGGTGGAAAGGACCCCCAGGGCCTTGAGCTGTTTTCCTGCTTAGACTAGAGTCTCCTTGAGGGCAGGGACTGGCCTTCCTTGTACACTTCTCAGACACAGGGCTCAAACCCCAAATCCTGGAAAAGCTTCTCAAGGACCTGGGTCACCACGTCAGGCTTCTCTAACCAACCATCTGTGCCCACGTGTTCCTCCCCAGGGCCACCAGGCCTCCTGCCCTCCCACTGCGCTTGCCCAGGAAGTGGCTTCCCAGAGTAACCTAGGGGGTTAATTGCTCCAGATGACCGTTTGAGGGCTGATGGGTTGTGGGGAGGAGAGTGAGGGAGGGGCAGCTCAGCCCACCTTACACCTTCTCTCTTCTGCCCCCAGTGTAAGAATCCTGGAATTCAGGTGGAGTTGAGCAAACCCCGGCATGCAGCATCAGGAGTCCTGGGTCCCAGGAAACTGGGTCCTAAGGGATGGGTATGGGGCAGATGAGCATTCCTGGAGAGGGGAGGAAAGACTCACCCAAAGGAGACGGGAGGTGGAAGCCTCTAGGGCTTAGCCAGCCAGCTCCATGGGAAGGGACCATGAGTGTCCTGTTCACCTGGGGGCCCCAGTGACTGGCACAGTGCCTGGCACACAGTGGGTGCTCAGATACCAGTGGAATGAGTGGCATGTCAGGAGAGTGGCCTTCAGACCCCCCAGCAATGCTCAAATCCACCCCTGCTTGCACCCCTCCAATGACAAAAGAGCTCACTCCATCCCGGGGCACCCACCCACAGCGGCTAGAACCTTTTTCCATGTCCTGAGCTGAATCCCACCCCTCTTGCCACCCCTCTGTGCCCCTGTGCCCTCAGTCACCAGAGCCAGTCTGCTCCTGTATCCACAGGAGACAGCACAGCCACGTCCTAGCTGTGTGATCCTATCCTCATTTCTCAACTTCTCTGAGCCTCAGGTTCCTCATCTATAAAACGTAGAGGTAGACAAGTACACATACAACCGCCTGGCACTGGAGAGACTACCTCCTTCAGGTAACCCAGTGTCCACTGGCTCCTCCCAGGCCAAACACCCGGCCCCCACTTGTGACTGGCCTCGCTTGTCATGGTGCCCAGTGCCCCCTCCTCATCCCCAGCCAGTCCCAAGGCTCAGACTAACCTCGACACGGGCATCGCTGGACTGCCCTGGCTCACCCAGGCCATGCCCCGCAGCTCTTCCCGCTTTCCGGAGGACTGCGCTGGGGGAAAGGAAGGGAGAGACAATGTGGAAAGGATGGGGCTTCTAGGGGCCAAATGGGGGAGCCCCCAGGAGGGAGAAACCAGGGTGTGGGGCAGACTGTGCTGGGTTTGAGTCCCGCCTCTACTCCTTGCCAGCCTCCCCTGAGCCTCGGATTCCTCATCTGTAAAGTGGTGATAACTCTTCCTTCACAGGGTTGCCATGGAGACCATTTGCAGGTGTCCGACACTTAGTAGGTCGTCAACCAATGCTATCTGGTGTTATTCCTATTGTTATTAAATGTGCCTTTTGTTGTTCATGGCATCTGATTGAGGGGACCTAGGGTTTTGGTTTTGCTTTGAGTTGTTTGTTAATCAGGAGTTTTTGCTAAGAGAACTTTTAGAAACCCCCAGGAGCCCTGGACCCAAATCAGATCTCAGGCATGACTAGAAGGGTGCTCAGCCCTTCCAGTTCTAAGACCTGCGTGGTCTGTCCCTTGGTAGTGTCCTCTGGCCAGCTTCAGACCAAAGCGGGTCAGCCCTGACATCAGCTGCCTCAGGAGAAGGGGGTGCTGGCAAGGGGCAGGGGTGGCAGGACCCTGAAGGAAGAAGATGGGTGAGAGCAAAGGGAAGGGGGCTGGGGGAGGGAGACAGCTCATCTAAAATGGGGAAACTAATGAAGGGGTCTCCATCTAATTAGACAGGCTGCAGTTTTAATCAGACAGAGTTTCCTTGGCAAAACCTGTTTGCATGTTTTCTGTCGTTCAGCCAACGTGTTAATTAGGCAAATAATATTAATAATGATATTCACTTCGGGAAAGTTACGAGGAGAGGGAAAATGTGGCAGTGACGGTTTGGGTCTGGGCAGGTGGGAGTGGGGAGGGGGCTGGAATTCACAGGCAGCCTGAGGGAGGGGAGAGAAAGCAGCGTGGAGGGCTCTGAGCCTGGGCTCAGGTCCCCAGTGTGCCCTATCGCCTGAGCATCTGCTCCTCTCCAAGCCTCAGTTTCCTCATCTGTACAATGGGAATGATGACACTTGAGCCCTTCCTTACAAGCAAGATGACGTGTGTGAAGACCAGAAGGCTGTGTGCAGCCCTGGCACAGAGCAGGTAGGGGTGGGGGTCAGGAGAGGTGCTGCTTCCTGGCTTCCACCCTGCCAGCATCCACCACTCCCTCTGACCTGTACCTCTGCACTGTCTGGAGTCCCCACTGCCACGTCAGCAGGGAGCAGAGCAGGGGTGAGATGGGAGAGTGATGGGTCCCGAACCCCACGGAACACACCGCTTAACTTCCCAGAGTCCCACACAGGGAGCACCCCAGCCAATCGCAACCCTCCCCCAGCACAGTCTCAGGCTGGTCTCCGACTTCCTGTCCACTGAGTCCGGGGTTTGGGATGAAGGGGAGGCTCCTGTAAGTCTACCTGGCTTCTACCTCATCGCCAAGCCCGTCCAGAGCTAATGTGCCCCCCGGCACCCCGTCCCCCAGCAGCACAGGTCAGAGTAGCTTCCAGCGCATGAGGAGCCAGGCCCCCACTGCACACCCTCCAGGCTGTGCTCCTAGGAGGGCGCTTCCTCCCAACTCATGATCACATATCACAGAAGGAACCTTAGGTATTGACCAGCGAGCCTCCATTCTCCCCGGTATTGCAGCCCCTCTCGGACGTGGCATGCGGCCTCAGCTTGCACACATCCTATGACGAGGTGCTCACACCCACGGGTGCTGCCTGAGCATCAGGCACTTTGGGCTCCCCTTTACTTTGGGTTAAAATAGTTCTGGCTGCAACATTTAGTCACTGGACCCAGTTCTGCCCTCCTGAGATGTACAGAAGTCTAGGCTCTCTTCCGCAGGGAAGTTGGCCCTCTAGCCATTTGAAGCCAGCTGTCCTGGGCCCCTGGGTCCCTGCGTCTTTCTCTCTCTAGGACCTGTGGCCCCAGCCTCCAGCAGGTCCTGGAAGACTGTGTACTGCCTCTGTGGGTGCTTACTGAGCACGGAGTCCTGACATCTATACAGCGCATCTGCTATTTAATCCTCCCAGCGAGCTCACCAGACAGGGCTCAGGATCCCCATCGTACAGCTGAGAAAACTAAAGCTCAGAGCCATGAAAATTACCTGAGGTTTCTCATCATTTAGTCACCAAGGAGAGGCTAGAACTCAAGTCTTGATATTGGACCCCATGATCTTTCTAGAAGAAGTCCTACTAATGGTTCACACAGCAGCTCCTTATCCAAGCTCTGTGAGGGGCCCACTGCCATCCTCCTCATTCCGGGCCTCTGCCTCAGAAGTCATGAATGTAGCCCATGTTCCATGACCAATAGGATGCCAGCTTGCCCAGCTCTGCCCCTCTGCACTTGGGCTGAGAAGAACCAGGCTATTCTGGCCCTCACAGGGCACTGATCAGTGTTCCAGGGGCTTGGAAGATTATGGCTTGTTGCAGTTACAGGATGGGGAGCGGTGGGCCTGGCCCCCCAGTGGTTAATGCCTCCTCCTTGCCTCTAAGATCCCCAGCCTGACTTTGCAGTTCACCTTCAGGGAGAGGCTGGTGAACCCTTTTAACTGCAGCCAGAGAGCTTGGCTGTGTTCCCCTTGCCCGGGGTCAGACGCGTTGCACACCTCCCAGCCAGCTGCAGACAAGGTGATTATGAGCTAATAACTTTTGGTTCCAGAACCCCAAGTGAGCACTGATCAGGGGTAACCCCGAAGGCAGCTCCCGGGGAGGCGTGGGAGCCAGGGGCTCACCTCGCCTTCGCAGCCGCAAAAACAATTCTCTTTTTAATGGCAGGGTTCCCTGATTCCTCTCCTGGCTGTCACTACCCAGTGGCTGGAAGAGAGTCCTAGACCACAGAGGGTCACGCTGGGGCCCTGGCTGTTGCAGAAAAGGAGACAAGCCCTGAGATGGGGTGGGGTGTGCCAGGGTCCCCCGAGGGCTTGAGGCAGGCAGGGAAGGAGGAAAACCTTGCCATCCATCTGTGGGCCTCTTGGCCTTACCAGCTCTCAGGATCTGCAGAGTGGTTTGTTTGTCTGGGGGTCCAGCCCTCTGCACAGGCTGCCAACCGGCCTATTACTGGCCTCTTTCAGACACTTGAATTCTTTTCCTCTAATAATGTTATTTATAATTTAGATGTCGGGCCCAATGGCTGAGGGGTGCGGAGCCCCAGCACTGCCAGCTCGGGTTGGGGGCCAAGGTGAGGAAAAGCACCGGGTAGGAGAGCGGAGTTGGGTGTGGGAGGAGCCTTGCCGAGGAGCCCCGCCGGCGCCAGCATTAGCTTGTTATGTAAATACCTTATTCAATTATTCCTCCTCCTCCACCTCCAGCACGCAGCCGCTAATCGCTCACCCCTGGCTGGCTCATGAATATTAAACCCAGCTCCCCTGCCAGAGCATCTCAGTGGTGGGAAACGGTGGCGCCCGGGAGAGAGAAGAGCCCGTGCCTCTAGTGGGCCCTGGATCCCAAGAGGAAGACTCGGCGCTTCATGTTCACATCCCTAACGTGGGGCTGGCACGATCAGTCCACAGAGACAGTGTGCCTGCTTTTGTGGAGACACCAGCCTAGACTCAGGCTAGACTGGCTGTGTGCCCTGGGGCGAGGGATTCAGCTTTTCTGGGACTCAGTGTCCCCATCTGTAAAATGGGATAGCAGCATTCACCTCATCAGTGGTTGTGACTTATGAACCCGATATGTAGAAAACACGCCCGTATCATAGGTGCAGTTAGGAGCTTCTGTTTGAATCCTCTCTGCAAGACGTGGAGCTGAAGCTTGCCCTCGGGGAGCTCAAGGCCTGCTTTCTAGGGCCATCCACTGAGATGAACGGAGCCCAGGGCCCAGAGGGAGGGCAGGGCAGGCAGGAGGTGGAGGCTGAGGAAGGAGAGGGGTCCATGGCTCTGGAGAGGTGTGGAGGACTTCCTGACAGAGGCGGACTTGGCATAGACTGTAAAGGTTACATTTCATCTTTCACTCACTCAATACATACTTATGAAGCACCTATTACGTGCTAGGCACTTGGAGTAGAGCAGTGAACAAAACAGCCTAGAGACCCTGCGCTTGGAAAGCATGTGCTGGTGGACTGAAGATGGCAACTCTCCCATTGAGAGGTGGGCTCTGTTCCCCTCCTTGAATCCAGGTTGGCCTCAGTGATTTATTTTTGATCAATAGAATGAGACAGAAGTGTTGTTCTGAGGCAAGATCAAAAGATGTCTCACAGCTTCCACTTGTGCCTCTTAAAACACTCACTCCGGGAGTCCTGGGCCTCCAGGGGAAAAGTCTGACTTCAGGCCTACTGGCAAGGCCGTGCGCAGGCGCTCCAGTCAGGCCCAGCTTGGCCTTTGCGCTCTCTTCCACTAGGCAGCGGGCAGGCATGCGGGCAGCTCGGAGGTCCCATCCCAGCTACCCGCTGAAGACTCCAGAGCATGTGAGACAGAAGAGCCACCTGCCGCGAGCCTCGCCTGAATGCCTTACTCACAAAATTGTGAGAAATGATAGAAGGTTTGTTTTAAGAAAATACATAAGGGCAGAAATTGAGACACAGATGCAGAGAGCAAACATATGGACACCAAGGGAGGAAAGCGGCTGGCGGGGTGGGGTGGTGGTGTGATGAATTGGGCGATTAGGATTGACATGTATACACTGATGTGTATAAAATGGATGACTAATAAGAACCTGCTGTATAAAAAAATAAATAAAATTTAACTAAAAATTAAAAAAGAAAATGCATAGAGGAGAGTTCCAGGGAGAGGAAAGAGCCAGTGCAAAGGCCCTGAGGCAGGGGCGCACCTGGCTGGGACACAGAGCAGTGAAGAGGCAGCAGGGCAGGAGTAGAGAGCCTGCTTGCTCACAGCCGCACCTCCCACCTCTGCAGCCGTCTTGCACAACGGGTCCCGTCGCCTGCCCTGAGTCTCCTCATCCACTATGAGCAGTCACCATCCCCTAACCTCAGTGTTCCCATTCCACAGACTGGGAAACTGAGGTCCAGAAAACAGTGAACCCAGAGGCCCGTCGCTTGTTGGAAGAGCCAGGTGAGAGTCCATTCTATGACTCCAGGGTTTTCCAACCGTCTCTCCTCTCCTTTCCTTCCAGAACATCTCACCACCACCACCACCCCACTCTGTCCCCCCGACTCCATTCCTCTCTGGGGGCTACCCTGCTTCTGGCTTCTCAGCCTCCCCGGCAGCCCTGTCTGCTGAAGAGCTGCCGCAGCTGACCCTCCAAGGCAGTTCCCCAAGGTCCAGCCTGAGAGCTCACCCCCACCCTCCATCCCCCCTGCTCCTGCATTGAGATGTTAAGGTCATCTGATCCACTCAAGAGGTCGAGGATCGGTGGTGGTTCTGAAGCATCAGAAGTCAGAGGAAGGGACTTATACAGACTGAGCATCCACCAGACAGGGTGGAGCCCACCCCCTGGGTGGTGAGACTCGCCATTGCTGGCACTGAGTGGGCACTTACCGGGCGCCAGGCCGTGCGGGCTCCCTTACTCATTAACCCTCAGCCCTCTGAGGTCAGTGCCATTATGTCCCATCTCACAGATGAGGAAACTGAGACAGATGGAATACTTTGCCCAAGGTCTTCCAGCGAGAAGGCACCAGGGGCCACATTGAAACGGCTCGGAGCCCTGAGCCGTTTCCTAATATCAAAAATGTCAACCCCAGTGTAAGGCTTTCCACAAATGGTAGGATTTCTGTCACCACTGTAGACAGCAGATGAAAAGACAGAAGGCTTTCCAGAACTCTTCAAGTCATGCCATGAAAGGGACCTCCTCCTCCTTCTTCAACAGCCAGGTCTGGACCAGCCCACAGGGAGCTGAGTGCCGAGTGAAAACAAGAGAGCAGGATAAACACTGGCAGGATGAGTGGGGCGATGCTGTAGGAGACGCTGACTCTATTCAGCCCAGACAGTGAAAGAGGAAAGGGAAGGTGCGCTGGGTTGGCAAGATCCAGCTCGCTGGGAGCCCGCTCTCAGCAAGCTCGGAATGAGAGAACACGAGCGCCACTGTTGGCTAAGGTCAGTATTGTTAATAATTGATTAAGGATGATGATAACATAGTCGTCGTTGATTGAACCCTCACCCTGCACCAGCCTTTCAACACAGCTTATTAACTCCTCACAATAAACCATGAAGTAGTGATGCCCACTTTAAGTAGAAGGACACTGTGGCTCAGAGAGGTTCAGTAACCTGCCCAGATTCACACAGCCACTAGGTACACCGAATCCAGCTCTTAGTCCCAAGGCTCATGCTCTTAACCCCACTGTATTATATATGGAGCAACTAACAAAACATGGCCCCTGCGTAAGGCAGTCTGCATCTAGCTGTATACAAGCCAAAAGGGATGTGATCTGTAGGTGGAATTTCGGGCATCAACCTTCAGGACTCACAGCTGATACAAGGCTCCAGTTTTATTTGTGCACAGTCTGGTCTGAGCCTCCCAAGAGGCCCTCGAAGTTGACATCACTCTTTCGTTTTACAAGTAGGTAGGCCAAGAGCCACAGCTACTTAAACAGTCTCAGAGAGTTAACTGCGAAGCTGGGACTCGAGCCCCAGCTGCCTCTCTGCAGCCCAGCTCGCACACCCCGCAGGGGCAGGTGGGCCTCCAGCTGGAACCACCGTCGCCCCTTCCTGCCGCTCTGGCCACGGTTACGGCCCGGGAGCGGGGTGCCCACCGGGAGGCGCAGCGCCCTGCGATCCCGCTTCTGTGTGGGGGGAAAGACCGGACCCCCGAGGAAGTTCTCAGCTCTGGGGCTGCAAGGCCTCCTCAAAGCCAGGCGCCACGGGCCAGTTTGTTCAAATCTGAGATCAGGACAGATTCAGGCCTGACGTTGGGGGCGCCCACGCTCCTTTCAGGCCCTGTGGCACCACTGCATTTTTAACTATGCAGATAAATGCCTTACGTGCTTTTTAAAAACGACTTAAAGAGGAAGGTCGTGTTGTGGCATGTCAAAGAACAATCCCAAGCTGATCGATCTCACTAATAGTTAAGGAAAAGGAAAAAATAAAAAGATGCTTTCATCCATCTGTTTGAAAGACAGTACCCAGAGTTGGCGAGGGGGGAGGTGTATGGCGAGACAGCCGCTCGGAGAATGTTGGTGGGAAAATAAGCTGGCG
The DNA here is from genome assembly GCF_963455315.2 of Globicephala melas. NCBI lineage: Eukaryota > Metazoa > Chordata > Mammalia > Artiodactyla > Delphinidae > Globicephala > Globicephala melas. The sequence goes on from NC_083315.2 coordinate 64,372,538, forward strand.
TAGTCGGCCCTTCCTATGATGGGTTCTGCGATTACACATTCAACTAATTTCAGCCTGTGGTTCGTTGTCCGCAGACGTGAAACCGGCGGGTACAGAACCCACGGATACGGAGGACTGACTGCAGGACGGCATTTTACATGAGGGAATCGAGCATCCTCGGATTTTGGCATCGGTGGGGGTCCGGGAACCTCAATCCCCCAAGGATACCGAGGGGAATATCCATTTTCAGAACCAAACTGGCAATATAGGCTAAATGTAAAATATTTTTACCCTTTCATCCGGCAATTCTACTTCTAGGAATGTATCCTACAACCATTCAAAGGCACTGAGATACCTTTGCAAAGATGTTGGTTGCAGTGATGTCTGTAACCATGAAACATTAGATAATACCTGCAAAGTGATCGATGGGGAATCCATAAATTAATTCAATGCAGTAATAATAGATAGTTATGAAAAAGGACGTGGCAAATCTCCATTTAACAGGGCAAATGTAAGTAAGGGCATATAACTGCTCAATGGGGAGGAAATGACAAAATATTGCTACTTTTGTTATTTTGGAGCTAGGCATAAGGAGTTTTCTGCTTTCTGTGTTGCTATGTTTGAAAAATTTTTACCATGCCTTCTTTTATATTTGGAAGCAGGGGAAAAATATGGTTAATAAATGAATCATGAATTAAAACAGAAAAGAGGGTAGGGTCTGTGAAGCCAGAGGGCAGGGGAAAGGCATTCTGAGCTGGAGGAAGGGCCTGGTGAAGGCTGGGGGCCACGGGGGCACCTGAGTCCAGAGACAGAGGGGAAAGGGCTAGTGGGGCATCTCTGAGGGTCTCAGCACCGCCCCCCGCCACATGCACCCAGGGGCTCTCAGGGGAGGGAGGGAGGGAGGAAAGCTGACTTCACAGAATGAGGCAGAAAGGGTGGGAAGGAGGTCCCCACATGGAGGAAGAAGTGGAACCAGAAGGCATGTCCCAAAGCTTAGACTCTTACAGCTTGGAAGAGATTCCAGGCACTGGCATGGAACTGAGAAAGGAGGACACCTTGGGGGCATGCGGGCAATCTGGCTGGGGCAGAGGCGCAGTGTGCACAGGGAGATGGAGAGAGAGTAAGTCCAGGTGTAGAAACACGGGATCTTAGAGCCCACCCAGCCCTTAGATGAAATGGTCATCGCAACGGTTCCTAGGAATAGCAGTTCTCCAAGGAAATCCAGACGCTCATTTCCAAATCTCTGAGGGTCATGGCTGGAAACGTTCATTTTAACCCAATTCCCCCATGAGTGTCCAGTACTCTGAAGTTTGAGAACCAACGGTTTAGAGGTTAAAAGGCTCACCTTCTTTATTTTAAAATGGGGACACTAAAGCACAGAGAGGCTGAGCCACTTACCCAAGGTCACACAGCCAGTGCGTGGCAGAGCTAAGCAAGAGCTAAGCATGGGCTCTGTCCCCTGGGGTGTCTAGAACTCTATCTTGTCATCCTTCCACGTTGAAAGAAGGCCTGGCCAGGCAACGGAGGCATTGGGACAACTTGAGACCCCCGTCCTCCGCATCGAGGTCCTCTGCCGACCACCTCCCTGCCATTTCTCCTGCTCTCCCTCCTCCAGGCAAACACAGGGGATGGAGCTTTGAGCCCACAGACTGAGGTGCTTGTACCTCAACTATCTCAACTTGCTTTCCCATAAATCAGTTTCCTTAAATCAGTTTCGAGTCTACTTTGGCAGAAATATTAGCTGGTCAGTTCTGAGTCTTCTCAATCATTCCAGTGTTTTCTCAGTCAGGTCAGGGTGTTCCTGGCCCTCCCCACTCCTCCTTTCCAGGGGCTGATCTAAGATGACGAAGGTGGGGGTGGCAGGGGCCGGTATAGAGCCAAAGGCCAGCCACCCTCTGCTGGGCCCTCTCCACACAGCGAGGCAACCACCAGGCCACCAGCCTGCAGTCTCCGAGGTTCAGGTGTTGCCGGCTTGCCGGGATGGGGAATGCCACCAGATGTCTGGTCCCGTCTGTCTACATGCCACCCCTGACAACCCATTCCTCCACTACCATTGCCCAGTCCTCCATGGATGCTGTGTGGCTGGAACAGGGAGCGGGGTGCAGTTCCCCAAAGCCTATCTGAGGGGCGGGATCTACCCTTAGCCCCCTTTGGTGCAGAGCGGGTTAGGTGGGCGGCCCACAGGGGGTCCTGTCTCTCTCATTATCTTCTGCTCCCCGCTCATGACTCAACGCCTCCCCTCCTAGCCCCACGTCGCCCCTTGGGTGGGAATCAAAACCAGCGAGCATCCCTTCCAAATGCACTGTTTATAGCTTTTGAAGCTCAAAAATCCAGGAGGCTGTCCCTGTCACTCACTGGCAGCTTGGTCCGGCTGCCCAGAGGAAGATGGGGCATGGGTGCAAAAGGCGGAGGAAGGAAACACATATGGACCAAGGCTTTGCAAAATCCGCCTTCCCCCGGCCTGCACAATGCTCCCAACCAGTGCCAGCTTCTTGCAGAAATGTCCCCTCCACTCTGCCTGTCCTACTCCCCGCAGGGCCAGACCAAGGGCCGCCTCTTCCAGGGGCTCCTGATTGCTCTGAGGACCCCCCTTCAGAGCTCCCGCAGTCCTGGGGCCCTCGACAGGTGTCACTCTGCAGTCCACTCATCTTGTCATTTTAGGCTCCGCAGGGGTGTCTGCAGAACGCGGGTGTGTGTGTGCACACTCATGTCTCAACTACCCACCGAGGCCATGGGTGCAGTACTTCCTCACTGCTCCGGGGCCTAGCAGAGTGCCTCCCGCGCTGGCTGGGGGACCATGGAATCACCCAGCCAGGAGATCAGGCCAGGGCTGGGGCGCCAACCCTGACTCACTGTGCAATTCTGGGGGAGTTAGTCCGCTTCCTGGCTAGCCTCCTAGTCTGTAAAATTAGGAAAGTAGACCCTACGTTCTGCAAGGTCCCTCCAGGGTACATGATTCATCTACACACAGCATCAGAACTGTGACTCGTCCCGAACCTCCGTCCCCCCCATCCCCAGTCTCTGGCTCTGTGCTGGGCAATTGAGAATTCAGTAAATATTTAGCTGATTGATGTAAGCAAAGCATAAAAGTCACTGAAATGGACGTTAAGTTTCCAAGAAACACTGGAACCGTCCATGGTATCTCTTGTGAATTCTCTCAGAGGGCAGAAAGCATAAATAAAGTAGGCAGCTGACTTTTTTTTTTTCTCTTTAAAGTCAAAGGCCCATAAATCATGCATGTGCAAATTCATTTCATAATTAACATCACGGGGTCTATGTCTGTGAATGTCGTGCTTCAGCTGGGTATGATACTCTGTTAATTAAAGGCTTATTTTGTGATGGGAATCATTTTGTGGAAGCTACTTCACATGCACTAGTTTAGGTTTTTTGGGGTTTTTTTAATGACCCAGAGGTTCTGCAAAGTGACTCAGCTGATGACACTGAGCCGCTCATGGCTTATTAGACAGTAACGCCGAGTGCACGCCAGAGCCTCCATTTTCAAGCACAGCCAGTGGTGAGTGTGTCCTCAGAGTCACAAAGAACACATGCAGAGAGCCTCTGAGCAGGAGGGGAACCCAGCAGGCCTTGGGGATAACGGAGGCCCAGAGAGGGAAAGCCATCTGCCCACAGCCTCCCAGCAGACTGGCAGGACCCAGGCTGAGAACCCCATTTCTCTCCAGTCCCCACACCTCCGTCCCTTGCCCCCATGCTGCACATGCCCACGTGCCCCTGGCTGTCTTGGGAGCTCTGGGTTCGATTGCTGGGTTTTGCCTCTCGATGAAGGAGCGCTCGGTAGGTAAGCCTGCCTACCGCCTTGCTGAGCACCCCCTGGAAGCAAGAAAATTGGAAAGAGACAGCTGGGATGGAGCCTTAACTATTTTAATAATGTTTGGTACCATAGCTGTTGCCGGGAGATTAGCAGGGAAATGTAATGGTGTGTAATTTTTCCTAAGAATTCCATTAACAGAATCAAATGGGCAGACGGAGGCAGAAGCTGGGGTGGGGGGCTGGAGAGCTTTCTGGAGGCTTCCTTGGGAGACAGTTTCTAGGCTCAGGACCTCAGCAAAGCTCTGGGGTGTAAGTTCCAGTTTCCTTTGGGCCTTCTCTCATCTTTCCTACCTCTGCCTATCAACCATGTGGGATAGACAAGACAGGGTAAAGAGAAAAAAAAATGGATTCAAATGTCTATCCTGCTGCTTGTTCACTGTGTGGCCTTAGGTAAGAGGCTTAACCTCTCTGAAGATCAGCTTCCTCGCCTGTAACTAGGGCTGTCCACGCAGTGCTGTTCTGAGGCTCACGATGATGGGCGTGGCACCTGATGCAAAGTGGCCTGGGATGGATGCCTATCTGGTTAACTCTCCAAATATCCACTCTCCAGCCCACCCAGCTCTGTACCATCTACCTCTCCTCACTTTCTACATTGGGAGCATTCTCTCTGCCTGCCAGGCCAGGGCTGGGGCCCCAGAGAGGGCAAGACATGGTCCCTGCCTCTGGGTGCTTGCAGGGAGCTGAGGAGGCCAGACATTTATAGCCACTTTTCTCCAGGCTGGAAGCAGATTTAAGATACTACAGAGTGTGCTCCCAGCCAGTATCACCTAGATCCATCTCAAAAACCCTGAGAGAAAGGGGCTATCAGGCCCCATTTTACAGATAAGGAAACTGAGGCTCAGACAGGAGGTCACTTGACTGGGGCCACACAGCTGGGCAATAGCAGAGTTAAAAATGGAGCCCAGGGGCTTCCCTGGTGGCGCAGTGGTTGAGGGTCTGCCTGCCAATGCAGGGGACACGGGTTCGAGCCCTGGTCTGGGAGGATCCCACATGCCGCGGAGCAACTAGGTCCGTGAGCCACAACTACTGAGCCTGCGCATCTGGAGCCTGTGCTCCGCAACAAGAGAGGCCACGACAGTGAGAGGCCCACGCACCGCGATGAAGAGTGGGCCCCGCTCGCCGCAACTAGAGAAAGCCCTCACACAGAAACGAAGACCCAACATAGCCCAAAAAAAAAAAAAAAAAAAAAAATGGAGCCCAAATACCTAGATTGGAAATCCCAAATTCTTTCTCCAACACCCCTTTCTTGTGTCTGTTCCATCCAGCTTCACGTGAGTTTTATGTTCTCATTTTCTATTTGGTTTGGTTTTGCACTATCAGTTAGACTATAAGCTCCTTGAGGGCAGACATTTATTATACTTTCCCTCTAACTTCCATGAGACTTGGCACACAGTAGGTGTTCATGTAAGACATCGAACCAAATGAACAGAGACCCTGTGAGATACCATTTCCTTAATAAATCCAGACTCTCTTGAGTTGTCCCTTCCTCCCATCCTCCAGCCTACACACACATACACACACACAAACACACCACACACACGATGCCACACACACACACACACACCTTGCAAAATCTAATAACAACCAGTTTAAAAACATACTAAAAACAGAAAATTTATGTAGCATGACCCAAATTGAATTATACATTACAGCACTATAATTGATTTTTTAGAAGAGAGATTAAATTTATTTTATGCCTCACTAACTAACAGCTAGATTTACCTAATTGCTTGGAGTGCAGAGTTAGTATGATTCATTAAACCCCATACATGCTTGGGTACACTGCGCACTGAGTAAGGCTTCCCTGCTCGCAGCAATTAACGAGGAGAAACCCAGCCGCACCAGTAATTGACGAGAACAATTCAGCCTGAAGTTTGCTCTGGGTGTTTTATTAAGTTCTTTGAGCAAAATGCAGATACTGCACCTTCTGGTAAAGTGGTTCCAAGAAATCAAAGACAACTAATGCTCTCTCTCTCTCTCTCAACTCTGCTGTGATGGAGAGGGGAGGAAGAAAAGGAAAGAGGAGAAAAGGCAAAATGGAAGGCTTGTCTCGATTTAATTACATCAATCATAACAGTGCTTTAAAAAATCTCACCAGCGTCTGACAGCAGGCAGGCAAAGTCAGCCAGCCTAACAAAGAGTGAGTTTGGGTGGAATCAGGGAGCGTTCAGTAATTATATACACATTATCCAAAAGGTAGCAATTTAGGAAAATGGAAAAAAAAATATGCTAATTTTTGAGAGCAAGAGAAAATTAGAACTCCCTGAGCCATTTGTTTATTATTATTAATGATAAAGGACATTTAAAGTGGCATACATTCAAATAAGTGTGATTTCCTTTTTTGGTGCCTGTCTGGATGTGTTTTGGGGTTCTGTAGGTGTCACACACACACCCTTTCCTCCTCATTCAAAGGCACATTCAGATTTTTCACACTCACTCCTCCCAGGGCCAGTGAGGTGTATGTTTTGACTGGTCTGTCTACAAAATGGATGAAATTGCTCTGCCCACATCCTACTTTAAGTTGTAGGCTTTTGCAGTTGTGGAAACAGAGAAAGAGATGCTCCCACATCCCCGAACCATGTCTCTAGAGCCCCTGTGCCTGTATTTTGGACTTGGAGCAATTTGCTTTGCTCTGGGAGAGGCATTTAAAAATGTATAGGTTTCGGCCATGGCTTTTATCTTCCAGGAATGGGCAGTATAACTGGGGAGGCAAGATGTCCTAGCCATCAATTATGCTGCCACGATACCAGGACTTCCCCTTCTCTGGAATCCTCTCAAGAGACACAAGTGGCCATGGCTTAGTCCCAACTAAAGTTAATTGGGCCAGGGATGGACACCTGACTCCCACCGGGCCAATCACATTCTCTCTGTGGGGACCTGAAACTGAACAAAAGCCACAGAGACTGGTGGCTGTTTGGAGTCAAGGTTCACCGGGGGCGACACTCAAAGAGATGTTCCACCAGCTCCCTCTTCTGAAGTCTCCAAAGCTACTGAGGTCCAGAGGTTCTGCAGCTCCTTCAATTCTATGGCTGCCCCCGAAACCTCCTTTTGTCTTAAGTTACCCAGAGTCATTTGCATTATTTGCACCCGGAGATCCTTACCTGATCTCCAAGGCAGAGGCAACATAATCACATAAGGCAGAAAGGGAGGCTGACACTTCAGGTACCGCGGCCTGTACTGTCCCTGCTAGAGGATTCAGGGATTTGGGATGTTTGGGCTGGCCCGGCGCTCAAAGACCCTCTCCCCCAGTTTTGCAGACCGAGTTCCCAGGAGCAATCCTGCTTCTGCATCTAGAGCAGCAGTGACATCAGCTGGTAGATGCTTCTGCCTCCAGTGAGTCTCCGAGTGTCTGCTGCTGAACCCACCGCACCGTTGAAAGCCACTGTTCTAATTGAAACCCGTCATTTACAGACTGGAAAACGGAGCACAGGGAAGTTTTAAGTGACTTCTTAAGGTTATAAGAGCTGCATCCAGGCAGCAAGCAGGGGCCCCTGGATCTATTCCCATGAAGCACCGGGTCCCAGGGTCTGTGCTGGGATGCGCAGGGCCTGGGAGGGCAGCCCCCTCAGCCTCGTTGGACAGATGGGGAAACTGAGGCTCAGAAAGCCGAGTGATTGTCCTGGGCCAAAGACGTAGAAAGCACAGAAGGCCAGATTTGAACCTGGGTTCATCTGACTCAAATAAGTTCCAGCACTTTCCTCTGTGACAACCAGGGAATAACCCCAGGCTCCCTGGGAGCTGGTGTCCTGGAGGTCTGGCCTCAGTCAACTCCACGACTGGGTCGTTGGGAAGCTTCTGCAGGGTTTGAGCGCTGTGTCTAAGGAGCGTGTGAGGATGGCCAGCCCTGCCCTCCAGGAGCCCCTAGAATAAGCAGGAAAGCTCTTAATGCCCTGGGGTGCTTCCACCCTGCTTCTTGCACACCACCCCTCCCCCAACAAGCCCACAGTGACCACCAGCCCTGCTTCACCCGGGACCTGCCACCTGGATGTGCTCTCAGAGAGGGGACCCATATCCCTGGAACTGTGTCTAAAAAGGGGGCTCCCGAGGGAAGAGAAATCACCCCCCAAGTTGGAGTCATCCATTCAAGAAGCATTTATGGAGCCCAAGTTGTCACACGTGTTCTAGGCCGACACCAGGGAACTCTGTCACAACCCCGTCCCTGAAGAAGCCCACAGGCCAGGGGAACTTGACCTGGTTGGGAGGGTCCTGAAAGCCAATGCCGAGGAGTGGATAAGGCAGCTCGATGAACCGGTTCGCAAAGCAGAAATAGAGACGCAGACGTAGAGAACAAACATGACACCGAGGGGAGGAAAGCGGGGCGGGGTGGTGGTGGTGGTGGGATGAACTGGGAGATTGGGATTGACATATATACGCTAATATATATAAAACAGATAACTAATAAGAACCTGCTGTATAAAAATAAATAAATAAAATGCTAAAAAAAAAAGAAGCTCGAGAAATGCCCTGCGTCGGAGGCTGGAGACCCAGTCTAGGGACCTCTTGGACATTATCTTTTTGCATGTCACTGTCCAGACCTCAGTTTCTGCATCTGCAAGGAGAAAGGTAGGGTGAGAACTGGGCCTGGTTCAAAAACTATGTGCAGACTTTCTACCATAGACAGTAGAAAACGGTGGAAGGTTTTGGGGAGGAGGAGGTCTTCCTCTAGCCCCCCACGGTGGGAGAGTGAGCCCATGGGTGCCCTGAGATGCACATGTGGTCTTGTGGCCACTAAGCTGACCCCATTTCTCCCTTTCTGCCTCCCTCCCAGGTGACCCAGGTCTAGGGCTAAGGACCAATTTTTGGTCCCTGTCAGGGTAGCAGGAAAGCTGGATTTGCACCTTCCTGAACCACCCAAACGTCAGGTGCACACAAACAGAACAGTTGTCTCCTGGCCTCCCAGCCTGACCCTCTTCCTCAGCCCCCTGATTAAAGAGTGTGTATTCTCAAGGTTCAGGCCTCTGCTGCTGGGAACCCAGCTGGGTGCACACACCCCTGCCTGCGGCTCACCTGTCTCTGTACCTGTGTGATGTAGGCTGAGAGCCCTGTTCCAACACGGCCTCCAGGTGGGAGGCCCGGCAGGGCTCGGCAGGGCTTTCCCTTGGCTTCGTGTGAAGCCTGCCCCACACCACAGCCCTGCCACCTGGCTGTCCCTTGATGCCAAAATTGCAGCCATGCTGGCCACAAAGACAGCCAGCTGGATCTGATGGCCAGCGTAGAGTCCCGGCAAAGGTCCAGCTCTAGATCCTGCCTGTTGTGCGTTATGTGACCCTGGGAAAGTCATTTCATCACTCTGAGCTGCAAGCTTGAGCACAGTGAGGATAAAAACAATTAGTTCACAGGGCTTATATGAAGATTATGGACACATGTATTCCAAATGCCTAAATTATGAGCTGTTTTTTGGCTGCGTTGGGTCTTTGCTGCTGCACGTGGGCTTTCTCTAGTTGTGGCGAGTGGGGGCTACTCTCGTAGCTGTGTGCGGGCTTCTCATTGCAGTGGTTTCTCTTGTTGCAGAGCACGGGCTCTAGGCGCGCGAGTTCAGTAGTTGCGGCACGCGGGCCCTAGAGTGCAGGCTCAGTAGTTGTGGCACGTGGGCTCAGTAGTTGTGGCACGCGGGCTCCAGAGCACAGGCTCAGTAGTTGTGGTGCACGGGCTTAGTTGCTCTGTGGCCTGTGGGATATTCCCGGACCAGGGATTGAACCCGTGTCCCCTGCATTGGCAGGCAGATTCTTAACCACTGCACCACCAGGGAAGTCCCTTAGCTATTCTTAACATTAGGAGTCATTTTTTCCTCACAGCTCTCTTTCTCACCGCAGATAGGTTCTAGAAAGCTTGTCAACACACCTGCTAATCAGTAGTGTGAAGCTGCCAGCCCAACATCTTCAAAAGTTCTGAGCTTTCTCCACATTCCCATCATTTACACCAGAAGGACGGGAAGCTCGCCTTCACCATCACTATCCAGATCTTATCAGGGAAACACAGAGCTCTCGTTACCAAGGGCTCAGCAGATAGAATCAGGGCTTCAAGGACAGAAACTAGAGTTTTGCTTGTCTCTTCCTAGAGACCAGCAGAATTCCGAATTTTAATCTAACTGACCCAATTCTTAGTTGGGGGTGATATCCTTCAAGCCTATCTGGGAGTCTCTCCCCCTTCCTCAGAAGACTGAGGGGCCTTCTCTCCTAGGCCCGGGTCCTCCAGGGGGGTGCCAGCCTAGCCAGAAGTTTTCTTTTGTTCGCTCTCACGGACCCCTGGAGCCCATGATGCAAATAAAGCACAAACCAACCCTCTGGGAAAAACCGTAGGTAACGCAAACTAATATGTCGTCCTTTGGACAGAAAGAACATTCTAGAAGTCCCTCAGTTCTTGCCTGGTATGAGCATTAGCTGTGATCCAGACTAAAACATCAGAGAAGCGAGCGGACAGGAGTAGACAGAGCAGGCAGATAAGATAGTGACATCTTTCATCTGTGTAGAACAGCACGGTTCCCAGGGCAACGTCCCCTTCCGTTTCATCCCCAGAGCAACCCTGTGGGCAGGTCAGGCACCTCGCCCAAGGCCACCTCAACTAGTCAGTGGCCCAAGAGTTCTGCTGTTGACCTCCATGCGCTGCCCCTACAGCGATGTGGCATTCAAGCAGAGCAGGGACAAACACGGCAGGTGGAGGGGCCTCAAAAGCTGGGTGATCCACTTCAGGTTTCAATGGCAAATCACCCGAACATCAAGGCCTTTGTGCTACAGCACACCTGGGAAGCCGCGCTGAATGGGGAGCTTTTCTATGTGAAATCAAACCCTGTTCTCTGCACATTAGCATCGCCAGCACAAAGATCCGTTGACGGCACAAACAAACCTGAATCACTGGTGAATGGGGGAATTTCAGGCATAAATTCCATGTCTCCTGCGCTCAGGCGTGGAGTAATTGAAATCCATTTGCTCTCAAAGAGGAGATAGCTAAGAGATGAGGTCACACTTAAAGAAAGTCTCAGGAATCTATCTCGTGTCTAGGTCCCTTGGTGGAGCCATGGCCATAAAGATATCTAAATTAGCCCTATTTATATCTTTCTGAAGACAGTTTCTCCATTCAGCAGGAACTCCAGCCTAGTAAGCGATGGTTTGGGGAGGATCTGGTGGAGGTCTTTGATGGCTGCACGGAAACTTGGGGGTGTCTTTTGATAGGGAACCCGGGGAGGGGGGGCGAGGAGTGAGAAGCTATCTAAAGGGGTTTTATTGAACTTTTACGAGCTAATGAGTGCATTTAATGGGAACAGCGTTGGATGTCAATGCAACATAATGACCATGTAATCTGTTTGGCTAGATTGGTGTGGCTTTCGAGGAGGAAAGAAAGAAGGACCTGCCTGAGCAGTTAATCACTCTGTAGCCAAACTTCATTTAAAATGTCACCGTGTTCCCCAAACTGTGCCAAGGGACGGTGTCACGTGTTTCAATGGATCACTTGTCACCAAATCAGAAACAAGCAGGAGACCCAGCCTTTTCTCCCCTTATTTTGAGTCTCTATTTCCGGTGACATGTGATTCGGTGACACAGTGGAGTCTGGTCAAAGAGTAATGGTGGCGACTTCCACGCCTGGTCCCATTCTAAGCACTCCCAAGATGCAAAGATGGGTTTGGTTCCAGTCTGTTGATGGGGAAACTGAGGCCCAGAGCAATTAGAAGAGTTGCCCATAGTGGTCATAGAGGTAGGGGGTAGGGCTCTAAAGCTTTTTCTGTTTTTTTTTAATTGCAGTATAGTTGATATACAATATTAGTTGCAGGTGTACAACATAGTGATTCCATATTTTTGTAGATTCTACTCCATTTAAAGTCATTATAAAATATCGGCTATGTTCCCTGTGCTGTGCAAGCACCTTGTCCTTGACTCCGTAGTTCATCCTTTTCACCAACAAGCCCAGACTGTGAACCCCTAGAGAAGTGGAAGTACGCTGCCTCTGTTCTTCCTAAGACTGCATTCTGTCCGTGCTCTTCCCTGTTAGCTGTGCCTGCCTGGGTGGCTGCCAGGAAAAAACCACAGCCTTACATGCCTTCAGTGACAGCCCCATGGTGTGGGCCCACGGTTTTGACCCATTCTACGTGTGGGAGAACTGAGAGCCAGAGAGGTAACGTCAGATTTGTTGGATGACTGAGGGAAGCAGGTCACACAGCTGGTTCGTGTTAGCGCTAGATTTGATCTGCGGCTATAGATTCCAACACCCCTGCTCTTTCCCTCCCACCATGTGGATTCTGGAGGGAAAGCAACTATTTTTATTATCTACATTGGACAGATGGCGAAACAGAAGCCCAGCAGGTGAAGAGGCCCATTGTAGGTTGTGAGAGAATGGATATTTAACTAATGTGAAGTTTTATCAGTGGATACAGTACCAATGAACAATGGTTGATCACAGGTATAATCACACACACGCACGTACACACACTTACACACTCCTCCAGGAATTAATGCAGTCAGTTTAAACAGCACATGTGGTGTCAGAGAAGGGTGCATGGGTTTTTTTTTTTTCTTTCTTACTCCTCCCCCCCCCCAACCCCCCCCCCCCGCCCCCTCCTCAGCTGAGCTCTGAGATAGTAAACAACTTGCTTTTCCATATTTGTGCTGGGATTTGAACCCAGGTTGGCCGGCTGCTGCCTTATGCCAATCTTCCCGGCTGGATTCCAATCTTACTCGATTTCACCCCCCTTGCTATGAGCTCCTGCGAGCCTTTTCCAACCCATGGGTGGCTTCCTATGGCTGTCATTTCTAGCCCTTGTGGGCCAGCCCAACCTCACTCTCAAAGGTGGAGCTCAACTTTCCACCCAGAAGAAATTCTCCAAATAAAATTTCAGATTGATTTAAAATCCAGATTCCCCACGTGGAACCAATAGCATTATACTCTGTCTGGTTTCACTCATGAGCTAAGTGTTACTGAAGACTTGTGCTCCGATCCCAGTCTGGTTTTATTGAGGACATTCTCCAGCTGAAGGGTTTCAAAGGGAAACCAGCTACGCAGCCAGGGACCCCCTGAACGTGTGGCTTGGCGCCCTTATTCCAGCCAGCACTCAGAGCAAAGCTCGCCCTGTGTAAACACTTCCCGTGAGGGTGGGGGAGCATAGGGGGAGGATGGGAAGTGGGAGATGGAGGGAGAGGGAGAAAGATCAACATATCCCCACCTCCTCTGGGCACAGAAGCCAAATGGTCTGCACGAGGTGTCAGCTCTCCCAGCCTAGAGGTCGAGGGGCCGGGCACCAGGGCTTGTGGCCCTCCTCCCGTGCATAGGGCACCAGGCACGTCACCCAGCTCTGGGCATGGTGGGTCTGTCTCCACAGGAGCCTGCCATGCAGCCTTTGGCAGAGGTTGAGGGTGGGCAGAAGGGAGACCAACTCCCTCTCTTTCTGAATGGAAGCATCAACTCTAAGAGTAGAGTCAACAGGCCTTCCCTCTCATGAGAAAATTTTTTTAAAATTATATATACACACACACATACCAGGAAATTAAGCCAGAGGATGAGGAAGTCTTGGAGAGGAGTGGTGTTCTCTGCCTTCCAAAACATGTGCTTGTTTAGTGGATGGAAATAAGGGAATATTGACAGAGACACACAAGACAGCATTTAACAGGCTTTCTGTGATCACAGCAAAGCAGGGGGGATTTCTGGGCAAGGAAGCAGGGGTTGACAGACACAGAGGACATGGCTTCAGGACTACCTAAGTATCCCTCCATCTGAGGCCTCGCTTCCCAGGACCTGTGTAGAGCTGGGGGCTTTGGCTCTGCTTTTCAACTCCCCATCCCCTACCCTCTACAGAACTGGAATATAATTAAAATATTATTCTCAGAACTGGGAAATAATTTCCTGCCGACACCTAAGAGGCTCTGTGCTGCCCGGTCCCACCTCCCAGAATTGGTGCTCAGCCCTCAGCTTCCCCTAGGCCAGCATCTCCCCCCAGCATCCTCTGACTGTTTCTGTCTCACCTGGCTTCCCCTCTCTGCCCACTCTCAGCTTAGCACACAATGCCCCAAATTCTTTCGGGGTCGTGAAACCATGTTAGGGTGTAGTCTCTTGAAGGCAGAGCTGAAGTCCATATTTCTGTATATTCGTGATGCCAAGGTCTGAGTTTGTTTAAACCTTCAGTTATAGCCTGAGTAACTCTCTCAGTGGTATGTTTGAGTTATCCAGACACTTCCAAGATCCCGCTCCCCTACAACCTGCATCGTTACCCTCTGATATTATGATGCACCTTTTAGAGACAAGGGAGCTAAGACTTGGAGAGTCGAGATTTGCTCTCAAGTGCCAGACGAGGAGGAATGGGCAGGTCTGGTTCCTGAAGCCGGGCTGCTAGCGAGAATCGGGGTTTTCTCCATCAGTAACCTCTATTCCCTCCATGCACACACACCCTGGCTGGGTTCATATGGCCTGCTCCGTATCCCCCTCCCGCTCCTGGCCCACTCTGGAGGAACAGGGGCTCCGCCCTGTTGGGACAGTTATGACCAGGTCTCCGGGATGGAGGGCCAGAGTCGCAATAAACCTCCTCCTGGCCCGACGCTTGGGTGGAGCAGCTAGTCACGGAGGTCAGGCCTGCCTCCTTCTTGGTCCCTTGCCGAATTCTGGATACCTCTAGGCTTTGGTTGATTTCTAAAATTATTTCCAGAAGGAACTGTCCAAAGACTCCTAAAGCAGCAATAAAACCCTCTGACTTTTACATTTCCACAGGCCCAGATGGGCTGTCACGGGGTTCCCAGCATCCCAGCCACAGGCCAAGTCACAGAAAACCAAGCAATTCTCACCCTGGGAGCCCTGGCTTGATATGGAGGTGGCCTGTGTCCCAGCCAGTAAGCTCCTCCTCGCTGGCCTGCCAGGCTGTCTGGGGCCTCAGTGGGCAGAGGAAGAACATGGGTTTTGGAGACATCCACCGGGTAGACACAGACAAAGCATCTACCATGTGCCAAGAATGGTGTCTGGGGACACAGCAAAGGGAAAGACGTTGAAGTCCAGTGGGAGAGGCCAAGTCACCAGGCAACTCTAATCAAACAAGGATGTAGGCAATGCTGCAGGAACACAGAGGAGGGGAGCTGTCAGTCTGGGTGTCCTGGAAGTCTTCCTGGAGGAGGTGACTTCTGAGTGGAGAGGACCAGAGAGTTGAATATGCAAATGCCTGGAGGCCCATCTTGACAATACAGCCTGGGAGGTGGGAGTGAGGGTGCGCCACGACCACACGTGAAGTGTACACATGGTGCTGGGCACACAGCAGGGCTGGCCTTTCCCCACACCTGCCCTTGGAAACATCCTCCACAGCGAGACTGTTGGCATGACCTTGGCCTAATTGGAGAGCTGGTCTTTTGGGAAATACCAGCCCAGCCCCCTCAGACCAGTACAGAGGGCAGGAAGCAGCCAGCTTTGGCTGGAACAGAGACTTTGCAGGGTAAATCCAGGGAACCCGCCGTTGAGGACCCAACCACGGAAGGCCTCGAGGCCAGGCTGTGGGGTACCATCTTGTATGTTCAGGCCATCGGTTATGACCCTGCTTCCTGGAACCCTGGGTTTCGGCAGAATTCCCGAGTCTGCTACAGGGTGAGGGACGGGCTGCTGCATCCTGGGCCCCACACCATTGGAACTGCAGAAGGTCCAGCTGATCTGTGTTCTACGCTGTAGACAGTGAGGGGGCAGGGCCCAG
This sequence comes from Globicephala melas, assembly GCF_963455315.2. NCBI lineage: Eukaryota > Metazoa > Chordata > Mammalia > Artiodactyla > Delphinidae > Globicephala > Globicephala melas. Next base: position 64,387,992 of record NC_083315.2, read on the forward strand.
AGAGACAACATGCAGACAAAAGGCATCTTTGAAAATTGTCAAAGACAAATAAGAGAGATGCTGAGCAGGAAAGGACACCACCATGGGCTGATCTGGGGGACAGGGTGTAAGGTGGGTTAGAGAGACCGGGTCACTGCTAGTAGTCTGTGGTGATAGAATCCATGAGGGCCCACCTGATCCCAGCCAAGCTGTGGTGGGAGAAGCTGTAGAGAAGTGAAGAGGTGGAGAGGACCCTCCAGAGGCAGAATAAAGAGCTGGGACTTGGCAACAGCTGGTACTTGGTACAGGCCTCATCTCCCCGGTTTAGTTACTTCAGGGTAGGGACTGTGATCCATGCACCTTTCTGTCCTTCATACTGTCAACCATCGTCGGTGCCTGGCAAGGCACAGGTGTTTTCTAAGCACCTGTTGGGGGAACAAACAAGGGCCCAGGACCTATGATCCCCAAATATAAGTTCTTTGGGAACTGAGAAATAAGGTCCTGACCCCCATTCAGAGGCCCCATAGGAGTTTGGGTGAGGGCAGAAACTCTGCAGTCAGGGGTCCAGTCCTAACCCCTCTTCCTGCTAGTTGCGTAGCCTTGGGCCAGTAACGTAACCTCAGGTTGGCTCGATTTCTTATCTGTAAAGTGGGAATAATCAGGGTACCTATTTCATAGAGTTGTTGTGAGGACTGGGTTCTGGAACGTTTGTGTCCTCCCCAAATTCATGTGTTGAAGCCCTAACCCCCATTGTGATGGTATCCAGGGATGAGACCTTTAGGGAATAATTAAGTTTAGATGAGATCATGAGGGTGAAGCCTCTGTGATGGGATTAGTGCCCTTACAAGAAGATACATGAGAACCATTTCTCTCTCTCTCTCTCTCTCTCTCTCTCTCTCTCTCTCTCTCTCTTTCTGCCTGCCATGTGAGGACACAGCAAGAAGTCATTCCCCAAACCAGAAAGAGAGTTCTCACCAGGAACTGAATCAGCCGGCACCTTAATCTGAGATTTCCAGCCTCTAAAACTGAGCAATACATTTCTGCTGTTTAGGACACAGAATCTATGGTGTTTTGTTACAGTAGCCAGAGCAGACCAAGACAGACAGCATGTAAAAACGAAAGTTCTTAGAACAACGCCTGGCAGCACAGGTATGCTAAGCACGTAATAAAGGGGAAGAAATCACTGGGAAAGGGAATCTGGCATGGAGGCTGTGGCCAGGCTGCCTGAGTTCAAACCTGGCACTGCAGCTTGAGCTGTGTGTCCAGTGACAAACTTCCTAACCTCTCTGTGTCTCAGTTTGCTCACCTGTCGGAGGGAAGGGGGGGTGATCATATTTCTGTTTCCAGGAGAGGTAAATAACGATATTCAGCTACTGTAAACAGCAGTGCAGCCAGGCTTATAGCGAAAACATTGAAATATTTCCATACCAGCTAGTAACAGTCAGCTCTTCATCTCCCTGAGGGCCTCCCAGTATCCTCCCAGAAGTTCCCTACAATCTTGCAACTGAAGAGTTCAGAACCAGCACCAGGGGCCTGCTCTTCTAAGTGGGTTCATCACTGAATTAAAAAGCGTTCCCAAAATGCTTTGAGAGATGACATCATCATTATTGGAGTAAAAGACGCTTTTATTCATCCAACCATTCAATAAATCTTTATTGATCACCTCCAAATGTCACACGTGTCAGGACCTGGGGATCTAAAGAGAAATAAGGCCTGGTCTCTGCCCTCAGGAGACCCACAATGTAGCAGGAAAAAAATCATCAGAAAGTAAGAGGCTGTGTAATGGGATGCCCAGGGCCCTGGGGGCTCTAACAAGGTGATTGAGATGAAGGACAAACTCAGCCTGTGCATGAAGGTGTGACACTTTTTGGTCCAGCACTGGTCTGTCTACTTGATAACCACCCTTCCCATGTAGGATTGCCAGATATAGCAAATAAAAATTCAAGGCACTCCATGAAATAATTTCAGATAAACAATGAAGGATTTTATAAGTATGTCTCAAAATATCACATACACTGAAAAAAAGTCTTAGGTGTTTATCTGAAATCCACATTTAAGTGAGATGTTGCATTTTCTCTGGCAATCCCATTCCTAGGTCAGTTATAACCAGTGCCCCATTAACTGTCAAACGGGACCCCTTATACTTCTGTCCATAAGATCATCTCAGATACAGCTTGGTTTCCTGGAGAGAACAAGAAAAGGACAGAACAGGGAGGAAATGAGTGGAGGGGCCCAGAATGAGGTGGGCAGAAAATGGATGTGCTGCAGGAAAAGGAGGAGGATGGCAGGGGAAGAAAGAGAGAGCAGGGCAGGCGGAGCCTACGGGAAAGCTTCCCCCTCTCTGCAGCTGCCTCTCCCTCCCCCGGCACCGCCCCCCCGCCCCCCCCCCCCGCCTGCCCCCCCACCCCACCCCCCCCACCCCCGCCCAGCAATGTGGATGTGTCAGGAGGTTGGTGCGGGCCGTCTTGGGAACCTGAGTGTGCTCTCTGAAATGTCAGCAGAAATAAACCTGGCTAATCCTCTGCGATGGCCCGTCACATTAATATCCCTGAAATTCCAAGCGGATTAAAATAACCATGAGCGTGACACCATTTGGAAGGCCGGGGATTTACTTGGAAGCGGTGCCCCGTTGGTGAGCATTCCTCTAATTGCTGCTTCGTATAAATAGAGTGTTCTTTAATATCACCACCCGCCCCAGCTGACAGATTTAGAAGGGAGCTGTCGAAGTCATCAGGGCCCGGGCCGTGGTAAACCGAGGCTCTGTTGGGGCTGTAAATGGGATTCTCGAAGGTCGATCAATCTTACCAAAGCCGCCAACATTGCCTGTTGATCTGTGAGGTCCTGAGTGACTACAGCTTCCCAGAAATGTGCTCGCATCTGTCAGAATTATAAGCAGCTGGCAGCTGACACCAAGGTCAAGTTTGCTGCTAGTGTGGAAATAGAATCTCCCCAGTACACGAAATGCTACTTAGGAGCACATCAATTGCAGGCGGGTCATTAAGGGAGGATCGTGTGTGCGTGCGCACATATGTTACAGCCTCGGTTGCCCAGAACCCACTTCCTCTGAAGGTCCACATTGGACACAAAAGCAGGTGCTCAGATGAATAAAATTAAATAACAATTAGTTCGCAGCAAAATTTTTAGCATCATCCTCATAAGGCGGTTTTCACTCTGTCATCTAACAAGTAGTCGAGCACTCCTGCTGGCTCAGGCACTGCTCTTGGTTAAGACCTCTCTTATTTAGGGGCCGTGCGGCCTTGGATGTGTTATTTCTTGGCTTTGACGAGCCTCAGGTTTGCCATCTTTAAAATGGGGATGATAATTCCTACTTCAGAGAGTGTTGAGCACACCTGATGAAATTAGGTCCCTGAAGTGCTGGGACAGGTCATGCTCTGCCTGCGTTAACGGTATCTCATGTCAGATGGCCATCTGGGAGGACGGTAGAGGAGGCGAAGGGGCCAGGAAAGGACGGGTCCAGATCCAGACAGGGTACACCACGAGGAGTGATTAAAGGTCTAGATCCCAGTGTCCCAAGCTGTGGGGACTCACGCTCCATCTAATTTGGGGGAGGGTTTCACGGCAAAGGCAGTTTCCAGGGTCCATGGATACTTGACCCTCTGTTTGACCCGAACGTGTCCCCAGTCAAGAGTGGGCCCCGGGGAAGAGGGACCTGCTCCACCCAAGGAGAGGGGCTGGTGAGAGGCAGGCCCCAGAGCCTCCTGCAGCCCCAGACTCAGGGCAAGGGAGAGCCTGGGGGAGCCCAGGCAGTCTTCTGGACTTTGTTCTGGTCCGTCGTGTCAACTGGAAGCCTCCTCAAATCTCCAACAGATCTGGAGGCTACTCCCTGTAGAGAATTGGGTCTGGGGTAAGCCAAGCAGTTCTTGGATAAGCTGGTTCCTAAGATTGCATCACACACCACAGGCAAGAGTCAGTTTTTGGCCTTGTGATCCAATTCCGCCCAAACCTCACCCCAATTCCAATTCACTGAAAATCTGTCTAAATGAGGCGGCTTCTGTAAGAGTCAGCGAGGGAGTTATTCCGTCCCAGCTGTTGGCACGTGCCGCCCTGTGATGATTCCTATGTCTGCCCAGCACGTTACATGATTAGAAGTCCCGTTATGTCCTGTCGCTCTTTCAAGTCTCACTCACATCAGCCTTTGGCAGCTGGACTGAACGTAAAGACTGTGAGCTTTGTATCCCTCGGGCTCGGGACTGCACCCTTGTCTGCTCAACGTCAGTGCTAAGGCCCGCTCTTCACATATTTTAACGTCTGTGACATTAGAATGGCCTTAGGAGCTGTGACCCCTTGCAGGTATAATTCTTTCCTGTTTCTAAAATCATAGTGTGTCCCACCATCTATGAAGTCTTAAATTCGATGAATTGACCATCTGGCCTTTGGCGAGGCCCTTCCCTGTGAACCTGCTTCCAACATCTGTAAACGGACAGGGCTGTCGTGAAGACAAAAAAAGAGGCCTGTGGGGAAGGCGCCTGCCCGTGGCAGTCACTGGGGGCCAGAGAGCTGGGCTGCTGTGAGCAGCAAAGCGAATTTTTACAGGTGAGGAAACGGAGCCCCGAGGGGAGGCTCTGTCACAGGCAGAGATTTGGGGTTTTCGATGTACAGTTGACCCTTGAACAACATGGGTTTGAACCACACTGCTCCCCTTACACTTGATTTTTTTGTTCAGTAAACGTACAGTCGTTCCTCCCTATCTGGAGATGCAGGGCTGTGGATGCAGGGAGCCAACTATAAGGGACTTGAGCAACCATGGATTTGGGTACCCACAGGGGTCCTGGAACCAATCCCCCACAAATACTGAGAGATGACTGTACTGTCATCAGCCTCATCTCACCAGCGTTTACCCCACCAGGAAAAAGAATGACTCATGGGGTGTTCAGCCCAGGAGGCAGGGCTAGATGAGGGACCCAGTCTGCTCCTGGACACTCAGCCACTGGTGGGCTGCGGGCAGGACTCCCCCCAGCAGAACCCAAGAGGTGGCCACCAGTGCCAGCCCTATTTTACAAAACATAACTGCCAATGGGCTGTCCATCATTTTAATTTTGACCCAGAGTGTGGGTAAGGAAAAACCAATGTCAGATAGTGTTCGGTAATAATTCAAGAAGGGAAGATGCTTGAAACCTTTTTTAAAAAAATATGCTGGATTCGTTTTAACGGTATTATATCAGAATTAATTTCATAGGCCACAAATTCAGATGGGAAAGAAAGCAAAACTTTATTTCCCCCTTGGCTCCCATCCCACTTTGGGCAGAACCTCTATTTTAGTCACCTCGTGGTCCCCCCTCTCTCCTTCCAGAGGTGGCACCCAGTTGGGGTGGGGGGAACAGGTATCAGAGCACCCAGGGAGCATGCCTGGTACTCTGTGGTCACCTGTCCACACTGGCCTCTGCTGAGCAGGGCACTGGTCCCCGGTGGCCACCCACACGGGCTGGTGAGGTGTCCTTATTTCTGCCACTCTTGGCCCACGCTTGCACCTGCTGTCACATCTCCACCACCCCAGGCATGAGGCCCTCCAGGTTTGCTGGCCCTCAGGCCACCAGCCAAAGTATCCTTCTGCCCCCTCCCCCAATGAGACGCTGGAGCTCGCGATGCAGCCTGGGCTCTCAGGCTGCTGCTCCCTCACTGAACACTGGGGCTTCTCTATGAAACTTCCAGCCCCCCAACTTCTCTCAGGGGGTAGGGCACCTTTCCCCTCTGCTCTCAGAGCCCCCAGACTATTGGGTATCCTATTTTCCCCTCAACTTCAGGGTGTGGGGGCATGAAGCGTGTGGCAGGACCGTTCTCAGAATTCCACGTCAGCATTAACTCTTTCCTTCTGAGGCCCCGTTTTTTTTGCTCAGGGAAGGACTAATCTAATCTGGTAAAGTAGGAAAAAATGGTTAACTAAACACACCCTCGTCCACCCGAGGCATGCACCCTCAGGGTTTAGATGCTCCAGAGGAAACACTTGGAGACTCCCAAACTATATCTGCCATGAAATTCAAGACCTACGTACTCACTTGTTTCTCCCTCTATTTCTGCTGTGATGACTAACCATGAGGTCAGGGAGTAAAGACTAGGAAAAGGGTAGGAAACATCAAGGAAGAACAGTCCAGGTGAATGTTTAAATGATTTCCAAATCTGATCCTACCAAGGTGGGTAGAAATTCGTCAAGGTCCATGTTGTTAGTTAATTCAAGGTTGGAAACATTTATAGGGAAGAGGACACGTGGACGGCATGATGTGAACTGGAAAATAGGAGACGGGGTTTGTAACCTCGCTCTGCCCCCAGCCAAATGGCTGAGCTGCTTTCCTCCGCAAGTCTCAGGGAGAAACGGGCTCCAGACTTCAGCTGCAGAAGCCAAAACAGCCAGGAACCTGTTCTCCCAGAGCCTGACGGCTGGGGAGGGGCACACAGCCTGCGCTCAGCCAATCGGCTCTTCCCAGCGGGGGCGACACAAAGAGCTGTGGGTCAGTTTCTAATGCATCCTGGCTCTAGCTGAAGCAGCCTACTCCAACTCCACGGCATGGTCTGGCCACGGGCTCAGCAGCCCACCTACCCTGGGTTCCTGCCTGTTTTCTGAACATGGTTCCCCAGGCTTCCAGTGGGTTGGCAGGCTCCCTGGTAATATGCCCACCAAATCTCTTTCCCCCCTTGGGTTATCCAGCATTGGCGTCTATGGTGTAGAGACAAGAACTCTGGTAATAATGGGTCAGCTCTCCTCTACGGACCTCAGTGGCCATCCCTATAACGTGAGGCGTTTAAATCAGATGAACTCCACGATCTTACAGTCTATCGTATGCTTTTAATGCTCTGGGGCCGAATCGCCCAGCCTACCTGGCTGGGTCACACATCCATACCCCAAACTCCACCATGCTCTAGGTGTCCACATTTTGGGGAGTAGTCACCCTCTGCACAGTTGGCCTCATGCCGCATTCCATCCAGCGTGTGGGTGATCCCCCCAAAATGAGTTCTATGATCCTTCAATCCACAAGGTTCCTTTACCGCAGGACCTCTCAGAGCCTTTAGTGCACTAGCGTACATTGTGATTCTCCGAGACAGGACTATAGGATTCATAAATTAGCTCCCAAATGAATATCGCTGCAAACACGCTTCCTCGCTGCCCATTTCAAGAACTAGAACACAATGGAACCCACTCTGAGACAACTAGATCCCAGGTGTCACCTGAGGAAAGACAACGTCCTGCATGACTTCCAAAACTCTCTCCCTCACACACACAGGAACACACCGGCCCGGCCTGACTCCATTTTAACATGTTTTTTCCGCCACCGCTCAGCTTCCTGGATGCACAGGCATAAGCGGCGCTAAGTGCCTGCAGCTGGAGTTCTACGCCTGTGGCAACCGTCCGCGGTGACTCAAGGTTTGGGGTTTCCACTCTCCACCGGCCCATTCGTCCTCGGCGCCGCTCAGGACGCAGCAAGTGCAAAAGCACGTGTGCTTCCCTGAGCCCTGGGCGCTCAGCTGGGCGAGGCCTGTGTGCTGCCACCCGCCTCGCCGACACCTTGACATGGGAGACAAGATGGGTCTAGTGTAGTGGCCCAGCCTCGCAGACGGTCCTGGCTCGGCCCCGAGGGAAAATCTGGGGGCCTCCCTGACTCCCACCCCAAGGCCAGAGACAGCTCCACATGTACCACCCTTCCCTCCAATCCTGCAGCAGAACTGCCCTTCGGGAACGGTTCAAAACCTCTTGAAACTGTTTCTCTTTTCAACTTGTACCTTCTCTGGAGAGAACAGCTGCTTTAAGTGGCTTCTCACTGCCCAGAGAAGGATTTCCTTGTCTAGCTTTAAGGGGAGCTCCTCAAATGTCTGCTACAGGGCTGGGTGGGAGGCCCGCCTCCACCGCACAGCCCTCTAGGGGATCCACGGCTTCCACGGGGCCTGAGCACCGGTCCCTTTAGCCTCTTGCCTTTCCGAGTTGACGCAGCAGAGTTTTACTATAGTATATCTTGGAGGTTTTCCTTGTTTGTTTGATCTTTATTCACAAAACATGCTTGCTACAAAAATGTAGGAAAATGCAATAAAATATATGAAGAGAGAAATAAGAATAACCCACGATCCTGCTACCCAAAGATAATACTGTAAACATTTGGTCTTGTTTTTCCCAATCCTATGGTCACATTTGTGTAAATGAGGACTCGTTCTACCTCAGGTGACTGATAATCTGACTCAAATGGAGCTTAAACATAAAAGAGAATTCATTGGTTCTCAGTGCTAAAAGATCCAAGGGTAGGGCCAGCTTCAGGCAAAGCTGGAATAGGAGCGCCTCACCGCCTTCAGGACACACCCCCTCCCCAGTCCTCAGCTGTAGTCCCAGGCTGCAGGATGCCGCAGCTTAGCCCACAGCTCACAAGCCTTCAGGCTCAGGTCTAGAGGGGAAACCTGAGCATCCTTTCCAGGAGTTTCCACAAAAGTCCTGAACCTCATTCTGATTGTACCAGCCTCTGGTCACATGCCCACCCCTGAACCAATCACTATGGCCTAGGAATGTGAAGTGCCGATTCGCTGAGGTCAGGGTCATGTGCTCCACCTCCAGAGCCCCACCCAGGTCACCTGGACTAAGAGAGGATTAGTAACAAGTGAAAAGTCAGCTGTCCTTGTAAGAGGAAGGAGTCAATGCAGGGGAGGGATTAAAGAGTAAGTGTGCACTAAAAGTTGACTATGAGACATCTAGCTCAAAATCTTGAGTGGCCCACCAATTAGCCTTTAAAACGTCTCACTAAGCCTGTCTAGGAGAATTCCCAGTAATATCACCCAACCTACCCAGGATGCCCTCCATCAGGCAGCGAAGGACCCATTGGGAAAACGTGAAAGGATCCTTCACGCCTCTTCTCTCATGGGTCCCGTGTCAGTGACCCAGGCTCGGACCCACCAGAAATGGGGCCAGCTACTCCTCTCTGGCTCTTAAGAGCTATTCTTTGAAGCAGAGTGTTGTAACCTCTCCTCACAGTAGCACTCTCTTTCCTTTGTCACCGTCTGTCCACAGCCATGTGATAGAAGACGGAAGTCTGGAGCAGGTGGAGGAATGCATTCTGGGACATGGCTTTCTCACCGGCAGCTGGAGCTGGGGCCAGAGGGGAGAAGCATAACTGCCAGGGTGTGCTGGGGTTCCCTGCACCCCAACAGCATCTTCAAGTGCCCAAGGCCCCGGGGCGGGGATGGTGGTGGTGACAGAATCCCACCCCAGCACAGCACAGATACACCAGGAGTCAGGGACTGAGCTGGGAGCCCTCACGCCAGCCTGCCCCAGCTATAGATCTGAGAGGAACACGTATCTACCTCCCCAGCGAGCTCAGTAGAAAAGAAGGCGTGACCTGCTTAAAAGAGGAGCAGAAAGCCTTAGGGAGAGAATATAGACTTCATTTCAAGATGAAATAACGAGGTAATGTGAAAAGGGAGACGTGTGAGAAGTGGAAGAATTATAAAGTAACTAAAAACATAATAGCTGAATTAAAAACCACTTTGGAAGAAGGTAATGAAAAACAGACTTGATGACCCAGAAAAACAAATCAGCAAAGTAGAGAAAGAACTTGGCCAGCTCTCCTGGGATACAAGGGGAAAAAAAAAAAAAGAAAGGATAAAGAGGTGACAGTTATGAGAGGAAGACGAGAGACACATAGCAGGGCTGAGGTACAAATGTTAGAGCTGATTTCTAGAGCAGACAACCAAAAAAACAAACTTTGGGCAAGACGAACCAGGAAGGAAGATGGAGGTGTCGTGTTGAGAAGGGGAAGGGCATCTGTCCGTTGGTACAGTGCACCCGGGTTATGCAGAGAGCTGGGAATTCCATGAGCTGAATTGTGCCTGAGTTGTGGGCAGTCTGGCTTCACTTGCCTGCAGGCTCAGTTTCAGCCTTGTGAATTCCGTTTTTATCTGCAGTATCGCGGAGATGTGAGACGTATCGTGGGGGATGCTCACGCCAGATGCAAGGTACCAGGAGTTGGGGGAAACTGGGCCGCTGTAAGGACCCTGGGCAGGCTCATAGGGCCAAAAGGGATGCGAGCAGGTAGCAGAGACAACTGTCTTCTTCATTCTGCCAAAGAGAAGTAGCAGTACCATCCAAGAAAGAGAAATGGCCCATGAAGAAAGGGTTTTGCTCAACAGAGTAACACATTCAGGACAGCTCTGGAAAATAAAAGTCTGTCGGCCTGGAAATCCCAGCAGTTCTAGTGAGGTTGAATTCAGCGAGCAGTCGAATCACAGACTTTGCGAGATGTGGAGAGTGGCTGACACCAGAGAGGCCATCTGGCTGGTATTCTCAGCCCAGCCCGTGCGTCCGCCAGAGCTCGACCCCGGGATGGAACCTCCAAGAAAGCTTGCTCAGCCCTGAGGCTCAGTCCCAACCCCTGGCAACGCACCAAGTGCCCTCCACACACTTGCTGGTGAAGGAGAGAGAGAGCTCTGATTTTGCAGTCAGAAGTCTTGAAGTTCTGACCTTGATGCGCTTGGTGACTGTCCCTTAAGATCTCAGGGCAAGGTCTCTGTAGAAGAGGAATACCCTAAGCCAGCTGCATCTCCCTGACAGAGCACTCTGACATCCAGCGAGGCATTCAGTGGGAAAGTGCTCCGAAAAGGAGAAAGGTATCCCAGGATGGAGGTTAGCAGGATTCTAAGGACATGGAGAGTGAAAAGAAAGAACCTAAGAGAACATTCTAGAATGGGCATAGAGGAGGGAGCAATATTAGAAAGCCAGCATCCTACTTATAAGAAAAGAAGGAAAAATAAGTCTCTGAGGCTTCTTAGTGAGCAGGAAATATTCCACAAGTCCCGACCCTGACACTAGCTCTAGGACCACCTCCAAGCCCCGTCTGTCCCTCTGATTCTAGTCCGTGTGATATGTGTTGTCAGCTTTGAAGGGATGACACATGAGGCTCAAAAACAAAATCCTGAAGTTATATATAGAAAATGAAGGAAAAAAGGACCATTTTCCATCAGGTTGAAAATGGTGTCCTGTCGAAGGAGGTCAGAATAAAAAGGGAATCCTTCTCCTCTGTCTGTACATTTGCTAACACAGCCCGTGCTCTGGTTTATTTTCTCAATCCCAAGGCAAGAAGCAGCCCTTCAAGGGACGAATAGTGGAGCCAGACATCACAGGAAAGGATCCCAGCCCTGGAGGCAGGAGCTTCAGATTCAAACACCACTTGCCGTGTGTGGCAATCGTGTGCCTGCCCTGGGCCTCAGTTTCCCCTTCTATAAAATAGGTGGGGTGGATCGGAAGATTCTCATCCCTCCCATCACCTTCTTTAAAAAAACGGAGCTTTAGTGGAATAACTGGGAGGAAGGAAATCTTTTGTTAAAAAACGTTTTATTCATTTTCTTTTTAGATATCCTGCAAAATACATTTAACCTCCTATAAGCACATAAATGCGGTCATCATCATGTGTGCTCATCTTTGTTTTTTTTTTGTTTTTTTTTGCGGTACACGGGCCTCTCGCTGTTGTGGTCTCTCCCGTTGTGGAGCACAGGCTCCGGATGCGCAGGCTCAGCGGCCATGGCTCACGGGTCCAGCCGCTCCGCGGCATGTGGGATCCTCCCAGACCGGGGCACGAACCCGTGTCCCCTGCTTCGGCAGGCGGACTCTCAACCACTGCGCCACCAGGGAAGCCCTCAGCTTTGTTTTTAACTCTTCTTTTTTTTGCATGGCTCCTGTCCTCACTCTGGAAGATCTTTTAGGACCCTTCTAGCTCTGGTGGTCATATTTCTGAGGCCAGAAAAATTCCAGGGAAAGGGGAAAAGAAAGCAGACAGTGCCACGGGGCCACGGTGATGCGTGGATCTAAGTGGTGAGTCAGGCACCACGTCGGGTGCTCACTTGCTCTAGGAGCATAATGAGTTTGCCGCTCCTCTGCCTGTCTAGCCTCCCCTCCCCCCGACTCTGACTATCACCCCCACCCTGATTCCAGAGCAGGTCAGAACTCAGATCTGAAAGCCAGGCCATATCTCAGTTTGGTCTCCACCTTCCCAATCTTTCATGGAATCTGAGGATCAGAGAAACCACCAGAACCACTCGGCCCAGCCCTCTCTATCAAGGCAAGTAGTTGTCCATCCACCCTGGAAAACATCCGGTGGAAAGCTTGTCCCATCCAGCTTCCTGCAGGGAGCAGAGGCTGGTGCACGCCCAGATTTTTCAGGCCAACTGGCTCATTTCTTTCCACCTTAGAAACCTCTGGAAGCTAGGATGCCCACATCCTGGCTTAACTCTTAGCCATCAGTTCAGCCAGGAACTACTGCTTCCAGGCAGGAGAAAGCAAAGCAAACACAGAAAGTTCAGCTAGACGAACAAGCCATTCACAGTAGGAAGAGGGTGCCCGGGGGACACGTGAACATATTTTCAATCTTGGTGAAAAGCAAGGAAACCAGAATGAACCAATGATATGCCCGTGGCACACGTGAGAAAAGAAGAGGTACAACCCTGTGGGGACAAGGGTAGCGGGAGGCTGTCGAGAGCAGCAGACCCTCAGGTGGAGAAGCCCAGAGTTACGGCAGGTGCAAGGCAAACTCTTAGCAGGCACCTGCCTCTGGACTCAGCAGTTCTACTTGGGGAGGGGGTGGTGGTGTCCATCTCAACCGAATGATAAAGAATGGACTCAAATATCTGAATTCAGGAACACTCATTGAAATTAGAAAGAACCCACTTGTCCATCAAGAGGGGATTGGTTGAATTAACTGTGGTACGTCTATGGAATTCTTTTAGAATCAAAGGTATACAAAGGTATACATTAACGTAAAAAAAGATGTTCATGAAATATTGTTGGGTGGAAAAAACAGCTTACACAGTAGTCCATCCAGTAGCATTTCATTTCTGCTAAAAAGTCTGATATATAGCATGACAGTTCAGAGATAAAGTCTTCTCAATGATAAATATTTTAGCTACATTGTCTGATTTTTTTTTTACATAAATAGGTATTACTTATAGGGTATGAAAACAATAGCAAAAGGAAGAAGCCATCCCAAGGAAAGGGCTCCTTCATCCCAAGGGGAGGAATGGTCTGGAGGACCATTTGTGCCTTGGGTCTTTCCCTGCAAAGCGTGCGCTGGCCAGTGGAGGGGGAGGCAGCGAGAGAGATGGGGTGAAAGTCCCTCCTAATCTTGTGCAGGCATGAACCCTGGAGCCCACGCCTTTTCCCTTTCCCTCTGTAAAACAAAAGGTGCTGAAGCACTTTCCAGGAAGCCTCTGTCTCTGAGTCCTCACTGTACCTTGTTTTTCCCCTCTGGTCCTCCCTTCCTCAGCAAGGACCCTGTGCCGTGTTGTCTGTCCAACACAGAGGCCAAGAGTAGGGCTGCCTGTCTGGGTCTGAACTCAGCAAAGCCACGCCCCAGCAGTGTGGCCGTGAGCCGTCTGAAAATGACTCTTCCTACTTTGGTTTCCTCTTTTTTTTGCAGTACGGGGGCCTCTCACTCCTGTGGCCTCTCCCGTTGCAGAGCACAGGCTCCGGATGCGCAGGCTCAGCGGCCATGGCTCACGGGCCCAGCCGCTCCGCGGCATGTGGGATCTTCCCGGACCGGGGCATGAACCCGTGTCCCCTGCATCGGCAGGCGGACTCTCAACCACTGCGCCACCAGGGAAGCCCTTCGGTTCCTCTTTAACTGTGAGGATTAAAAGTGAGAAAAAGGAAGGAGAGAGGAGGGGAGGAGAGGAAGGAGAGGAAAGAGGGAGGCAGAAAAGAAAAAGTATAAAGCTTCTAAAAGCAATGTGGAATCCTGGATTTTATCCTAAAACAGGGAAAAGACATGAGTGGAAAAACAGGGGAAATCCAAATAAAGTCTGTAGTTTAGTGAATGCTAGTATGTGCCTGCTGACATACTAATGCTAGTTTCTTGGTCATGACAAATGTATCACAATTACACAGGGGAAATGGGTGCAGGGGCGCTCTCTGTGCTCTCTTTGCAACCTTTCTGTAAATCGAAAATTACTCCAAAATAAAAATTTATTTTCAAAACAAGTAAAGTGCTTAGAACAAGGCCTGACACAAAATAAACAGTCAATGAATATTGACTCTTATTTAACTATTTCATTCTATTTGAACTATGATCATCCAGGTGTTAATTATTTTTGCAGGGGTATCCAATTATTTTGCACATCCCGCAGAACCTTCTATGGTGCTGGACACCTGGGGGCTCTCAGTGGCGTTTCACCTCTTGGCCTTTATTAATTCCTACCCCTTGCCTCTGCTTTCAAGACCAAGACCTTGATTTTATGTTCTCTTTCTCTCGGATTTCGCATATGTAAGCTGCATATTATTAGTTGGATCAAAATTCTTTGGAAGTAGTCAGGATATCAATAGGTAATAAAAATATTCGTAAATGAATTAATCTCCTATTTTTACCAGCAGTGCACACACAGTGCAGGTAAACCTTCTGTGATAATTATAAGATCCTGGGAAAGAGCATGGGTTTGGAACCAGAAGAGCTGTATTTGTGAATCCCAGACCCACTGCTCATGGATCACGTGACACGGGGCAAGTCATACACCAGGGAGAAAAGGGCTTGTAAGCAGCCCCTCCACCCCTGGGTGTTCTGAGGGTTTGCTACAATAAGGCTTGTGGAAGCCCTGAGCGAAGCTCCAGCTCACTGACTCTTTCTCCCTCTGTAGACCCCAGGAGACGGCTTTCACCCACAGGGCAATCCAGGCCTGGGACCAAAACCTACCCAATGGGGACCCACCTCTCCCAGCCAACCCACCCTCACAGTCACATGTACCACCACAGCCCTACGCATGACCGGCTAGTCCAGTTGCCTGGCCTGGTCTTCTGGTCTTCACCCGGGAAGGGAAGTGGGCCTAACGCTGGCTGCCATGGCCTCACCCCTGCCCAGACCTCCCGTTCCAGGGGTGCTCACCAGCGCTCCCTGCACTGCCACATGGTTGCACAGAACTGCAGAGTAAGACCACCATCTCACCTCTGACTCGCTAGCAGATGGACCCAATCGCTTGGGTGTGGGATGACACGTGAATGGTATCTCCGGTGACGAGGGGCAAAGGGAAGAAGGGAGTAAGTGGGTGAAAGGAGCCCTGGGGGCAATTCCCGTGCCTAACCCTGGAGCTTAGGCCCTCGTCGGAGGAGACACACCTTCTTGCCTGTATCCGGCCCAGGCATGTGTTCACCATTTTATTGCAGGGAGAGAGTGGTGCTTCAGAAGACAGGGAGCTCAACATAAAGTCTGGATCCATCCAAACGGGTGACCTCTCTGCCTTCTATACCCAGGTGAAGGCGGGTATAGGGCCTGCCCAGGCCCATTCCCTCGCTTGGCTGACCCCACCATTCAATTCTCCATCCCTCATTTTCTCTCTAGGTCAGTCCTTGGACATTTCCAATCCAGGTCCAAGTGTTGACCTAGTTCATGGGGGAATTATGCCCTCCAAGAAGCACCACGTGGGCTGGTGGGTGGGAGAAGACTTGGACACAAATCCAAGGTGGATATTTCAGGAGGTATGGGGCAAAACGAATGGTGAATGTAATATTTGCTACGCACCAAGAACTGCATTGTCTCGTTTAATTCGCATGAGGATTCTGTGAGGAAGAATTTTTATACCTGGGGAAAATGAGATGCACAAAGGTTATGGAACTTACCTAAAGTCACGTGGCTAGAGAGCCGTGATCTTGGGATCATGAACCCAGTCAGTCTGGCTACAGAGCATACACGTGCCCTCGGTCGGGATGCTGTAGGAGAAACTCACAGGAACTCAAAGGAGTCTGCTGGGCTGCCACCTACGGAATCAATTTCAGGTGGATAGAAATCCGCTGTCCAGGCAACTGTGAGTTCATTTCTGGAGGGGCTTGGAGGGTAGGGGACAGGAGCCACCTCAGGGAGCCTTGGACTGGCCTCAGACAGCTCATAAGCCTCCTCTGATTCCTTCAAGGCTGGAAGACCGAGGCCTTTGGATACTAATCCTTGTCGCTCAGCATCAAGGCAGGCTGAAAAGGGAATGGCCGCAACGGGTCCAGGAGTCAAGAAGGAATACGTTAGGTCGGGAATGGGGATGCCTGCTGTTGATGGTCAAGGCAAGACAGACACCCACCACCAAGTGAGAGGTCGAGGCAGCAGCACAAAGCACGGTCCCAGGAGGGATGCATCATTGACGTCATTCCTGCCTCAGCCAGGGAGCATCTTACTTCCTCTCTGCTGGGCCAGGAGCTGGGCTCAGGCGGGGGCCTGCCCAGAGCTGCCTAGTGGAAGGAAGTGAACCACAGCAAAAAGTCGCAGAAAATATTAGCAGCAACACTTACCAGGCATCCACTGTGTGCCAGGCTCTGCACTAGACATTTGACATACATCTACCCTTCTCATGTGAGGTCTGAATAACTAGCGCCATTTTACAGAGAGGCAATGAGCTGAAAGAGGGACAACGGCTTGCCCAGGGCCACACAGCTTCTACGCAGCAGGATCAGGTTCAGACTCTGGCCAGCCTGGCTGCAAAGTCCAAGCTCTCACCCTCTCACCAGGCAGCCTCTGTGGGAAGGAGACAGGGTGTCCCTCCATCAGGCGGGCCCTCTTTCCCTCCCCCATTCTCACCACCTTCTACCAGGGCATTTCCACCACACTTTTGCTCTTGTTCCAAAGTCGGCCTGCTCAGTTCCATGCCCCTGCTGGCAGCAGCTGCCCTGCAGGCCTGAACGGTGCCTCTTTCCATCTGCTCTCACAACCATGATGTGAGGGAGACCAGGCAAGGATGTTCTCCCATTTTACGGTCAAGAAACTGAGGCTCAGGGATAAACAAAATGGTTAACCAGCAACACCCCGTCATCCGGGCTAGGATGGGACAGATCCAGACCTCGAAATCCAGTGTCCCTCTGTGACATCTCACAGTACTGCCTGCGAACCCAGGTGTGCTGGTGACTCCACAGGTCTTCAAACTTCTGTAGCTCACGACGGCCGGCTTACGAGGACTGCCTGCATCAGGGCTCTGGTGCCAAGTCCTGCCAGGATTCTGCAGGTCCCTCAGGGGTCCTCCCCCAGCCAGGAGACCTCTTGCACAGTTGCCATGCAGGGACCGGGGTGTCCTGAGGCAGTGAAGGTGCTGTGAAGGAGACCAGGGGGTTAGTAGTGGGTGTGTATGATCCCCCTGGATGGCAAGTCCTTCTTCAGGGCTCCTGCGGCTTGGGAGGCCCCCTCTGATAGGAGGGCTCAGTGGGGAGGCACCTGTCCGCCAGCGCTGCTCCAGGCAGACCCTCATGGTCCTGGAGAACCGTGGTACGAAAACCCCAGGGAGGACTCCCAAGAAACCCCAAAGCCCACGGGTGGCCCATCCATCTCTTCTCCAAGAGTTTGGCTTCTGTTCTCTAGTGTTTCTCCCTCTAGGAGACAGATAGCCCAGGTTAATTTGGGGGTTGTTTCAATCCCGTTGGACAAGCAAGGAAACCGAGGCTCAGATAAATAAAGTAATAGCCAGTTAGGAAAGAGATGGAGTGAACACAGGCAGCTCCCAAGCCCAGAGCAGCCCCTCCTGCTGAGTGCCACGGCTCCACACTCTCCTCTGACCCCAGGCCTTATCTGGAAGTTTCCTTGGCACAGAGTAGACAGAGAATTTGTCTCTGCGTCTGCCCTTGTGAACACTTGGTTTGCACACCATCAATTTTTTTGTTTTTTTTATGTGTATACTATGAGTTCTATTTTGACTGGGAAAAAATACATAGAATTACATATATGTATATATGTATAGAAACACTCCGAAAGATCATACAGCAAATCTTAACAGGAGTTCTCTCTCAGGTTATTCATAATTTTAACTTGTGCTCTGCTTATGTGAATTTTCTGATTCATCTGAACATTTATTACTACTATAACTGTTTTTTTTTTTGTCAAAGCACTTTTTTTTTTCATTTTTTTAAAACATCTTTATTGGAGTATAATTGCTTTACGATGGTGTGTTAGTTTCTGCTGTATAACAAAGTGAATCAGCTATACATATACATATATCCCCATATCTCTTCCCTCTTGCGTCTCCCTCCCACCCTCCCTATCCCACCCCTCCAGGTGGTCACAAAGCACCGAGCTGATCTCCCTGTGCTATGTGGCTGCTTCCCACTAGCTATCTATTTTACATTTGTAGTATACATACACCATCCATTTTAACTCAGAGCCTCAGGTTTCTGGAAGTGTTGGGTTGAGGGAATTCCAAGACTTCAGTTGACCTGGAAGGAATTTCAGGAGACGGTGCTGCCTCTTTCAACTTTATCCACAGCCCAGAAGGTCTGCCTGAGTCAAAGACTTGCTCCATCTCACTAGGGAGGATTTTCTCAAGCCCCGCCCCCCCATTCCTTCTTTCCCTCCCTCTCCCCCTTCACACACAACATGAAGTTTGCAAGGGAACAGGGCAGCCAAATTCCACAAGGTTTAAATCATAGTTCCATTTCACTCTGGTACTTGGCATTTTCAAAGAGTCACAGATTGTGAGAACTTGAAAAGACCTTATTGATGGATTTGACCGACTGCCTCTTTTAACAGCTGAGGAAAATGAAGGCAGAGAGGGGAGGTGGGTCACCGGGGTCAATCGACGGGTCAGCACAGGGTCAGGGCCAGAACACAGAGCCCGGGTCCCCTAGGCACTGCCCTTCCCGCTCTCCACTCAGAATCACATGATGCTGTCACTGGAAGAATCGACAGGAAGCATGGGGTCAGGGCGATGGTTGGAGACAAACCCGAATGCCATTGGGGCCACAAGGTCATGTCGGAGGAAAAGGAGAGCCAGGACACGTCAGGGAGAGGGGTGGTGACAGCCACACAGACTACTGTCCTGCGGGCCCAGGATTTCTGGGCGTTCTGACTTTTTTTAAAGGACATCCATAAAATACAATTTTTAATGTGAAATATTCCAACTTTTAAATAGAGAAACAATTCAAGTTTAAAAATGAAACACCCGAGACTAACTTGTAACCGGAGATGGAGTCCAACTCCATCTGCTTTTAATAGATGAGGAAACTGAGGCACGGAGTAGTGGCCATCAGAGACCACACGCAGACCAAGGTCCAGCATGGCTGAGTCATTTCTGGGGAATCCCACCTCCGGGTCGCCTGTCCCGTCGGCACTGATCATGGGATGGCATTCCGCTTACAGCCCCAACTTCGCAGGTCTTAAGTGATTTGCCCAGGGTGGGGCACCTTACCCTGGGCCTTCTATTATGTTCTCCCTGTGGTCCACATTCCCAAATCTCTCTAAGTATTTTTTTTTTCTCAACGTGTCCCTTTAAGACTCCAAAGTGGGCCAGACCATTCCGAGACCCTCTGAAAGCTGGGAAAGGCTGCAGACACCCTTGCCCTCGGCCAAGCCCTTCCCACATGCCATCCCCTACCTCTGGACATTCTGCCCTTCACAGCCCAGCTCAAAACAGCACAGCTGACACTCCAGAAAAATCTCATAAAGCCGAATTAGGAACATGTCAGCGAAAGGGGAAAATGAGATCATGTCCACACTGTCACCTTTCCCGGCTGGCTAAATCTGTCAGCAGGCCGTCAGTCGCCAAGCCCTCCCTGACCCCTCCTACGTGTCCAGTCCTGCGCCTGAGACCAGGGCATGGGGCAGTTAAGGGGGGAGACGACACGTAGCCTCGTAAAACCAGAGAAGAAAGTCAAGGGCTAAGATGAGCACTGAAGATAAGAAGGGTCTGGTGAGCGCCAAGATAGGGATGGCTAAAATAAACAATGGTATAGCAGACAGAATGGGTCTGGAACTATCTCAAAGAATTGATAGAATTTGTGTAAGTGGAGTCGAGAGGAGAGAACATTCAAGGTGTCAGGCAGGCACAGAGGTGGGGCGGGATGTGGCGTGTTGGGAGAGCCTAGGGGCTCAAGTGGCCTAGCTGCCCCAGCTCTTGGATGAGGCCCTTGATGGTTCCAAGCTCTGCTTCCTCAGCCACAGATGAGGGCTTGGGCCAGGTGAGCCCAGCTTGTTCTTTCTCCTTGAGCAGAAAATCTGTGCTGTGTTCTCCAGCTCCCAGCTTATACCTAACTTATGTACTCTTTGAATGAATGAATGAGTCATTGAATATTTAACGTAAACATCAACCCAATGAGAAAAATATGAGAACAGATACCCGAATAAGATAATTTGGGGTTTAAATTGTTTCAAGACATTTCCCCATCAACCTTTGTGGCATCCCCATAGCAACCGTGGAGGCAGATAATATGGGTTTCAATACTCCCACTAGACAAGTAAGGAAACCGAGGCGTGGAGTGTGTTGGGAGGGGTGGGTGACTTACCTGAGTGGTGAGTTTGGGAAGGAACTGAGCCCCATGGCTCTGCCCTTCTGGGCTCTCCCTCTTAGGGGTCTGCCTGCCTGTACCGAGAGCACCCTCAGTCCTACTACTGAGAATGGGGCCTGCAGTCAGCTCGCTGTGTCTGTGCTTGGGTGGGAAAGTCTGGCTGATTCAGGCGGGATGTGAGCAACCCCTCTGCCCACGAGCCTGAGCCTTGTACCCATATGTAACACTTACCAGAATAAAGCTGACATTTTGATCTCCCTCTGAGTGACCCTGCAGCCACCTCTCAACGTGTCCTGAACTCAAGTGGGGCAAGATAAGGGGTGTTGTTTATTGTTTCTCTAAAACCTCAACAGAAATGTTAAGCAACTTAGATAAGCCACGACCTTACCTGGGGTCCCCTGGCGATTAACCGTCCTCCTCTTTCCAGTTGGAGGAACCCTATCAGAGAGGAACGTGAGGAGTGGCCTGGTGGGCCAGATGCACAGATCATTGTCTGATCCTGAAAGTTTGGGAAACAATAATGATTTAAAAGCCTATCGGATTCTATTCTGCAGGACTTATAGAACCATCAACATGTTGCTGTGCTTGGTCGATCTCTAAGTAGAGAGAGATAAAATGGGCATCATTTTCCAGACTTATTGGAGTACAGATTTTTTTCTCAAAGATCAATGTGAGGGTCCAGTGTTCCACTATTCCACGTCTGGGGAAATGTTCCTCCTCACAGACTCATCCCCTCACTCCCAGGCCAAGTTCATGCCAATCTCCTGCTGCCTGGGTTCGGTTCTTTTTTTGTGGCAAAGACTGCTGTTTTCCCTCAGGCATCCATTCTCCCATGGCCTTTGGGACTAGAACTAAAGACTCTATTCCCCAGGCTGGAGATAGGTGTGGCCATGGACAAAATTCTACCAATGAGATATGAGGAAAGTGGTGTGTACAAGTTCTAGGTCATGTCTGTCCTTAATGGAGATGGCATTTCCTCAACTTCTACTTTTTCTCTTTCTGTACACTGAACTCATGATATGATGGCAGGTGCTATAGCAGCTATTGTGGACCATATGATAAAAGTTGCTGATGGAAAATGGCAGAGCAATAAGACAGATGGATCCTGGGTCTTCAAAACCATGAAACTGCCACATTAGCCCCAGACTGCTTAAGTTATTACTGTTACATGAGGGAGAAATAAACTGCTATTGTTACGTTGGCCGTTAGTTACAGCAGGTGAACTCCTTCACTTTGCATAGCTACTTCTAACCATTCTTCAAAACCTACCCAAAGGCCACCCCCCGAGGAAGTATCCCCTGATTACACCAATGATATCTTGCCTCACATACCACACCATGCATTCCAGGACGTATTGACTAAACCAAATCTTGATGCACCGAATTCTATTTTATTTAGTGTTATTTGTTCCAATATAGAGTGTGGCACACATCAGGAAGCATGGAAAGACAGTTATTGAGTTGGGTGATATGACCTTAGCTGGTTGGTTCAGTGTCTCTTTCATCAGCATAGTACCTTCCAGACAGCGCCGTATGCCACTGTAGGGTGGGCCCGGGTCACAGACCTCTGTTGCCACCATTCACGCGTATTACACTCAACTGAGACTCGGGGGCTTTACTTCCATGTTTTCAAAAGAAACTGATGGGAAATAAGGCCAGCCAAGGTGGGGCGTGCTGGGGGACAGCCCTGGCACCGAGCCCGTAAATACGACCTGATGTCAGAGAACTCTGTGACATGTAACCCAAGAAAGGTCCTGCTAAAATTGGATTCTTCCGACATGGAAAAATAAGGCAGGCTGACTGCCGCCACCATGGAGAGGCGACAAATGTTTGACCTCGGGTGTGAGGATGACTGATTCCATGCTGTCACGGGGAGAAATGCACACCTGTTCCTGCTGGAATAGAGTCAACCCTGACCAGCCGCCCGCCCTCAGACAGACCAGCTGGAGCCCTGGGAAAAAAAAAAAAAAAAAGGATCACGTTAGCTGTTACACAACGAAGCTATTGAGCAGCCGCTCAGGATGGAATAGTCTGACTCGTGAGGTAATGAGCTCCCCGGCACTAGAGGTAACCAAGCCAGATGACCCCTGGTGGGGATACTTTAAGGGCATTCCAGGCTCAGGTTGGAGTAGGGGATTACACTGGGTGGCTTGAGGTTTTATGATACTGTGATTTTTCAAACTACAGGCTCCATCTCAACATGTCTCCCTGGGAGCCTACCATAGTGTCTGAAGTTCTATATTAGAGCTTTATTCATTGGAAGTAAGGCATCATGATCTCCTGAAGATGCCTGTTAAATAAAGGAATGCTACATAGTGTTATAGTTGTTGACTCTGTCAGTTTCTTTAGCAGACCCCTCTCCCAGATGGCCAGGGGCAGGGGTTACTAGAGCACAGGTCACCATAGTAGGGGGCCCTTATCATCCAGAACACAGCATGTAGACAGAGTATGCTTGGGTGTGGTTGCAATGAGAGAGCCGAGGGTACAGAAGGATCTGAGAAAGCAGGTGAGGTGGCCGAGTGCACCATCAGAAACCCTTTCATCCAATGCACAACTCGGCCCACGGTGGCCCCAACTAGTCCAACAGCCCAGGTTCTGCACACACCTTACACTTCCCAAAGGGAGCACTGGACCAGGAGTCCGGAGACCTGGCCTCTGGGGCTGGCTGGCCACTCCCTGGCAGCGGGCCTTGGGTATGTCTCCATGCCTCCCTGGAGAGCTCAGCTCCCTCCACTGCCAAATAAGAGGAGGCACATGCTGGTTTCCAAAGGTCCGTTCCCCCTGCTGGGGTCTGGAGCCAGGGCCAAAGCACCATGGCAGGCTGCGGGGCCACCCAGACCTCGTGAAACCCAACTCTGCTTTTCCTGAGCAATGCAACCTTGAGCGAGTTACCTAGGCTTCCTGAGCCTCAGTCCCCACCTCTGTAAAATGGGAACAGCAGTACTTGCTTGCAAGGATTGTTAGGATGATGAAATATAAAATGGCTTCACAGTGACAGGGTGGATGCTGAGAACAGCCATTCTCCATCATGTCATTTTACTAGTTAATGCCTCAGTGAGAGAAAGTAGGCTCTGCCCATAAAAGGAGAGTGGGACTGGAAGTCAGACCCAGCTCAGGCTTTGTCATCTCCCCAAAGAGCCAGCAGCTCTGAGCTCCTGCCGGCTCGGACCCTGGCCCTCTTCTTGCCTTCTGGCGGCCCCGTTCAGAAGAAGCCTGGGTGACAACAGGGGCTGTGATCCGAAGCTGCAGGCATGGGAAACCTGGGCCCCCTCCCAACATTCTCTCCCCTCACTGGTCATCCTCCCAAAGTACCCTCCACTGGCCAGGGTCTCTGCCCTCAGGGCCCATGGGGGCCAGTCTAGGACCAGACATCAAGGTTGTCATCCCCACCCACATCCTTCCTGCACTGCCTCTCTGTCCAGCGGTAGGTGGGAAGCTCGTGAGTTTAGCAGTCAGACAACCGTGGACTTGAAAACCTGCCCGGCCACTAACTGCCGTGTGCCCTAGGCTGTTTACTTTGGGTCTCTGAGCATCAGTTTCCTCATCTGTAAAATGGGCACAAGCAGCACCACTTCCCAGGGGCCTTGTGGAAATCTAAACATGGAAGTCAGTGCCCGGCACAGGGCAGGTCCTCTGTAAGTGGGAATTGCCTTTCTTCCTCTTCTGTCCGTAGCTTAAAGCATTGGCTCCAGGAAGGATCGATATTTTTTCCAATTTTTATTTTGTAATTTTTCAAACCTAAGTACATATTGAAAGAATGGGACCACAAATTCGCATGTACTTTTCACCTAGATTTGCCAATTTAGCACTTTACCATTTTTGCTTTATCACTATTTATACATATCACACTGTCTATTGCTATGACTATTCCCTCTCCCCTTTACTCCAGCAGGTGTTTTCTAAAAGCAAGGATAATTTCTCATATACCCACATCAACAAACTCAGGACACAACAGGGATGTAATGCTAGTATGCAGCCTACATCCAAATTTTGCCAATTGTCCCTCTAATGTCTTTTAGAGCAATTTTTTTTTTCTGGTCCATGGTCCAATCTAGGATCAGGCCTTGCATTTGCTTGTTGGATGTCTTTGGTCTGGAACAGTTCTTGTGCTCTCTGTCTTTCTTGACCTTGACACTTGTAAAGCGTGCAGGCCAGTTATTTTGTAGAATGTCCCTCCCTTTGGCATTGTCTGAGGGTAGTTCCTCAGGACACGCACTTGGGGCAGGGCTATCCCAGGAGAGATGCAGAGTCCTTCTCGGGGCCGCTAGTCAGGACATGTGATGTCAGCCCACTCATCGCCAGGGATGACTGTGTTGGTTGACTCTGGCTTGAGGTGGTATCTGCAGGCTTTCTCCCCCACACATTTGCCACTTTTCCTACTCTTTGGGGAATATGATCCTATTTTAACCCTGGACTCAAGTCAAGCAGAGCTGGGTTGTGGCTGGATTTCAACATTCACCAGCTGTGTGTCCTTGGCCAAATTACCTAATTTCTCTAAACTCATGAAACAAAGATTGTACTTCTGCCTCTCAGGGAAGTTTGGAGACTGGATGAGACGATGTGAATAAAGTATTGAGCACAACGTCCAGGCACACTGGAGGAGCTGCCTGGTGAACAGCAGTGGGTGTTCAATGAACACCTTTCTGAAGCTTAAGAGGGGACCTGGAGCTCAAGAAGACGGCCCCCCTCCCCTGGTGATGGAAGGGGCTCCCAGCAAACAGCAGCAGAGGGACCAGATGTCACTGGTGGTGCTGTGACGTGCCCTGAGCTCAGAGAGGCGCCAGGGGCAGAAGAGAATTTCTAGTGACAGGCGGATAACCCCGGGAACAGAATTGGACACGCAAGGTAGACCACAGCTGTGAGCCAAGCATGGGCTTTGGGGTCTAGCCAATCTGTGGTTGTGTCCGATCTTCCCTTTGAATTAGCTGCGTGACCTGGGGCAAGTCATGTGACCTCTCTGAGCCTCGGTTTCTTCCTCTGTGAACTGGGGATAATATTACATCCCTCATAGTGGTCTTGAAAGGCTGATAAGATTCATGTCTGCCACATGGTAAGCGCTCAAAAATGAAGCAGTAGCACTGACCGTCCCAGCCAGGATCTCTTTAAGAACACCTTCCCTGACCACATTCCCCAGAAAAGAGAAGCAGGCTTTCCTGAAATGCCCTCAGCATCACGTCCACTCACACATTGTGGGACCATAAATTGATATGACCTTCCTGGTGGACATCTTGACAAACGGGGATTTTGTTGGTCAGTGTTCTTAGCCGTGGACAACAGAATCCACTCAGCTAGTTTAAGCAAAACAGAATTTATTAAGGAAAATAGGTAGCTTGCAGAATCACCAGGACGTGCAAGTAATCTTCCTAGGCTGGGCTTCCAGGGATGAGTCTCAAAAGCACAAGACAGAACTGGCTACCAATGGAACTGCTGCTTCTGCCTCGATCAGAAAGTTCCAGAACAGGAATGGCCACCATGACTCACAGCTCCAGGACCATGCCACTTCTGCCCTGATCTGTGCTGGCAAAACGGGTGCCTCGTGCCCCTCCTGCCTTCTCCCCGACCCATGACTTAGCTTTGAATCGCACTCACAGAAGTTCGCCTCAGTAACAGAACCAAAATCACATCAAGAATCCACACTGTAAGGGGGTCATGTTTTTTTGCTGTCCAATATCTAGACATACTGGTTAGAAAGAGGTAGAATATGTTTTGAACCAGCAATTGAGCAAATCAAGAACCGTAAAAATATTCAATCCTTTGAGGGGAGGGGGAGGGATAAATTAGGAGTATGGGATTAATAGAGACACACTGCTATGTATAAAATAGATAAACAACAAGGATTTGCTGTATAGCACATGGAACTATAGTCAATATCTTGTAATAACCTATAATGGAAAAGAATCGGAAGCTGTACACCTGAAACTAAAACAATATCGTAAATCAACTATAGTTTAATAAATATAATTTTTTAAAAATATTCAACCCTTGGGGCTTCCCTGGTGGCGCAGTGGTTGAGAGTCCGCCTGCCGATGCAGGGGACACGGGTTCGTGCCCCGGTCTGGGAAGATCCCACATGCTGCGGAGCAGCTGGGCCCGTGAGCCATGGCTGCTGAGCCTGCGCGTCCAGAGCCTGTGCTGCGCAATGGGAGAGGCCACAACAGTGAGAGGCCCGTAAGTTCTCAATAACATAGTATTAACTGGGAAAAGACAAAACAAACTATACGTACAGTATGATCTCAGTTTTATAAGAAGGACACATATATGCAGAGTACAGTAGCAAAAGAAGTAACCTAAAGATGTTTATCTCAGTGTGACTGGCATCACATGGGATTTTTAAATTTTCTTACTTATACTTCTCTATATGATCTATGTGTTCTACGAGGATATGCATTTTTTTTTTTTTTTGCGGTATGCGGGCCTCTCACTGTTGTGGCCTCTCCCGTTGCGGAGCGTAGGCTCCGGACGCGCAGGCTCAGCAGCCATGGGTCACGGGCCCAGCTGCTCCACGGCATGTGGGACCTTCCCGGACCGGGGCACGAACCCGTGTCCCCTGCGTCGGCAGGCGGACTCTCAACCACTGTGCCACCAGAGAAGCCCGGTATGCATTATTTTTTTCATAATTAACTGTTTTAGCAATTGAAGGATGTTATTAACAGAATGAGAGGTACTCATCACTTCTGCACACTCACCTGCCTTTACCTTGTGCAGGGGAGGCTGTGGTGAGCACAAGTGGTGTCTGGAAGATGACAGAAGTACGGGATGGAAGCTGGGGTTTGGGGAGGGGGGACTAAGGGATAACAGTGGATTAGGGAGGACGAGGATCGACTATTTAGGGTGGGCAGAGGCCATCGCTGACTTACCTGGCACATAAGTGGCTGTTGATCAATATTTGCTCCAGACCCTTAGAGAGGAATTGTCAAAGGGCTTGAAAGCAGCCAGTTCGCAGGAAAAAGAATACCAATGACTTTGAAACAGATGAAAAGATACCCAGCCTCAATCGTAATCAAAGAAAAGCAAAATAAAACAAGCGCTATTTTTCACTTAGCAGATTGGCAAAGATCACAACGTTTGATGAGAACACAGGCTGACTAGCCTGGAGGGAAGCTGGCTCTGCCTGCCCTGCAAAGCGGTTTGTAGCACCTATCAGAACGGAAAACACACATGCCCTTTGATATGGCCACTCTGCTTCTAAGAATTAGTTCTCAGATGTAGCTGTGCATTGCTCATATGCAAAAGGGGCTGTACAAGGGTGTTTATTGTGGTATTGCTTATCTTAGCAAAAGATTAGAAGCCACGTTTTCAGTAGGGGGTCTGATTAAATAAACCACGGTGCCTTCGTCTGATGGAATACTGTGCTAAAAGGCAGGCATCTCAAAGATATATTTATAAGGGATAAAGTCAAGGTGAAGAACAAAGTATATAATGTCCTATTTTTGTAAGAAAAAGCATGTACATGTATCATCTGAGATCTATAGCACATTTCTGGTGTCCCTGGGGTATTTGAGGATCTGAGTGAGAGGCAATATTCATTGTTTATATTGATACTTTTATACTGTTGGGTTATTTGATCATGTTCGTGTGTTCCATTTTCAATTTCAACATGTGATTTAAAAATAAAGACTCATTGAATTAATAATTGCGTTCAGAAGCCACAGAGAGGCATTTGGATGTGATGACACGAGCCATAGGGAACCACTGGTGGTTCTTGAGCAGGGGAGTGCAGCACGAGTGTGGTATTGAACAAGGAGGACCCAGAAGAACGGCAGAGTGGCAGGGAGAGGCTGAGAGCAGGGAAAGGAGCCTGATCGGCCAGACCAGCCCGAGGCATCAGTGCCCAGGCAGGCAGGCTGCACCCACGGCACCTGGGGTCAGGGATGCAGGAAGGGCTACTCCTCGAGTAGCCCCTCTCATCCTACTCAGTCTGGATTGTTCTCTTTGTTCCTATCCCCCTGTTACACCCCACTACTTTCCCAGGTGATTTATGGAGTAATTCGTTTTTCTGCAGTGCAGCTATTTACTCTTTAACCGTGGTCTCTCAGGTACCACTGTACTTCCACCTGCCGGGTGGTACTGGCCTCGTCCTCTCCCTCCTCACACTCCCTGTGCTCTTGTCAGGACACAGCTTGCTCTCGCCCTGCATGCAGCTCCCCCAGCCCTCTTACCTGACTCTCACCTCTGAGCCCACATTGTTCCCCCTCACATACACAGTGCTACCCCTCTTCCCGGGCTCCACCATCCAGTGGGCCCTTAGGCCTGCAGTGAGATAGATGACAAAGGACCTTCTCCTTTATCTCAGCTTGGCTAGCCTCCTGAGGAGGTTTTCATGGGCCTTAAGCCCCAGGAAGAGGGTGTAGAGGAGGGGAGGGTGGAGGGAGGACAGGGTTTTAGGGGAAGAAAAAAAAAAATCTGTCCTGCTTTACTATACCTTAATAGGTATACTTATTTTAATATTAAATATTGTTTTAAATTATTTACCAATGAGTAAAATGAATGTTTCTAGGGATGCCCCAACTCATCCATTTATCCCACAGTCCAGGGTTTCTCAACCCCGGCACTGTTGATGTCTTGGGCTGGGTAATTCTTTGTTACGGGGGCTACCCTGTGGATTGTAAAGCAGCAGCCCTGGCCTCTACCCACTAGACGCCAGCAGTACCACACCCTCCGGTTGTGACAAACAGAAATGTCTCCACACTTCGCCAAATGTGCCCTGGAGGAAAAACGGCCCTAGTGAGAACCACCGTGTATAGTTTTCACGCGTTCCCTAGTACAGAACTGCATGCTGATGGGAGGAGGCCACGGTGCCCCTTTATTGGTCTTCACCTGAAGTCGTAATGGGGAGTTTCCGGCATTGTGGGGAAGACAGGCAGCTGCTGACAAAGCACCCTATAAATCACAGCACAGAGACGACCTCTGCTTTACCACTTGCCCCCTCTCAGAATGCAGCCATGAAAAAAAAGCTTAAAAGACTCCAAGTAAAATGAACTCAAAGAGACTCACGCAAAGACATATTGTAATCAAACTATCGCAAGACAAAGACAAAGTGAGAATTTGAAAGCAGCAAGAGGGAAGTGATTCCTCACAAAGAATTGTCAATAAGATTATTAGCAGATTTCTTTTTTTTTTCTTTTTTTTTTTGCGGTATGCGGGCCTCTCACTGTCGTGGCCTCTCCCGTTGCGGAGCATAGGCTCCGGACGCGCAGGCTCAGCGGCCATGGCTCACGGGCCCAGCCGCTCCGCGGCATGTGGGATTTTCCCGGACCGGGGCACGAATCCGTATCCCCTGCATCGGCAGGCGGACTCTCAACCACTGCGCCACCAGGGAAGCCCTAGCAGATTTCTTATCAGTGACTTTGGAGACCAGAGGTATTGTACCGATATAGTCAAAATGCTAAAAGAAAAAATCAAAAACAATAACATTATTGTAACTTTTGGTTCGTAATTCCATATTATGGTTTCTACATGATTTAAGAGATTAATGCTCTAAAAAAAAAACAACTATTACTTTGGTTTTGGATACACAATGTATAAATATGTAATTTTGTAATATCAATAACAAAGGGTGGTTATGGAGTTCTAAAGGACCAGAGTTTTTGTATGTTATTGAAGTTAAGCTGGTATCATTTCAAATTAGAATATTATAACTTGAGGATGTTAATGTAATCCCCATAGTAACTACAAAGAAAGTAGGTATAGCATATATACAAAAGGAAATGAGAAGGGAATTAAAATGTTTCACTACAAAAACCCCCCAAATAAACAGTAATGAAGGAAAAGAGGGACAAAAAAGCTATAAAGCATATAGAAAACAAATAATAAAATGACAGAAGTAAGCCTCATTGTTAGTTATATCATTAAATGTAAATGGATTAAACTCAACAATGAAAATGCAGAATGGTTTAAGAAAACATGACCCAACAATATACTGTCTACAAAAGACTTACTTTATATCCAAAGACACAACTAGGTTAAAAGTGAAAGCATAGAAAAATATATCATGCAAATAGAAAACAGAAGAGAATGGGAGTGGATATATTAATAAAAGTTTCAATATATCAAGAAGATATAACAATTATAGATATTTATGCACCTAATAATAGGCCATCAAAATATGTGAAGCAAAAATTGACAGAATTGAAGGGAGAAATAAAGAGTCCTATGATAATAATTGAAGCCATCAATACTTCACTCTCAATATTGGGTAAAACTACAGACAGAAGATAAATAAGGAAATAGAGGACTTGAACAACATACTAAACTAACCAGACCTGACTTTACACTTTACCCAACAGTAGAATACACATTCTTCTCAAGTGCACATGGGACATTTTCCAGGATAGACCATATGTTAGGCCATAAATTGTCTCAATAGTTTATAAAGATAGATATTATACAAAGTACCTTCACAAAGAGGTGAAGTTAAAAATCATTAACAAGAAAAACTAGAAAATTCACAAATTTGTGGAAATTAAAAACATACTCCTAAACAACCAATGGATCAAAGAAGAAATCACAAGGGAAATTAGAAAATATTTAGAGACAAATGAAATAAAAAATAAAACATACCAAAACTTATGGAACACAGCCAAAGGAGTGCTAAGGGAGAAATTTATAGCTATAAACACTTACATTAAAAACAAAAAAAGATATCAAATCAATAACCTAACTTTACAACTAAAGGAACTAGAAAAAAAAAGAGTTAAACCCAAAGCTAGCAGAAGAAAAGAAATAATAAAGACTAGAGCAGAGATAAACAAAATAGAGAATAGAAAAACAATAGAAAAAATAAACAAAACCAAAAGTTGTTTCTTCAAAAAGATCAAAAAAAAAAAAAAAGATCAACAAAATTAACAAATCTTTAGCTAGACTAACTAAGAAAAAAGAGAAGACTCAAATTATTAAAATGAGAAATGGGAACATTACTACCAAGTCTATAGAAATAAAAATGATTCTAAGACTGTACTGTGAACAAAAATTATACATGAACAAATTGAATAACCTTGATGAAATAAATTCGCAGAAACCCATGATCTACCAAGACTGAATAACAAGGAAATAGAAAATCTGAACAGACTTATATATAAGTATTAAGGAAATTGAATCAAGCTGAGAGGGAGTCTAGGACAATATGCCCCTAGACCTGGTCCACCCTGGCTGGTCTCTGGAAGCCAGACCATAAAACAGAGAAGCCTCAACCTCAGCAGATGCTACTCCTTCTCCCCTGGGAGAGGCTCCACAAGGCAGGAGGCCCCCTTCAGCTCTGCCCTCTCTGACTCCCAGGTCCCTCCCCCTCCCCCTAGCCTAAGGGTTGGTACCCTGCCTATACACAGAGTAAGTAGCACCCTCTTGGGTGTGATATGAGATGAAGCTATACATTTCCCCACCTCAAGCCCTGGAGTTCCCCATTACTGATGGACTTGGTGGAGGTAAGCATTACCCTCCCCGGGTTCATCTTTCCAAAGGCACATCCCCTTCGGGAAAGAAAGCGCATTAATGTGCAAGGATCACAGTGTGAATAACCTGAGCTATTGGTTGGCCCTGCTCCCCACTCTGTCTGGAGGAACCTGGGCAGGTGGGAGCTCTGGCATTGGGAGCCAGCCGGCAGAAAGGGCATCCTGGGGAAGGACAAGACGTGACGTAAAACTCTACTGATGCCACGATTGGACCAGCCTCCAGCTCTGGCCAGGACCTCGCCTCCTGGAGAATCACAAAGTCACAGACTGTTAGGCTAGAAGGACTTGAGTCCAACTCCATCATTGGACAGATGGGGAAACTGAGGTTCACAGAGACAAAAGAGATTCCATAGCTATCAATGGCAGAATCAGGACAAGAACCTGAGTGTATTACATCCAGGCTGTGTTTTTGCTTTTTTCATGAAGGCTTTCTAGAATTCTAAGAGCCTGGGGCAACAGGGATCATCAAATTCAGACTCTCATCAAAGATGGGTATGTTCTAGAACTCCACCAGCCAGTTCAGACAAAAGGACTGGTGCTCTGGCCATCTCTGGAGAAGAAAACCTACCGTGAAATTTCCATACAGTTGCATACAGGTGAAAGCAGGTTAAAATCTGACCAAGGTTACTGAGGGTCTACTCTAGGCTAGAAAGTTGATAGAAATGATTTCAGTCTGTATATCCTAAACTAGCTCTTGAAGGCCATTATTCCACTTTATAGTGGAAGACACTGAGGATCAGAAAGAGTAATTTATTCAAATCCACAGAGGTAGGAAGTTGAGAATATGGGATTTGAACCCAAGTCTATTAGAATCAAAAGTACATGATTGTTCTACAAACAATAAATGCTGGAGAGGGTGTGGAGAAAAGGGAACCCTCTTGCACTGTTGGTGGGAATGTAAATTGGTACAGCCACTATGGAGAACAGTATGGAGGTTCCTTAACAAACTAAAAATAGAACTACCATACGACCCAGCAATCCCACTACTGGGCATATACCCTAAGAAAAACCGTAATTCAAAAAGAGTCATGTAGCACAATGTTCATTGCAGCACTATTTACAGTAGCCAGGACATGGAAGCAACCTAAGTGTCCATCAACAGATGAATGGATAAAGAAGATGTGGCACATATATACAATGGAATATCACTCAGCCATAAAAAGAAACGAAATTGAGTTATTGGTAGTGAGGTGGATGGACCTAGAGTCTGTCATACAGAGTGAAGTAAGTCAGAAAGAGAAAAACAAATACCGTATGCTAACACATATATATGGAATCTAAAAAAAAAAGAAAAAGAAAAGGTTCTGAAGAACCTAAGGGCAGGACAGGAATAAAGACATAGACGTAGAGAATGGACTTGAGGACACAGGGAGGGGGAAGTGTAAACTGGGACGAAGTGAGAGAGTGGCATGGACATATATACACTACCAAATGTAAAATAAATAGCTAGTGGGAAACAGCTGCATGGCACAGGGAGATCAGCTCCGTGCTTTGCGACCACCTAGAGGGGTGGGATAAGGAGGGTGGGAGGGAGATGCAAGAGGGAGGGGATATAAGGATATACGTATGCATATAGCTGATTCACTTTGTTATACAGCAGAAACTAACACAGCACTGTAAAGCAATTATACTCCAATAAAGACATTAAAGAAAAAAGAGTACTTGATTGTTCCATTAACTCATCATGGGTTGTGTGTGTGTGTGAGTGTGTGTGTGTGTGTGGAGAGAGAGAGAGAGAAGGAGAGGGAGGGGGAGGGGGGAGAAAGAGAGGGTTTGAAAGAACAAGGGTGAGTTCTACACTCTTACCATCCCTGATGGTGGGAGAGATGGTGCTAAAAGGCTGATCATACGGTTATTAGTATCACCCTCTTCTAGCATCTGCCCCTGAGTTCATTGACCAGCTTCCCAGAACAGGTCAGCTCTCCTATCGTGTGCCCCCTCAGGGTACTCTATATTTCCTTTCACAGCATTATCACAGTAGTGATTCAGTTACCCATGTAATTATTTCTTCAATACATCTGTTCTTCACTAGACTGTCAGCCTCTTGAAGGCGGGGACTGTGTCTATCCTGGTCACCACTATATCATCTTGCACCTGGCACAGGGCCTACGTAGAGTGTGTGCTCATAGTATTTGTTAAATGGATGGATGGACGGGTGGATGGATGGATGGATAGATGCATACATGGATGCGTGGATGCTTGAATGTTTGGATGGACAGATGAATCTTAGCTCACTGGAGACCTGAGATGTGCAACGACCCAGAGCCCTAAGCCTGGGCTCCTGGCTGAAAGTCCCAGCAGACCAAGACTATATCTCTGTCCCCAAACTCTGCCTGTGTGGTGAGTCACCCTGTTTCTGAAAACCACATGCTTCTTTCCACAACGAGGCTGCCCAGAGGGGCCCCTAGGCCTCAAAGAGTGTCAGGAAAACTCTGCTCACACACACAATTACTGCCAGCCCCTTATCGCTGCTGCTTCTTTGATGTTCTCTTTGTGAGTCAGAGCAGCTCTTGCCTCAATGCTGTTCCTGTTTCAGCAGCACTCTGACATTTTTAAAAGAAAAAAGTCGGAAGTGACAGGCTCTGTCTTCGGGCTAAGACTGCAGACAGTCCTTCGATTTGATTTGATTATAAAGGGACTTGGGGTTGAAAGCAACAAGGACGACAGAGAGAAGATGGGTGGACCCTCCCACCTATGGCAAAATGAAGGGAAATGCTCCAGGCCTTAGGAAGAAACCGTCCCCAAGTTCTCCTCTTCTCCAGCAGATCTACTGTACATGCCCTCCTTCCAGTCAGACGAGGGTCTGGCGTTTCTTGATACACCTTGAACTCTCTTACTTCCTTTCTTACCTACATGTTTCCTCCTGCCAAGAATGCCACCCCATCTCCCATCTCTACCACTTGCATATCCAAATACTGTGCAGCCCCCTAGGCGGCACTCAGTTGCTCCTTTCTCCTCTAAGCCTCTTCTGATCACTACAGCCCCATCTCCTGACCGGCCTGCTCTCTGATCTCTGGTCACATTCACTTCCCATGTGGCAATTACTCAAGTTACTGTCTAATGATTATGTGCATTTTGCAACGTTCTGTTGCAATTTAAAGGAAAAAAGTTGTGATATCTCGGGGACAATGACATTTGTGGAGCCCAAAAAAAGAAGCTGGAATCCAACTCAGCTATTTTCTTCTTATCTGATCTCAGAGCAGTTATTACTTCCGTTTGTTCATCCCTGAAATTGGGTTTCTTTTGGATAGTTTTGAATATGAAATAAGATCATGGTCATAAACATGCTTTGTGACTGTACGTGGTTCAGGATGGGCAGCGCCACCATCATCTTCATTCTCCCCATCGTTTCCAGCCTCGTCACCATCAGCAGCATCATTGCAGTGCTATTTCACACGTGTTATCTTCCAAACCGGACAGTGAGTCTCTCATGGTTAGGGATCCCCCTTCCTACACCTAGTACACGGTTGGTATCCAGTGAGTTTCTTAATCAACTGATAAACTCAGAGGGAAAGAAGTCAAAGAGAGAATGCTGTATATGATGAGGCTGTCTTTCAGAGATGCTGTTGTCTTCCTTCCTCTGTCTGAAAAAGAACAGATGGAAAGCAAGGGCATTATGAAAGTCAGATGCGTCCCTGCCTAACGAGGAAGGTCTTGGACATTTTTGCCATAGTCCCTGACTGCTACTTTCTAACTTATAGTCTCCTCCGGTCTTCAAGAGTCCTGAGAAAGGTGGTGGGGAAGCATAAGTGCATTAGCATCCCATTCTACAGTCAAGCAAAGTGAGGCTCAGTAAGGCCAAGGGTCTCACTCACTCCATGGTCAAGCAGTGAGTCATCAGTAAAACCCAGGCCCTGGAGCAGTCTCCTAACCTTGGCCTTGGATCTTTTCAGGGGGACACTCATTCCACTGAAAGAGGATTTTCTACCATTAGTGGAGGGAGAGATTTTATAAGTGTTATTATTCCTCATGGTGTCCTTGCAAGGACCCACCAGCATCCCCATTTTATGCATGACGAGACTGAGACTCTGAGAAGTGAGATGACCTGCCTAAGGTCAGAGAGAGGAGGTAGGGCCACGCTCTCATTTCCCAATACCCACTGAGCACACTCTAGGCCTCTGGGCTGAGCCTCCTGCCTGGGTGCGAATCT
This sequence comes from Globicephala melas, assembly GCF_963455315.2. NCBI lineage: Eukaryota > Metazoa > Chordata > Mammalia > Artiodactyla > Delphinidae > Globicephala > Globicephala melas. Next base: position 64,423,776 of record NC_083315.2, read on the forward strand.
GTCCCTGTGTTCTCTGGTTCCCCCCACTCACAGAAAGTTCAGGTCAACCACATCCTGCCACGTCCTTGCAGACGAGATAATGATTCTCACCACCACCATTCTCTGTACCACCACAGCCCAGCCCAGCCCAGAGAAGGCACACAGTCTCCCTCAACTCTGTTGACATCCACTGAACGTCAGGGTTAGAAGAGGCCAAGTTCTCTGCTCCTTGGGGTGTCCTCCTCCAGAGTCGTCTGGGACACGTGTTAATAGCCCAGAGTCCCCAAGCCATCTCTAGAACTTGAGACAATGGAGCCAAAGTAGTGGCCTAGGAATCTGCATTTTGAACAAGCACCCTGCATCCTTCAATGAGTGTTGAAGTTTGGGAAACCACTAGTCCAGCCCTCTCATTTTAAGAGAGACGAACTGAAGTCTGGAGAGGAGACCTGACTTTGCCCTCCCAGCCCAGCAGCACAGAACCGGTTGCCTCTTTGTCGTGCCTGTTGAATTCGTTAAAAGGGACCACTGAATGCTATTGAATTCGCACTTCCCCATTAGGGAAGCAGGTTGGAAAAGCTAATTAAGCCAGCTTGGGATCTAATACATCCAGCTCCACATAAGCAAAAGGCACGAAACTTTTGTGGAGGGAGAGAAAGACTTTTGGAGACCCTCCAGAAGAGCTCCTTGCATTCAAGGCTGAATCCAACAGTAGACAATTTGGAAGGCGCCTTCTTGGAGTGATCTGGAACTGGCCTCCAGTCCGAAAGTATTAACACGTTAGCCCAGAAGCGGGCAAACTGCAGGTCAAACCTGGCCCGCTGCCTGTTTTTGCGAAGTTTTGTTGGAACATAGCCACCCCCATTTGTTTATATGTTGCTTATGGCTTGCTTGGCTTTTGTGCTAAAATGGCAGAGTAAAGCCTAAAATATTTACTATCTGGCCCTTTACAGCAAGAGTTTGCCAACCCCTGTCTCGGCACATCACCCAGCAAAGCTTCCTTCCCTTCGCTGTTCCAGCAGGTCGCTGGTTTTCCCACTCCTGCAACCCCAGCACCTAGCAGCACGGCGCTTGGCATAGCGCAGGTGCTAGAAAATAATTGTTGAATGAATGAACCATCACAATAAGCTATTTGACTTCCCATTATACAAATGAGAAAATCACAGCTTTCAGAAGAGGTTAAGTATATAGTCTAAGTTCTCAGAGGTAGAAAGTGCTAGGATTAGACTCTGTCTTGATCCAGAGTACAGTACTTACCCCTCTATACTTGAAGCAGGGGTCAGGTAGAATCTTGCCAGAAATCTTGCCAGAAATGGGGTCAAGGGTCGATCTTTTGGAAGAAGGGGCTGGAGAGGTGGGAAGGCCCTAGGAAGGAATAAAGAATCATTAGAAGGGATAAGAAGACCCTGCGGCTGCCGCTGGGAAAATGGATTCCTAGACATTATATGAATGAAGCTAATTCAGACTAGAGTGTTAGCTGCTTTCTGGACCTGCTGTCTTCTTAGCTGAGGGTGAGTCATGGAGCTCTTTCACCTGTAGGCAAAGGAGGAGGGCTCTTCACGGAGTGCAAAGAGGAGATAGAAGGGCATCAAGCATGCTTACCAGAATACAATTCAAAATTAGCCAGGTTCTGATCTGAGTGGTGGTGGGTCCCTGGTGGCATTCATAGAGAGCCCTGACGGCCACTTGGCAGTGTGGGTCTGTGGTGGACATGCCCACCACAGGAAGAGCCTCGGCCCAGTGACTACGAAGCCTCTCCCAGCTCTGAGGGGCTCACCCTGATGATATGGCTTGAGTCAGCCATGACACTCCCCCTTCCAGCTCATGGGGAGCCATTAAACGTACAGAACAAACTCTCTTGAACCTGATGAGAGCTGGCTTGATGAGGGTCACTTGGCCCAACAGGTCATAGAAAGTGGGGAAGCCCTTGGGTTCCCTGATTTGAACCCTTTGTTATCTTTCCCAAAAAAAACCACACCCACAAAGTATTGTGGACAATTTATAGCCTCTGTTTCCTTAAGGTAGACTGAGAACATAAAAGTGAATGCCAAAGATTCAGTTTTACAGGGTTTTTTTTCCCCTCTAACCTTTACAGTTATAGCACTTACAATTAATTCACCAGGAAGTTGTTGCGCTATCACATGCATTGATTCTCTCCCAAGCATTCAACTTAGCTTATGATGAAACGACTCTGTTTTTACGCCTTCATATTTCATTGCATTACGGAATAATAATTGAACTATTTAATTAAAGTGATAGGAACAGGTTGAGAACAAACACAAATAACTCTTGATAAGCCTATACAACTCAACTGATTGGAACCGACGTGCGGGGGAAATTGGAGAGTACCTGCTAGCTTCAAGGGTTTGGTGTGTCCTGGGCACAGGCGCCGTGCTTGCTGCGGGGCATGGAGAGCCTCCAGTAATCTGGCAAGGTGGTTAGTTGGAGATTGTTTAAGAGGGTTCTGCTAATTAACCACAGGTGCCGCAGCCCTTTGTCATGTGCAGAGCACTGTCCTGGGTAAGCCTCATGACCCTCTGAGGCGGGCAGAGAAAACGTTCACCTAGGCAGAATGAGGGTCAGGGATGTGAAGTGACTTTCTCAAGGACAAAGGCACAGGGATTCTCTCCTTTGTGTCTGTACTTCTGGAGCCCAGCACAGAGCGGACACCTGAAAAAAAAAAAAGAAGTCCATAATTTATGGGACAGAAGTAAGAGAGCTGGGCCCACGTCCAGGGAGATGTGCTTTGTAATCCCCAGTTCCTCCAGCTCATGTGTGGAATGAACTGTGTGTGAAAATATAAAGCACGTGTGAAATGCACACTCTATGCTGAGCTCCATGCCTGGCTCGGGTACAAAAGATGGAACCTATTCTCATCTGTTTAGGGCCTTGTGCTCCCTAATTCTTATTCCTCTCCCCACCTTTCCCCTAGGGGAAAAAAACCCCCTAAATCCTTCTGTCTCCTTTGGTGTTACTGTTAAATGCTTCTGCAGAGTGGCCTGGGAAGAAACAACTGAGAGATTGGGGAGTATGCCCTCCTCCAGGCTCAGCTGAGTGCCTCCCCACCTGGCTCACCTTCACCCCTTCACTTTGACCTCATCTCTCACTTCCAACTCCAAGACTTTCCGCACGTATGCAAAACATCCTGGCCCGTCTCCCCACCAGCTCTAGGGGAAACCCTAAACCTCAAAATGAAAATAAGGGGCCCATTTGCCTCCGGGGAAATTAGACACAAACAAGCCTGGGGTGAACCGCTGGGCCAGAGCTGTTTCTCCAGATTAGTCATGGTTACCCACTCACGAATGCCTCTGCCACTGGCTACCCCTACAACCCCAGCTCATCTGGAAGGCTGGCCTGGTCACCAGCAAGGCCAGGTGAGCAGGGGGTGAAGAGGGGAAGGTGGAGTCGGGGGGGGGGAACACGGCTGAGGAAACCACTCTGCCCTTCCACCTGGATGGGGCTTCTCTTTTCTTCTTTCATTCTCTTGCCAAACTGCCCGAGAAACTGCTTGTCAGCAACTCCACTCCCTTCCTGCCAGCGCTACTAGGAGATCTTTACACGCTTAATAGAAGGGGGACGGTGGCCTCAGCCCCCGTCTTCACTCTCTCGGGGAAGTCAGCATTGTTCCTGTGGTTTATTTCTCAGCAAACATTTATTTTTTTTTGATAGGTACGCGTTAGCCATGGCGCTGATGCTTAGTAAGGTGAAGACATCCAGTAATCGCTAGATAGCACACTCACCCCGCCAATGGTGCGGGTTTCTGTCTATCTGGCTCATTGCTGTATCGTCAAGGCCAGGAACAGTGCCTGGCATATAACAGGCACTCAACAAGTATGTGCTGAATGAATGAATGACACAAAGAATTGCAGATGTCATGCTGAGTGCAAGAATTAAACCTATCCTGGGCCATGAGAATGTGTCACAGGTCACCTTTGGGTCCAGGGAAGGCTTCTTTGCAGAAATGATGATCTAGCTGAGATTCAAGGAGCGAGTAGAAACCAGCTGAAGGAAGGAGGGGTGGTGGCAGGAAGAGAAGCCCAGGTAGAGGGAGCAGCATGGCTGAAGGTCCAGACGCAGGAGGACACAGTTCCTGAGGGGCTGACTGGAGGAGGTTGCTGGCATGGAAGACGGGCAGAAAAGGAGGGTTGGGTCAAGGTGATGCTGGAGAGGACAGCAGAGCAAGCCTGGCAGACTGGGGAGAGGACTCCAGCTTCTTCCTCAGAGCAATGAGGAGCCGCTAAAGCACATTCGGCAGGAACTGATGTGGTCAGACTTGTACTGGCATCACAAGTTGAGATGTCTCTAGAATAATACATTTGGGAGTGTCTAGCTATACAGGACAATGGGGAGCTGTGGCTGAAGTTTAAACTTATGTCTTTCTAACCAACTACAGTACAAGTTTACCTTCATGTCACTACGTAACGTGTTCCATTTAACAAACACCAATGTTGCATGACTACGTGCTGGATACCGTTCTAAGTGCTCAGCAAACATTCACTCATTTCACCCTCACGATGACCTCGTGACGCTGGTGCTATTATTATCATGTTTAAAAGATGAGGCAACTGGGGTGGGGCGTTCAAACTGAGAACACAGATGGCGGAACCAGAGTCTTCCTCAATTCCTGTGGGTCACAGAGAGCTGCAGTGGGGGTGACTCGGGAAGCCAGACAGGGCTTGATCGAGGGTCAGTCAGCTGTCAGGGGGCGCACGGCACCAGTCTCAGTAAGGTGGCGGGGAGAGATGGAGCCCTATCCCCGGGCCATGGCAGCAATCCTGGCATCTCTCCGCATCGTCCTAGGAATCCCTTCTCTTTCTCCACTGTTGGATCACCTGCTTCATGGATCCCACGTCTGCCTCTTCCTTAGTGGACCTCCTTCATTTTAGCAGAACACCCCCTCCAGGAGCATCATGACACAGGGAAAATGGGAGGCACATCTGGGAGGAATTTCCAGTTTTAGAAATGTCTTTAGAGCCCCTGCTGGAGTGTTATTTGGCTGGGTACGAACTCTACATTGCAAATACTTTTCAGAATTTTGAAGACGTTGCTTTTTTGCTTCTAGTTTTCAGTGCCGCTGCCGGGAAGCCCACACTGGATTAATAGTTTGGCTGGGTATAGAATCCAAGGGTGTAAATCACCTTCAAAGACTGTTGTTGAGAAATCCAACGTCATCCTGTATCCTGATCCATTATACATATCTTGTTTTTGTTTTTCATTTTTTTCCTTTCTGGAAGTTTTCAATATTCCTTTTATCCCTGGTTTTCTAACAATTTGCCTTGATGTGGGTCTTTTCATCATTTGCTGTGTCAAGCATGTGCTGGATTCAGACAAGGAAACTCGTGATTTCAGTTCTGGGAATATTATGTTGTATTATTTCCTTGAATATTGCCTCCCCTGTGTTTTCTCCATTTTTTCTCTTTTTGGGACTCTTACTACTTGGACGCTGAATATCTTAGATGGATCCTGCAATTTTCTTATGTTTCTTTCCTATTTTCAGTCTATTTATCCTTTTGTTTTACTTTCTGAGAGTTCGCCTCGTGTTCCAAATGTTGTGTTATTTAAAACATTGTTTTGGTCTGTTAATTTTCATTTTCAAGAGCTCTGTGTAATTCTTAGTTTGATCCTCCACTGTTCCTTTTTACATTCTGATGTTGGCTTTTTGGATGCAATATCTTCTCATCTTTCTGATATTACTCGTAATTTTTTGAAGTCCAAAAAACATATTGAAAATGGGTCACTAAGGATTAGATGAAAAGCTCTGTGGGGTTGAATGGGGTTTGCCACTTGGTGAAATTCACTACAAGGTAATGATGTGGGGAACTAACCATTTCATTTAGGGACACACGCCCCAACCACCAGGAATATCCCCCACTTTGTAGATTGGGGTGCAGTCACTGAGAAAATGAGCAATTCACCCAAGGCCACACAGTGAACCGGTAGAGGAGAGATCGAAACCAAGGACGGCTCAACTCTGGAATCAGCGTTCCAGACCACTGTACTACACTGCCTCACAAAGCAGCAGCAGCTGACGTTTATCAGGCGCTTTCTGTGCACCAGGCACTGTTCTAAGCCCCTAAAAACGTAAAATCAATGTAATCCTCACAACAGCCCTTGGAAGTAGGTACTGTTGCTAGACCCATCGTTGATGATGTTGATCTGCGACACAGAAACCACTGGCCCAAGCCCACACAGCTGCTAAGTGTCAGGGGCAGGACACGGTCTGAGGCAAGCTGGCCCTAGAGCTCTCTCTGCTTCATCTCCCAGAGCCTCAGTTTCCCCATCTGAAAAAAATGGCCATGGTTCCTAACTCCCAGAGTTATTTTGAGGATGAAATGAGAGAACACATGTAAGAAACATGTACATAAGGGAGCCTCAACAGATGTTATTTTTATTTAAAAAATCCCCCCGTCCCACCCAGGCTTCAATTCCTTTAAAACCAGATGCTACGGTGTGGGCCTCTGAAGGCTGTGAACTTCGTGGCTCCAAGAGCTGGGCTGCAAAGTTAGAGGGCCTAACTCAGAGGAGAGAGATGAGGTGGGAGTGGGTTTGAGGGTAGGAGGCATCAAGGCCTCGGGGATAGAAGAAGACAAAAATCCTGAGGTGAGAGCCAGTGTGACATGGCCCCGAGCATCACTCCTGCGTTCCCAAATAGCTGTGAAGTTCAAATAACAGACTCCAACTGACACATAAAAAGGAACACATGTAACCACTTACAGGCCAATTAATATCGGGGCGGGGAGAGAGCCACAGGGCTGGGAGGCCACTGGGGTTGAAGTGAGCAAAAGAATGATGGCCGTGCTTCCGGCCCTCCGGCTGAAATGGGCTATTATATGTCATCAGGAAACTTAAGAAGGGGGGGGGAACAACCGCTGATCAAAGTCCCTTTTGTCAACTTCTAACAGATTAATAGATGACAGATTTTGCACTTAGAGCTCTACTGCAAGGTCAAGGGCAGTGAAATGGAGCTTGTTGGGACTTTCTTCTTTCGTTCAGCTTCTAGGCTGCAGGACTCATCACTCTGACAGCCTGGCTGCCTGAAACGGCTGGAAGAAGGTCTGCCTCCCCCAGGGCTTTTGTGGGGGAGAGCGGAGGGCTCCTTTTTAACACAGACAAGCGAGGCGTGTCTCCTGCCCAGAGCCACTTCCCTGCTCAGGCTGCTGCTGGGGTCCATCTCTCCTTGCAGCCCCAGGCTCATCACGGCACTGCCCCCAGCTTCCCTCTTATGGCCTCGTGGTGGCCCTCAGGGACCACAGAAGGAAGACACACTTCTAAAGCTGGCTTCTAAGTCCTTCAGTGATTTGCCCTCGCCCCCATTACCCCGGTGTGTTCACATCAGTCACACCAGGTTACTCGTACCTCCCCAAATGCCCCTTGACCTCTGCTTCCACGTCTTGGCCTTCTCTGCCACACTTTTTATCTTCCTGTCAATTTCCGATACATCCGTCAAGGCTGTGCCAGTGCCAACTCCTTTGGAAAGCCCATTCTGACCCTACTGCCCTGCCCTCCCAGCCCAAGGAGATACTCTATTCTCTGTGACTCCCAGACTCCCAGACCCTTCAGATACACAGCCTTGGGCATTTACCTTATTATAAGGTCTTATAATCATCCCCATGTGACTATTTACAGAGGCCAGTGTGCTGCCTAGCATGGAACAAGGGCTTCCTGTTACTTAGAGATAGGTAGATGCTGGGTGATTCACCAAGGTGTTAGAGATTGTGGAGGAAGCCCCTAATGTCACCCTAATAACCCCTACCCCTGGCAGAACCTGTGACTTGCTCCAAACCAACAGACCAGGGTAAGGGTGATGGGGTATCACCCCCATGATTTGGTTACATTGTAAGGCAAGGGTGATAGGCTGTCAATTTCACAATGTTGCTGCTTTATAGAAAACTCCACACTGACAGACTGCGATGAGAGATTCTCCTCGCCTGCTTGATGAAGTTAGCAGCCATGTTTAGAAAGCCCCTATGGCAAGGAACCGGGGGTGGGCAGCTCTAGGACGGCCTCCAGCTCCCAGCCAGCAAAAAGCCGGCCGCTCGGTCATACAGCCACGAGGACATGAATTCAGCCACAACCTGAGTAATCTTGGAAGTGGATCCATCCCCTGTTGAGCCTCCCAATGAGAATGCTACCCAGCCAAGACCCTGACTGCAGTCTTGGGAGATGTGGTGCAGAGGACCCAGCTAAGATGTGCCTGGTCTCCTGACCTATAGAAACTGCGAGATGATAAACGTGTGTGTTGTTTTAAGTTGCTACATTTGAGCTGCTCTGCTACTCAGCCATTAACAAGCTGATAGATTATTCTTTTTTTTAATTAATTTATTTTATTTTATTTACTCTTGGCTGTGTTGGGTCTCTGTTGCTGTACGCAGGCTTTCTCTAGTTGCAGCGGGCAGAGGCTACTCTTTGTTGCGGTGCGCAGGCTTCTCATTGCGGTGGCTTCTCTTGTTGCGGAGCACAAGCTCTAGACGCGCGGGCTTCAGTCGTTGCGGCTCGCGGGCTCAGTAGATGTGATGCATGGGCTTAGTTGCTCCGCGGCATGTGGGATCTTCCCGGACCAGGGCTCGAACCCGTGTCCCCTGCATTGGCAGGTGGATTCTTAACCACTGCGCCACCAGGGAAGCCCCTGATAGATTATCCTTAAAGATGCATTCTTTGGGGTCTGGAAGTCCCAAATAGTCTGGGGGAAATTCAGTTTCATTCTAATAAGTCAGTGCATTGGCAAGAAATTTTTACCAGCCAACTCGTAGCAAAACTCCAGAGCAAGGGCTTGGAGAGTGAAAGTGGGGTCAGGCCCAGGGAGACAGAGAGAGACTTAGAAAGATGAGAGGCCACAGTCAGACAGGAAACAGGAAGAGCCCTGAGCCTGAAATCAGGTTCCGGGTTCCAGCCCCTGCAGATAGTTTGCTAGTAGGCTTTGGGCGAAGCAGCCCCTGTCTGGGTCTCCATGATCTCATCCGCAACCCAACTGGTATGAACAGTTTGAGCTCCATAGCTCTCTCTGGCTCTGGCATTCTGAGTCTATGACAGTTCAGTTTTGCCAAGGAACTCTAAAGTTCAGAGCATGCTCAATCTTTCACTTATTCCTTCATTCATTCAGAATAAGTTACCTCTCCTTGCAATAATTTTTAGGACTGCTAACCATGTAAAACATACCTTTAGTAACACCATTAAAAAAGAGAGCGACATATAATGAATTAGGGGGAGGGGACAGAAAGCTATGCCAGGATCCCAGGCTGAAGCAGACATCTGCTTGGATAGCTCCCCTTCCCCCTCCGCACATCTCCTATATAGAATCTATTCCATGTGCTTAGGGTGGGACTCCTTTCCCCACCTATAGGATGGTCACTTGGCCTGGGTTTGGCCAATCAGAGTACCTCAAGTCTCTGGCCACTGTGACTGGTTCAAAAATGAGCATATAGGCCAAGCAGGACCACTCAGAATATCCAATAGGGCTTTGCTGCCAGAGCTGGTGGAAAAGATTATCTTTCTTCTGGGGCTGCTAAACTCATAAGACGTAAGTTTGGGGCAGTTTGGGGCTGTCTTCTGGAGAAAGCTTATCTGAGATCTAGAAAGGGAGCCCGGGAAAGAGTGAGCCCCTTGGATCCAGACATCTCTGAAGCCCGCTGCACTTACTTGACCTGATAAATTATCTTTTTATTTAAAGTAGTCTGGGTTGGATTTCTGCCACTTGTAACCAAAAGCATCTTAACGAATGTCGTTATTTCAACTGAGCATATAATTTAGCTCTGGGTCTCTTGGAAGCCAAAGCGAAAAGGGAACCACATTGCATCACAAAGCTCCCCTTCTCTGATATCACAACCACAAAGCACCAAGAAAGAGAGCCTTTGCTCAAGTACTCTGGCCTTTTTCTCATGATCGTTTGCATTGGTGGCCTAGATCGACATCTTCCACAGCTGTTTCAGAAATGACGCAGAAACATTCCTCATGTGGCTGGCTGCCTTCTACCCTGAATCTCGACCAAAGACCAGCCACAAAAACCAAGTGTCTCAGCGCTCAAGAAGACCTCCTAGGCCTTCGCCCAGAGAGGCGAATGGGCCACGAGGCTTGGGGTCCGGTCATTAATTGGCCCCTCCTTTCAAAGCCTCCCCAGAAACTTCTCCAACGGCCGCCCTGAGGTTTGACTGTAATCCGTCATTTCTTCGGTTGGAAGGTTGGTGTTTCCTTGCAAGGGACCACAAAGCCATATTACATTCAAAGTTAAGTAAACAAACGTTTGAATCTGTGTTTTAATGGTTCCATGCCATCTGCCATCTGGTTTGGGGGAGCAAGGAAAACTGTGGTTTTATTGGTTTTATGTGTGTGTGTTGTTGGTGGTGGTGGTTTTTTGGGTCGTTTTCTTTTTTTTTTTTCTTCTTTTCCCTGTGAAAATTCCCTAAGGTTGAGCACTGGCAGTACGGGCTGGTTAGAAGCCACCTAGTTTCCCACGTCTTAACTCACAGCTAAATGTTGGAGGCTGGTCTGTGTCCCCATCTGCTAAGCAGCCTGTTGTGTGAAAATGAGATCTATACATATGCAGAGCTCCACAGCCTGGCTCCCAAGATGTAAAGGATTGTTATGAGCGAACCACAAGAAGCACTTCTTTAATGTTGGCAGGCTACACTCAGACCAAAGGCTAGAGTGAGGCATATGGAAAGGGGACACAGGAAGCCTGGTGTCTGAGCACCCCGGGGGCTGTCAGGAAAGGCAGCTCCGCCTTCAAGACCTGGGGTCGCTAGAGATCTCAAGCCTGCAGTGACTTGAAGGAGAAAATATGCCCCAGACACTGAGTGGGAAATACGCCCCAGCCTACCTGGAATCTTTAATCTGGAAACTGCAATGGCTGTAGCGGGTGGGGAGAGGGCACAGTCCACAGCGAGGGCGGGGTGGAGGCCAACATCTCTGCCTCTCCTGCTGCCCCAGCTGTTTCCGGCCAGTGAAGCCTGGAGCTGCTTGAAAGAGGTGGGAGGTGGGGGGAGGGGGGAGGGGAGTACTCTCAGAGTTACAATTTCCAGGACTTTTAAACCAGGTCTCCAGCTTCCCCATCAATAAAATACAGACATGCTTGGCGATGGGTCACAGGTGCCCATGCCACGGGGCCAGGGAGGTGATGAAAGTGAGTGAGCCTGGCTGGGTGGGGACCAAGACACGTATGCTAAAGGGCAGCGGTGCCCCGGGAGCGGGGGGTGGGGGGGTGGGGGGATCAGGGGGAGGGAGACTTCCCTGGCGGTCCAGTGGTTAAGACTCTGGGCTTCCCATGCAGGGGCTGTGGGTTCGATCCCTGGTCGGGGAACTAAGATCCCACATGCTGCACCTTGTGGCCAAAAAAAGAAAGAAAGAAATAATAATAATAAAGGGCAGTGGGGACTCAACTGGCCCCAGCGATGGTGGCCATGCAGGAGCCCAGCCCAGTGTGGTCAGATGTCCCAAGTTCTCAGGAAAGGCCAGATTTTTGATGTGAAAACACTCAGTGTTTCGATGCTGACAGCTATTGCAATTACTAAAAAAAAAAAATTCATTCAAATAAAACCTGTCTGCAGCCCACACAAGACCCTCAGGTCACCAGTTGGTGACCTCTGTGGAAGAACTCAAGGAGACAGTCTTTGGGGGAAGCCAGGGACGAGGGTCATCTCTTCCTGTGATGAAGGGCAGGAAGGCCAGTCCAGGCACATTGGTCCTGCTCCCACCTGCATGGGCCTTGGATAACACAGAGGTCCTCTCCAGCACTGGCTCCTCCAGGCTTGGTCCACAGAGGCTGGGAAGGGCCCTCCCTAAGATGCCCTCCCTCATTCTTCCTGAGCCCTGGCATGTGATGAGATTCCAATGGCAGCCCAGCCGTGCCAGTGACACGGAGACTGCCCTGGGCACTCAAGCTCTGAGCATCCCTGGTGTCTCTGCTTTGCAACTCATTGCTGGGTAAGAAACGAACTCTGCTATCTGTACATATGACCTTCCTGCTGCGCACACCCTCTGGGCCCACACAATTAGGTCCCCTCCCAGCCACCCTTTTACAGTATCATGAATTAGCAAGTTGGTGACCTGCGCAAAGTGCAACATAGCCATTTAATCTCTTGCCAGATGTCACCTCTCTTGACACGATGTGGAACAGGCCTGACTGTCTCAGAAGGCAAGGAACTATCAGTCTAGTTTTTCTGCTCTTTGTTATTGTTGTGTTTTCTTTCTAATTGAGGTGTGAAAAAGTCCTAGCCTCAGTTGAAGCCACCGATAGAGAAACACAGTTCAGATTTTTCTCAGTGACAAAATCTGCATATTTGTATTTCAAATAATGTAGCCGAAAAAATGCAAAGTCCTCCATTTTTTCTTTTTTGACTTAATGAATATCATTTATTCAGCATGAAATCTTTATACTATATGTCCCACGTGTTAAGAAAAAATGTACATTAAATCTTGATAAAATTCTAAAAAAAAAAAAAAAATCAGGCAGGAGCCCTGGTCTCCCATCGGCCACCATCTTGCTACACAGTTTTTGTGAGTCACTCACTCCTCTGAGCCTCATTGGCCCTACCTGCTATCTGGACAGGGGGTATTAGCAGGCCCCCCCTCCTCTCCTGCAGAGCGAGCATGTGGAGGGGGGAAAGGGAGGAGGGGAGGCAAGCATGTTAAGAATTCCCTCACCAAAACTTCACAGGGCAAGCAGACTCTATGCCACATGGGCGCAAAAAAACACGCAGACGTGAAGTCCACTTCTAGAAGCAAGAAGAGCCTGTGAGCTCACGGGGGCAGAGGGTAGGTCCTGCTATCTCTGGGTTCCAGAGCCTAGCACGACACTTGTGCAGAGTCTGCGCCCGGTCATTGTGGAATTTACTCACGTAAGAATCAACTAGAACGGGTTGACTTGGCATTTCACAACTCTTCCACCCCCTCGAGCCTGGGACCAACCCACGAGGTAGGATGAGGTAGGCACTGCTGTTCTCCAGACAGAGGTGGGAAACTGAGGCCCAGCAAGGTGAGGAGGGTTGTCAATGGTGGGCTGGTGGAGAACCACGTCTAGGTCCCAAGTCTCCCTGCTTCCGAAGAATAAGCATCGTTTTGGAGCAGTGGCTCTCAGGGATTCTCAAAGCTTTCTGGGGGCAGATGGTCTGGAAGCGAAAGTACTCTCTGAAAGACCTAGAGAGAGTTAAATGAAGTAACTAATAGCTGATTCGGTGTCAGATCAGATCCAGACTTACCCCAGATTCTAACGTAAAGGTAACGCCAGGTATCAAAGGTTTAAGAAAATCTGTCAGAAACAAAACTGAAAGGGAGAGAATTCTTTCGCTTACTGAAGTTTGTTTTATTTTCTGTGACTTGCATCATTACATGATTTTTCCAAGGGCAATATCCCCACCCGACTCCCACCCTTACAAGAGACACACCCCATTAACACTCACCGGGGTCTGTCTGCCCTGGTCTTGCTGGGTCCCAGGACATCTTGGCATGTTGGGCAGGTCTGAGAGGGAGTCCTGGGCTCCTCAGGTGGACATGAAGCCTGGGGCCAGTGAAAGGCAAGTAACTAACATGCACGCACACTTGCCCATACACATGCAGGCACATGTACACACACACACACGTGCACGCACACACACACACACACACACAGGAAACCACGTTTGGTCTGGGCTGGCCCCAAGCTGAGGAAGAAACTTCGAAGAGTGACTACTCCACTCAGAAAATCAAGATGTAGGATTCAAACCACTTCTTCCCCCGGCTGTGTGTTAGGAACTTCATCTACTTGCTCTTGGGCAGTGCTTACAACCTGAGAGGGAGATGCAAACACCCACTCAGATGCCATGGGATTTGCCCAGGGATACAGCTAGTGAGACGCAGGGCTGGGAGAGGCATTCAGACCTGCTTCACCTACTGGAAGAGACCTCCCTGGACCCCACCCTCCAAGGACCCCTGGATGCTGAGGTCCATAGACCCTGGTCCTTGGAGATGTCCAGGCTGCTGCCCAGAATTGAACAATGGACCATTTCCTGTGCTTTCATCTGCCCCATCAATTCCAGCTGAGTGTCTGGGACACTCCCCACCCATTTCCTGGGCTCGTTTCCCCAGAAGGAGGTTCTGGAAGGTCCTCTAAGTGCTGTGGCCTTTCATTTAGTTAGACATCCCCTCGGGGGCTAAAATTAAATTATAAGGCCCAGACCTACATTTCAGAAAACATCTCACAAAATCTTCGGTTGACGGCCAGCAATGAGACCTCTTTAGGCAGAAGGCTTTTGCTATCATGGAAGCCCCACCCCCTCCTGCTCCCCCAGTCTCCCAGATAGAAAGGCAGGAGTCTTGGATCCTGGTGGTGGTGGTTGGGGGGCGGGTCATGGGCTCTTTGGGTTAGGCACTGAAGCCATTGAGCCCCCTTCAATCTGATCCCTGCTCCACACTCCCTTGGGGGGCTTATATGGCCTCTACTTGGCCATCTCCTGCCACAGGGAGCTTACCACCTCTCAGATGACCTTCTCACAATTCAGAAAACGCTAGGCATCAGGATGTGCTTCCTCAAATGAGCTAGCATCTGCCTCCCCATTCACGAGGATCCGTGGTTCTCATTCTTCCACGTGGGACACACCGGAAGAAGCAAACGTCTCCTCAAAGCTGCAACCACAACCCGCAGCAGAGGTAGCAATTTCTAGTCTTAGACGGGACTCCAAGCTCTGTATGTGCTTGGGTTTGTCACGTCTACCCTTTCTGGCCTCAACGTCTCATCTGTAAGATGGGGGAGGCTGGACAGAGTGAGTCTAAGTCCCCTGCCAGATCTGTCCTTGCATCCATGCCAGGGAAGGTTCGGGCAAGGACTCGAGGCCTCTGAAAGCCAGCAGCGTGGAAACCAGGAACAGAACCTGCATCTCCTGGTTACTGAGCTGGTGTGCAATTTCCACCCGCGGAGATGAGAGAGCATCACAAAGATATAAACACACCCTGTGATGAGGAAGAGCACTCCCACAGCCAAAGGGGAAGGGACTAGATATGGTCCAATACGTTTCCATGGAGAAAGAAAGCCTGTCATGGGAAGGCAAGCCAGGAGGACAGAAAGGGCTTGAGCTGAGAGGTGGGAAGCAAAGATTGCTGTCCCAGCTCAGTCAGCGACTAGCTAGCTGATCTTGGGTTGTTGCTTGACCTCCAGCTCCTTGATTTCTTCCTCTGCTAAATGAGAGACATTGGAACAGCTGATCTCTAAGCTCAAGAAGTCGGAGAATCAATAGAAAACGTAAAAGTGGGCCAAGAAAAGAGCTTGGAGTTCGCTCAGTTTTAGTAAAGCTATCCCCAAGGCTGGCAGGCGCGTGGCACCAGACCGATGTGAATGAACCTCTAGGAAGGTGGGGACCAGATGTTCGTCATCACTGAAGCCTGGTGCCCAGACAAAGGAGGCCCTTCCTAGCAAGGGGAGGGTGAGAGGGTTATTGTGGCAGAAACAAAGGCCAGAGTCTGGGTCTAGGGGCCACCATTGCTAACCAGGAGCCTTAGGCACGGCGTGTAACCTCTCCAAGCCTCATCCTCAACACAAGAACAATCCCTGCTACTGCCTGGAGCTGTTGTGAGGCTGAAAAGGATTGAATGCCTGGCACACAGTAGGGGCTCAGCGGCTGGCTGTGGAGGCTGAGGCTGGCCATACGTGCACCCGCATGGAAGGAATAGACCTTAGTGAAATCCCGTAGTCTTGCATTCTTTAGCAGCCTGGAAGGACCTTGATCCTGCATCTGGCTCAGAAATACACCTCCCTCTTTTTCTCTGTCTCTCTCTGTCTCTGTCTCTCACACACACACACATGTACACACACGATAAAAGAAAGAGAAAACTGCAGTCAGCCTGGGGTGACCCCGGGCATCAGAAAAACATGCAGAACAAGTACCTGATGCAATAAATCAAACTGTGGGATCCAAATCCGAGCTGGGGTCCAACCTCCAGTTCCAGTTGCATCAGAGGCTGGGCTGAGCTCTCTGTTCCTGCAGCCAGCATTGCTGCTGGGAGCTGCTGGCCAACTCCTTGGGCCACTCCAGAGGTAGCCGACCCCTTCTTGGGAGATTGGGAGTGACCAGAGTGGGAGGGAGAGAAGAGAACCAGGCTGCTGGCCATGGGATGTTTGGCCCAGCTGAGCCAAGGAGATGGCTAGAAAACCTGGCTGTGGCAAACCACCCCAATTCCTTGAGTGTGAATGTTGGAAGGTATTATAGAAAGGCATGGAGGTGTGCACACGAGAGCCCCCAAGGTGTGGTAGAGACTCAGCTCTAGATATGCCTCTGCCCCTACTTGCTGGGTGACTCCAGGTGAGTAACTTCCCTTCTCTGAACCTTGGTTTTATCATGAAAAATTTGGGGCTTAGGCTACTGGAGAGCCTCGAAGAGCCTTTTCCGCAGTATGATTTTGATGAATTTCTCTCGTAGAGTTGAACTAGCCTGCTTCTCAACAGCAGGCTGGGCTGAACTGGGCTGAAGTTGAACTGGGCTTCAGTTCATTTCAAGAAAGCAGTTAACCAAACGTTGATCGCACACCAGGCCCTTGTGCTGGTTAGACCAAGAAGAAAAGCCATGGTTTCCGATTCATTGCCACCAAGGAGCTTGCAGTCTTATGAAGGGAAGCATGTATTTAATCAAATACATATGATATAAGACAACACATCCCATAGTAGCAATCCATTCTCCCGGGGAGACTGAGGAAGGTTCCATAGAGCAGAGGGACACCTGAGGGAGAATTTGAGCGATGGATAAGAACTTTTCAAATTACTGAAGGCAGAGGGCACAACAGAAACCAAATCAAAGGGCAGTGTCAGTGCGTATGAAAACTCATCTATGTCGTCGTAGCGTGAGAGGGATGGAAGGACACGAGACCGGAAGCACAAGCTTGGAACAGAATGTGCAAAGGCCATGAATGAGAGCCAGAGATTTCGCTCTTCACCCTGTGGGAAATGGGGAGCCATTGAAGACTTCCCGGCAGGGGAGGGACAAGACCAGATGTGCATTTTAGGACCATTTGTACTGGCAGCAGTGTAAACCTCCCAGATCAGCACACCACAGCCCATGGGCCAAATCTGGTCCACAGCTTGTTGTTGTTGTTTTTTTTTGTTTTTAATGGCCTGTGAACTAAAAAAGCAATTTTTCTAATTTTTTACTACCACTTTATTGAGATATAATTCACATACTGTATAATTCACTCATTTCAAGTAGACAATTCAATGGCTTTTAGCATACTCACACAGTCGTGCAACCATGACCACTGTCAATTTTAGAACATTGTCATCTCTTCAAAAAGAAACCCTTTTCCCTTTAGCTACTACACCTCATCCCCCGCCTCACCCCAGCCCTACTTTCTGTCTCTATGGCTTTGCCTACTCTGAAGATCTCATGTAAACGGGATCTATAATATCTGGCCTTTTATGTCTGTCTTCTTTCACTTACCACAATGTTCCAAGGTTCTACCACGTCATAGCACGGACAGGATCTCATCGCTTTTCATGGCTGAATAATATTCCATTGAACGGATAGATCGCATTTCGGTGATCCGCTGATAGACATTTGTGTTGTTTCCACCAGAGAAGAACATGTAACATAGATGTGTGTGGCTCCTAAACAGCTATTACCCAGCTCTTCACAGACTCAGTACAGAGCCTGGAGAGCACAGAGGCAGGACTGGAAGTCAAACCCAGGTCAGGGGCTCTGACAGTTCCCAAGTGAGATATGACAGTGACCTCAGCTAGGGGAAAGCAAACATATTTGTGGTCCTACCCACTGAACTTGGCAACAGATCTGATGATTGGGTGAAGGAGAGAGTGACTGAGGAAAATCCATTTACCAGAAAGACACGGAGATGTCTTTATCTGTCTTTAAGACAGATGGAGTGAGTCATCTGAGGTGAAGTCACTGGCTGATGGCAAAGCCAAGCTAGGAATCCAGCTCTCTTCTTGCACACAGCTAATGAACTTGTGAGATTTCTGATCACCGTTAACAGGAAAGTGGCCTGAGCTGGTGACCTTGACCTTGCTATGTGAGGCTTCCCCCGCTAGGCTAACCAGGCGTAGGCACGTACCCACTCACTAGCATGGTACCTCCGGGAGAGCTGGTGGCGTTTCCTGGAGCCACCTGGAGTGTGAACAGCTCGTGTGTCCCTCAAAACACCTTCACAGGCGTCTCCCGATCAAGCACCTTCCTTCTAGGTGAATGGATCAGTCCCTCCTCCGCTGTCTTCCCCCACCCCCTCCAGTCCTGCCTCCAAACCTGTGCACTGGTACTGTGCTCACCGCTGTGCTGAGGTACACATCTGCTCAGCTACAAGCAGAAGCGGCCATGGCGCCCCCTACCATGTTTGCCTGGGAGAGCAGGACCCGAAGCTCCTGCAAAGCCAGTCCCCTGGGGTCCCAAATGAACCGAGACAAGGAATCCTCTCTGCAGTACTTGTCTCTGATCACGGTGCCTTCCAATCTCCCTCAGCTTCTCTGGATTTCAAAGGAATCCAAAATCCAGCTGGCACTGAAGTTTCTCCCCCACCCCCACAGGACCTCAACATACCTCGCTAGCCACACCTTCCCTTCCCCACGTCTACACTCTCTGCTTCTCTCTCCCTCCTTGGTCCCCAAGCTCACCACACCCCTTTCCTGCCTCTGAGCCTTGCTCCTTGTCTTAGCATTGTCTTTCCCCGTTCCCATCTCCAGCCAGAAAACTCCTATTTATCCTTCAAAACCCATTCAAATATTCTGCTTCTGGGAAGTCTCTCCCTCCAGCTCTTGTTCATAACGTTGGCCACACTGAACTGTAACAGTCCTGTTCTTGGGTCTTTCTCCCCTACTAGCGCATGCCTTTTGTCTGTGTCCTGGCCCATGGTCTGTGCTCTCTAAATATTTGCTAAGTGAGTGAGGGAGCTGGTAAATATTCCTCGCTGCTTTCTCTTCTATTGATCCTGGAATTTATGGCACTATTGTTTCCTTTTATTAGGCTGTAATGGCCTCCGTGAAAACGTGTTACATGGAAATAGGCTAATTAATTGTGTCAAATAAGTCACCATCCCACAGAGTGGCCGGCCCTACCCAGGCAGGGCTGAGATGTCTCGAGATGGAGGAAAACAGGGTGCAGGGAGAGTTCGTCCTCCGCACCCCTGTTTCTCAGAGCAGAGGAAGCTCCCAGCCCCCATGTGTCAGAGGACTCGCCCTGTTGCTCTGGGTGCCTCCCAGAGTTGGTGTGAGATGCTGCCCCCAGTGCCTCTGTCCTCCTGCACAAGTTGGAGTTGAAGCATCCATGCTGGGGACCACGTGTCCTGCTCCTCTGCCTGTCCCTAGCCTAGGGCCTCATGGGAAGGTGAACAGAGTGCACATCTCCGTTCCAGGGGAACTTCTAGTAGCAGGCCTGAGAGGATGAGACTCTCGTGGGAAACCTGTCTTACACACCTCTGTCTCTTTGTTTATAATCCAGCAACACTTCCCAATCCAGGCGTGTATGTAGGAAGCCAAGCTGGCGGGAGATGCCCCAGGCCTTGGATAAGAGGTGAATGCCTGCCTTTTTCTTATTTTTTATTTTATTTTATTTTATTTATTTATTTATTTTGTGGTACACGGGCCTCTCACTGTTGTGACCTCTCCCGTTGCGGAGCATAGGCTCTGGACGCGCAGGCTCAGCGGCCATGGCTCACGGGCCCAGCTGCTCCGCGGCATGTGGGATCTTCCCGAACCGGGGCACGAACCCGTGTCCCCTGCATCGGCAGGTGGACTCTCAACCACTGCGCCACCAGGGAAGCCCTATTTTATTTTTTTAACATCTTTATTGGAGTATAATTGCTTTACAATGGCGTGTTAGTTTCTGCTTTATAACATAATGAATCAGCTATACATTTACATATATCCCCATATCTCCTCCCTCTTGCATCTCCTTTTGAGGAATTTCCAATAAGGCCTTGCACTAGTGAAGATCAGACTCCAGGAGAGTCGTGTTCTCTTTCAGACCACACGGGTATTCTGGGTTCTTCTGGTCCATGGGGGAATGGAGGATTTGATGAGATTCTCATGAGAAAGATCCCTTGAGGAAAGGGACTTTAACTCACATGAAAACTTTTCGGTTTTGCTCTACCATGGGGAAACCTCATCAACTGCTCAGCTGGATCTATTCTTCCAGGCCCAGCCAAGTCCAAAGCCTTCTCCTCCCTTGAACATCTGAAGATGAACTGTCTCCATGAGCATGTCTCAAAATATCAGTCCTGTAGGATGGTAGTAGGAGTCTGTGCTCAAAGAAATTGGGGGAACACTGCGTTAACAGAGCTAGACAGTCCTGTTTACTCTGAGCTTCTCAGAGCTCGCACCATGTTCGTGTGCATTTTCCAGGAAAGTGTGGCAGGTCCCACCTTCTTACTACCCCTCCGCAGTGTTGGAATCATAGGTCCCTGCCCTTTGCTATGTGACTTTGCAGTACCTCCCTCTAGACTAGGCTGTGTGTATTTCTAGTTCCCACTGGTGTTCAGCTTGGCCACATGACTGACTTTGGCCAGTGGAAGGTGGGCCGAAGGGGGGTGTCTCAGAGCCAAAATGGGAACAGACATGGCAAGTGTCTGCTAGTTTTCTCTCCTGTTTTTGCCACTGCCATGAAAAGAGCACACCTCTAGCAGCCACTATCCCAGAACGTAGCTGGTGGAGAGACTTAAAACCAAGCTATACAGGACTATTTACAATAGCCAAGACATGGAAGCAACCTAAATGTCCATTGGACAAATAAAGATGTGGTGCATATATACAACGAAAACTACTCAGCCATGAAAAAGAATGAAATGATGCCATTTACAGCAGCGTGGATAGACCTAGAGATTATCTGAAAAGTCAGAAAGAGAAAGACAAATACCATGTAATATCACTTGTATGTGGAATCTAAAATATGACACAAATGAACTTATCTCCAAAGAGAAACAGACTCACAGACATAGAAAACAAACACAGTTACCAAAAGGGATGCGGGAGGAGGGATAAATCAGGAGTATGAGATTAGCAGATACAAACTATTATACATAAAATAGATAAGTAACAAGGGCCCACTGTATAGCACAGGGAACTATATTCAATATCCTGTTATATGGCTGATTCGCTTTGTTATGCAGCAGAAACTAACACAGTATTGTGAAGCAATTGTACTCCAAAAAATATCTATTAAAGAGAAAGTTTAAAAAAATCCTGTAATAAACCGTAATGGAAAAGAATATGAAAAAGAATATATATATATATGGATAACTGAGTCACTTTGCTGTACAGCAGAAATTAAACACAACATTGTAAATCAACTATACTTCAATTAAACAAACAAACAAACAAAAACCCAGGCCCTGATTGGAACCAGAGCTGCCACATGCAGCGCCTAGCCCGGGGTCAGAAAGCAGCCTTGAGATGATTTGTTTCTTATCCTTAACGGACCATGTGCGTTTCTTACCGCTGCTGTAACACATCACCACCAACCAAGGAGCTAAGCGCAGCACACGTTTATTCTCTTACAGCTCTGGAGGTCAGAAGTCTAAACACCAGCCTTACCGGGCTATAGTCAAGGTGTGGACAGGGCTGGTTCCTTCTGGAGACTCCAGGGGAAAACCCCTTGCCCTGTCTTTTTCAGCTTCTAGTGGCACCTATGTTCCTCGGTTCATGGCTCCTCTGTCCACCTTCAAAGTCCATCGCTCCAGTTTCTGCTTCTGTTGCGACATCTCCTCCTCACGTGGACCCTCCTTCCTCCCTCTTACAGGGACGCTTGTTATTACATTGGGTCCACTTGAATAATTCAGAATCATCTTCCCATCTCAAGATGCTTAATTTAATCACATCTGCAAATACACGGTAACATTCGTAAATTCTGGAGATTAGTGTGTGGCTTACTTGGGGTTGTAATTCAGTTTACCACACTGAGTAATACAAAAAAAGGCTAAGGATATGTAGAGTTTCCCTAAAGTATTTGGAATTTTTTCCCCACATCTAAGAATATCTCCTCCCTTCTTCTGAGGATGCCACTTTTGGAAATTGGGCCGTTCCCCTATTATTGGCCATTTCTGTCGCTAATCTGTCGTTAGTGATAAACGGATATCCCAGTGTCTACTGTAGGATTACAAGTTCCTACAGGTTCAGTGCAGCCACTTTCTTTGCTTGGTGGTCTCCTACTTTCCTAATCTGTAAAACAGGGATAATATCTGTCTGTCAGAGCTAAACTGATGATCGAATTACAGGAGAGAATTTTGAGTGTGTTTACACAGGGACTAGCCATAATTTCTCAATAAATGGCATTTGTCTTCCTTGCCTGCCTTGGCTGGGGCGGAGAGAAACTGTGACAGTTGGTTGGCTGCCATGGCAGACAGTAAATGCTTTTTGTCTTATGGAGGTGCAGTTTCCCCACTTTCCACCCTCTACTCTTCCTTCTGCAGTGTGAGGCACAGAGTCCTGTGTCTCTCTGCCCTGTCCTCTCCTAATATATGGAAGACCCTGGGGGAGGCTGGCAGGAACAGTGTTGCGGGAGTGAATGAGCCTGACCCACCGCTCAGTAGCTCTGTGGCTGTGGGAACAGTCCTTGTTTTCCTGGGGCTTCGGTTGCCCTGCATGCTAATAGGAGGCTAGATTAGGGGCCCCGTGGCTCCCTACCAGGTCGCAAACCCTCGAGTCTGTGACTCTCACTTTTCCCACCATTTTGCTCAGCCCAGGCTCTGGACCCCATTGGTACTGAATCATTATTTGGCGAGTAGAACACTGGCGCCCCTCTTTGTGCAATCATTTCCTATTTTGCACTTTAATGGGCTCTTTAAGCCAAAATACCCTTCAGAAACCAAAAGAAAAAGTGGCAGATTACCCACACTACAGAACAGACCATTAGGACAGATTCATAATCACTGGGCCTTTCCAAGGACCTCAAATCCCCCATGCAAAGCTGATAAATAAATGCCCCTAGGGAGTCCTGTGTCACAGAGAGAATGGCAGGTTACAAACCCGCTGGAAATCTCCTGTCCTGAAGCCCACCAGACCCTTTAGAGTCACCGATCTCTTCGTGGATGAAAGAAAGCCCTGTTTCATGAGAGGATGACCAAGAAAAGGGTTAAGCCCTGAAAGGTTCGTTTCCTTGATTCTGCCTGCTCTAGAATCAGGGATAGTTCCTGCCATTAATATTTTAAGCAACTAATTTGACATTTTTCCATTTAATTAACTTGCATACATATGAGAACAGGGTTTTGAGAGTACCATGACATTTAAACAAAGTCATTTAAGTTTTTCCATTTCTGGGGGAGTTCTGCTCTTTGCTTTGCCTCTTTTTTCTTTTTGAGCCATTTCTGTTTTGCATTCCTGATCCTGAGGCTGGCTTATTAGCTCAGAGAAATGACCGAATTTCCCAAAGCAAATGTCCCACAGTCTCAACCTAGGTGACGTGGGTGGGCCCGGCGCTCTGAGCTGTGGCGCTTTTAAACTCGGTCCTGCTCCTTTCGAAGCCTCTGTGCAAATGGCATTTCAATCAGAGCAGGCCCGCATCACAGGCTAATGTTTTCCTGTTGCCACACCAACCCCGAGTGGGAGTTGGAGAGGGGTGGGGGGAATGCAAAACGTTTATCAAATGTAACCATCTCAGCAGAAGACCTGGGGTTTCAAGAGGGAAACAATAGCTCCGTGACAATTTTCTCTTCCAAATGACAAATAATTGCTGTCATATCATCAAATGATTAAGAAATAAAGGAAAATAGACAAATAGAGTGTAGCCATTGAGGGATGATGGTGGGGGGGGCGGGGGAGAGACTCACTCAATGTTCCATAATTGAAAAATTGCACCCTAATTAGCTCCCACCCCAGACAATTCATGAGTTCTATGCGCCATCCAATCTCCCGCCTGCCAAGTCACAGAACTTTCAGCCCTTCAAGTTTACTGCCGGTTTCAGAAGGGGTTGTGCAGTCTCCAAATGCATTCAGAGAATGAGACGTTTCAGCTCGCCCAGCCCTCAGAAAGGATCCATTACTTCATACTTTCATCTGCCATAATTAGTCACAGATTTTCTCTGCCTATCCACTGCCTGCGGCTGCTCTCCCCAGATGAACCTGGGCACTCCTGGCTCCGGCTTCTCCGTGGCGGCCAGCCCAGCCAGGCTCAGACGTGTCACAGGAGCTGCATTCCCAGGATGTAACATGGCACCCCCTAATCCCAGGCATCTCAGGGGAGAAATGGGTCCTGCATTTAAAATGAAATCCCACTGCAGACTAAGCCCATAAGACTCTGGAGAAATTCCACGTCTCCATTTCTCCCCACACTCAGGATATTCCTTGGGGATTTCTAATGAGGCTGTCAGACTTTAGGAAGAATAGCGCTGTAAGAGAGGAGTGTCCCCACTCTCCTCCATCCCCTCCTCCTGAGCCTGGGTTTAAATCCCGGATCCATGACCTCATTAGCTGCATGACCTTGGGGAAGTGACTTGGTCTGTCTGAGCATGAGTTTTTCCTTTTGTAAAATGAAGCTAATGGTGCCTACCTTTCCGGAATATGATGGTGATTGGAGGATGCCGTGCATAAAGGATCTGTGTACGGTTGTTAGCACTGCCTCTTGATCCTTATATGTAAAGTGGGGTTAATAATCTTACCTCCTCACTAGGGTTTAATGACAACCGAGTAGAGACTGCGTAATGTGCCTTGCACAAAGTTGGTGCCCAGTAAATATGTGAATTGAACTGAAATGAATCGTACATAATTGAGTCATTCATTCATTTAATCCATCAGCTAATAGTTGTTGAGTGACTACTTTTTGTCAGACGCTTTATTTGGCATAGGATATACAAAGGGGAATGAGACAGACTTGACTCATGCCCTTGGGAGCTTACATACTAGGGGGAAACACCGTGAAAGACAAATTTTTAAAAACACACAAGTTGTAAAATTTCTATTAAAAAAATAGACAAGAACTCAGAACATAGGCTAACAGTTGGATGGTGACTTTTAAATGAGATCTAGAAGCTGACGAGATAAGCATGTGAGGAATAGTAGGGAAAAGCATTCCAAGCAGAGGGAACAGCGTGGGAGAAGCAGAATGAGTCTTAACACATTCCAGGCACTGAGAACAGGTCATCAGTCAGGGTAAGTGATTCTAGCTCCTAGAGCACATCTGGTGAACCCAAAGCTCAGCGATTTCAAACAGCAAAAGTTTATTCCTCCTTCTTGTCAGAGCCCATCAGGGGTTTGGTCCTTCAGTTTTTCAAAACCCAAACTCCTTCTAATCAGCTGCTCTGTCTGCCGTCCCCTGGGTCTCCTTGGAGTTGTCCACCGTGTCCTCCACTTGCAGCCAAGGGCAAAGAGGAAAAGTCCTGGGACGTCTGGGGGCAAAGCATCACTTCCACTCATATTCCATCCCCCGGAACTGAAATGCGTGGTGCTGCCTGACTGCAGAGGGGCTGGGGGTGGGGTCCCGCTATGCGCCAAGGAGGACAGTAAACAGGTTAGGAGAGCACACGGCATCTTTGGCCTCACAAGGTGAGGAAGGGGAGGTAGTGTGGCATGAGATGAGACATACATGGCCAGGTTGTTCAGGGCTGTGTAAACCAGGGGAGGAAATGTGGACTGGATGCTGCCCTGTCCCGTGATGCACCAGGCGTTCCAGGATATTCTTTACACACCAGTTTGGATTTTATTCAGTGAGAATGGGGAGCCACTCAACATGAATGGTATGACCTGATTTATATCTTAAGAGGACCCCTCCAGCCGCTACGAGGAGAACACCTCTGCAGAGGGCAATGATGGTCCCTCGGAGGTGCCCTGGATTCGGATGATGAGAAAAAGCGTGGAGAGAAAGTGACAGATGCAGGATTTCATCCCCATTGGAATTGGTTTCGGTCTCACTAACTAGCCAGCGTGTAGGCCCCTGCTGACCGACTGGGGTGTTGAACAAGGCTCCAAAAGATTAGAGAAAATACAAAAGGACTAAGCAAGGCAGCTGGCTGTGTGGAGTCATTCCAGAAAGGACCACCTGGACCAACAGCTGGGAGTCTGTTTCCTCACGGGACCTTTGGCCTCCAGGCCCAGAGGAGCAGCAGACCCTCTCCACTTTCATCAGAGGGAGAGAGGTTAACATTCAGCTAAGCTGGTTCCCACCGGTCCCAGCGTAGGTGGCCGGAGGGCAGCTGGGAGTGGGTGGGCATACTGCGCAGAGGTGACCACTCCTCGAGCACAGCTCCAAGTTGTTCTGCTTAATCCCAACTGGGCCGGGAGGATGGAATTACCGTTGACCCCATTTTATAGACAAAGAAACAGACTCAGGCTGCTCCTGGGACTTGCCCAAGGCTACCCTGTCAGTGAGAGCCCCGGCGTTGAACACAGGTCTTCTGTTCTTTCTGATGCAGCACAGGGGAGTCCTCCATCGGCAGGATTTGTCCAGACTCACTTGGAGGCCAAATGATGAGGAGGATCTGCCTGGGTCTGGAGGCTGCCCTGTCCCATGATGCACAAGTTGTCCCACTGAGCAATGCCTTTGGACAGGTCACTGGCTTACCAACCTGGCTGATCTTTGGAATTACCTGGCAGTCTCTGAACATACAGCAACCTGAGTGCCGCGCGCCCCCCCCGCCAGATGTATTGAAGCAGAATCTTTGCGTGGATGGGGACCTGGCGGCTGTGTTTTTAAAATCTCCCCAGGTGCTCAGATAAAAGCACTATGACATTGTCAGTGGATGTGTCAAGCGTAAGTGAGGTTCAGGGAGGGAGTGTTATCAGGTGATGAATTAGTGACAGAGTCAGGAGAAGAAGATGCGTCTCTTGCCTTTCTCATCCCTTTTTCCTCAGCACCGTACTGATGCTCTGCAAGGGGTTATGGGAAAATCCATCCTTATCGATAATCTGAAAATGTCAGAGCTGGGCAGGAGCTTTGAGGTTATCTTTCCAACCCAGTGGTTCCCCATTGCCCATCGGACCAGCCGGGTTAGAGTTACACGAGGTGCTTGTTACAACACAGGTTCCCGCCTCCCACTGTACCTACTTTCTCAACACTGGGGAGATGTACCCCTGGAATCTATATTTTTAAAGTATCTCTGGTGATTCTGACACCAGCCGTGTCTGGAAACCACGGATCCAGCCCTTCCCATTTTACAGTTGATGTAAATTCAGTCCCCCAAGAGAAGTGATTTGACTAAGATCACCTAGCCTAGAAGCCAAGGTTTCTAGCTCAGTCTAGAGCTCTTTCCACTACCCCTTACTCATCTGGAAGCCCAGCCACACGTGCGTGTGGGCAGAGGAGGGGGCGTGGTCAGCCCACAACAGCAAGAGGGACGCTTACGCTGAATGGGCTGTGTCAGAGAAACATCTAATTAGCTGCTTGTTTGTAGTGGGTTTCCTTCCCGTGGTTACCGATGCCTCTTCTCCCTTCTCTTCCTGGTACTTCCCCTTGCTCATCCTGATGTGATCAATTATTCGCAGGAATAAATTATGCACACAGCCTGCAGCCTATTAGATAATCAGTGGGGCTCTGGCTCAGGAGCCAGCAGGCAAGACCGGCTGTCTGGAGCCGAGGCCAGCAGAAAGGACAGTGCGGGCCCAGTGGGTGGAAGAGTCTCTAAGTGGGAAAGTCCCAATGCTCCAAGCATGGAAATTCTGGGCCCCCAGAGACGAACTTTCAAGCCAAACCTGAAAACGACTTGAGGCACCACTGCAGCTCTGCTTGCGCGGCAGTTCTCCAGGCCAGCCACCCCCCCAGAACCCCACATCTCCCAGACCCCCAGTGCCTGCAGGAGGTTTGTCTCTGATCCAGGTGGCACTAGAGCCTGCTCTCAGACCTTGGTGTGGCCGTGGATCACGGGGAATGCTGTCGAAACGGAGGTTCGGAATCAGGGGTCCTGGGGGGCCTGAGACTCTGCATTTCTGACAAACTCACAGGCAATACCAATGCTGCTGGTCTGAACAACAAGGGCCTAGAGACGAGTGTGGGCAGAGCTGGGTGGTCAGCCAGCTTTGTTTACTGGTTGGTCCTTTCCCAGGCCAGCCCCTTTGCATGTGCTGTTTCCTCTGCCTACAATGCCCTTCCCCCTCATGTTTGCTAGAAAACTCCTGTTCACCATTGCCACTCTGGCTTGGGCAGTGTCTGCTCCCCGAAATCTTCACTGATCCCCTCCTGCCCCAAGTAGACTTAGGGGAGATGATACTTTCCCTGTGCCCTGATCACACTCCATTACGTCCATACTTACTCTTTTGTGACAGTAGTTTGCTCATCTGTCACTCAGTGGCCTGGGAACTCTGTAAAAACCACACTGAGTCTTTCGTCTCTCCATCCTAAGCCTTTAGGGTTCTGCTAGCAGCTAGGCACTACAGGGCCTGAGAACTTCTCCAAGATCTCTGAAAAAGTTGGATACCTGAAAACAAAATTATTGGATCCAAGACACGAAGGGAAACTCTGCAATAGAAATGAATAAAAGTTTAATGAAATGTCTACCAAACAAAATATTACATCAACCTCATTAATGGTTTCATTGAGTATTCAGAAAAATTCACAAAAATTTCATTATATTTGAAAACGATGTGCAGGTTGGGTTTTTTCATTTTGGAAGAATTCTTGAGTACCCCGATCATTGCTGAGGCGTCAAAGCCAACGGTAAATCGAATGAATTACTTGTGGCCACATAATTTCAAAAGCAGGGTTAGAAAAATAATTCTTCTTTTTAACAGAAAAAAATATATACTTAATCTGGAATATGGGTGAACTGCAGTAGGTTTGATAGGCGTAGAGTGGAGCTTCCAGAACATGTGTTTAGGTCTTAAAAGTCTGAACACCATCTTGATGTCTGGCCAAGGGGAAGCACTCAAGAGATTTCCCCTGAATGAATGGACGAATAGGGGGGAACCCAAAGTGAATCTGGAAAGTGCAAAGGTGGGAAGAAGGGGAGAAAAGAAGCGGGGAGAAATACATAAAATGTAAGGCAAAGTTTTAAGACAACAGCAAAGTCCTTGTTAGCAAGAAATCCACCAAGGCCCAACCGGCTGGCAGAGATAGGCGATATTGCCCCCTACTGGCTGGAGGAGTCCTGTATTGTCCACAAACTCTGGCTTCGTTTATTGATCTGTCATTGTTGCTTTTCCAATGCCCAAAACATCAAAGCCCCTTGGAATTGCCTCAGAGAAAGAAAGCAGTGGTCCCTGGGGAACAAGATGCTGCCTCTCCTCTGGGAAGGGGGCTCGAGGGGAACTTTATAACTGACTCTGTGTCAGATGTCCTGAAATGGATCCAAACCCATCTTGAACCGATTTCTACCTTCCTCCTGAACCACCTCTTGGTTAACGTGTTCCATATGTTTCTTTCTCTGAAGGAAAACAGGCTTTACTTTTATTTCAAAGGACATCATTGAAAAGTCAGGAGGGAAGAGGACTTTGTTCAAAGACAAGCAAGATTTGGGGAGTTCTTCTAAGGAAGCTATCAGAGCTAAACAGAAAGATTTATACGCAAGATGTTCACTGCAGCATTATTTATAAGAGTGAAAGATTGGAAACAGCTACAGTAACAAGGAGGTGCTTAGATAAATTATAATCTACCCACGCCATAGAAGATGACACAGCCATTCAAATTCGTGTTTGAAGATTATGTTATAGAAATAGCCAACCTTTAGTGAGCCCTTCCCAGGTGCCAAGTGGTAGCGTCTGTGATAGTGTACGTATCAACTTCTCACAACAGCCCTATGCAAAAGCACTCTTGTATTCTTTCCATTTGATACACAAGGAAACTGAGGCACAGAGAAGCCCAGGTCACACAGGTAGAGGTGTGCCTTGAACTGGCACATCTGAGATGCACTGTCACACACTGCAGGATGCTGCCTCTCCCTGGCACAGATTCACTGAGATTCCAAGCCTGGGGAGTAGGGGAGGGAGAGGTGAACTCCTTCCCAGGTCTCTGGCGAGCTATAATGAAGAAGGTCAGATCTGAGCTGCGCCCCGGGAATGATGAGGTCGTGGCCTGGCTGCTCTCACAAGGTGTGCTTAGAGGGCACACCTCAGTATCAAACATGAAGATTCTTCCGAGTATTACTTTCCTTGTCTCTGTCTCCCTCTCTGAAGAGGTAAATCGAGGTCTCTGTGGATTCTAGCTACTGTGCGTCTTGAGGGAAGCCTCCCCCAAATGCCCTTGGACTGACCCTACTCCCCCAGGGTAAGGGTCTTCAGAGAACAGACAACTTTGGGGCGCTAGTCCAGGCGCACCCCTCCCCTAAGAACCACTCCCAACACTCCCACAGGGGTGGGCTCTGGAGCCATGCTATCCAGAAGACAAACCCCTTCAGGGGTCCCGCCCCGAGACCTGCAGTCTGCTGCCCGGGCTCAGCCAATCAGATGCTCCCCTGGGAGACTAGGACCCAGATTCTCTCCTCAGCCTCTATGGGACACTGGGCAGTGGGAAGCAGGAGCGGGGCCGGCTGTGCACTCCTGCTAACAGAGGGAGCTGGCCAGAAATGGAGAGAGAAAAGAGGAAGAGAAACTTGGGAGGGGGGCGAGGGAGGGGGTCCGGTGGAGGGGGGAAGACACAGGCGTGACTTTGCAGTTCCTGATCCTAGTTCCTCAGAGGCAGGGCTAAAGTTTTCACCCTTGGGTTTTGTTGAAATACTGCCATATCCTTCCCACAAGGTCATCGTTTTGCTTGAGCAAACAGCTGTCCTTTGCAGCCAAGGAGCCCCAGCTAGACCACCAGGGCCCGAGGAGGCCCTCCCCGCAGAGGCCTGCTCTGAAGACCCCACACTGTAGGGGAGTTCTTACGGCCCTGAGCCCTGTCCTCTGTCCGCTGTGAGCGAAGGAGTGCTGTGTGGGGAAGAGAGCTTGCCCGTCCCTCGAACCTCCATGGTGCTCTGGGTCCCACCTCAGACATGCTGGCATCTAGGGCTTCTGCAACTTGCCCCCCCTTGGCCCACTCACAACTACCTTACTGGTGGCAGAGCCAGATTAATCCTTTCCCTCGTGCCTCTCTTCCTTAAATGCTCCCCGCTGCATACGGGATGTAGTCCAAGTTCCCTGACACAGCGCTCAAGCTCACTGCCTACTTTCTGCAGCCTCATCACCCCCATTTCCGATTTTGTGTCTTAGTTGGCTTCCACCTCCATACCTTTGCCCATTCTGTTCCCTCTGCCTGGAATTCCCTTTGCTTCCTTCTTTGGCGTGATAACTTCCCCTTGACTTTCAGGAAGGCCCCCTAGTTCCACACACGTTGCTTCCAGGAAAACTCTAACTTCCCAGGCTGGGCTAAGGGCTCCTCCCCTGGGCGCCCAAATCTCCTGGCCTCGCTCAGCCTATCAAAACTCAGACCAGACTGTGCTTTCTTGTCTTTTAAGAAAAGACACCGTGGGCTCTGCAAGGGCTGAGATCACAACTTAATCTCTGGGTCTCCCCAGTGCCATGCTCAGTGTAAACTGGCCTCTATCCACCCACCCACCCATGCCCCCTTCTGCCTGCTCCTTCCAACCAAGGACATAGATTTCCAAGAGAATGCTCATGTCACCTGTCCCTATTTTAGAGATGGTAACACTGAGGCTCAGAGGGGTTCATAGTGACCAAGGTCACAGGGCTGGCAAGCGCCAGGGTCTGATTTAGAAGCCAGGACCATCTGCTTCAAGCCCTGTGCTTTTCCCACTACACCCACTACTTAATGGGCAAACTCATCCGTGGCCTTGGCCCACACTGTCACCACAAGGGTTCACTTAAACACGTGTGTCCCATTTGGGGTCATCAACTTTTCTGAGCTCCAGCAAGACAGCCCATCTGCACCCTGGGATCAACACTTGGATTTAGGCTCTCGTGGTTCATTGATGCCCTTGTGTGCGTGGGTTTCGCACTTCCATGCCTCTGCCCATGCGGTTCCTTCTGCCCTGGTTCCCCATGAGGATTCAGTTCCTCATCCCGGCTCCTTCATCAAGATGCACCTCAGTGTCCCCCTCTACCTGAAGCTTTCCAGGAGCCTTCCTGGGCTTGTTGCCCATGGCCTCCTGCCTCGTGCCCACAGAACCCATCCGTCTCTCTGTCCCTGGCTACCACACTGGGCTTCGTACCCACCCATTTGCTCCTGTCTTAATTAAAGTGTGTTCAAAGGAAGAGGGAGGGGTTTCCCTGGTGGCGCAGTGGTTGAGAGTCCGCCTGCCGATGCAGGGGACGCGGGTTCGTGCCCCGGTCCGGGAAGATCCCACATGCCGCGGAGCGGCTGGGCCCGTGAGCCGTGGCCGCTGAGCCTGCGCGTCCAGAGCCTGTGCTCTGCAACGGGAGAGGCCACAAAAGTGAGAGGCCCGTGTACCGCAAAAAATAAATAAATAGATAAATAAAATAAAATAAAATATAGTAAGTTTAAAAAAAAAAAGGAAGAGGGAGGGATGATGATGTTTGCAAAGCATTTCAGTTAAGAAAGCCCAAGACCTAACCCCACCTGATTCCTCTACAGCTACTAACAAAGGGCTGGGGGCAGAGCAGAGAATCAGGAAGCATTTGCTAACCAAATTCTATACACCATGACTTTCTTCTGTATTTGTGCTGGTATTTACAAAGCACTTCTGCACACACTGACTGACTTAATTTTTATGATCGTCATGAGGGAACCACATTTTTTAAATATGGAGGAGCCACCGGAATCAGCCTGTAATCCCGAGCCTTGCCCACAACATGTACCGTGTCTGAGGTCAGAGACTGGCCGCCCAGATATGTCCACACATGAACTTTAACCATGTGCTGCTGTATCTGTTACAGGCATCCTTGTCCACTCGTGGTCCGTGCCCAGCACGGTTACATGCTTCCAGCTATAGGGAATCCTTGGCCAAGAAATGGTCATTTGCTCCCAAGATCAATGGCCCCAATCAGATAACTCAGCCACCCTCCACCTTGTAATTCTGTCCTGCAATTCCCTCCCCTCCCCAGCCTTCCACCACAGAGAAGGTCCCATGCCTTCTGTGTGCCCCAGGGCACAATGCCAGCCCCTCTCAGATGTCGGCTGGAGAGCATAGCCAGCCCCACATTCCGTTTTGCCTTACTTATTAATTAGGCCTCCGCAGTGCCACTCGGGCTGTCACCCCAGTCCCTCCAGTTTCCATGAGCATATCTGTGCAGCCACGCCACCCTGATCAGTAATGTAGGGCTCCTGCCTCTGACATCTGCTCCAGAGAAGACCTGCCAGAGGGATGGAGATGGGGTCCCAGGGAGGACCAGCCTTTGCGCGGGTCAGTGTCAGGGCTAGGACAGCACGGCAGATTGGCATGAAGGAGTACACACCCCTCCTGGGGTGCCTTAGAGGACCCTCCCACAGATCGAGCCTAGCTCTTCCCCCTGCCTCCACTGAGCAAAGAAACAGTGATGCCCGAAGCATCCAACCACACCCAATCGAACCCTCTTTCTACATCTTCTCTTGGAACTTACTGACCTCAGAGTTACTCTTCCCAGATGGCTAAGGTATAACATGACCAGCTCAGAAGTTGCCACCCCACCAGAGCTTCCAGCCCTCCCTGCATCTCAGAGGCCAACCTTGGGTCAAGTATCTCTTCTTTCAAGGGAGAACTAGAGCAGCTGCCAGCAGAGGGGGAGGGATTGGCCGGCTGAGGGCTGGCTTTGAAGCCTGGCTTTGCCACCAAATTGCTGTGCTTCCTTGGGAAGATGGCCCCATCCTTCTGGGCTGCAGGTGCCTCCCCTCACAGGGAGGGCCATGGCTACATTGCCCCATCCATTTCCTCTTTTCTTCCAGTCCCCACGATAACCATAAACCACAGCTCTGGGTTAGGAATAAAGCTCAGGGCACAGACAGTAAAGCTTCCTCCCTTTTTGCAAAAATAACAAAACAATGAAAATAGCAGCATTTCTATTTAGTGAGCACCTCCCCTGAGCCAGGCCCCATTCTAGGCAGGTTTACGTACACTATCTCAGAATAATCTTTACAGCAAGGCGAGGAGGTGGATTGTTCCCATTTTAAAGATGGAAAGTAAAGCTCAGAAAAATTCTGTGTTTTCTTTATGGACAGACACAGCTGGAAAGGGACAGAAGATTTCAAACTGGGCGATGCGGCTGCAGAACCAGGACATTTTGGAACTCCATTCTTTTCTATATCAATCGGACCAGCTCAGCTTCCCCTTCCCCGTAGAACATTTATAAAGTTTGATCACATATGTGGACACAAGGAAAAAAAATTATTTTAATTTAAAATTGGAGATTTGAACAGGCCACAGTTCGTTACTCTAATCCAAAATTTTTACATACAAAAAATAATAATGTGACTGAAAATATTCTTAACTACTTGGAAATTAATAAACATTCTTGCAGATAACCCAGGGATCAAAAGAAATATTAGAGCTGAAATTAAAAATCATCTAGAAAGAGATGAAAAGGGGAACACTTTATTTCCAAAACCTATGGGGTCTGGAAAAAAGCTCAACTCGGGGGGGAATGTACAGCCCGGAAATGCCTTCATTATTAAAGAAGACTAAAAATAAAGAAGCTGAAGACACATCATAAGAAATGAGAAAGATAAGCAAACAGAAAAAGCAAGTACGGAATGGGAGTTAATCGATGGCTGAAATTAATAACACAGAAAATAAGGGAAAAGAAAAGAAAATACACAGATTCCATGAAACCAAGACTGGCTAAAGAGGCTAACAGTGTTGCAGGGCTGGACAAAGGCCCCAGGTTCCGCAAGCATGACCGTCAGTCAGGTCAGGCCCCACCGATCAGTGATGTGGCCCCTGCCCCTCGGCCTACTGACCCTTGGGCTAGTGGCTGCCTTCTGCCTGGACATCGCAGTGCAGAGTGTGGCAATTTGACTGCCCAACCGAGGCTCCTCGGACTAGAGGCTTCAGCATTTCCTCCCAGAAATAAAGCCCTTCCGTCTGGGCTTATTAGGCAAACGAGTTAGTTTTGTGTTTTCAGCAATGAAAGCTGCTGTGGTTTTGTTTTCTCTCTGTTGCCAGGAGTCAAGAGGAAGTCTGTGGTTAGACATCTTCGGGTGGAGACATACACAAACAGAGTGGCTAGAAATGAGCTCCCCGGATTCAGCTCTCCCAGCCCCAACCAACGGGACTCGTGAAACGGAACAAATGAGAAAGAGGGTGGGGTGGAGGGAGGGACGGAGGGAACACTGAACCTCTATCCGTCGGCCTCCCAGACCTGCTGCAGCACTCACCCTTCCTCTTGTCCCCAGCCTGCCTCTGTTTCCCATTCTGACAGTAGGATGCTGTGATCCATTTTTTTCCTCAGAGGATGAGGCTACCCAATTTGCCTTCAATCCAGAGACTGAACATAAAAGATCCCTGTGAATTCAGTGCTCATCTCAGTAGTAGAGCTGTGGTGGGCACTGCCAGCTGCCACCCGCCATGGATCCTGGTCTTTCCTTTTCCAGCCAAACCCTGGATTTGATCAGAGTGATGGTGGTGTGCCTGGCCACAAATCCTCTCATCTCTAGCCTCCTATGTACCTAGAAGCTGGCCCTTCGATTACAGTTCTGGCCAATGAGCTATTGCATTTCTAAGAAAATGTTTGCATTCCTACTATAGGCCCCAACTCTTCCTCCTTCTCCCTTCTTTTTCCTGCCTGGAACTTGAACACGAGGCCTGGAGGTGCCGCAGCCACCTTGTGTTTATGAGGTAGCTGCGTGAGGATGAAGTTAGAGCAGAAAGACAGAAAGAGGCCAGGCCCTCCACGGTATTATTACATCACCTTCTGCCCTGCCCTATACGACTCACCAGAGACTTCTTATTTCATGAGAAAAAGAAAGCTTCAGCTGGTGAAACCACTGGAGCCAGCTGTTCTATTACTCGCAGCTGAAACATTGTTACTTGAAATAAGAACCTCCACTTTTGTAGGATTTTCAAAATATTTTCACCCCATCCTCTATTGGATTTCCTCACAGAAATCCTTTAAGGTAGATCAATGTCTTTCCTCCCATTTTCAGATGAGGAAACTGAGGTTTCACAGACATGAAGTGGGTCAAAGGGTCAAGGCCTGCACTCCAGGACTCTGTCCCCCAGTCCATGGCTTTTCCCAAGAAAACCCCTCTTGCCTGGAAGCAGTTCAGCGCTTTCCTCTCCCTGTAACGCCTCTCCCCACACAAGCTTATAGGCTGAAAGTGAAAGTTCCTCCGGGCCCAAGGAGCGTGTGAACTGATTTCAGCCCCAGCTTCTAGCGCCTGGAGTAGATGTGCTCTTTTGGTTTAAAAATCCATCACTTGGAGTCGGAGGATCTGGGTTCAAGTCTTGGATCTCACCCTCACTTGCTATGTGATCTTGGGGAGGAAAAAAAATCTCTGAAAATCTCCCTGCCCATCTATACAGTGAGAATGGCAGCACTTCTTCTCCTGAGGCTACGCTAATACATTCAGAGATATACGACAACGTATGATACAGGATAATAAGCCTGGAGACAGTCATCGCCGAGCACTCGGGATGTCAGGGAAAACACGCTGTGCACGATGAGGCGCCAGTGTCCCCCTTACGGGGCTGTTACCACGATGGCTTTGGTCTGTTTCAAGGCTCTGGCTCCTCCCTCAGACTTCCTCGAGGTTGACGTGTAAATTACAGCTATGCTTCACAGCTCTTCGTGACCACTTGCCCCCTTCTGTCAACCTCATGAGAGCTGAGAACGCTGATCTCATGAGACTCTACCTTTAAGACAGGATATCAGTGCTCCGATACTTATTTGCTCATTAAGCCAGGCTATTGGATTGCATAAGCTCTTTACTTCCTTAGTGCCCAAAATGTATCCATTCATCCACTTGAGGAAAAACAAAATTGGATTAGACTCTGTGTTGGGGACTCTCAGAGTTGGATGGGACTTCAAAGTCCTCTGGTCCATCCTGCGCCTCCCCATTCAAGGCTGTTATCCCCTCTATATGCTCCCCTCCACGTCCCCAGTGGACCCTGAACCTCCGCTTGCTCACATCAGAGACAAGGAGTTGACTGCCCCCCAAGGCAGTCCATTTCCCCTCCGGACATTCTCTGTTAGAATTCTTCCTCCAACAGGCACTGCTCGGCAGACACGGGTGTGCTCTTGGCAAAGCTGTGATCCTGTGCGCACTTGACTGTGTGGGATGGTGACCGGCAGAGTCGGTGGGGGATGAGCAGCCCATGTGAAGTGTCACCAAACAGGAAGTACCATTTGCACTGGGTGATGACGGTGAGAAAAAGCAACACTCAGCTGCCCCCGGTGGCTCCAGAGACAGCTTCTTCCTTCAGCACAGGACAGACCTCAAGAATAGCAATTACTCACTTCAGTCTGACGTACTGGGTATTCACTGGGCTAGGCCGGGTGATGCTGCAGTAACAACGCTGAGCTCTCGGGGGCTTAATACGATGGAAGTTTATTTCTTTTTTTTTTTTTTTTTTTTGGCGGTGCGCGGCCTCTCACCGTTGAGGCCTCTCCCATTGCGGAGCACAGGCTCCGGATGTGCAGGCTCAGCGGCCATGGCTCACGGGCCCAGCCGCTCCGCGGCATGTGGGATCTTCCCGGACCGGGGCACGAACCCGCGTCCCCTGCATCGGCAGGTGGACCCTCAACCACTGCGCCACCGGGGAAGCCCTGGCAGTTTATTTCTTGCTCCTATAAGGTGCAACGTGAGTTGGGAGAACCGTCCCCATTTTGCTTGCCATCTGGAACACGGGGCCTCCAAAGTCAGCACAGCAAAGGGCGGGAGGAGGTGCACCAGCTCTGGGCGGCCACGGCCTCAGTCTCTTGGTCAGAATGAGCCACAGGGAGCCCACCTGGCTGCAGAGGAGGCTGGGGAGGGCAGTAGAGCCATGGAATGTGGGTGAGTGCCGTCTCTGGCAGCACATCGCAGGCTATGGCATCAAAGAAACGAGAGTCAACTCTGTAAGGAAGAGGAGCCCAACGAAGTATAATGGGAAGGAAACACATAAGGTGACGGGGACGTTATGGGCCAAGAAGGGCCTCTGCTGGCTGCTGTGCGTGCACGTAGCTATCACACGGCAATCTGTGGTGGGGTTCGTATGCATGGGTGGCCAGGCTCTTCCACCCAAGGTGACCACATGCTAACGCAATGAGGACAAGCTTCATACGCAGAGTGTTCCCAGCCTCCCCACCATCCCTCCCATTGCCACCTCCCCCATCAAAAATCTACTTCTTGCCTGCTCTGCTTCTCCTCTACCAGCTCCCTAAGAAGAGTTCTAGCTTGGCCATTCCAGTTCCTGGGAAAATAGGAAGGGAAAGACGGCCCTGAAGAGACCGGAGGTTGGGGAGTATCCCAGCTTGTTGAATCAGTTCCTCGGTCCTCTGTGGGGAAGAACTGGGGTCAGCAGTAGAGTGGAAAGAAAACCAAGGAAGAATGAAGGGGGGGCGGGGAGAAGGAGGGACAAGAAAAAGAAGACAGACGTGTTAAGTCCATCTATATGTGGAAGGACAAAGGAGAGGTGGTCTGTCAGGTGGAGTGATGTCAGGAGGGTGTGGGATGCTTTGGTAGAGAGAAAGTTTCTGGAGAAGATTTGAAACACAAGATAACGAGATAGAGAAGCAAAAGGGGGCCTCAACCCTTTTTCATCTCTCAGAGAGATGTGCGTGAAGACTGAAATCTCTTCCTTTTATTTGCTTGCTGGACTGTGCTTCTTTGAATGTGACTTAATGTAGAGACTGGGTCACAAGGAATCCCCACATTCACTCAGGTTACATTAATTTAGTTATCGAAACTGAATAAGTAGCATATTCCCAAAGCAGGTAAGGCAAATGCATAAAAGTCAAGAAGAGGCTATGCTTGCTCAGAAATATATTAACATGCTTTGGTAATGACAAAGGCTGGGAGGGATGGAGCCACAGCAACAGTGGGGAGAAGCCCCCTCACACCGCAGCCATCACATCTGAGAGCCCAGCAGATTGTTGGCCCCCCTTTCCCACTGAGGGCTCCAGGACTCTATTTCCTGGGTGCGCCCTGACTTAAGAGTATCTCCTCCCTTCTCTGCTCGTTTTCCTCAACTTGTGGAGGTCACAGTGACATTAGCTTTGCTGGCTACCACCCCCCACTGTTGACTCATAAAGACTTCCTGCCGACTAAAAACCCGACATCTTTCACTTTTGCTGTTGACCCAGGTATCCCACATCCTGTATGTATCTGATGGGGATTCTGAACCCCAGTGCAAGCAGAGGTCTTTGCTGCCTTTCAGCCTGATAGGCATTTATTTTGGCCCAATGTGAATTTCAGCCCTGTTGGGGCCTTTTCAGGTCCTGCCTCTCACCTTCCCTGTATCGTCTACCCCTCCCACTTTCCCACATGCCCCTCCGTCAGAGGGCAGTTCAGCACCTTGGGTGAATCAGTGCCCCAGCCTTTGGAGTCAGACCTATCGGGGTCCCAAATCTTAGGACGTGAATGGCTATAGGATTCTGGGCAAGCCACTCACCCTCTCCTGGTCTGTAAAGGAGTAATACACCTATCTTACAGGAATGTTATGGGGAGTAAATAATCTATGTAAAGTACTTGCGGTGCTTGTTGACACTTAGACGATTCTCAATAAATGTTCATCCTCTCCCTACACCTGTAATTCCATCCTAGTCATTGGAAAAGTGTTGAATAAGATGTGGCCAAAGATGGAGCCCCTTGGCATGCTCCCATCTAGGCTGGTCATTCATTGTATGTAGCTGAATTCATTCATTCCATTTGCACAGGTGGATATGCTGTGGGAAAGAAGGCAAAGTCTGCATGAATTTTTAAAATAAAACCTAAGATTTCCAAGATATTTCCTAGCTATCACTAGCAGAGGATCCTCAAACCTGTGGGTCTAAAATCACTCAATGCCCTTTGAAAGTCACCCTAGTAGACAAAAGTGACCCAAGAGGCTATCTGATTGCACAGAGACCAAATGGCTCTTCTGGGATCCCTCAGTACTCCAGGGGGAAATCCAGCCACCTCCAGTTTCAAAAGTAAACTCTTCCCCTGGTGCACACTGCCCTCCCGACACTACCCTCCAACCCCAAGTCCAGGAGCTCACCTGATATTCTCAAAGAAAAACACCGGCAGCCTGCCCACCTCCTGTCACAATGGACGGTTCAAAATTGTGGTTACTCTAACCTTGACCTTGAGCCCCACTTCTGGGCTGGCAATGCAGATACAAAGCACTAGACTTGGAGTAACACTTCGTTCAACTCCTGCTCTCTTTCACCAGCTAACACTCTCAGGCCAGTCACCCAGCCCCCTAAGATCAGATCTGCAAAATTGCAGATTGGGACAATAGGACCTAATTTGTGGTTGGGGAAGTTACAGTGAAGGGCTAGCTCCTCATATATCCTCAATCTCCCCCACCCCACCTTATTCTCTACCTCCATTCCTCCAAAATGTTAGATTCTCTTTCCTTCTAATTTTTACCCCACCCCCCAGGGCACAGCATAATGAAAAATGAAACTAGTTTGGCCATCAGGAGACCTGGTTTTGAGTCCCACCCCCCAACTCACAACCTGGCTGTCAAGTCACTTACACAAACTGTGCCTTAATTTCCTCACCTTTAAAATGAGAGGGTTGACTAAGTGTCCATCAACAGAGGAATGGATAAAGATGTGGTACACATATACAATGGAATATTACTCAGCCATAAAAAGGAACAAAATTGTGCCATTGGCAGAGATGTGGATGGACCTAGAGACTGTCATACAGAGTGAAGGAAGTCAGAAAGTGAAAAACAAGTATCGTATAATATCGCTTATATGTGGAATCTAGAAAAATGATACAGTTGAACTCATTTGCAAAGCAGAAATAGAGACACAGGTGTAGAGAACAAACGTATGGATACCAAGGGGGGAATGGGGGGTGGGATGAATTGGGAGATTGGGATTGACATATACAGACTCCTGTATGTAAAATGGATAACTAATGAGAACCTACTGTATAGCACGGGGAACTCTGCTCAGTGCTCTGTGGTGACCTAAATGGGAAGGAAACCTAAAAAAGAGGGGATATATGTATACATATAGCTGATTCACTCTGCTGTACAGCAGAAACTAACACAACATTGTAAAGCAACTATATTCCAATTAAAATTAATTTTAAA
This sequence comes from Globicephala melas, assembly GCF_963455315.2. Classification (NCBI taxonomy): domain Eukaryota; kingdom Metazoa; phylum Chordata; class Mammalia; order Artiodactyla; family Delphinidae; genus Globicephala; species Globicephala melas. Next base: position 64,464,663 of record NC_083315.2, read on the forward strand.
AATGAGAGCATTGAGTTAGACATCAGTAATATCAGTCTCCACTGGCTGCACACCTGCTCTGTGCCAGGCACATTACAAATGTCCTTTATTTACATGAGTTCAATACCCTCAAGGAGACACCATGATATCACAGGGAGCAGACGCCGTGCCCCAGAGCGTGGGCTGTGAACTAAGGCTGCCCAACATTATTCCCCCTGCTCTCTGTAACCTCCCCATGCCTCAGCTTCCCCTCTGCAAACGAGAGTGGTTACGAAGATTAAATCAGATCCTCCACACGGGGGCTTCACGGGAGGCCCTGCACAAGTAATTGCCCCAGAGGATTCTCGCTTCAGGGGCCTGCCCCGGGCTACCCAGTGCAGGACTGTGCAGCCCTAAAACTGTGCGGGGTCCCCTGCAGCACACCGTCTCCTTATGTGACTGCAGAGAGCCCTCCAGAAGCAGCTCTGACGTTGAGTCTGGACTTGGTAGGCTGGTAGCCTGGTGCCCAGGAGGAAAGGATGTCAGGGGAGAGGCATGAGATCCTGGGAGTTAAAGCTTCCCCCACACATGGCAGACCACCAAGACCACTGCAGGCATGCCCACACTCCCCCCGCACACACACATACCGTCACCACAGGAGCCGTATCCTCAGCTCCGCCAGCTCCGAGACCCCATCCGAGAGCCCAGAGCAGCTGCAAACAATGCTTTGAATCAGGGATCCCATCAACGCACCTGCCTGGGCCCCAGCTGCTGCCGGGTGCTGTGATGGACACATGGGAGAATTCTCTCCAATGCCACGTTTATTGAGCTCCTGCTAAGTGTCAGGCACTATGCGCTCAGAGACAGATAGCTCAGGGTCATCAGACTCATGCACAAGACTGGTTCATGGCAAAGCAGAGATATAGACCAAAAGGTGAGTTTGAGAAACTCTTACCAGGACAGGGCACATGAGCAGTGTTCTAGAGTCCTTCAGTGTCCTCACTGTGGGCACAGGGTGGGGAACAGGCTTCCCAGGCAGGAGAAGCAGCTTCAGTCCTGTGTGGGGTAAGAGACACCAGACCTACCTGCAGCTGGGTGGTGGGAGAGGGCAGGGATGAGAGACGAGGCTGGGGAGCTAAGCCAAAAGTTCTGGCCTTGTCTTATGTCAACGGGCAGACACTGAAGGACGTTAAATGGGTATAGAGAGAGAACAGGGAAAGTTTTGAGTTAGATGCCCAGGAAGACTTCCTGGAGGAGGTGGCTTCCGGGCAGGCCTTTAACCGCTGGCCAGGACTTTGGAAGGTAGAGACGGAAAGGAAGGCCTTCCACTGTGAGGGTACAGAGGGCATGGAACACAAGCCAGGGCCATCAAGGGATAGCAGGGGAGATGTCACAAGAGGTGGCAGTCAGGCTGCAGATAAGGGCCACTGCGTGTCAGGGAGGGAGAGAGCACTTTGGGCTGGTAGGCTCAGAGAAAGCCTTATGAAGAGAATGCATGAATCAATAATCAATCAGTCCATGAGGGGGCCTTGATTTGAACCACAGAGTTTAATAGGTTTGAGTGAGCACAGGCCCCATAACAGGTAGGCTGTCTCTGCCTGCCCAACCCCATGTCCCTTGCTCCTGCCCTTTCACCACACCTTCATCAAAGCTATCCATCTGGAGTCCCATCTCTTTGGAACCCCTTGAGGAACCTCACAATTAAACTTTTGAGGTAATCAAAATCCTAGATTCCATACAACCCAAGCCCTTCACTTTACATTTGAGAAAACTGAAGCCCAGAGACAGGAAGTAACTTATCCAAGGTCACATAGTGACCCTTTCCAGCGTCAGAGTCAGAACTAGCATGCAAAATCCCAAGGGCCCACCTCTTAAACATCAGTCCTCAGGGGCTCGAGGACTTCTCCAACCTGAAGACATGTCTTTCTATCACGAAGACTTCTTGGAGGTGAAATTGCTCTTTAGAACCCAGAGGAACGACTCTATGATGATGATGTTTCAAGCAATGCGACCAGTTCTGGGGAAACACCCGGGTACCGCAGGTAGAGCAGGTGGGTGACTCACCTCCTTTCCCAGACGGGAAGCTGGCCCGAGCCCTGGGTGCAGAGCAAGGAATGGTCAGGAGCTGAGAGTTTCCCATACTTTGTTTCAATTTCCATAGAAACTTCATGGGAAAGGAAAGATGAGCCCCATTTTGCAAAAACTGAGATTTCAGGAGGCCAAGAGGTTTCTCAAGGCATGAATCTCAGAATCCAGCTCTCCCTCCTGGCAGGAGGATGCCATCAGCCTCCCGCCATCAGCTACTCTCCTTCAGGGGCCTGAGCGACCCCACGGGGGAAGATCTGTTCTTCACCAGGTCAATAACAACCTGTTAGGAAGCCTCTATTTAATGAACCATTAATGCTAAATGATTGAAGGGAGAGGAGAATACCATGAAGGTTCGGGTCAAAATAAGTAGGGAGGGGGTGGATGATATTAAAGGATTATGAATTGATTGAATTATGAATTGATTGAATTAAAGGAATATTAATTGATTGTCCATGAGTAAGACATTCTCTTGGGTGTGGCTGTATGGTTTTTATAGCAACCTCAGAAAAACCCAGGTCCTTCCACGTTACAGAGGAGGAAACTGAGGCTCAGAGGGGTTTATCAACTACCAGGGATAAACAGCCATTGAGTGGAGTCTAACTTAGGTCACGCTGGCTCTTGCCTTGGCATCCTGCTGCCAGGAGAAGTCAGGATGGAAGAGATGGACTGGGAAGGGCTGAGGGGATGGAAGGGAATGCAGGGGAGCTAAGGAGGGTCAGCTAGAGGGAAGAGGGGAGGGGAGAAGCCAGGAGCCTGATTCTTAGAAGAACCTCGGTCTCTCTCATGAGCTTCACTTTCCTCCTGACAGTTTTTACCAAGCCTTGTAACGTGGAGCTGGTCCTTTAGAGGCAGGGAAGCTGGTAGCAAAGGAGAAACAGAGCAACCTCTCCTCTCCCTATATCCATTTCAGCTGCTACCCTTCCTACCTGGTCCAGCCAATCAGTGCTCACTGCCCTTGACGAAAAATGCCCTTCCAGATGCCAAAGAACATTTTTCAGGATGCTCATGTGGGAATAGAAGACCAAGGGAAAATAGAGCTAAGGTGTCAGGATCCCTTAACCAGATATTGGAATTCATGATTCTGAGGTCTTGAGGAAGTATCAGATTTAATTAATCCAAAAATCCCACTGTCCACGTGGCTTCTTGCGACACTTTACAGGGGAGTTACACGTGGCACAGCAGCCCCTCCCACAGGCCCCTGGCCGCTCTGGGAGCCAGGTCGGGAGCTGCTGGGATGATCAGCCAGGCAAATGTGCCTCCTCCTGGGCCCCTCATCCTGTAACCCATGAGGGAAAACCTACACATTGAAGGCATGTCTGGCTGCCTACATGAGGGACAGGGAACCAATGTGGGTGTCATGGAAGGTTGTCCCCCTGCCCTCAGAACTCCCCCCCAGGAGAAATCCCAGACTCCCACCCAGTGGAGCATGGAGAGTTTGCCCATAGTATATGCTCAATAAATATTGGTTAGGGACTTCCCTGGTGGTGCAGTGGTTAAGGATCTGCCTGCCGATGCAGGGGACACGGGTTCGTGCCGCGGTCCGGGAGGATCCCATATGCCGCGGAGCGGCTGGACCCGTGAGCCGTGGCCGCTGAGCCTGCGCGTCCGGAGCCTGTGCTCCGCAACGGGAGAGGCCACAGCGGTGAGAGGCCCGCATACCACAAAAAAAAAAAAAAAAAATGATGCCATCTGCAAAGTTAGGGGATGGATCAGTGGTTTCTAAGAAACTCCCACTACGCCCGCTTTACCTATTCCCAGGGAAAAGTAGAGTCAGGGAGCCAGAAGTAAATCAAGAGTGGAGCTACTCAAGGCTCCTAACTTCCTCGCTGACTGCAAATGACTTAATCTCTGAATTTCTCTTTCTTCACCTGGATGTTGGGGTTATAGCAATCATCTCCCTCATGGGATTCCCAGCATCACTGTGATAGAGTGACTGCATTAAGGGGCTCCGATTCTTTTTTTTTTTTTTTTTTGCGGTACGTGGGCCTCTCACTGCTGTGGCCTCTCCCGTTGCGGAGCACAGGTTCAGGACGCGCAGGCTCAGCGGCCATGGCCCACGGGCCCAGCCGCTCCGCGGCATATGAGATCCTCCCGGACCGGGGCACGAACCCGTGTCCCCTGCATCGGCAGACGGACTCTCAACCACTGCGCCACCAGGGAAGCCCGGGCTCCGATTCTTTAACCTGTCCCTGTGCCCATGGCCTTTGCCTGTGAGTTTTTAATTCCCTCAGTATAAAGAGATGGAGTCTAGCCCCCTCTTTGACTCAGAGTCAGGCCATGTCACTTGCTCTGGTTAACGGGGTGTTAGGCAAGCAGGAGGTTGGGAAAGCACTTGAATGATGGGGTTTGCGTGTTTTGCACTCTGCCACCACCATGAGAATATGCCCGAGCCAACCTGGTGGAGGATGAGAAATGCGGGCTGTGGAGTCAGTTGCCCCAGTCACCCCAGATGAGGCCAAGATCAAGCAACAGGACCATCCCTAGACCTTTAAAGGGCTCAGCGGAGGCTGGAAGGGGCTCGCAGCTGACTCATTAAATCAAGGAGCTAAAACATGCTTATTGTTTTAAGCCCCTGAGCTTGGGATGGTTTCTATTATTCTGGCAACCGATAGCTGACACGATCGCAAAATAGCACACGATAGGCACCCAACACGTGTGTATTTCCGCCATCACACTACCCACCCCCATACCTTCAGATGCAAATCTAGTTCTCCCAGAGATAGTTTGGGAGGCATCAGTGGCGGTCTTGGTGGATTTTAAGCTTCAGTCTCATTGTTATTCCCGCTTCAGACTGATTACAGACACTGACTGCTCAATTTTGATTAAATACTAAATCATAAGCTGCTTACAAAATGCCTGCAAAAAGCTGACATTTATGAAGTCCAATAAACTACTTGTAAGAACAGGAGTGCGAGATCGGGAGGAAAAAAAAATAAAATCTTCGTCCAAACAAACATCGGTTGACAGCAGACAGATGGTCAGAATCCCTCACTTGTAAACTAGAAAAATTAAGATTTGGCAAAGGGTTGTCTGAAAATAACTAGCAAACATCAAAGTTTCCCCTTTCTAGGCTGGTGTTTCTCTGGGCCCGACTTCAATATTTTCACAGGCTACTGCACGGAAAAGGTGTTGCAGGCCTCCGCGGTGCTGGCAAGGAAAGACTAAGAAATACCAGCAATGATTTATAGGAAGCAAGGGTGCCAAAATCCCAAGGAGTGAGCGTTTACCAGCCAGCAACTGCACGTTCCCATAAATCCCCATAACTCAGCATCAGGCCTTCCCTTAATCTGCTGAGGTGTGAGGGGAAGGGAAGGCAGAATCTTCTAACTTGATTTTCCAGTCAGATCCGCTTTCACGGGGGTGACTGTGGGTAAATCTTATGGGGCCAGCAGCAATCCTAATAGAAATGAAATCCAGCCTTAAAACCGCAAGGCAGGGCTCGCCTCACCTTTGTTGAGTCAAGAATGAGGGTGCTAAAGGGGGCTTTGGCTCAGGCTTAAACAAGCCCCCCAGGCCCAGGAGAGACCCAGGCTTTGGCTGCCCTGGTTCGCATTTTCTCCTGGCCTCTCCGTGACCTCCGAAGGGCTCAGGGAGTGAGCCCGTATGAGGATGACATGGGCTGGTGTGCTCATTCGGCTACACACAAGCATCGGTATGCTGATGCAGTTCCAAAGGTGGCCCACGTACCGCCTCTTGGTGGCATTGCCCCTGCTGCCTCAGTTGCTCAGCTCACACACAAGCCCATGCCCTCCTGAATCACAGGATCTGGGCCCCGCCAGGAGAGCAGCAGAGCCTCACAGTAGAAAGGTTATGGACTTTGGGCTTGGGAACCAGACCCAACCATCTCTACCTCCTTCTGGCTTCACGGGCAGGAGATTTCGCCACGCTGAGCTTCAGGTTCTCCATCCTCCCACTGGGGGAAATCATGTCTACCTTGCAGGGCTGTTGGAGGGTGACACGGACAGAATGCAACAGAGGCAAAGCGATGAACAGACCGTCACAATGGATGGTGAACGCAATGATTAAGATAGGTCCAGGGCACTGTAGGAAACCAGAGGACCCCTGGCTCTGTCTGCGGTGCTTGAAGTGTGCAGGGAAGGCTTCCTGGAAGAAGTGATGCCTGAGCTGAGTCTTTTTTTTTTTTTCTTTTTGGCCATGCCAGGTGGCTTGTGGGATCTTAGTTCCCTGACCAGGAATTGAACCCAGGCCACAGCAGTGAAAGCACTGAGTCCTAACCACGGGACCACCAGGGAATTCCCTGAGCTGAGTCTTAAAGGTTGACTAGGAATCAACCAGCAGAAAAGGATAAGGAAGAACATTCCAGAAAGAGAAGGTCAGGTGAGCAAATGATTGCCACGCAGCTTCAGTTTGAACCCCCTCAGGGATGGGTGTTAGATGAGTATTCTGTTTGAACCCCTGCGGTGGCTCACAGCCTATTGAAGAGCCCTTTCTAGCTAAGAGAGCTCAGGCTATTAGAAAATTCTTTCTTACACAGAATCTCTCTATGGCTTCCACCTACTGGCCCTATTTCTCCTACACAGCTCTTGTGTCTCTACTTCTCCAGGGAATAGTGTCCAGCCCTATCAGGCATGACTTGTGCATCGGGGCGGGGGGGGGGGGAGGTGTGTGCGCCATGCTGACTCCTTTCCTTACCCATAGCCTGGCCCAACATTCCAGGAGAACAGGACTCACAGCCCCGGAGACGCTCAAAGAACCCATCTGGAAAATAAGTGCCCTTGGGATTGGAGTGGAACTTGAGGGTGGTGGGCCCAGCTCAGAGCGAAGGGTCTGGCTCAGCTCTGCTTCCAGGGGCCCAACAGAACTGCAGTCTGAAGCCCCGACTGGCGAACAGAGCCTGTGGCCTCTTCAAGTCATTGGCCAAGAGGAAGAGAGGCAGCGAGGGAGAGGGGCTCGCGCTGACCTTTGGGGCCCAGCTGAGCCGTGGGGAAGCCCCAGGCAGCCTGCCCTCAGCGGGCACTGGGTGCGCCAGCCATGTGTGGTGTCAACATGCCACGAGCAATCTGAGGCGTACCTGACCCACAGAAGGGTTCCACGGGCGTTTACGGTTGTTATTATAACCTCTCAAAGATGGACGGGGCCAACCTGTGACTTCGAGGGCGTTCGAAGCAACGCCCAGCCCTAAATTGTCTTCCCCGCCTCCCTGCCACAGACTGAACTCCGCTAAGAGTTGTCTCTTTGCACAATACAAATAACAAGTGTCCCCAGCACAGTGCCCGAGATGCCTCCTTCAGACAATGGAAATAACAGTGCCCCACTCGTGGTGCTTAACTCCTAGGACCATGACGAGCTAATCAATACAAAAGCACTTAGACGAGCGCCTGGCACGTAGCACTATATGTGTGTTTGTTAACAGTATGATTATTATTCCAGATAGTCAACACATGAGCGCAGAAAAAAATTTCACTGCGTGACAGCTCAGAGGCAGCCCTATGATTTGCTTCTTTATCGTGTACGTGAAAAACACAGTGAACTATGTTCTATGGAGAAACGAAGTTTGTCCTCACCTTACATGATTCTTGCCTTAGTTCCAACTTAGTTCACTGGAATCAGCTGCCTTTCCTTTGAGTCACTAGTTGTCACTGAAAGCCACGAAATGACAGAGCACAGCTTGGTGCCAGGTGGCTTCCATTCGAATCCCAGTGCCACCCTGGGCTCTCTGGGCTCTGCCGCTCCCGGGACCATGGCAGCCTCCGGTGTGAAGCAAGAATGGGAGGACATGAGCACAATAAGATTTAAACACTTACATACTGCAATCCACCTTCCGAGTCCCTCAGTAACGTTTCCTAATTAATCACCCTGTGTACTGCCTTCTAAATTAATTAAATTAAAAGTAATTAAATCCAGGAAATTGAAATTAGTCTAATTAGATTAGAGGCACATCCAGTGACTGTGGTGGGGGGTGCCACGTAAACTGGCCAATTTCGGTGTAGAAAAGAGAAACTCAGGTTACAGACAGGCTGTTAAGAGGGAGAGGCGAGCCTTATAACGAATGAGTGCAGGTCGACGCAATCATGTTATCAGTGAGAGTAACAGTAACAACAGTAGCCAGTGGTACCTTCATTAGGGCTCCCCGGGGCCGAGGCTTCCTGGTGAGTCCCCACAAAATCCCTCCGAAGGAGGTGCTATAGTTATCCATGCTTGACAGATGGGAAACAGAGGCTGTGCTGTGTGGAGGCTCATGGTAGAAACCCATGTGGTCTGGCCCCAGAAGCCCCTCCCAGCCTTCTCCAGCCAGCCTCCCTGGTCTGGATGGACAAAGGAAAGTGCTGGATGGGAGTAGCAACGCTCTCCGCCTTTCATCCTCCCGTGATGCTCACCCAAGGGTGGTCCAGGCCAGACACGGCTGATGAGACCTGTGAGGTGTCCAAGACTGTCCCTGCTTACATACGAATGGGTCACCTTGCCCTACTCTCATGGCATCTGGAAGAGAACACAAGGCTCCCGGGTCAGAGACAAAGGATGTCATCCCTCACAGAAATATCAAGAGACAAATTGGCAGTATTTTCTTACCTCGGTTCCCCAAGCCCCAAATCGCACAAGGCAACATGAAAGGGACCAGGTGACAGCGGTACCCATGGTGGGTCACATTGCAGGAGAGAAACGCCGCTTCTTAGGGAAGGGGAATCTTGTATAAGGAATAGTGAGGCCGCCTGCTCTCTGCTCCAGAGAGGAACGCTCTCTTCCAAGGCTGTTTGCTCTACAGCATTCTTGAAAAGACAGTCCAGAGATAAAGGGGGGTAGTGCCTCTGCTCGCCAAAAGATGCAGAAATGCCAAAAGCCCGTGGGGAATTGTCTCCCAGCAATAGGCACCCCTTGTTGGAAGCCTCAGCTTCTAGCAGATTTCCCCTTGAGTACATCACTCTGCCAGCCACTTTGATTAATTTGACCAACAGAGAATAGGACCAGATCTGTTCCGTTAGTCTCATGCAGCATTTAATTAAGGCAACTACCAACAGAACTCCAAGCAGTGAGATGAGACCAACCTGCACTATTAACCTCAGTCCTGTCCTCCGCAGAGTCCCGGACCAGCCATCTGAGCAGAGCCATAAACAATCAGGTCTCCCTGGGAAAGCCAGGGGCATCTGCCTGATGATTCTGTGCTGACCTTTCCACTTGGCCCAAGGCAGCGGTCCAGGTAGGGCAGGATGTCTTAGGGACCACACAGCTTCCTCCTGGGCCTGCCAGGAAAGCGTTTAGGGTGATTCTATGATCTAGAACAACTCGGGTCGGTGAGCTGAGGCTGACATGCATGCCTCCCAGGGCAAGGTGAGGTCAGCTAAAGTCAGGGACACATTGGTGCTACCTTTTCGAAGTGGAGGCTCTCCATTATAGGGAGACGAGTGCACACGAGTGATGAGTCAGTTAGCTGTCCAGGAAGCTTCCCCAAGTTGCTACAGTCAAATGAGGGCTCGGTGATCTACTAGTGCTGTTTAGACACTAGACTCTCTCTCATGACAACTCCCGATGGGCAGGTCACCGTGTTTTCAGGGGGGAGGCCAGTTAACGTCTGGCTTCCACATAGGAAGTACAGTCCTGGGCTTCCCTGGTGGAGCAGTGGTTGAGAATCTGCCTGCTAATGCAGGGGACATGGGTTCGAGCCCTGGTCTGGGAGGATCCCACATGCCGCGGAGCAACTAGGTCCGTGAGCCACAACTACTGAGCCTGCGCGTCTGGAGCCTGTGCTCCGCAAAAAGAGAGGCCGCGATAGTGAGAGGCCCGCGCACCGCGATGAAGAGTGGCCCCCGCTCGCCGCAACTAGAGAAAGCCCTCGCGCAGAAACGAAGACCCAACACAGCAAAAATAAATTAATTAATTAATAAACTCCTACCCCCAACATCTTCTTTAAAAAAAAAAGTACAGTCCCACAGGTGCGTGTGGAGCCCCTAGAAAGAAGGTATTCTTTAAAAGTGTTGGGGTACCCCAAGCGGGGTCCCCATCTATCAGGAGGTACAGGTGGACGGTGCTTCTGCCAGCCCCTCAGTGGGTGGTAAGCCACAGGGTTCCCAGTTCAGCTGGAGTGATTTGAGTCTAGTCTGGCCCTCGATTTGGGGGAGACGGCCTGAGGGCAGCCCATCCATCTTGTTCTGTTTGTCCACACCCTAGTTGGGTGACAGTCACCTGCCCCATGGAATGACTGAGCAGCAGCTATGAGGATGGGGGAGGGAAGACGTCAGAGGGTCTGACGTGTGGTGTACGGGAGGTGAAGGAGCTGGCGTCTTACCTGCTGTTCCTGTAGCTGCCCCAGTAAGGTTAAGGGGAATGGGGGCCAAATCATGGTCAGAGCTGCCTGGCGGGGGACGCCAGACCCAGCACCAGGTGGGAGGGCTGCATGAGGACATTCTCTTTTATGAGGAAGTCTCCAGGGTGGCTCTGAAAGACTAATCTCATCAATGTCCCTCCCTCCCCCGGACCTCTGAATACCAATCGAAGCATTCTCTCCCCAGGGACCGGGTTGTTACCCATCCTCCACTGCCTTCCCCGTAGATAGACCACTAATCTGCTGATCACACTCAGACCTTTAATGCAGAAGGTTCCGAGGCAAGAGTGACAAGAGCATTTTCCTAAAGCACACAGAGACCCGTCATAGTCCCCACTTGGCCCCCCGAGGGCCACCGTAGGATGTCAGTATCCTAATGCTCTAAGATCATGGCAATCCAACAGGAGAGTCCAGGTGGCCCAGCAAGCCTTAAGTTCGAATCCCCTAGGTCCCCCTTTGGCAACCTGGAGCTGCTGTAGGGAAAGAAAGACACATCATGCCCAGGAATGGTCAGGACGGAATCCTGAATTTTCAAAATAGACCTGAGTAACACCCCACACCACCACTTTCACCCTGATCTTTACTCGGGAAGCAGCCAGGGGGACATGATTTCTTTCTGGCTCAGAAGCATTCAGTGGTCAAACGGCTTGACTAAGGTGTGTGGCCCGGGGGAGCGGGAGGGGGAGGAGAGGGAGGTGAGGTCAGCAAGGAAAGGAGGGAGAAAAGCGGAGGGAGACAAAAGGAGAGACCCAGCTCTGGCGTAGCCCCAGACAACAAATTCACCTCCTCTCATCCCATCTACAACATCTACATTCAGGTTACTTCCCGGTTTTTCCCCCAAACCGCGGGAGGAAACACTTTATGGACCCAAAGTTCCATTCTGCTCTTTTCAGCAGCACAATGGAAAAGTCTGCCCCAAAGAGGCAAGTCTGCACCTCTATCAAGAGAGGAGCCACTTGTTTTGCGATGACAGTTTTTCCATCTTCTACCCATCACAGGGTCAAACCCCTCCCCGGTCCTCCTCAAGGGCAGCTGGCAACCCGCCAGCCTGCCGCTCATAGGAAACAGCTCTACAAGGGCCCCAAACAGCACAGGCGAGCTTCCTAGACGGCTGTTTAAATGTGGTACAAAGGTACATTTTACGCTGCCCAGAGACAAGTGTGCATTGCGCATCCTTCAGGGAAGTCTCCATGATATTAATTTTTACAGCTGAGTTGATAATGAGACTGCAGCAACAGGAGAAAACGAGGCTCCATTCTCTGGCAATCCCTGCACTGCTGACGTTACAAACTGAGAGCGGTGGTGCAGGGCAGCTTGGTGCCGGCGTTAAGGTTTGATGCTCCTGGAGACCCTGCTCGGGCAAAGGGACCACATCCCACCCGCCTCCTGGCCCCCCTAGAGTGCAGGCAGGCCAGTGGTTAGGGGAAGGGGCCTCAGTTAGTCATGAAGGCCTACGTGGGTGCCTGTCTTTGAAGATGCCAATGAGGCATTATTGAAAACAGGACAGAGCAAGCAGGAGAATATGCCCCATCTCTCCTAGCTCCTAACCAACAATTAGCCTGACCTTTGCCTCAGAAGTTACACCAGCTGCAACTCCTACTGCTGCATTGCCTCATTTGCATCATTGCTGGGGGGAACACAAGTCCTGAAGAGGAATAAAAGCATCTGGTTTCTTTTGACCATCAAAGGCAGAACTGGATGCCGCATGGTGATTTTCAAGGCAATTAAAAATTAACTTCAAATTACCAAGAGCTGACTCCCTCCCCGCCTCGCTCTCAAGCTCCCATGCTCTCTCTCCCTCTCTCTCTCTCTCTCTCTCTGCCTTTAGCCCGACTTTGTTCCCAAAGCAGAACTGTTCCCAGCCTCCCTGTGCTCTGCTCTGAAGCCAGCCCATGTTTTTCCGCTTCACCCCTTCATCCCTCCTGGCAGTGGTTCCTGCCCCCTCCAAAGGAATCCACGAGGAGGCTCAAACACTAAGTGTTTGCTTTTTCTAAGAAGAGGTTCCAAGGTGCCAACGTGCTTCCAGCACCGCTGGTGTTTGGTTGCTGGAGATTATAATATACCAGCCAAGTAGGGTGGCCTCCGGGGCACAGCAAGTCGTTTCTGAGTGTTCCCCAGCCAGGGAAGGAAAGGGTGGGGAGAGGAGACAGAGAAGCAGAATTGGGCTGGGGAGATGGATTTGATGACGCGTTATTTCAGCGACGCACGTGTAGAGCCCAAGGTCCTTCTGGAGCCGATGCCAAGGCCGCCTCCTAGGGGAAGTCACTTCTCACGGTCTTTGCCCCACGGAGCCCACTGGCTCCCCTTCCTGGGAATTCAGCCTCACCGCCTGCCCGGCCTCTTGGTTCCCGGTCTCCAGCCTGCTGTCTATTTGAGAGGAGCCCTGCGCGTGTGAGAACCCCAACACAGCCTGATGCAGCACGGGGTCCCAGTGAGGGTTGTCCCATGCCCCTTGTCTTCAGCCCTGCCCCCTCCCTAGAAGTAAGCTCCACAATGAAAGGGACCGTGTCACACTCCAGGGGTCCCAGCACATCCCCTAAGCCCTTCGATGTCTCAGTCACAGCCAGAACCAAATAACTGCTTGTAAATTGGATGATGGTTTCCTTCAAACATTGCGAGAGCTTGTTTTGTTTCCTTTAATGACCGAAGAAATCACACAGGTTAAGAATGTTTCCAACCTCATCTCTGTTGCTACCGTACCCTCAGCCTGTAAACGGAGTAACTGAATTTCCCTTCAGCGTTGGACCAAAGGGCTGCGCAGCTTCCGGTGCAATTAAAAATTCAGTGGTGAAGGGGCTTCTCTTTTCCACTTGCTAGCTGCCTCTCTTGGAGGAGTTGGGTTAAGTTACACCCTCCTGAGTTCGTCCTACTCAGCGCTCAGTTTAGCTGGGCTGCATCCTGGCCACCGAAGTCCCCGGATGGCTTGGCTCTGGGATCCTAAAGAGAGACCACGTGAGAACCTTCCTTCAAAGGAGACACCCCACCACCAGGTCGTGTTGTACGAAGAGATCTTTGGTCAGTACAAACAGCCCCCAGCCTGCAAGAGGTGGGCCTGGCCCTTCAAACCCAGCTAGACTGATGTCCCCAGTAAGAATTTCATTAGGGTGGCCAGGGGAGGCCTAAGGAGGTGATGTTTGAACTGAGGCTTGAATGACAAGACCATACCTTGGCATGTTCTGGGGAAGGTCATTCCAGGCAGAGGGAACAGCTGCTGCAAAGGCTCTGGGGCAAGAACAAGCTTGACATGTTCAAGGAGCCAAGAGAAAGCCAGTGCAGCTAGAATATGGGGATTGTAATACGTCAGAGGGAAAAACAGAGGTTGGGAAGGAGACAGGAACCAAATGTATGGGCCCTTGCATCCCACAGTAAAGAGTTTAGGCTTAAGGTCAACAAAAAGCAATTAAAGAGCTTTACTTAGGAGAGGGATATTTTGAGATCATTCTGTCTGTGATATGGTGAATGCATGGCAGGACCACAAGGGTGGGAACAGAAAGACCTAGTAGGAATGATGACAGTTGACCAGGGAAGACCTGATGGCTTGGGCCAGAGTGATGGGAAAAGAGGGAAAGTCGATAGATCCAGGATATATGTTGGAGGTATAGGCAATAAATCCTTCTCATGATGGAGAGGCTCTGGGGAGGGGAGGGAATGGGAGAATCAAAGATGACTCCTATGATTTTGTCATGAGCAATGGGGTTGGATGTCAGCGCTCCTTACTGGGCTGGAGAAGACTTGGGGAGGTTTATAGGTTTGGTGTAGGTGATCAGCAGGCTGGCTATTGTCACCTCGTCACTATTGTGGTGGATGCCATGACGCTCGGCCAGGATCCCCTTCTCAGAGCCGGCACCCCAATCCTGTAGCCACCTGGAAGCTCATAGCTCATCCCTCATCAGAACCTGCCTTAGATCACAGCAAACCACCCTCCCAAAGTTACACCTCCTCACAAGGGGGCCATGGCCACTGACGGGCTGATGTGTGGATACAAGGCCCAGCCTTCTTACCTCAACTGGAGAGCATTCTGAAGGGCCATCCCAGCTCCAGAGCCTCCTGGAGGATCAGCTGAGGCCTCCGGCGCAGCTACATTGCCAGTCAACTTCCCCCCGCTGCCCCGTCGGCCTCCTCACCTCTTTCTGTGTGTGTCTCCCGTGAATACCTTCCGGGTTCTACAAGCTGTCTCAGCGTCTGATTCCAGGAAACCTCATCTAGGACAACGCTTATCATCATCATTATCATTATTGCTTGATCATTTCTAGGATCCCATCCACTTGAAAACTCTATGGTGAAGAATTCTGGAATAGCCTCTCAAACTTGTCTAATCTCTACTAGCTGAAGACTCCCAGCTCCCCTAGCTTGGTTCACTACCAACACACAGTCCCCCAGAAGCTACTTCCTGTCCTAGGTTTGCTGAGAAAATGGTCATATTTTCTATGACTTTGTCTATAGAAGCGCACTTGTAATCATTGAGACCCTGGGTCCTACGTTGAGAAGGGACAGGTACCCAGTGGGCTATGAGATACATCAGGGATCACAGAGGCCTCTTGATAAACCATCCAAAGGCCCTGGCCCCCACGGAGGGAGGGGAATGTGAGGACAACAGCACTGATAGCTCCTCCTGTGTTAAGGGCAGATTGTCTCTACACGTACTTCTATAGCCACACATGGGCCGCGTTTGTGAAAAATGTGTTCTTGTCTGTGCCTACACCTGTGTATGTGTGTGTGATGCCTGCATGTAACAGAATGCACTGTGTGTGATCGCTGAACAGATGCGGGGCCACCGGCAGGGCTGGAGCTCGGATGCTGAAACACTGCGGCAAGCAAGCCAGCCCCACACCTCCTGACCTTGTCTGCCCACAGAAACCAGCTAAAGGCAACAGCAAGGTGGCCTTGGCCTCAGTTCTGCTTCCAAATCTCAGCTTAGTGGCCTCTAATTGGCAGAACTAAATTCACTAGCAGAACTCTAGCTGCAAGGGAGTCTGAGAGACATTGTTTTTATCTTTTTGAACTTTGGAGCACAGGAAGGCACCCTAAAAGAAGGGTGCTGAGGGCCAGTGGATGACGTCCAACTCGAGTCCCAGTATAAAAGGCCCTGCAGAGACAAGTGAAGGGAAACAAGGGACATAAGACCTAATGGTTAGAGTTAAGGATCTGGGGCTCAGCCTGGGCTAACCTGGGCAGGGACCCCACAGGGCTCTGCCTTCAGCAGGCTGTTCACGGTGCTGAGTGAGGCTGGGGTGACCCTCACTGACAATCCATTTAGCACTTGCAGGAGGATTAGGCAGCCCAGAGCAGCGTGTGACTAAGTCACACTTCCCTTCCTCGATCCCAGACTGAAATCTCAAGAGACTGAAAGTGTAAATATGTGATCCAGCTCAGGAATTTGCCTCCCTCGAATTTTTAGTCTTATGGCTACGTGCAACTGTGTTTGGAATCTCCACTTAGTGAATTTGTGTCCGTCTCAGATTCTTTGCTTCGTTTTCCCTAAGTGCTTTTCCTGTTCCTCTGGCACCAAGGTCCGGAAAGAAGTTGGCATCTGGTCTCATCATTTGGAGGAGTGGGTGTGGTGTCCTGGCTGTCCGCTGGAGCTCCCCAGCCCCTTTAAAATCCAGGCCAGTGTGACTGCAGCCACAAACCCTTGTCTCATGGGTGCCCAAGGTCTCCAGCCCTCCCTCCCCACGGTCCCTCTGCTCCTCGCTGCTACAGATGCCTCCGTGAAGCCCAGCCTCCTCCCAGGCGGTACAAACCAGCTCACCAAAGCAGCGGACGAGAGAGATGTCCTAATATGGTTCTGAGCACACTGCATGACAAACATCCCAGATCCACACTCTTGTTCTTGTTTTTCTAAACTTTTTTTTCTAAACTGTGGTAAAGTGGTACGGAGCCATACTTTGAGTCCTCAAAGCCCCTCCGACTTCACCCCCACAGCACACATTTCTAGAGGGCTCTGCCACCCCACAAAGCATCCCAGTATCTCCCCATCTTACCATCGACTCCGTCTTCCTCCCTTTTCACCATTTTTGGCCTTTCACCATTTTTTTTGGTCTTTCTATTTTTTTTCCTACTCCCCCATCTCACGAGAAAGAGTTAAAACTTTTCCATTTTCACCAGCAGGCCATCTTGTTATTAGGGGGTCCAGCTGACAATTTTGCCTGAAGAGTCTCTCTCTCTCTCTCTCTCTCTCTCTTGATCTCGCTCTCGCTCTCTGTCTCTCTCCAGTCCAGTGGCTTATCGAGGAAATTTCTCAGACAGTGCCCAATGCATGTGGAATTTTGGTGCCCGCCATTAGGACAGTAAATGTTTCGCCTCATTACGTGTGTGTGTACAAACTTATACATGTATATAAATATTTTACATATAGCTATAAAATCATGTACCTCCATGCCTTCGTACATGTACAAACAAGGTTTAAGCAGTTCTTTCGGAGGCAGTGGGTTAAACAATGTGCTAATACTCAGATCTTCATAAAACCGTAAAATGCGTTTTCACTGCTCTCCAGTTCCCCTTCTCCCTCACCCTGTTTCTCTCCACAGTTGCAGCTCCCAGCCCAGGGGTGCCGCATGGCACGTTAGCTGTCAATCAATAATTGTCAGCACGAGAAGCTAGCGGGTCAGCTGTGCCTGACTCCATGCGTGTTCCTAGGGAACACAGGGGCTGTGTCTCATGTGGACCGTGGGGGCCAGCCTCCCCCTCGCTAAGACTTGTGGTTTCTTCTAGAGAAGTCGGTCAAATGGAGATGTGACATGAATCAAACAGATGTATGTCAACACTGCTCTAAAGCAAGGTGCCAACACTGCACATCCTCATACACACACCTCACCAGCACCCCTGGCCTCAGATGAACATCTATGCCAGGATATCCCAACCTCAGCAGCACTGACACTTGGGCCAGATAATCTGGGCTGTTCTGTGTATTGTAGGATATTTAGAATTATCCCTGGTCTCTACACACTTGATGCCATTGGCAACCTGCATCCCCAATTTGGGGCAACCAGAAATTGGCCCTAGTTGAGAACCAGTGCTCTGTGTCTACATTGACACATATTGTGTATACAGAAATGTATGTATACACACAAACAATTAAATATTTATATGTCCTTATTTTAAGTTGGCATCTGGTATAAACTTTTCAATCAGCATATGCACAAAACAGAAATGTGACATATTTTCTTCCTTTTCTCTTAAAAATTAATGTCATCTGTGATAATAGTGACATCTGTGGTAATTAAATAAATACAATCATCTTCTATCTTTCTGTAAAGTTGGCATTTATTTACCTTAACCAGCAATGAGGAGGGGTCTTTTGGACCCTTAATTTATTTCCCATGGCCCTTCTCACCATGACTCCTGACTCCTTGAACTCTGAGAACCCAGGTGGGCAAATCCAGTGTCAAGTACTATGTACATTTGTCTCTCTCCAGCCACGATATCCCAGCGATCCCTCTGCAAACCAGTTCAAAGGGGAAAGGAAGACAAGTTGAGGTCCCGTACATCCCCAATTACACAAGATGACTTTCTAAATCAGCCTAAATACAGACTATTAGTCAGGATAGAGTAGGCTATGGTGGATAAGAAGCACCATCTTATAGACGAGGAAAGTGAGGTTCACAAAGATTGAGTGACGTGTCTAAACTGCGCGACAATTCGGTGACCGAACTGGGACTAGAAGTTGGATGCCCTGAGTCCAAAAGTCGTTCTTCCTGGTCCCCTGCAAGAGACTCAGAAAGCCCCAGAGAGCTGAGAATATCGCTGATGCCACAGCAGGGTGAGCGTGCTTCCTACAGCCCTGGACATTCCGTCCGAGGCGCCTTCGCCTCAAGAAAGATCAGGAATGCGAAACGCAAAGAGAAAAGATAGATTCAAAGCAGATTTTTGATACTCGTAGCAGAGACAAGTTCTTGAAAGCTAAGGCTTTTGATTTGCAGGAACCGTTTTCTTACGTTCTAACTTTTTAGCATCAGCAGCAAAGCTCCGAAGGGCTGGAAAGTATAGATTGGGAAAAGGATAGAGGGAAGCCAAACTCCCAACTGTCAGAGATTAGCTGTGGATCAGCGAGGTGGGAAGGGGTGGATGGGAGGCAGAGATGAGAGCAGAAAAGGGCACAGCTAGTATGTGAGGCTGGGAGAAGGAGTCTCTTCAGGTTCAAACCTCAGCGGGAGAGGAGGCAATCAAATCAGTCTCAGACATGTTTGAGAAATGAGAAGGGAAGGGCTTTGAGATGATAGCAAACTGTAGAAAAGGATACCTGTCTGGGGGAGGAGCACAGGCACATGGACCCAAGAGTCCCATTCCACCCAGCCTGGGGCAGAAAATAAATAAATGGGTCCATGCCTGTAGAGAGCAGAGAGGCTACCTGAGAAGCAGAGCCTCCTAGGGGACTCTCAACAACAGGAATGGATGTCCTGTGGGATCAGATGAGGATACAGTCATGTCCCATGTGGGGGACAATTGTCCAAAGACCAGACTGGATGGCAGATCTCAGCAGACACCAGTGGGGAGAGGTGATGACAAGTGTGGCTCACTGGAGTGAAGGTGTATCGATAGATGACAGTGAGGATGGAAAACAGCATGTCCAGTAACTATCCAGAGACTTCTTCTGATTGGACCAGCCCATGTCACATGCCCAAGCCCACGGAACCAATCACTGTGGCTAGAGGAGTGCTCATTCTGATTGGATGGGGCTTGAGTTGTAGGATCTACTCCAAGAGTTGAGGCTGCGTCTCAACCAGACCTCGTGGACCAGACTGGGCAAGGGTAGAACCCTTAAAACATAAAATTGGGGCTTTTATTAGAAGAGGAAATGAATTCATAGGGAGATAGACAAGTGTCCATGAAAGAAGGTATTTGAAAAAGTCTCAGAGGGGTTGCAAATATTACGTTTGCTTAGCAAGCCTGCATTCTCATTCTCAGGCTCACACGATCCCTAACCAGAAGCGGAGCAAGGGCTTCCCTCCATTTCCCACCGTAACTCTGAGAGATAAAGTGGTGAGAAATATCCATCTGTCAGATTTGCCCAGATGAGAAGTTACTTCCCTTGTAAGGCTAACTTCTCTCATAAGGCGAGCCAGCCAGAGGGTTCATCCTGTGTGGATGTGGAATTTGATGTCAACCTGCCAGGCCTTCACGCAGGAAGGCTTTAGTTGGGAGTTCTGGGACTGGAGGCCTGCTTCAGTCAGTGCTGCAGTTGCCATGGTCTGATCTTTGGGAAGCCAGCTCTGTGACTCCAAGAGGAAAGAAAAGGCAACGGGACCGAGCCCACATCCCTCTCTCGAGATTATCTGGGCTTATGTCTATTGGTCACCCAGCCAGTGTCTTAATCACTGAGGCTCAGGCAGATGAGCGAAGCTGCCCCAAAACCCACCACGGGTACCAGAAGCAGGATTTGAACTCATAGTTCTGCAGTTCTCTTTCCCTACCTGCTATTTTCTGGGGCGTCTTCCAGCCCCTGAATCTCAATCCCACTCAATTTGACAACATACGGTAGAGGTATCCCCTTACCGTATAGCACACACAGGCAGACGAGGAAAAGGAAGCTATGGCAGGCTGCCCATGTCCCACAGCTGAGTAGTGGAGCCAGGCGATCCTAGCAGAAGCCAGAGCTTCTCCTGACTCTTGGTCCAGTGCTCTGTCCTCTGTCCATGCTTGTTCAGCACTCCTGGCCCTGCATCTTAAGGGGACCAACCAACTAGGGTGCTGGTTGGAAGCAGGCTTGAAGCCATGAACCAGGTGTTGGCATTCTTACGCCCCCATCCCAGTGCCTGAGTGCACATCTTCTTGGAGGAATGACCCTGGTCTACACCCTTACTACCCGAAGTGCGGTCATGGACCGGCAGCCTTAACATCACCTGGGACCTTTAAGAAATGCAACATCTCAGGTCCCTCTCGGAATCAGGGTTGTTACTTCCACAAGACCCCCAGGGGATTCTTGCGCATAATTTAAATTTGAGAAGGGCTGGTCTATACACCTTTCAAGTACTGGGACTTTTTCCAGCCTCGGAGGCTTCCAATTCACAGGCTGTTCCTGCACTTTGCTGCTGCCATAAATACCTTCATTACTGCCTTAGTGGGTTTACACTTGGGGATTCCCAAA
Source organism: Globicephala melas (assembly GCF_963455315.2). NCBI lineage: Eukaryota > Metazoa > Chordata > Mammalia > Artiodactyla > Delphinidae > Globicephala > Globicephala melas. The sequence goes on from NC_083315.2 coordinate 64,485,071, forward strand.
GTACGGCTGGCCCTTGTGTACCTGAAGATGGTACCTTGGATGCCAGTTTCCGAGGAGGCGAGTCAGGGAAGCCGTGGTCCTATGTTCTCATCAATACACAGAGAAGGAGGTTCACAGAAGTCTCTGGGCTGTTCCTGCTTCTGTTCCTCCATCATCTCCGGCACATGATGCCTGCACGCCTTGCCCCTTAAACGCTGTGTTTGTAAACAAACCCACGCACGAAGCCATCAGGGCTGGAGCTCTGCATCGCCAGGACCCAGCATCTGTGTTTTTATGAAACGCCACCGTCCTGGATCAGAGGAGACCAGCTTTTCCCCTTTCACTGTGGTTCTTCTCCTCCAGTGCAATTTAATCATTTTTTTTAAACGGATGTCAGTCCCCATTTTTGCATAAATGGTAAAATCTTGGTTTCTCTTCTCTTTCTTCCTTCTCAACTGAGTCTCTAAGAGCTGGTATACACATAGTATAGAGAACAGCAGGGATCAGTGATACAAAGTCTTGGTGAAAACTAAGAGAGAAAATAGAAAAGCTTTCATCTTCTCTCTATTTAGCACGAAACTATAATGGGAGGAACATTTTCTAATTCCTCAGTAAGGGAGTGTCCCATCCCCACCATGAGTCCCTGGGAAGGTGGGCAGATGTGTGTTGACATTACTTGTTAGGGGGGGCCCATTTGACCATATGTGCTATCACCAAAGAATTAAAATTAAAAACAAAACAAAACAAAACAAAGTACGGTGTCCCCCTCATTGTCGTTTATTTTGCGTTGATGGGATTTAACATAAAATACTGCTGACCCAGCTGAAATCTTCAGAATTTGAAGTCGGCATCAAATCCTCATGCACCATATTTTTGACTTGCAAATGGCTCCAAGAATAGCTGGAGTGTCCTTATTAAGCCCGGCTTGTGATGCAGCCGTACTTTGCGCCGTCTGTTCCAGCACTGTATAATTCATGGACTTGCCTTATGAAGTTAAGGAGGGATCGAAACTGTGACCAGCCCGTGAACCCAAGCTGACACTTCCATTATTTTAAAAGGAACACAAAGAAAGCGGAAACCTGACCCATCTCTCAGCCCCATCCACCCTGCAGGGACGCCAAGCCCACCTTCCTTCACCCGGGTCCCAGGTCCATCTGTCCGCATGGAATCTGGGGCCATCATATTGGGGGCACAGAAGACAGTCCCATCCTATGCTGGGCCATGACTCACCATCTCTGGTGACTATACAGAAGGTCAGAAAACATGCTTGTGGCCCATAGTATCTGGGGTTGAGTTTAAATAATTTTAACAAGAAAGAGGAAACCCAGTATGATCATCATCACCATAGTTACCATATGGGGCTCTTCCAGCCTGCCAGGCCCTGGATCCTACACCTCACTTAAGCCACACAGCAAAGTAGGAATTATTATCCCACCTTACAGAAGAAAGAGTGGCCCAGAGGCTGGCCTAATGCCACACGGATAATCACAAGAAAGGCCTGGATTCAGATAGAGGTCTGTTGGGCTCCAAAGCCCATGTTCTTAGTCAGTGGTCCCCAGATGGGGTGTATAACCTCCAGGCTGGACGTTGGTGATTGGGAAGAAATAACAAGATGGGAAGAAAATAACAGGAATGTTATTTACATTTTAAAATCGCATTTCAAAACATCTCCATCGGTACATTTTCATTGTATACATAATGTATGATTACGTTTAAATGTGCATAACGAATAAACAATACATATATTGGTGGAGGTGGGATCTATTTTTTTCTTGATAGTGAGGCAGAAGTGGATAAGTTTAGAGACCACTGCCCTTAGCTCCGCCCTGTCCTGCCCCCTGCCTGCCGAGGGGCCCCAAAAGCGAGCTCCAGGCAGCCATGCCCGGGCCTCCCTCCTCAGGACCCTTTCTGAGACCCTCATCTGAGACCCCTTTAGCTGCAAACATAGTGTCTCCGGCCTGGCAAAGGAAGAAACTGATGGAAATGAAATTGACGACCACTTGTAATTTGCACTGTGACCTCCGGCCACGACACCTCCCTGGTCCTCAGCCCCTCTTCTGTTGGCAGGAAAGGCTTTATTAGAGGGGTCTCGCACCCTCAGGAGGGGTAGCCTGAGGCTCCATCCGCAGGTGCAAATATGCCTCCTTGCGCCTGGTTTCCTAAGCCTGATCCAACCATAGGACAGGCAGACACACCCCCGTGGCTGTCCCTCCAGCCAGCTGTGTCATCTTGCCTGTGACGCTCCCCCTCCCTGGGTCTCTATACCTTCACCTATGCGGGGAGTGGCCGTGGTCCTGCTGTGGATTCTCCAGGGCACCTCATGCGCTAGGTGTCACGAGCAATAGGAAAGTCAGAAAAACTTTCTAAATGAACGTCCTGTTCCCCCTCCGTGTCCTGTCATCATGTATCCAGCTTGGCAGGATGACAGGGGCTCGCATTCATTTAGGACGGCGCTCCCCAACCTTTTTGGCCCCAGGGACTGGTTTCGTGAAAGGCAATTTTTCCACGGATGGGCGCAGGAATTGTTCAGCCGGTAATGTGAGTGATGGGGGTGATGGTTCAGGCGGTAATGTGAGCGAAAGGGAGGAGCAGAGGACGCTTTGCTCGCTCGCCCACCTGCTGTTCATCTCCTGCTGTGTGGCCCGGCTCCTAACAGGCCGCGAACTGGTACCAGGGGTTGCGGACCCTGATTTAGGAGATATGTACTGAGCACCTTCGGAGCTAGGCACTGGGGTCACAGCGCAGATTAAACATCCATGGTCTCGGGGGGAGGGTTTCTACTGTCATGGGGGAGACAGAAAAGAAGCAAGAAACAATCTAATAAAAACAACTCCTGGGAGTTTGGGGTTAGCAGATGCAGACTACTGTATATAGGATGGATAAGCAACAAGGTCCTACTGTATAACACAGGGAACTATATTCAATATCCTGTGATAAACCATAATGGAAAAGAATATGAAAAAGAATATATATATATATGTAACTGAGTCACTTTGCCGTACAGCAAAAATTAAACACAACATTGTAAATCAACTATACTTCAATAAAATTTAAAAAAACAAAAAATCATAACTCCTGCCGGAGACATGTGCTCTGGAGATCATAAAAGAGGGCCACCTGCCCCAGACACAGGGACCCACAGGAGCTGGGTAGTCTTGATGAGAAAGAGTCCCCTGTGTAAAGATCTGAGCATCTCCAGGGGAGAAGTCAGCCTTGGTTTACTCAGTGGGACAGAAAACAGCCTGGAGTAGCTGGAGCAGAGGGAACAGCTCAGCTGCTAGTGGGAGAGGCCAGGGAAGTGGGCAGGAGCAAATAGAGACATAGATCTGGCAGCACTGCGTTTACCATTATAGGTTGGAATCTCTGACACCCCCTCCCCACCTCTCCCCAGGTGATAATTCAGTGCAAAGAAGAAAACTCAGAGCTATCCGCACTCCAGCCTCCGACAGGCCCACAGTCCCCTTTGAGAGGTCTGCTTGGTTCTTAAGCACCCAAGGGAGCCGTTGTCACTGAAGACCAAGGATGGGAGAGCCGGCTGGAAGCTCAGATTGTATGGCAGGGCCTCCCCATCCCACCTCCTGATGGTGACTTGGGCGGCTCCCTGTCTCCCTCCCCCAGCTTCCTCCATCAGAACCGGGGTCTTGGCCGCTGACACGCGGTGACGGAGGTGTGACTGGCGGGCAGCGTGTATGCAGCAAGTTGTCCAGCCTGTGCTCTGCTCAACCACCCGCACCCCCTTGGCCGTGAAGCCCAGAGTTCATCTTGCAGGGCCCCTCCCCAGCTCAGGGCGGGACGGGGGGAGCCAGTGCCTTCGCTGAGTTCCTTGCCTCCCTGTGGGTGTTTGGAGGTGCCAAGGACCCCGGCCTCAGCTCTCAGGATTACCAGTCTGGAGGCGGGGCGGGGGCACACTTGGAGTGCAGTTTTCACAGCTGCCACCCACGGCTAGTGACACAAAGGCAAACAGGCCCCCGTGTACCATCTGCTAGATCCAGGCCCCTGCACACACAGGGGCTCAGGAGAATCAGGCGTCCTCCAGGAGGGGAGGGCCAGGTGGTAGCTGGGGGTGGAGATGGGGGCCGCCCCCGAGGTGCCCCTGACACGAGCGAGCCCATGAGAGCAGTCACTGCCTCCGCTTGTGCACCCCCTGTGCCAGGTTCCACGCTGGGAGCTTGATGCTGGGAACTCGGTCCCTCCCCCAAACTTCACTCAGTGAGGCTGAGGCTCGGGGGTTATTACCACCCCACTTTATGAATGAGGGCGCTGAGGCTCTGAGAGGTGAATTAAGATCCAGGGTCATGCTGCTAGGAAGTGGCAGATGGGGGATTTGAAATCCATCAACCTGCTCCAGGGTCCACGCTGCCTCTGCCCCATTGCTGCCTTCTCAGGGCCTCGAGTCTTTGCTGACTGTGCCCCGGGGCCAAGCCCCAGGTCAGCTGCAGGGTGCACACAAGGACAGGCTCTTCAGAGTCGGTGGACTTAGAGCTGAATCACAGAGACAAGACAGCACCCAGGAGACATTCTAGAGTAAAAGAATATGGCGTTGAATAAGGGAGAAAAACGCATTGATCTTGGGAATCAGACAGACCTGGTTTGGACCTGAGTTCTCTGAACCTCAGTCTTCTCATCTGTAAAATGGGACTATTAAGTCACTGGGTGAGTCACATAGCCTCTACGGGATTCCTGCTTCCTCTGGGGTTAAATGGCCTGGCTATAGCTCTCCAAGGTTTCCTCTTGAGTTTAAAGCCTCCTGATGTTTGGGTGCTAAGCTAGGGCTCAGCCCATCCCAATGTCCTCCCCACCCTACATGCCAGCCGAGACCCCACACCCATGGGGAACACTATTCATGTCCAGGGTGGGAAAGGAAATGCTTCTGGGCCATGTCCTTTTGCCAAATGGCCTTTGCAAGAAACAAGAAGAGAGACAGAGGACAAAGAGGAAGAAATTTGCCTTGAAAAACATCCCAAGACAGAAATCGAGGTCTCCCATCTAGCCTATAGCAGGGCAGCCCTGTGCCCTTCAGAGGCACGTAAGAGCACTTCCTGCCTGGGCTGGGGGCAGAGCAGGCCAGGATGTTGGTGGAGACCAGCCCCAGCCAAGACAGGGGGCTCTGCCCACGCAGCTGGTCACACACAAGGGTGAGCAGAGGTCTATTTCTGACCAGTGGCAGGTGACAAAACCCGGGTAGGGAGCCACAAATGGGCCCTGGGCTCCTCGGCATGGAACGTCTCCCCCTTCCTGTTTTCCTGCTTTCTGGGATGCATTACTCTCAGCCACCACCCCACATCCACACCCTCACTCAGGGACCAGCTAAATCCCATCCTTCCAAGACAGACAGGGGTCTACAACACACACGCCTTCAGCAGGGCTTCGGGGTGGAGTGGTTTGCCAAGGTTCGGGGCTTGGGGTGCTCAGTTTTGAGTACTCCTACTACCCGGAGGGCTCCTCAGGGGAGGAGGTCTGGAGCATTGAAGCAGAATTTCCCTAGTCTCTACAATTATGCTCCATTGTGCAGGGAGTTTCCTCCAGCGCCCCTCTCCACCATCCCTTCCAGGATGACCTCCATGGAGAGGGGGGAAATGGCCAGAGCAGGAAAGTGGGGGGAGTGAGGGATTGTGCAGGAACCAGCTGGGGCAGGAGGGAAAGGACTGGTCAGCTGATGGGGCCGCACATCCCAGCCTGACCCCACCTGTCTCTCTCCCTCCCCCTTCCTTCCTTTCCCCCTCTCTCCCCATAGACATTAAAAGAGCTCCTACTATGTGCCAGCCTGTCTGAGTTACTGCGTACCCAGCGGTCAGTGAGACAGGCATGGCTGTCTCGTGCTCTGACTCTACAACCCCACCCCATCCCCGCTCTCCTGCTGAGGCAGAGGGGCCTGTGGAGGGTAAGAGCCGAAGGGCTCCTGCGCCTACGAGCCTGACCACCACCCCCATTTCCCAGATGTGGCCACTTCCCACCCAGGAGGGAGCCTTGCTCGAGGGCGCCCCTCTTCGAACCATGCCTCCAAGGCTTGCAGGGCTGAGAGGGTCCTGGCCAGGTGCGTGGACTCCATCCACTGGGTGTCCCCAGGGCTCCGGCTGTGCACCCAGCACTGTGTCGGACTGCGGGGACATGTGGTGAGTCAGGCCTGATCTGGGGGTTGGGGGATGCAAACACACACACACACACACACAGCTGATTCACTCCTCCAGCTGGTGCAGGGGGCTCGGGAGGGCATGGGGAGAGAAGCCCAGACACCCTTGCTCGAGGGGCTGCCCCAGCCAAACTTGAGGCATGCCCAGCCACCTTTCATACCCCCAGAGGCCCAGGGTACCATCTGCTCACTTCTCGCCACCTGCATGTTGGTGAACCGGGTGCCTATGGTGTGGCGGGGGGCTGCCTCTACTTCTGCATCATTCGCTCCTGAGTTGAGAGCGTGAAAGAACAGGACTGGGACCCAAGTCACTTGTCTGAGCTGCTGGCCTTTCGCTTGTTGACCCTCTGCCCCGGCTGGCTCCCTCCCACCTCTAGCCTCCTCCCCACCCCACCCCCAGCACCCTCACACCTGCACAATCCTAGGCCGCAGTTATTCAGGGAGCAAAGGAATGGAACACCACAGTAGAATTCCAGGACAACAGGGCAGAAGCAGGGGTTCAGGATAGAGTGAGTCTTGCAGGATCATTCCTCACGTGGCAGCCCAAGGGCACTGACAGGACTGACAGTGAGCATCCCAGTGCTGAGGCCCAGAGAGGTACAGCACCTGGCCCAAAGTCACACAGCAAGAAGGGGCAGCACTTGGCCTGGAGCCAGGTCTCTGCTCCCATCTCAGACTCCATCCACCCTTCCAAGTGGGTGGCCCCCTGCTGGTTCCACTCCCTGTTGGATGTCCGGGCCTGGTGTTCCTATAGCTCAGAGAGGGTGCCTGGTGAGGGGTGGGGTGTTGGGGGTGGGGGTAGTGTGGCAGGGAGGAGGGAAAAACTGAGGGTGCCAGCTGATTCAGATTTCTAAATGTCATGTTATTCCAGGCGTGTTCTCGCTTTGCCACCACTTTCTTCCACCCCCTGCTTGCCATCTTGAGGACCGGCTGCAGAGCAGCTGGTGGGGGAGGGCTGCGAGACCATGGTCTGGGGGCTGTGTTTCTGCCCTGCTCCCCAAACGAGTGGTGGGGTGAGCACTGTGCTGGGAGCCAGGAGTCCTGCGTTCTAGCCCTGGTTCTGGACTGGTGGCTGTGAGTCACTGTGGCTGTCTGTACTTCTTCCGCATACCTCCCTGTGTAAGATGGGGAGGGCCTGTGGTTCCCAAGACTGGCTGCATCTCAGTATCCCCTCAGAATGAAACAAAACAAAACAGATTCTTAGGCTGTACCCCCTGGAGATTCTGATTCAATAAGGCGGAAGTGAGTCTGGGCATCTGTATTTTTAAAGCATTTCCCCAGCCCCGCCCCCCTAACATGGTCTACACAGGGTGCTCGACTACATGGTTCCATTCAGACTCTAATTCCTTTTCAGTACTCACTCACCTCCTCCAGAAAGCCCTCCTTGATTTACCCACCCCATCTGTCATCTCCAATCCTCATCACTCCTGGCCCTGCCCCCTACTCGTGCTCACCTACCACTCCCAAAAGGCATTTTGTCCTCCATGCGTGTGTGTGCAGGGGTGTTCACGTGTCTCCTATGTGAGTTCAGCAAGGTGAGCCTCCTCACAGCACAGAGGAAGGTGTTCAGCCCTGGAGCCAGCAAGCCCTGAGTTCCAAGCTGTCCTCTGCTGCCTAAGGTTGGGTGACCCTGGGGAAGTGACTTAACCTCTCCAAGCCTCAATGTCCACATCTCTGAGATGCGCCTAAAAAGACATCAGCTCACTGGGCTGCCCTGAGCTCCCCTGAGGTGAAGTGTGCGAGCACTTATCACAGGGCCTGGTGGGAAGGGGACAGGGCAGCTGGGTTAATGGCAGAATGTTCCCAGAGGGCCCCGACTCCCTGGGAAGCCTGCCCCCCATGTGTACCTGCAGGACTGAGCAAGCTTGGGTCCTCAGAGAAAAACGGGGTCACTCAGAGTCCCCACAGGAAACAGAATCCCCCCAGATGGTTCTGCCAAAGAGACATGAATGGAGGGACCGTTGACAGGGGTGGGCAGGGTTAAGGGAATCCAAAAGTGTGGTGAGGCTCTGGGAGACCAGCAATGACAGATGGCTGTTAGCACCCCAAACTTAAAGAGGTAGGGGCGGGAGGCATCACCAGAGCCCAGTAGGAGCTGGAGCCGTGGAAGAGGGGCCACACGACAAGAGCAGCAGGCCAGAGGGAGGCAGCCATTCCCAGAGTTACAGCATCCCGGCAGGGAGAAGCAGAGAAGAAGTAGCTCTCCCACCCTGCCTTCTCCTTCTAGTACCTTCTATAGGCCAAGCCCAGGCAGCAGCAGCCCCTAGAAGTCCCCTCCCAGGACACAGAGCAGGGCAGAGAAAGCAGAGAGAGTCTTTCCTATAGGCAAGTGGGGGGAGCACGGGGACAAACGGAGAAAAACCAGCTCTCAGGCAGCCTAGCCATCACCCAGCTGCTCCAGTCCCCACCCACCTTCTCCACTCCACAGGCGGTGGGGGAGGTAGAGGGCACCTGACACAGCCCCATCTCTGCCACAAACACACAGGGTGACATCAGGAAGTCACCTCCCCTCTCCAGGCTTCAGTCTCCTCCTCTGTAACCCGTAGGGGCTAAACCAGCTGTCCCGGGCCACCTTCCCCAGTGCTGACCTGAAAGTTTCCTCTTCTGCCTCTTCTAGAAGGGAGAGAGGCCCGCTCGACAGGAAAATGGGCTTGGAGAAGAAGGAATCTTAGCAAATGGAAAATTATTTCTGGGCGGTAAAGAGCAGAGGCTGTTGTTTGTGATGTATAACTTACTCTTTGTGTCAAACTGTGTACTGTGAATATCAGTGGGATGGCAAGGAAACCAAGATCTATTACTTAGAGTTTAATCTGTTCTCCTTGTTGGAGAAGGGAGAGGGAGGAGGGAAGAAAACTACAACTTTAATCACAGGCCCAACTCGAGATGTCAAGCTGCTCTGGGGTGTGCTAGTAAAATGATGTCATATTACAGACCTCCCAGACAGCACCCCGCAACGCGGCTTTAGCGGCCGAGCTGTAAATTAGCACACCTACTTCACGCTTTTCAGGTAAAACCCATAATTTAGCTGAAACACACACACACACACACACACACACACACACAGAGCGTGGGAAGGGGGAGCTTAGGAGAGGGGGCTGCTCCCCTTGAGCAAGGAATAGCTAAAAACAGGTGCAAAGACAGAGGAAGTGACACGTGGACTTCACCTCCCGTCATTGGCGCGTGGGCTCCTGGTGCAAGCCTGACGCTGGCCTCCCTTACTTCCTACCTGCCTCGGTGCCTCCCCCCACCCCCTGCCCCCCTTCTCGCCATGAACCGTAAATTACATGCTGACACCTTTAATTTGTGCAAAGGATGCCTGGCTGCGCCTGGCACCGGCAGCTGGCTGCTATAATAAGGTCAATCTATATTCATTGTCGTAGCACTTGATATGCCAGATAACACAGGGAGGCAGCCTGTGGTGGCTTCTCCGGGCCGGGCGTGGGGGGCTGGCGGTGCCCGCTGCCACTCAGTGTGTCCCGGTACCAGTTGGTTCATCACTTATGCACGTTATGATCTAGCTAATCACCATCAGCTACTGCTGCCTGGAGACAGCTGCTGCGCACGCCCGCCCGCTCCAGCCAGAGGGGGGGCCCGCCTATCAACACCACGGAGAGACCACCCAGTGGGTCTGGTTGTCCTTTCTGGGTAGTGGCCCCTGGTGGTGTATGTCTCAGAGCCCCTAGCCTTGAGGAGCAGAAGCTGTTGGCAGCATCCCTCGGGCAGGGGCACTAATGTAATGTCTCTGCATCCTGGGGTCCAGCCAGGGACAGGCATATCAGTGATAGGTCACAAAGCACGAGGCCAGGCATTGAAGTCATGGAGTTCAGGGTTCTAATCCCAGCTCTGCCTCTTGCAAGCTGTGAGAGCTTCGTTAAGTCACTTAACCTCTCTGGGCCACAGATTCTTCACCTGTACAGTCCATTCCTGACAGGGAGAGTATAAGGATGCAAAATAATATAAGGATATAGTTTCCAGCGTGTCTGCACACGGTAGGCACCCTGTCAACGGCAGCTCCCATTATCAGAGCCCCGGTGGGTCCATCACATGTGTTTTGGATGAATGTCTGCTTTCAGTGGGGAATTCAGATCCATAAGGTTCCTAAGGGGCGGGGCTGGGACCCATAGGGGAGCCCATTTTAAGACAAACCGCACTTGGATGGGGCTGTGTTGAGACAGATCTCAGATCCTAAGATGTTTAAGCTGAAGAGGACGTGAGAAGCATCGAATCCACAGCTGGGGAGGGTCGGGGGGCAAAGATGAAGCACGTTCTCAGCTTCGAGCAGGCTGGAAGCAACAGAGGAAACACAAGTAGCCCAGTTTATCGCGGTGAAAGGACTTAGAGGTTGTTCAGCCGCCCCTCTCCTGCTAGGGATGGGGGAGAGGAGAGAGGACCAATGGGTCCGACGTGGGCCAGCCGTGAGGGAGAGAGCTGACGTCCCCCTGGGCTTCTGCCTTCACAGTTCTGCTCGCTGCCCCATCTCTGCCAGAGAGAGACAGTTGTCTCTCTCTCAGAGAGGGACAGTTGTCCATCAGTCTCCTGGGGGCCGCCCTTGGGATCACCAGGCACCCTTTCCCCTTCTGCGTTCTGCTTAGTCAGGGGTGCACAGCATGTGTTCCCAGCTTTGTCCGTGGCCACGTGAGTGGTGGGAGGTACAAAAGCAGCTGCCTCTCAGGGCTGAGGAGAAGGTTAAGTGAGCCGTTTTCCCTCCGGTCCACAAGCTTAGAGTCTAAAGCGGGGTGGCTGGGAAGATACTAACCTCAGGGGCCACTTCAATCCAGCTACACACAAAAAGCCAATTTAAATAATAAATTCTGTGGCCTGGGAGCTCATTCTCCTGCCACGCCTTTGTCCCTGCTGTTCCCTTCCCCAGGAATGCCCTTCCCTTCTCACCTCTCCAGGTCCAGCCCATCCTCCCAGGTCCCGGTCAGATCCTGCTTCTTCCAAAAAGCTCTTCTTCCTCGTCGGCATCAGGAACGCCTTCCCCTGCCCACAGCCCCACGCCTTTCCCGACTGCAGGTGGGCTCCTTCTCTGTCCACTAGTGATTTGACCCCAGATTCGAAGCACTGGGTAGAGGAGCCATTATTTAAGGGCTAAGGAGCCTTTGGCCTCGCTGGGTCTCCACCGGCTCATCTGCAAAATGGGCAGGAAAAGGAGACATGCGGTGTTCTTGGGGGCCCCAGGCATCACATTCCCCGGCAAACCTTCTGGCAAAATTTTGACTCTGAAAGGGTATCTCCATGGAAACCAGTGCCACGAGGTTAAATTTCCCCCATCTTGATAGGATAGGGACTCAGAGTCCGAATTAATTTAATTGAAAGAAATGCAAATGCTTTCACCCACCTGGTTTCTTCCCATTGCAAGGGGAAACCACCTGCCCTGGTGGGCCTGTGCCTGCCCCTGCCCCAGGCTAGCCCACGGCTGCATCTCCGCGCATCTCTGCGTGTATCACAATTATCCACACACCTGTGTCGCGAGTGCCTGCCAAGCCACAAAGCTTCCAGTGCTCAGTTGCCCTTGAAGTGCATTTCAGCTCTTACCTGCAAAGCTTGGGCAGCGCGGAGGGCGGGGCCTGCCACGGCAAGCAGGGTCATCGACCTCCCGCCACCAGCTGGTGGGTTTGCCTGGCTGGACACCCCACGCCCGGCAGCCTCAAGGAAGATCGGAGGGCTCCTGTCTGGCTGGCCTGGGTCCAGGCCCACCCCCTCGTTTCATAGCATCCTTATATCATCCGTGACCATGATGCCATCTTGCTACTGAGGAACCAGAAGCTAGGGGGCCATGGGGCGGGTGCCCCTTTCATGGAGCAGAAGCTAAGCCTCCCACAGATACCAAGACATCCAGCCCCTGAGAGCACCACCCTCCCAGCTCCAGGAACTCAGGACCTGGCATCCCGAACACCCCATCTCCCCAACATCTTTCCTGAACTTCTTGCTTTGACTGACAGCTGGCTGGCCCCTGACACCACTTCCTGCCCCCTCCCAAGGGGAGGCTGTTCTCTCTTCCACATCCCACATCACCTGGGGCTGGGAGGTGAGGTGGGTGTCCTCCTAGCTCCCCGTTGCCCTCCCCAAACATTTATCCTCCCTCTCAAGTCAAAACCCCCGCTCCTCTGAATTCCGTACCAAGAGACTTGACCTCTCACCACTGTCCTCGTTGCAGGGTCATGCACTGCCCCACTGCGTTGCACTTCTCATTCATTACAGGATTAACCAACACCCTCACCCTCTGTCTTCCTCTCCACCCGCATGCTGGCATCATTTGGGGGTGATTCCAACAGCCACTTTGAGCATCCACCCAACACTGGGTCCTCTCTGTTCTCCACCTGGTGAGTCCCACCCACCCACCTGCTCCCGTGGGTGTCCCACCCTTGACCTTACCATGGTGGAAATGCCACCATCTCTACCTCAAGCATCCCTCCGGGTGATCACCTGTCACCTCTTATCCTTCCAGGTCGCCCCCCTCAGACATGCTGGAGCCCTCCAGCCGCTGACCACCACTGACTCAGGATCCATGCCCCTCTGCTGTCTCTCCTCCATCTTTCACCTTCTTTCCCCTCTCTCCCTTCTTTATTCTTAGAAACCATGTCCAACCTTGGTTAAATCCATCCACACACCTACTCGATGCCTGCATCCAAGCAGCAGAACACGGCTGGAGAAGAAGAGAGCTGACTTTCCTCTAAACTCCTAGCCTCGAATCTCAAAAGGGTCCCATCACCACTCGGCAACGCTATGATAGTTGTTTAGCTGCCTTGTTGTGCGTTCCCCATTCTCCCACACATATGTCTCGTTTCTCCTCTTCACAGACCCCACTCACTGCTCCCACCCTCGGTGGCCTTGTGTTTTGTTCAGAACATGGTCCCAATCAGAAAGAGCGCCCTCATCTTCCCATCAGGACACGTGGCAAGCTTCCCATATCTGCACCCACACTCTGCCTTCCTCCCACTCAATGCATGGATGAAGGTCACTGCTCTGCCCGAGGCAACCCCCCACCACAGGGCCTGGATCCCCACCTCTCACCTGCTCAAGGACCTGGGGGGGGGTCCCTTCTTCCTGCATCACCATCTTCTCCCTCTCCACCAGATCATCTATGGCAGGAAGTGCACCTGCTGCAGGATCTCTGGTAATACACAACCAGCTCCCTCCTTCGCCACACCTGTCCCCAGCTCCCATCCCGCTCCCCTTCACTCCGGAATGTGTTGAAAGGATGGTCTGCAGCTCCTGTCTCCTCTTTCTCACTGGGCTTTCTGTCCACCATGGCTAGAGATGTGCATCTGTATCCCCAGCTCAGGAACTGATGGGCTCGTGTCCGAGAGGAGGAGGGAAGGGCAGCTCTGGGGGAGAGGAAAAAAACCCGAACCATGAAGGGCCTCAGAGGTCACACAAAGAAGTGGGCCGTTCCCTGTAGCAGTCTTCAGATTTGTGTTGTAGAAAGGATACTCTGGTAGCACAGGGTGGGGTGGGCTGGAGGTCAAGAGAGGCGACCAGTTAGGAGGACACATCGAAGTAATCCAAGTGAGGAATCAGGAAGGCCTGAATTAGGCCAGACAGCAGACACAGCGAAGGATGGATTCTGAAGACGGAGTGAGAGAGTGTAGCATCGTCATCAGCACTAATGGACCAATTAGCATTTCCAGCATCAGGAAGGATCAGGAACTGACCTTCTCCTCTGCCTGGAACACTCCCTCCTACTCCTTAGATGCTCCTTTATCACCAGGTACTTTCTCATCATGAAAATGAGCAGACTGGCTGCCTCTCAGTTTGTTTGGTGACTGTCTCTCCCACACTAGCTGTGATCACTCCACTGCCGGTGACTTCTCACCACTGCCCTCCCAGCTCCTCCACCCCGCCCTTCATAGCTGGCACGTGGTAGGCACTCAGCACACATTCAAGGAAATGGTGGACGATATGCAGAGGCAAGGATGGACTGGAGTGGAGCAAAGGGCGAGGTTGTGGAGGTGTAAGTGCCTCTGCCCCAGAGCCTGGATTTCATCCTAAATGGGTACCAGGGAGACACAGAGGCGTTTAAGTACAGAAGTGACAGGGCCAGCTCTGTGGAAGATGAATGTGAATAGGGCAAACCTAGAGGAAGAGGGACCAGTCTGAAGCCTCTTCTGATACTCCAGGCAAGGGAGGATGAGGCCTGATCTTGGAAAAGCAGACAGAACAAAGGCTCAGCCTTAGAAATACCAAGGAGGTCAGATCGGCGAGGTACCAGGGTAAACTTGAATAGAGCTCATCGGTTAGTGGCTTAGGCAGCTGGGTAGGTGGTGTCACTCGCTAGGATGGGGCAGTGGCGGGGGGTGGGGGCGGGCGCTGTGATGAACTCCACTTTGGACATGTTGAGTTTAAGTTAACTGTGGAACATTCGGGGAGAAATACACTAGACTGGAGGGTAGAGATGTGAGTGTGATGCTCACGGTGGGGCCCAGGACTAGAGAGGAGAATTGGAAGCCGTGAGCAAGGAAGGTTGGTGACACAATGACAGGACGATGAGGGGGTCTCCTGGAAAGGTCACATCAAGTGAGAAGAGCAGCCAGTCAAGGACAGAGCCATGGAGAGTGCCCGGCTTTGAGGGTCGTCGGAGGGAAAGGATCCTACAGAGAGAGAGAGGAGAAAAGGAAACCGGGGGAAAGCCAGGACAGAGCGGTATCCCAGGCGTCAGGGAAGAAGGTCCAGGAAGGACAGGTGGGTAGTCAGTGGGGTCAATATGAATGGCAGGTAGAGGAGGCCTAGAAGCCTCCACTGGAGTTGGCAGCATGGAGGTCACTGGTGATCTTTGCCAAAGCACTTTCCAGGGAGCCGTGGGGTGGAGGGGGTCACGCAGCTCTGGCCTGAGGAGTGAGTCAGGAGTAAGAAAGTACAGGCAGCTCGATTACTTAATCCATGTCTTTGTTATCACTGTTACTCTGCCTTCTTCCGGAAAGAAGCAATGTCTCAATGGTAAAATAGAGATTACAATGGATCAAACGATAAAACCTATTTAAAGAGCTTAGAACTGTGCCAGGTGTGCAGTGCTATTCAGTACAGGTGAGGTGCACTTGACTCTTATATCAATAGGCACAGAGCCAATGAAGCTGTTGAAAATTAGAAATCATGTTCAGGGCTTCCCTAGTGGCCCAGTGGTTAAGAATCTGCCTGCCAATGCAGGGGACATGGGTTCAAGCCCTGGTCTGGGAAGATCCCACATGCCGCGGAGCAACTAAGCCCATGTGCCACAACTACTGAGCGTGTGCGCTGCAGCTACTGAAGCCCATGTGCCTAGAGCCCGTGCTCCACAACAAGAGAAGCCACTGCAATGAGAAGCCCACACACCACCACTAAGTGTAGCCCCTGCTCGCCACAACTAGAGAAAGCCCACACACAGCAATGAAGACCCAATGTGGCCAAAAAAAAAAAAAAATCATGTGCAGATACAGACAAAAAAGAATTAAAACAGGGGCTTGAACAGATACTTGTACAGCCAGGTCCATAGCAGCATTAGTCACAATAGCCAAAAGATGGAAGCAACTCAAGGGTCCATCAGTGGATGGATGGATAAACGAAATGTGGTATATCCATGCAATGGAATATCACTCAGCCTTTAAAAAGGAAGGAAATTCTGACACGTAACAATATAGATGCTACGCTTGTGATGTTACACTAAGTGAAATAAGTCAGTCACAAAAGAGCAGATACTGTATGATTCCAGTCATATGAAGTACCCAGTTTCAGTTTATGGCAATATGAGAGTCACTTGTTCAGACTGCAAGATTATTTCTGGCAGAGACCATATCATACAGATCATTGATCCTCCAGGATATTGGACAAAATGCATATTTTTGAATGGATTTTAGCTTACTAGCGTAAAGTGTTTATATGCATTCAAACAGTCAAGTTCATAGAGACAGGAAGTAGAATGGTGGTGGCCAGGGGCAGGGGAGAGTGGGAAATGGGGAATTATTATTTAATGGGTATGGGTTTCAGTTTGGGAAGGTGAAAAGAATTCTGGAGATGGATGGTGGTAAGGGATGCCCAACAGTAGGAACATACTTAATGCCACTGAACTGTACACTTGAAAATGGTTAATATGGTAAATTTCATGGTGTGTCTATTTCACCATAATAAAAACAATGTACAAAATGAAAGCAAATATGTATTACAGTGTGGGCTAATGAAATTAGTAGGACTGAGCATTTCTTTATGTTCTGAGCTTCCTAGTAACCAAGATATAAAAGGGAACGTTTACATCTCGATGTTTAATGAGTGGAAAAATATTACAATATTTTTATGGAAAAATATTTCAGGAGATCTCAAGTCCACCCACCCGCATTCCTGGCCAGGACTGGTTATAACAGGCATGTGCCTTAGAGATTCTCACAAGAGGCATTCACAAGATAAAGGACAATTTATTCTACAAAGGTAGAAGACTAACACTGTACAAGGACGTATTCATTACATAACCACTTGTGGCAGTGATTCTTGAAGAAATGTGAGAGAAAAATCAATAAAGCCTAATTCCAAAAAAACTTTCCGGTAGGAGTGAAGTTAAGAAGGTCTAGATGTGACGATTTCCAGTGTGGGACTTAGAATTCCAGAAAAAGAGTGTCACTCAGTGCCCGTAGGATTTCTAGGGGGAGGTGTCCAGGAGGCGGTTGGCCATTTGCTCCCAAGCTCAGGGGAAAGGTCTGGTTAGAGGTGCAGGTCTGAGCGCCATCAGCTCAGAGATGGTGTTCAAAGCCGTGGGCAAGAGTGCAACAAGCAGGATGGGTGTGGAGTCCTGGGAAACACTGCCTCAGAAATACCATTTCCCCAGGGCCAACCCAAGTATCAGAGCTGCAGGCAGCAGTGCAGAACAGGAGCGAGAACTCATGTCCTGACTCTCGGTCAGTGTACGCCATTATCCCAGGGCCCTTCTCTGTTCAGGAAGAAGAACATGGTGCTGGAGGACATCAGCGGACCTGGGTGAGAATCTCACAGTCTCACTTCCAGCCTTGTGGCCTTGGACAACGTACCCGGGAAGATGGTGTCGACAGTGCAAGCATGCTGCATCTGGTGAGTGTGTGGAGGCTCAGGTGGAGAAGCCCAGGAGTCACCTGCACTTGGAGGTCCAAAACCCCAAGGGGTCCAGGGGGAAAGAGAGAAATGGGATCATCGTCAGCATAGAGGTAGAAGTGGAAACTTTCAAAGGATTCAAGTATTAATGACTGTAACAGTGACTTCGATTGGGCATTAGGAAGGGGCTGGGGAAGATCTGAGAAGACTGGGGGTTTCTACAGGCATCAGACTGTGCACCACACCCAGATGCTCAAGCCCACGTGGGCTGGACCCTCAGTGTGCATGGCTCAGGCCTCTTGACGCAGGAGAGTCCGCAGAGAGGAGCCCTGCGTTAGGTTGGACAGGCTTCCTCGCTGGACCCTTTCAGACACATCATCTCTTAAAACCACCGCCCGGATGGCTGTGCTCAGCAATCATGTGTTTAAAAAGCAATAAGACTAAATGCTTTTCCGTTTCCCCTTTGAGAGACCATGTATGAGAAATGATAGGCAATTTCATGGTTGGAGTTTCAATTTCCGAAAATATTAGCGCTATTCCCCAAGCTCCACTTCAGAGATAAATTCTTTTTGGCAGCCTCCTCTGTTGTCTCCTAATTCCCTGATTCTGAATATATTTGGAGGTCTAGTGTGAATTTCATCCGCTCAGTCCCAGCATCCCCCTGTCTGGGCTGCGTTGGAAAGGGTATTACCCATCTGCCACTCTTCTGGGTTCTTTCTGCATTGGCTTCAAGTCGAAGGTGTTTATTAAGTGCCTCTGTCTTCCCAGCTCTGCGCTCAGTGTTGTTATGGTGGGTGTAAGGGAACTACAATCAATCCTTCAATCGACAAACATCGGCCGTGGGTCTAGTCCCTTGAAGCTCAAAGAAATAGTAACGCTACAGTACCTGCTACCTCATGTTTGTTTCACACTGTCCCCATTTCATTGTTGGGGAAACTGAGGCTCAGCGCTAACCTAGTACAGTTGGGATGGACTAGTGGATGAGGGCAAAGTGGGAGAGAGCAAGAATTTACTGAGCACCTAGGATGGGTCGGGTGCGGTGCTGAATGCTTGTTCAACCCTTGGCACAGGAGTATAAGCTATTCATCTGCACATAACTCTAGGTGAGAGCAATTATCCCTTTTTTACAGAAGTGCAAACTGAGAATCACAAAGGCTTGTCACCTTACCCAAGGATTCTCAACCACGGGACCACGCTGCCTCTCCTGGTGTCAGCAGGATGGATGGCGTCCCAATAATCGTCGCCAAACCACGGGAGTTCTCTTGTTGGAAAACATCAAAGCACCAAGTCAAGCCATAGAAGGAGACTAACCCACCTTTACCCCTTTATCTCTCATTACTCAGCACCCTCTGCATGCCCTAACCTTGGGCTCCCTCTTAAGTTTCCCAGGCCGGTGTCCTCATGTATCACTGCCCCTCAGGCCCATTCCCTGCTTTCTCTCATGTCAGCATCCTCCCCAAACCCTCCCCATCATGGGCCAGCTTAGATCCCTATGGCAATCTCTCTCCTCTCTCCCATTCACTCACCCTTTAGAGGATGACGTTTTCTTCTCTTATAATCTCATAGATCACTATCAAAATACTGAGCACAAAGCAGGTATTCCAAAAATCTTGAGGGAGGCACTGGAATAAAATGAAACGGAATGAAATGGGACAAAATGAGATTGAATCTCTCAGAATGGAGCAAATGGAATGAATTGGAACAGAATGTAATGGAGTAGAACCAAGAAGAATAGCATGGCATAGGTGAAAAGAAGGAGAAAGAACAAAAATACAGAGTAGAACAGTATGGAACAGAATAAAAGAGGGTGGAACAGACTAAACAGGTTGAACTAGACTAGGACAGGGTGGAACAGAATAGACCAGGTCAGAACAGAACGGAACAGGATAGAAAAGAATAACAGGATAGAAAAGAATAGAATTCAACAGACTAAAATAGAATGGAAGAGACTGCAACAGGTCTGAACAGAAGACAGTGCAATGGAATAATAGGACTGTGGCTAAATGTTATATAAGTGGATAAAATAAAATTCACTCCATTCATTCAATAAATATTTATCGGGTGCTAATCCATGCCAGGTGAGAAAAAAAATAGACATAGTCCCTGCCCTCATAGAACATACTGTCTGGTGAAAGGGACCACACAAAAAAAAAGACATAAGTAAGCATTAATAAATACATAATTACCAAATATGAGTGTTCATGAGATACCATGAAAGAATGGACAGGTGGCCATTATTAAGAATAATAGAATGGAAAAAAAAGAAGAATAGGATGGATGTGATAATATTAATAATAAAGAGGTCAGGAAAGCTAAAGAGGTCAGGAGACCTAAAAAGTGAGGAAGAGCCAGAGACACTTGGAGGACTAGGGAAGAGCATTCTAGGCAGAGGGAACAGCATGTGCAAAAGCCCTGAGGCAGGAAAGTCTTTAACGTGTTCAGGAGCTTTAAGAAGTTCAGTATGAACAGAGCTCAGAGGGCAAGGCCTAGAGTGACAGGGGAAGATGGGGAAGGCAGGCAGGGGCCAGATATCAGAGGGTCTGTGGGGAGTTTGGATTTCCATCTAAGTGTGATGAGAAACCACTAAAGGGAGCAACAGTAACGACGGTGTGTTTCATGCTTCCTCTTTGGCTGCGGTAAAGGAATGAATTAGGGCAGGGAGGCCATTTAGGTCTCTACTGTGGTCGACCAGATAGTGATGTAGGTGGCTGGGAGCAGAGTAGCAGTGGCACCAGAGCGGGAGAGATGCAGCTGACTGGAGAAATACTTGTAAACACAGCCCAGGGATCTGCCAATGTTTTGGACATGGGGCTGGCAGAAAGGGCGATCTGAAGGCGCTACCGGGGGTTGGTGTTTCTATTTCCTGAGATGATGCTAAGGAGAGACGGTTTAAGGAGGAAAATCAAGTTTTCTTTTAAATTCTAAGGCTCAGATGTTTAGGTCATGTCCAAATAGAGATGTTAAGCAGGTCTGGAGATAGAAGCCTGGAGCTCTGAGGTGGGAGGTCTGAGCTGGAGGTCTAAACTGAGGAGTTGTCAGCATATAAATACTGTGCAATGCCTTGGGATTGACTGAATCACACATGCAGTCGTGCAATGCAGAACTTCATCAAAGCGTGTTCCATGGGCTACTGGCATAGGACTCCCTCGGGATGCTAGTTGAACGTGCAAATTTCTAGGCCTCCAGGCCACTGAAATGGATCTCTGGGGATGGGGTTCAGGGGCCTGCATGGTTAGCAATCGCCCTGGAGTGTTTGGGTGCCGTCTAACATGTGTGAAACACTGGTCTGGGGAGAGAATACAGGAGGGCACAGCCCCATCACTGAGAAAGGTGTACATTTGCACATTGAGGAGGAGAAGCCAGCAAAGAAGACAGAGCAGGAGTAGCCAGAGAAATAGGAGAGCTATCAGGAGAGGATGGTGTGTCCGAGGCCAGGAGAGGAGCGGGTATCGGGACCTGGGGCTCAGCTGGGCCTGCGTAGGCTCTGCTGAGTAGGCTGAGCCCAGAGCACTCCAGTGGGATGTGGCAACGTGCACACCACCGGGCTGGGGAGGGCTGGGGCCACGCCAGAGTGGAGTGGACGCGAGGAGGACACTCCAGCAGCAAAGTGGGGACGTGGAATGGACCACGTGCTAGACCTACTATCCAAGTCAATGGAACATTTGAGGACAGACCCACAAACATATTTCACTTGCGATTTTATCCGCTCTGGTACCAGCTCCCAGAGTCCACTGGTTGAGGGGAGTAGACATGCTAGCACATACGAGGAAGGCTTCCTTTCCCACCTTCCTCACACCGAGCCCAGCATCCTCAGATGTCCCGCTCCTCCCGAGACACCACGCCGCTGAGGACTCCCTTTAGGTCCCGTCTCCCTCCCTAGGCCTGCTCCCACCTGTGCCTCTCCCCTCTTCTTTAGAGCGTTTTGCAGGCTGCAGTCAACTGGTATATGTATTACGGACCCACTGTGATCTGTGTCCGTGGGCTCCACCTCCCAGGAGCGAATGGCTAAGGCTGCAATACCTTGCCACAGCAGGTTGGCACTTTTTGGCAAGAAGGCCTTCCTGGCATCGCACAGATCTTCTTGACCACCACCCCCGCCCCCAAGCAGCTGCCGGGTCCACCAGAGCCCTGATGCTCAGCTGGCAATGAAATGGGCCTTTTTTTTTTTCAGAGAGGAAACCGAGGCTCACGTTTATTGATAACCATCAAGGCTTGGCGCAGGGTCCGGGGTATAGAAATTGTTGCCTTGCCCCCATCTCCCCTCCTCTTTCCGGTAGGAGTGAAGCCCCTGGAGAAGGGAGGCAGGAGGGTGGCGGTGGAAGGACCCGGGAGCTGCAGGGAGCTCAATGGGCAACTTTTAAAAGACACATTCAACTGTGTATTAGACTTTCATGTTCACGAAACAGAAACCAATAACCTGTCTCTTGCATACCACGCACCTCAAAAAGTTAGCCAAGAACATTTTCTTGTTGATGGGGGCTACTGGAAACAAGGAGAGATTTTCAACTGGGGACAAACCCCTGGGGGGAATCTTTCAAAACCAAAATTGTTGGGGTGTTTATGTTTTTCAAAAGGTTAATTGATATTAGGAGGTAGTGACAGGAGCAAAGCCCAGCCTTGCTTCCCCCAGGTGGGAATTTCATTCTGTTACAAGTGTGCCTCTCCAGCCCACGTTCCCGAGGGGCCGCACACAGCTCAGAAGACCTGAGGAGGCCCTGCCATCCATCTGGAGGCAAATTCCTGGCAAGAAGCAGCACGGAGAGACTTCACAGCCCTCCCTGAACCTCTCCAGAAGAATCTGCTGCAGCAGAGGGATTTTCCCCAGGAGAGCAAATGACAACACAGCTCCTGTTTGTTTTTGATGCAGCGAGGAGCCAGGAACATCTGCTCCAAGAAGCCACTTGAAAGATAATCAGGCAGCAATGTTGGCAAAACAGCTGTGTGGCGGGCGGGGAAGAGGGTGGCCGGGAGCAGGGAGGGTGGGGGCAGTAGGAGGAGGGACCTTAAGCTCTGAGCTCGGAGCAGTCGCCTGGGAAGCCCCCCACCCCGGCCCACAGCCTTAGCGCTCAGAGGGAACTTCTGCTTCGCTGAGAGCAGCTCACATGGGAGACCCGCTCTGCTAACGTCCCTAATTATCCTCACGGAGAAACGCTGGATCTATTTCATATTTCCTGCAGGATTCAACTCAATTTTTAGGACAGGATTGAAAATGTTGAATTTTTCCTGAACCTGTGACCCTGGAAAACAGCAAGGGTTAGAGAAATCCCCCCATCCCTTTTCGTTTCAGAAAAGGTAGCTCATCATCTTCCTTCCCCATGTGACTCAGAAAAGACTCATGATTTCCCCTGTTTACCCATGACAGAGCAGACACAGACCCTCCAAATTCCGTTCCCTTTCTTATAAATGATTAGCTGAACTGTTTTGTCTCCACTAATCAATGGAACAAGATGTTTGTTAACCAAACAGGTTAAGTTTCTCTCCTTCATCCAGGCCCCTGAACTTGAAGCCACCCTCAGCCTGAGCCAGCGTACAACCCCTCCTTAACGGCCCCTCTAAAGAACAGGCTGGCCTCAGCATAAAGCATCCTCTGATCTACTGTCCCTTTGAACTTGGAGGACGGTGCAAGGAGGACAGATCACTCTTATTTGTTATTTCCGGGTCAGTCCGTCACCATCATTCACACACACAGCCCAGATTACATTAATTAAATGTACGTGTGTGTGTGTGTGTGTGTGTGTGTGTGGTCTTAGTTTGGTTCCTCCCAGAGGGAGACCCTGAGACAAGGATTTGAGGGCAAGTACTTCATTTGAGACGTAATCGCAGGAAACACCAAGAAAGGAGTGTAGGAAGGGGTCAGGGAAGGGAAGGTGGCCAGTGTGGGTTCCGTTAATGGGCAGGTGACTGCTGTGGGCAACAATGGCTCATTTGGGAGGCAGCCAGGTGGCTCTTACTTGTCCAAAATCTACCTATACCCTGAAGTCCTCAAGTCTCCCCTCTTGTGTGGAGTTTCTCCCCATGGATGTCCCAGAAGGTAGGAAAAGGAAGGGTCACTTAGGACTCTGCTTTTCAAGCTGCATTCCCCATGGAAATTCAGAACTCTGGGAGTTACTTCAATGGCTACTAGCGCCAGGGAACTAGTGGTCAGGGCTGCCATCTCCACCCTCACTTCAACTGGAACATCTTGATTTTTTTCTCTTTAAAATACTGGGCTTTCACTTGCAATATTTTTGGAAAGGTTCAGCAGCTTAAAAGTAAAGGTCAGGGGCTTCCCTGGTGGCGCAGTGGTTGAGAGTCTGCCTGCTGATGCAGGGGACACGGGTTTGTGCCCCGGTCCAGGAAGATCCCACATGCGGCAGAGCGGCTGGGCCCGTGAGCCATGGCCGCTGGGCCTGCGCGTCCAGAGTCTGTGCTCCGCAACGGGAGAGGCCACAACAGTGAGAGGCCCGCATACAGCAAAAAATTAAAAATTAAAAAAAAAAAAAGTAAAGGTCAGGTCTACTTCTGGTTCCAGGTAGGTGGAACAGAGGGGCTTTCCCCTATTCCTCCGGCTAAGGACAACTGCATCCCTGGACATTATATATAAAACAATCATAGGCAGACTCTGAGAGGTGGATAGACAAAAGCAGACCAACTAGGGATATCAGGACCCAAGGAACTACGTACTGACGAGTTCCTTGGTTTTTCTTTGTGCTTCATACATCCCAGACTTGGAGCTGAAAAAGCCAACAACCCCAAAACTTCAATGACCACAGACCAAAAAATTTCCAACGAAAGCTTGTTCTCTTGTCAAAGGACAGGTAAAGGGGCAACCTAGAAAGACAGGAAATAGTTAGACAATACTGTTCTACTCTAGGCAAACACCACAGGGAAAACTGTGGCCCCTTCCCTACCCATGCCAGCAAAGTTCAAGTGGGAAGCCTAGACTTCCACCCTACTCAGCAGTAACAAGGCATTCCTTCCTTCTCCCCACTGGGGTGTGGTGTTAGAGGAGGCCCAGTGGGGAGTCAAGACTTTTACCATAGCTCAGGGAGCAGGGCCACCCCCACCTCAGTAGCAATGGAGACTGCTGACACTCCCAACCCCACCCAGGGGTGATGAGGGGTCCCCTCCTGACATGTCAGGGGAGGCTGAGTGCAGAACCTGGACTTTTACAGCACTTCGCAGTAACAAGTCAGTGTCTTCCCATCCCTCCCTGGCTGGTGTGGTGTCCAAAAAAGCCAGCTAACCCAGACCGTTTAAAATAAGATCCTGAGTCTCATAACGCAATACAAAAGTATCTAGATTTTAATTAAAAAATTACTCATCGTACCAAAAAGATCTCAACTGAATGAAAAAAAGACAACCAATAGATGCCAACACCAAGATCACAAAGATGTCAGGACTACCTGACAAAGATTTGAAGGCAACCATGATAAAATGCTTCAACAAGAGATTATGAACATGCCTGAAACACATGAAAAAAGAGCCTCAGCAAAGAAATAGAGGATATAAAAGAGAAACAAAAAGAAATTTTAGAACTGAAAAATATAATAACCAAAATTTAAAACTCAGTGAATGGGCTCCACAGCACGGTAGAGGGAACAGAGAAAAGAATTCGTGAACTGGAAGATAGAATAATATACACAACCTGAAAAGCAAAGAGAATATAGACGAAATAAATAAATGAACACAGCCTCGGAGATCTATGGGACTATAACAAAAGATCTAATTTCATGTCCTTGGAGTCTCAGAAGGAGAAGAGATAGAGGGCAGGATTGAAAAAGTCTCAAAGAAATAATGACTGAAAACTTCGCAAATCTTAGTGAACCATAAACAGGACAAAGCCAAAGAAACCTATGCCAAGAAAAAGAAAACAGAGAGAAAAAAACAGAGAAAAGAAACAGAAAATAAAAAACAAAATTAAACCTTGAAATATAAATAATTAAATTAAATGTAAATGGTCTAAATATACCAATTAAAGGACAGAGATTGGTAGAGTGAATTAAAAAGCATGACCCAACCAAATGCTACCACAGCACACTCACTTCAAATGCAACATAGGCAGGATGAAATAAAAGAAAGGAAAGATACATCATGCAAATATTAATCAGAAGAAAGCAGGAGTGGCTATATTAATAATCAGCCAAAGTAGACTTCAGAGCAAAAAAAAAAGAAAACATTACCAGAGACAAGAGAAGGACATTATAAAACCAAGAAGACATAGAAATCCTAAATGCTAATTCACCAAAAAACAGTGATGCAAAATACATGAAGCAAAAGCCAATAGAACTAAAAGGAGAAATAATCAAATCCACAATTATAATTAAAGACTTAAATATCCCTCTCTCAATAATTTATATACAACTGTAGAGAAAACAAGCAAGAATATAGAACTCAACACCATCAACCAACAGGTCCTCATCAACTTTTATAGAACACTCCACTACACATTATTTTCAAGTGCCCAAAGAACATATACCAAGATAGACTATATCCTGGGCTATAAAATAAACCTCAAATTTAAAACAATTGAGACCATACAGAGTGTGTTCTCCAACAACAATGAAACCAAGCTAGAAATCAATAACAGGAAAATTTCCAAACATCTAGAAACTAAGGAAGCCACTTTTAAATAACACATAGGTCAAAGAGGAAGTCTCAAGGGGGATTTAAAAATACATGGAACTCAATGAAAATGAAAATATAACAAATCAAAATTTGTGAGACACAGCTAAAGTCATACTGAAAGGAAAATTTGTAGCACTAAGTGCTTATATTAGAAAAGAGGAACACTTTCAAACCAATAATCTAAGCTCCCACCTCAAGACCCGAAAAAAGGAAGAGTAAAATAAACCCAAAGCAAGCAGAATGAAGGAAATAATAAATATAAGAGTAAATTTGATGAAATTGACAACAGAAAAATAATTGAGAAAACAAATGAAACAAAGAGCTGGTTCTTTGAAAAAATCAATAGAATTGACTAATTTCTAGAAAAACTCACAAAGGAAAAAAAGAGAGACAGAAAACACAAATTACCAACAACAGAAATGAAACAAGAGATATCACTACAGACCCTGCAGACATCAAAAGCATAACAGGGAATACTACAACAAATCTACATAAATAAATTTGATAATTTAGATGAAATGGACCAACTCCTTAAAAAATACAAACTACTACGATTCACCAATATGAAATAAATCATTTGAATAGTGCTGTAATCTAAAATTATTCGAGGAAAGTGAATTCACAATTTTTTTTTAATTCCCAGGAAAGAAATCTCCTGACTCAAATGGGTTCACAGGAGAATTCTACCAAATGGTTAAAGAAGAATTAACACCAATTCTACACAATCTCTTCCAGAAAGAGGAAGACTCAACAGAGTAAAATTGTCAATTCTTCCAAACTAGCATATAGGTTTAACACAATTCCTATCAAAATCTCAGAAAGACTTTTTGTAGACAAGATTATTCTAAAATTTATATGAAAAGGCAAAGAACTAAAATAGCTAAAACAGTTTTGAAAAAGAATAAAGTGGGAGGAATCTATCTACCAGATTTCAGACTTATATAGCCACTGTAATCAAGGCTGTATAGTAAGGGCAGAAGGATAGACATATGTATCAATAGAACAGAACAGAGTGCCCAGAAATAGACCCACACAAATATGCCCGACTGATTTTGACAAAGGTGCAAAAGCAATTCGATGGAATAAACATAGCCTTTTCTACAAATGGTGCTGGAGCAATTGGACATCCATAGGCTTGCTGGGTCAGCTTCCAGACTCACCTGTGTCTTTAGAAAATCTAGACAATGGGTGAAACAAGCAGAACGTGATAAGAAGCCCAAGGGTATAAATTGCTCTACAAAATTAAAGGGATTGAGGGAAGGAGAGGAGAAAGGAGAGAAACAGAATGCCTGGGTATTGGAAAGAGTGTTTGTGGAACATTGAGGAGCAGACGTGTTTAGATGGGGAGAGGCCACGGAGCAGCTACAGGACTGAGAAGATCGGAGGAGAGGAGATGGGATTTTAAGAAGGGTCATCATGTGGATCTCCTTTAACGCCCTGTGAGAGATGCAATCTAGATTGGAATTGCTTTTATTTTTGTTTTCTGGAATATTTTCTTTGAATGTAATGTCGTGGTAAGACTGGGCACTGTGGGGCTCCACTTAATATTAGAGTTACACATTCTTCACGTCTCCTCCTCCCTGAAGCTCTGTGCTGCAGCCGAGACAAGGAGCCATAGACAACATGGGCGACATGCCTTCTGGCTTGACCTAGACCCTCAGAACCATCTACCTGCAGATCATGCCTCCTGGCTTGACCTAGACCCTCAGAACCATCTACCTGCAGATCATGCTCCCATTCCGCTCTTTACCGTCCATAAGGTGGCACACATTTTAGGGACTGAAAAGTAAGATGACAAAAGGGTGATTTAGGAAGGTCAGTTGGATAGTGGTGTGCCAACTAGAGAGATCTACCACTGGGTACAAGTTGTCACCCTAGCACAGTGTCTGGTGCAGAGTATAATCCCCGGAAATATTTGACTGATGGCTGGCCCAATCCATCACGTTACTGATGTGGACTAGAATTAAAGCAACAAAAACAGAAGAGAATAATTGACAGAACGGAACGTGGGGCCCTTGGAGAGAATGATGAGATAAGATGACCATGAGATTTGGGGCACTGGAGACTGGTGAGAACTTTCATTGCAATAAGGAAGCCAGAAGGGAGACCAGGGTGGACAGGTGACCACAGTTTGGGGTCTTCCAAGCTGGTGGTATTGTTGGGTTGTCTGAGTAAAGCTGTCCATTGGGCAGGTAGACAAGGGGTGCTGGGGTCCAAGAGGCAGCTTTGGGAATCTGCCCCAACAAGGTGACCTCTGGAGCAAAGGAGACAGAAGGCAAAAGGTCCTGGCAGGTCACGGAGCCCCCTTTGCTGTCTATAAAGGGAGAAAAAGAAGTTTCCAGTCCTGGACCCATGTCCTTCCAGCAACCACACCTCCTCCCACAACCCCTCCATCCCCCAGAGGAGCAAGGCCCCACCAAGATCAGATAAAGAGGTTCCCCATGATATCTGTGCTCAACGCCAAAGCTGTAGCCTAGGTTGCTTTCTGACTCTCTCCTGCTTCTTTTCCTTTTCATCTCTCTCTGCTTCTCTTTTCTCACCCTCTCTTTATCTCTCCGTCTCTCTGTTTCTGCCTCCCTCTCTTATGCTCTCTCTCTATGCTCACACAAATTCACAAGAACATATGAATTTTTAAGAGACCAAGAACTCAGGGAGACTCATGGAAAGGGCTCTAGCCGACTGGCATCAGCGGGCCTCCTTAGCCACCTTCAGTGGGTGATATATTACGGAAATACATTAAGGAGCTGTCCTGATGACAGCAAGCTAAGGTACAACGTCAAGGTACCAGCCCTGGGATGATGAACGTCCCCCATAGATCAGGACACCATCACCCTGATTACACTCCAGCACTGTGTGTCAGTGTGCTGCCGGGGCATGATAGACGGTGGGGATCCATCATCAGCTGATGGCCCATTCCCAACACAACACTCATATCCAGGAGATGATTTAGGGGCAGAGCTGGAACCCCTCCCAAGATGCACACACAGCAAAAGTGGACTTTTTCCTTTCTACTAAAGGGAGAAGTTTGAGGAGAGAAACACTTGTAGAGTATAGCTTCAAGGTCAAGGGCTTGGGATTCAGATAGTCCTGGGTTTAAATTCTAGCTCCTCTATTTAAAAGCTACATGACAGGGGGGCAAAATTTCCTCTCTCTCTGAGATCATTGCCTTGTATGTAAAATGGGGATAATAATACTAGCCTCCCAGGATTAAAATGAGGTTCAAATGAAATAATGCAGGTTAAAACATACAGCACAGAGCCAGACTCAGGGTCCTGGGACAACCACCCTGACCTGTTCAGCGTACACACAGCAGGAGTTGCAAGCCCCAGCCTCCAGCTGTTAGTGGAGGCCCAGGAGGCTGCAGCCTCCTGCACGGTCTCTTCAATTGCACCACCTTAACCTTTACCTTCCCTCTTCCTTCCCTGATGGCTCCAAGGCCCGTGGGAGAGGTCCTGAGGACACCCATCTCAAGTCAGCCACCTAGCCTTCTTTCAGGATTGCCCATCAATCCATCTCCCCAACCATTCTTCATTCAGTTGATAGGTATTGAGTACCCACTAGGTGCCAGACTCTGTTCTAGGCACTGAAAACACAGAAGTGAATGAAACAGAAGAAAACTCCTGTCGTCATGTGCCGACATAATTACTGAGTCCTTTGATCAATTGATACATCTGTCTGTGGGCAGTAGCCCTCTCAGAGGGCCCCATGAGCCCAGACCTGACCCAAATGAACTATGAGATGACTGTGACTTTTAACTGTGAGGTTCAAAGAGAATTGCATCATCACAGCTCTCAACGGGACCATAGTCATGCCCTCATCAGATCCCAAGAGGCTGAAGTCCAGGGGTGGATGGTGAGTTGCCTAAGGTCATGCAAGGAGCATGAGGTTAAGTCAGGGCTAGAACTCAACACAGTCCCAGAACTTAAAGTTTACCTGTGGATCTTAATGAAAACCAGTCCAATTCCTCCTCTTACAGGTAAAGGAGCCCCTTGGTTCCTGCCCTTAGGAAAATCCAGCCTCCCCGGAGAGAGGTGATACAGGTGCATGAAAAATTAGAACTTATATCATGTTCTCATAGGCTGCCTCATTTATTCTCACACAGCCCTGAGAGTCAAGTATCGTGATCCCATTTTACAGGTGAGAGGACTGAGGGCAAGAAGTTAAATAACAGGCCATGTTAATTCTGCCTCTCCTCCACCCTACATACAGCAGAGTAGCAAACTGAGATTCACTATACATACATGTGCACACCCTTACACACACACTTTTGATTATTTTTCAATTTTTAACATTTCATTGTAAGCATATTCCCATGTTGTTAAATATACCCTGACATATGCTTTTAAAAACATATTCTACAACATAAATATACCCTATTTTATTAATCTTTTGTTGTCATATGCCTCAATGATTTCCAATATTTAGGTTTGATAAATAATGTTGTGATGAACATTCTGACTCTATCACCAGTGTTTTCTCAGGGTATATGCCCAGTAGTGGGATTGCTGGATCATATGGTAGTTCTAGTTTTTGTTTTTTAAGGAACTTCCATACTGTTCTCCATAGTGGCTGTATCCATTTACATTCCTACCAACAGGGTAGGAGGGTTCCCTTTTCTCCTCACCCTCTCCAGCATTTATTGTTTGTAGATTTTTTGATGATGGCCATTCTGACTGGTGTGAGGTGATACCTCACTGTAGTTTTGATTTGCATTTCTCTAATGATTAGTGATGTTGAGCACCCTTTCATGTGTTTGTTGGCAGTCTATATCTTCTTTGGAGAAATGTCTATTTAGGTCTTCTGCCTAATGTTGGCTGTGGTTTTATCATATATGGCCTTTATTATGTTGAGGTAAGTTCCCTCTTTGCCTACTTTCTGGAGAGGTTTTTTTTTTTTTTTTTTTCGGTACGCGGGCCTCTCACTGTTGTGGCCTCTCCCGTTGCGGAGCACAGGCTCCAGACACGCAGGCTCAGCGGCCATGGCTCACGGGCCCAGCCACTCCACAGCATGTGGGATCTTCCTGGACCGGGGCACAAACCTGTGTCCCCTGAATCGGCAGGCGGACTCTCAACCACTGCGCCACCAGGGAAGCCCTCTGGAGAGTTTTTGTCATAAATGGGTGTTGAATTTTGTCAAAAGCTTTTTCTGCTTCTATTGAGATGATCATATGGTTTTTATCCTTCACTTTGTTAATATGGTGTATCACACTGCTTGCTTTGCATATATTGAAGAATCCTTGCATTCCTGGGCTAAACCCCACTTGATCATGGTGTATGACCCTTTTAATGTACTGTTGGATTCTGTTTGCTAGTATTCTGTTGAGGATTTTTGCATCTATGTTCATCAGTGATATTGGCCTGCAGTCTTTTTTTGTGGCATCGTTGTCTGGTTTTGGTATCAGGGTGATGGTGGCCTTGTAGAATGAGTTTGGGAGTGTTCCTCCCTCTGCTATATTTTGGAAGAGTTAGAGAAGGATAGGTGTTAGCGCTTCTGTAAATGTTTGATAGAATTCACCTGTGAAGCCATCTGGTCCTGGGCTTTTGCTTGTTGGAAGATTTTTAATCACAGTTTCAATTTCAGTGCTTGTGATTGGTCTGTTTATATTTTCTATTTCTTCCTGGTTCATTCTCATATAGTTGCTTGTAGTAATCTCTCATGATCCTTTGTATTTCTGCAGTGTCAGTTGTTACTTCTCCTTTTTCATTTCTAATTCTGTTGATTTGAGTCTTCTCCCTTTTTTTTCTTGATGAGTCTGGCTAATGGTTTATCAATTTTGTTTATCTTCTCAAAGAACCACCTTTTAGCTTTATTGATCTTTGCTGTAGTTCCTTTATTTCTTTTTCATTTATTTCTGATCAGTTCTCCATCAAATCTGAATGAGATTCTTGCTGGGTAGAGTAATCTTTTTTTTGTGTGTGTGGTACGTGGCCCTCTCACTGTTGTGGCCTCTCCCATTGTGGAGCACAGGCTCTGGACGCACAGGTTCAGCGGCCATGGCTCACGGGCCTAGCCACTCTGCAGCATGTGGGATCTTCCCAGACAGGGGCACGAACCTGTGTCCCCTGCATCGGCAGGTGGACTCTCAACCACTGTGCCACCAGGGAAGCCCTATTTTCACTATTTTATCTTCCAAGTTACTTATCCATTCTTCTGCCTCAGTTATTCTGCTATTGATCCCTTCTAGAGTATTTTTAATTTCATTTATTGTGTTGTTCATCATTGCTTCTTTCATCTTTAGTTCTTCTAGGTCCTTGTTAAATGTTTCTTGCATTTTCTCTATTCTATTCCCAAGATTTTGGATCATCTTTACTATCATTACTCTGAGTTCTTTTTCAGGTAGACTGCCTATTTCCTCTTCATTTGTTTGGTCTGGTGGGTTTTTATCTTCCTCCTTCATCTGCTGTGTATTTCTCTGTCTTCTCATTTTGCTTATCTTACTGTGTTTGGGGTCTCCTTTTCACAGGCTGCAGGTTTGTAGTTCCCATTGTTTTTGGTGTCTGCCCCCAATGGGTAAGGTTGGTTCAGTGGGTTATGTAGGCTTCCTGGTGGAGGGGACTGGTGCCTGTGTTCTAGTGGGTGAGGCTGGATCTTGTCTTTCTGGTGGGCAGGACCGCGTCCGGTGGTGTGTTTTGGGGTGTCTGTGAACTTATTATGATTTTAGGCAGCCTCTCTGATAATGCGTGGGGTTGTATTCCTGTCTTGCTAATAGTTTGTCATGGGGTGTCCAGCGCGGGAGCTTGCTGGTCGTTGGGTGGGGCTGGGTCTTAGCGTTGAGACCAAGATCTCTGGGACAGCTCTGGCTGGTTGATATTATGTGGGGCCAGAAGGTCTCTGGTGGTCCAATGTCCTGAACTCGGCTCTCCCACCTCAGAGGCTCAGGCCTGACAGCCAGCCGGAGCACCAAGGCCCTGTCAGCCACACGGCTCTTAGCCACCTATATGCTTAGGAAGGTCGGAGAGCCATCTGTGACACAGCACTTTGCAAGGTCAAGATGCTTTCCTATAGGCCATGAAACTGCCCTTAAACAAACAACCAATACATTGTATCATTACCCCCAGTAGCCAGATAACTCAGGAACTTGCTTCCAATCCCAGTAACTTTGGACCAGTGAACTTGGCAGATTGATCACCAGTGTTTTCTTATGATGGATTCCTAGAAATAGAACTGTTGAGTCAAAAAACATTAAGACTGTTGAAATTCAACAGATTGTGACACTTTATGTTCCAGCTTCATCACACGGTCACAATATGTATTTCATCATTGTCATCATCATCATCAATCTTAACAACTGAACAGGTGAAATAGAATCTTGTTTTATTTTGCATTTCTTTGGCTAACAGTAAAATTAAACATTTTTTCATATGTTAGCCATTTGTATGTCTTATTTTGTAAATGTTTTTTGCCAGTTTTTCTACTGAGATCTTAGGTTTTTTTTTTTTTTGGCTTTGTAAGAGCTCTTTATATGCTAAGGCTGTTAACCTTTTGTCGTATCTGTTAGTAATATTTTTCTCAATTTGTCATTTATGTTTTAATTTTTTCATTTTTTAAAATATATTTTTGGAACTTTTGCATAGACAATTTCCTTTGTGATTTCTTCAATTCCTTTTAAGTTTAGATAGGTGTTTCCCACTCTACGATAATTTAAATATTCACTTATGTTTTCTTCTATTGTTGTGGAGTTCCTTGTGCTTAATGCTATAATTTATCTGAAATTTACTTGAGAAAAAAGTAAGGATCTAAAATGATTGCCTCCCAAGTAGTCCACTTTCTCAACATCAGTTGTTAATCCACCCCTTTCCCATTGATTTGCAATGATTCTTTTTATCTCATGTGGCTTTTATATCCACAGTAAGGTTGGTTTTACGGTTATCAGTTATGTGCCGTTGATACTGGCTGGTTCCGGAGCCAGTGCCTTGCTATACAATCGCTGCAGCTTTTAAATACATTTGAATATTGTTAAACAAATCATGTTTTTTGCTCTTTCAAATATTTCCTAGCTATTTTTAGCTTGTTATTCTTTCAGGTTCATTACCAAATTACCAAGTTTCCACTGAGATTTTGATTCTAATTTTGCTAGATCGCCATATTAATTCAGGAAAAATGAATGTCTCTTCATCGTTCCTTTTTCCCAGCCCAAAACATATTACAACTCTCTACTTATTCAAATCTTCTCTTACACAAAACTAATCAAGTTTTGTGGCTTCCTGCATGAAAATCCCACAGAATTCTCTCTGAGAATCATTCAGAGGCAGATGATGTTTTTGATTGCTTTTATCTTCAAACTGGTTATTGCGGGTATATAAGAAATTGATTGATTTTTGTATATTTCAGCTTGCATATATTTTACCTTGCAGAGAGGAGAATATATTCGCTAGCAATGTTCCCAGTGATTATTCACAAGAAAATTAGTGAGAGCAAAAGAAGGGCTCTGCTCCCCGGGGTTCAGCACTCCCCTTGCCGTGGGTGTGGGGACGACCAGGACACACAAGATGCCCTCTCCTCCAGCCACCTTCAAGTCTCAGACACAGGGCAGTGGGGTCCACCGGTGAAAGACAAAGTGTAGGTGGGAGAGGAGACCACAGTGATGAAAGCACCACCTGAATGGAGAAGTACCAGGGGACGAGCTGCCACCATGAAAGTATAGCTTTAGGAAGAGGAAAGAATGTCTAGAGAGAATTTCTGCAAAACTTTCTATGTATTGGGATGTGTAAAGCCTCTGGTCATAGCTAGCCCTCCTAAGAAATCCTGCAGTAAAAATCCACATGATTCTTCAAGGTTCCTACAGTCAAACTTAGGTTTCCTTTGAGTGTAACTCTGTTCTGAGACTAAGCCACATGGGACCCTGAGATTATTAGAGTTACCATTCCTTTGGCCACTTTAGCAAGTTCTATTATAAATGCTAAGGGTTTCTCTATTGATTCTCCTTGTTTTCTAGATATATGATTATATACCCTAAAATCCATAATAATTTTCTCTTATTTTCAATAGTTAAGGTGCTTTTCTTCCTGTACTTTTTGAAATTTTGCCTTGGCTAAAAGTTCCAGCGAAATGTTTTAAAAGATATTGTTGACAGAGGATGTCTTTGTCTTATTCCTATCTTAAGATAGGTTTTCTTTATCAGATTAGGGAACGATCTTCTCTCCCAAGTCTTTTGAGTTGTCTATGGGTTGGGTTTTCTCCCCTGAGAATGGGTGTTTTCATGGTCATTTCAGTGGGAAGGGAGGGAGAGGCATAACTCCAATAACTCCTGCAACACCAGCTATACCTCTAATAGTTACAGAGGAAGCATGGGATGGTTCTGACCACAGGGAGACCATGCTCATGACAACATGACCAGAGGGAGAGGACCCCAGACGGCTGCTCCTTTATCTCTCTGCAAAAGCAGAAACAGCCATCTGGAAAAGCAGTTGATTTTGTGATTAACCCCGAGGAGTTGGTCCTTCTGTGGCATTTTGGTTCTGAGGGATCCAGATATGTATCCCAAGTATTTGGGGCAAGAAATAGTCAAAGCTCTCGGGAGGATGAAGCAGATGCCAGTGGTTTTTCAACTCTTCTTTTTCCTCTGTTTTCTCTCCTTTTCTCATTCCCCTTTTTTCTCTTCTCTCTTTTCCTTTCTCTCCCCTCTCCCTCTCCTTTGTTTCCTCCCCCCATCTCCTCTCTCCTCCTTTCCCCCCTTTTCCTTTTTTCTTCTCTCCCCCTTCCAGCCTCCCTATAACTGTATCACTTCTCTTCCCATTGCCTTGTCTTCCCTGTATTTCAACATCTTAACTTCTCCCTATATAATCTGTTCCTTTTCCTCCCTTCTCCCCTCTTTTTCTCTCTACCTTTTTCCTTTTTGACTCACATTTTTTACTTTCTTTCTCTCTTTCCTACAAAAAAAAAACCAAAGCAAAACAAAACAAAACACACACACACGCACACACACACAAACCACACAAATAAAATAGAGAGAGAAAGAAAACAATTTGATAATGTTTGGCTTGCCAAAGGCTGAAAGAGGCAAAGGCCATTTTACTACCCAAGGAGCAGCACCCAAGTTTCTCGTCAAAGTTGGAGGGAAAATCACTGAGCTGTTACCTCCTCAGACTTCAGGTTCAACCAACACAAAGCCAAACAGTCAAGCCCAGAAGGGCTGGAGGCAGGTTCTGACACAGTCTCCTGCCCATAAACCTCCCCCTCCCCACGCCCACCCATGCCTGCCCACATGCTCGCCTCTTCCCCCCACCCCCCGTCCTCCCTGCACACTTCCACTTACCTGGCCTGGGCACCTCTCCAGAGCCCCATGAAAGTGCACAAACCTTCACTTCTTCTTCTGCCACCAACCTCGGCCTATGCGCCCCTCATCTTTTTTCTTTTTTTAACATCTTATTTTGGAGTATAATTGCTTTACAATGGTGTGTTAGTTTCTGCTTTATAACAAAGTGAATCAGCTATATGTATACATATATCCCCATATCTCTTCCCTCTTGTGTCTCCCTCCCACCCTCCCTATCCCACCCCTCTAGGTGGTCACAAAGCACAGAGCTGATCTCCCTGTGCTATGCAGCTGCTTCCCACTAGCTATTGATTTTACATTTGGGAGTGTATATATGTCCATGCCACTCTCTCACTTCATCCCAGCTTACCCTTCCCCCTCCCCATGTCCTCTACGTCTGTGTCTGCTCTCTTCATCTTTGCAAATCCTCCCCAACTTCCCAAGCTGAGTTCAAATCCTACCTCTTCCGAGAAGCCTTCCCTGACCACCCCAGCTATCAGAAACTTCCTTTCTCTAAACTCCTGCAGAAGCACAGGACTCCAGCACTGCAGGAACCTAAAACTCACCTAACCCAGCATCTCCCCAACCAAAACACATCTAAGACTTCAGAAAGCTAAATGACTTATAGAAGTCAGTAGCATCGATCAGCCCTTAGTGGTAAGAACAAATGAAAATATATCCTATGTGACTGGGAAATCATATATTACATTCTTTCCCATAGTTTCTCAAAGTATAAGCTTCTCAAAGTCAAGAATCACAACTTAGCATTCTTCTTATTCCCTAAAGTGGCCACAATGTAAATACTCAAGGACTTTTTTTTTTTTTTTAAGGGCTTCAAATGCTTGACTTTTATTTATTTATTTATTTATTTTTGGCTGTGTTGGGTCTTCATTTCTGTGCAATGGTTTTCTCTGGTTGTGGCAAACAGGGGCCACTCTTCGTCGCGGTGCGCGGGCCTCTCTTGTTGCGGAGCACAGGCTCCAGACACGCAGGCTCAGCGGCCATGGCTCACGGGCCCAATTGCTCCACGGCATGTGGGATCCTCCCAGACCAGGGCT
This sequence comes from Globicephala melas, assembly GCF_963455315.2. Lineage (NCBI taxonomy): Eukaryota > Metazoa > Chordata > Mammalia > Artiodactyla > Delphinidae > Globicephala > Globicephala melas. The sequence continues at coordinate 64,522,131 of NC_083315.2, forward strand.
TGAACCCATGTCCCCTGCATTAGCAGGCAGATTCTCAACCACTGCGCCACCAGGGAAGCCCAATACTCAAGGACTGAATGAATGAATGAATGGCTAAATGATGGGATGAGCAGCTGAATAAATGGAGTGACTGTGTAAAGAAATGAATGATTCAGAGAGTGAGTGAATAAATGAATGACTGTAGGAACAAATCATTAAGCTGTTGTGTTAATAACTCAGGCAGCATAAGAAATGCCAAGGAAACTTCATCAGTAATGGTCTCCTTTTCAGCGATGCAGAAATCTGAAATGAGGATGAGGACAGACTGAGTTTGGGAGGTCTTGGAGTAGAGAGCAAAGAGCACTGGATTTCAATTCCAAAGACCTGGAGTGGTCCCTACCTGCCTCCCTCCTAGTGTTGCGTGGGATCAAATGAGATCACGGATAGGAAAGCACTGGGCAAACTCTGAAGTGTTGTACATAGAAGTTATTGTGCCTTTTGACCATGATTATGAGGCCAGAGGGCGTCAATGGTGGGCCAGGCCATGTCTGCGTGTGAGCAGGAACCAGGCCGACATTGCTGACCAGGAGAGACCTTATCCACACAGGTGCTGCCAGTGTCATGCCTTGGCTGCTCTCCAAACCTTAGACACTTGGGACAAGAAGGGACACGCAAGATGCAAGGGCCACGGAACACATGGGCTGACCAGGGACTTGCTCCTGGGAAGGGCTGCAGGCAGGAAAGAATTTTCACCCACAGTGTACCACCCACAGTGGAAATGTTGGGTGCCCACCCAGCCGTCCATTCTCGCCCACATCCCCTTTGGACCGTGGGACTTTTAGCATCTGCATTTCACGGAAGCACACACTTATAGCTTCTTATGAAAGTGTATTGGGCAGAGGAAATGGAAAACCTAGGGCCTGATTCACACTTGCCAATACTCAGAAAGTCCCCAAAACAGCCTCCACGGTGGGGACCCACCCATCCAGCTGCCCCAGCTGCCTCGTGATGGATGTCCCAATTTGCTAATGGTGGCCACACGGACAGCACAGCCGTGCGCGCCCTGCAGGACAGCTCCCCTCACTGCAGCCAGGAAGGCTTATATATTTCACCAGAGCCTTGGACCCTCGATGTCAGCTATACCAGAGGTTGTCAAGTCCTTTTGAAGTAATGGAAATCTTTCTCTGATCAGAAGGCTTTATGAAAGCCCAGTCATTAGAACAGATATAAGTGGAGCTGCCTCCAGTTGGATTGGGGGTGAAAAGCCCCGAATCCTCCCCTCCCCACCCCTAAAGCCATACACATACTTGGAACCAAGCATGCCACCCCTTGAAGGCACCTGAGACATTGCTACAAACTTCTAGAACAGTGCCAAACACAGAGCTATTTTTAAGGGTGAGTAAACTGAGACCTGAAGAGAAGACATCTCTGGGCCAAGATCAAGCAGTATATTAATGAGTGAGAATCCTGCCTCTTGTCTGTCAGCCCAAGACCAGTGAAGAGGCAGAAGGGCTGTGACCGTGAGAATGACCTTCTGAGTCAGGGTGAGGTGATGATGAAGCACCAGTAGGGGTCATCGGGCAGACTTCTTGGACCACGTGGCCTGACCCCGAAGCCTACTGCTAACTGCAATGCTTGTAAAAGTGCATTGGAATCCTGAGTTTCTCAGGGAATCGATTAATCAGCGGGAGCATGAATGCCAGGGGCCGAAGCTCTAGCTCCTACTCTGCCTCTCACCTGCCGGAGACCTTGGGCCATTGCCTGTCCAACTTGAGTTTGATTCATGATCTTCAGGATGAATCAGGATGTCAGCCTGGTTCTTCTAGCTTCTGCGCTCCACATACAAGCAATGAGGTGAAGCTTTATCACCTACAGCTGGTACCAGCATTCCTCTAAGGCACAGAAGGTCTCTATTTGGGGAGATGCCTTAAAGAGCAGATGGTGAGGTCTGAAGGTGTGGGTGTGTGCCAAGGCCATGGGGGCAGAGGTCAGCCTGCTCTGTAGGAAATGAGGCAAGGATCAGGGATTGCTTAAAATGGGGAAAAGGAGAAGGGAGTGAGAGAGCCAGAGATGGGAGGAATTGGGGAGCAGAAGACGGTGCAAAAGCTGTAGCTGCCTGGAGTCAAAGGTAAGGGAGACGCATGAGTGGTGGGGTGGCCAGAGGGCATTTTAAGATCGGAAACACCTAATGTTCAACATGAAGCTGTTTGCCTCGCTGTGGCGTAAAACCTTCCTTCATTCCCACCCCCGCCCCACCCTGTATCTTCAAATTAATCTGCCTGACTCACAAATGCTTTGTGCCATAGAATTGTTCTATGGAAAATGAAACAAGGCTGAACTTCCCGTCTGGGTCCATGAGCCGTGAGACAGAGTAGGTGTGAAAGCAAGAGCCTGGGGCAGCGGGAGCTGATAGCATGTGATCCCCCAGAGGGCGTCAGGAATCTTGGGGTCCCTGGATCTCCACGGGGAGGAACTTTGGAGGTCTAAGCCAATCTTAGCTGGAACTCAAGAGGCAGAGACCACACATAACATATTAGCTGATTTCAATCATATGAAATACTTACGTTGTACCCACTGTGTGTCCAGCTCAGAAGCGGAAGGCAGTGGGCGTGACATTTTAGTGCTTAATCGGGACCTTGGGAGCTTGCTAAAGATGAAGATTTCTAGGGCCAGGTCTGACTTCAATGGGACTTAGACAAACACTAGGATGAGGTGGTGACATGATACCAGCCGTCAAGGGGCTTACGATGCCCCTGACTACTTTAGTGGCAGGACTCACCTGCAGGCCTCTGGCCATCCTCTGGCCACTGCCAGCTCCTATTGGTCAAGAGCCCCCAGTCCTTGCACAGAGCGACCAATCTTGGCTGAGAGCCACGAGTCTTTGCCTTGGGATCTGAGCTCCAGACGCCAACATTACCGTCACTGGCACAGCGCATCTCTGCCAATGCTAGCCCTCGGGAATGCTGTACCTTCTAGATGGAAAAACCCATTGACTTGAGCTCTAAAATCCTGACCTCACATGCCTGATCTCACATCCCCGGTGTCCCAGCCTGTTTCCAGCACCTGACTCCTTTCCTACCTAGACCAATGGTTCCATCTGTCCTTCTCTGCCTCAGCTGGACCCTCTGGAATGACCTTGGCCAGCTTGCCTTACAGCCCTTCTTCTAGGACCAGTTTAGTTGGGGGAAATACGACAAAGAGGATTAGAAGACAGAAAGGATTTCTCCAACATAGCCAAGCAAGCCTGGGAGGCTGGAGCCAAACAGGGATCAGAGCATCCAGAGGTCGGGCCAATGGGAGGGAGAGAGCCCGATGGGCTGGAGGGGTTTCTGAGAAGGACTTTAAAAAGGAATCAAAATGGGGAAACGTAAAGTTTTGTTCATTCATTCATGCAGCAGACACGTGCTGAGGCCCTCTGCCTTAGGATACAAACATAAATTAGTCCAACCTTTTTCCTAAGGGGAGTGTACCATCTACCAGGGGGTGGAATCGATCCTTGAAGGTTGACAAGATTCTGAACAGTCAAAAGTTGGTGGAAGGGGACTTTCCTGGTGGCGCAGTGGTTGAGAATCCGCCTGCCAATGCAGGGGACACAGGTTCGAGCCCTGGTCCGGGAAGATCCCACGTGCCGCGGAGCAACTAAACCCGTGCGCCACAACTACTGAGCCTGAGCTCTAGAGCCCGTGAGCCACAACTACTGAGCCCGTGTGCCACAACTACTGAAACCCGCACGCCTAGAGCCCGTGCTCTGCAACAAGAGAAGCCCACTGCAATGAGAAGCCCGCTCACCGCAACTAGAGAAAGCCTGCGCGCAGCAACGAAGACCCAACGCAGCCAAAAAATAAATAAGTAAGTAAATAAATTTATTAAAAAAAAATTGGTGGAAGGGCATTCTAGGCAGGGGCAGCCGCTTGAACAAAAGTGTGAAGCAAAGAGCAGGCTTGAGAGCCAGTGGGTTGACCGTCCTGAGTGGAATAGAAGTACGTGGAGATACATTCTAACTCAACAGGACTTTCCTGTGCTCGGAGCCAGGCCTGCACCTGGCGCTGGGGACGCAAAGGTGAATAATGCAATCTCTGCCCTGAATCACTAGAGCCTGTGTTACAATTCTAGAAAGTACAAGGGAGCCAGACGGCGGACGCCTCCTCTCACAAAGCATTGCAGTCCATCAGCGCGGGTGACACCGCAGACGCCGGCAGCCTCACCTCCCAGCAAAAGGACGGGTCAGCCGCTAATGTAAAGATAGCCGGCAGGGAGGGCTCCAGTGGCCTGAGAAGAGATGAAATTCAGTTTGGGGAGATAACCTCCCGGAGCTGCAATTAAGTCCCTGGCTCTGCCTGGGAGAGGCAGAGCCTTCATGAAAACAGCCCAAGAAAAACAAGGGCAGCGAAAAATAAAATAAAATAAAAATAAGGTGGAAAAAAAACAAGTGGCAGGACTGGCGCCCTTGAAGACAATGTAGCCTAAATGGACAAACATAAAGCACCCACAAAAGGCAGGGTGGGGTGATATCCCCAGATATGCTGCTTTCCCCGGCAGAATGACCCTGGGCAGAGCAGGCCATGGGGAAACGCCCCACTCTGATTTGCGCGGTAAAAAGGCCTCTCAGGTCAGGGCTGGGGAATCGCGGAAGGTTTTATTAATTTCTGGGTTTGTTGCTTTGTTGCCGTTGTTCTCTTTTGCTTTTTTTGTTCTCAGTGAGGTCTGAAAAGTCAAGGTAGTTCTAGGTGGTGATGTTTTAAGCCCAAAGGTAGCCTGCTTTCACCAGCCAGCTTGTTGCGGGGTGGGGGGTGGGGGGGAAGGGGAGGAGCTTTAGAGGAAAACACCCTGTCCTGAGAATCAGAGAAAGTCTGGCCCCGACAAGCTGTGTGACCTTGGGCAAGTCCCTTCCCCTCCTCTGGGCCCACTCCTCAGCTACCTTCCTCACCATACTGTGCGAGGGTCTGTAACTAAAAATAAGCAATTATTCCTTTCAAAGATGGAGGCGGGGGCAAGAATGAGGCCCCAGGCAAAGCAGGAGGTTCTGGAAGCTGATCTGGATCGTTGGCCAGCATAAGTAGAGGTTGTTAGAAAAGGGGGCTGTGGCAGTAGGAAGTCTGAAGGGCGGTTCCCCTAGAAACAAACCGTGTGGGGTGGCGTGTGCATTTCATTTGGTTTGGGAGTAGGGCTTGGTTTCCAGCTCCTGCCCACCAACACAGCTTGAGGCTGAAATAACACCCTGTGTGTATACTGACCAGTCAGCTGAGGATCTCTAAGTGCCCGGGGAGATGCTAAAGGAGTGAAAATCAGAAGGACCACTACATCCAGCTTTTTCTTAACTCGGGGAGAGAGGAGATCCCAGAACTTTCTCTCTACTCTTTGCCAGTAGATGTTTTTTTTAAAAAAAAAACAAAAACCAAAAACACACCTTATCAACAGATGAATGGATAAAGAGGATGTGTTGTGAGAATTAGAATGCATAACTTCTGTGAAAACCCCAATACAAAGCTGGTACTTCAAAATATCAAAGAGCTGAAGTACCTGCCCAGTGACGCCCAGCTCCTAAGAGAGCCAAGACTGGAGCCCAGGGAAGTCTGACTCTAAAATCGGAACTTTTCCACACCGAACTGCCGTACCCTGACCTGCTTGGAGATAATGTCACTGAGCCTAACAGTCACATGGTCTTTTCAGACAATGCCATGACTCCCACCCAGGGTGCTCAGAATTCCCCACAGACCCCAACAAATAACGCAGGGGAAAAACAGCTCATGCTGGGATTCACTAGAGGAAATAACCTGTTGAGAGACTGGAGGAGGAGGTAGGGAGAGACCAGTGAACACCAGGCTTCTCTTCAGGCTGACGTCACTAACTTGAGGCTGCAGAGGGACTTGGATTCACTGCCTCGGGAGCCTCCGCCCTGCTCCAGTACTACATGGGTTGTCACATGTTGTTCCCTTTCCTTTAAACCATCTCAGTACCCCACTGGTATCGTCAGCCAGGAGCTGGTAAGCAGACCTTCTGGTCACCAGGGAGGTAGGGAGACAGGATCCAGCTCTGGGGGAGGCTGGGAGGTGTGATGGGGTGTGGGGGTCTGTCCCTCCACAGCTCTAGTTTATCTCGGTAAATTAAGGAAGAAAGGAGAGACTTTCCAATCAAGGTGGAAATTAACATCATTTGTATAATTCCCAGGACACAACTTTATTTTCCTTGAAAATGTGTGGTGCAAACAATAAGAGTTTCTTTCCTTTCACTAAACAGAGAGATCTGGGTGACCTGGAAGCTGCCTGGAAGTGTGTTTACTGAGGGCATCCCTGTGCACTGTGTCCTAAAGACCCATTCAATCCTCAAGCCCACCCACAGGAGAGGGAGGGCTTAGTCTCTTTCAGGTGAAGAACCTGAAAGTCCAAGAATATAAATGATTTCCCCAGGACACATCAGATTCCACTTTTGGGCTACTTACATTCAAAGCCAGTCATGGTCCCACTTTCTGGGTTTTTTTTAAGTTTCCCCAAACAAGAACCCATCTCTTCCCTCTGCACCCAAGGTCATGGTGCTCCTAAAATCTCCTGGATTTTAATTCTCTGCCAGCTCTGCTCTTAACTAAAGACAAAGATTGAATGCTCCTGGATTTGTTTTCAAGACCCCCGTCGTGGAGCGAATGTTAACGTCAATCATCAGGGCTGAAGAAATTTTCAGTGTTTTTATTACAGTTTATGGAAATTGATGTGCCAACTGGCGACCAAGTGTCAGTCCGTGCCCATGCCAGGCTTGATGCGGGGTTCAAATGAAGCCCAAGATGATGTTCTTAGTGGCCTGGTTGGTTAGATAAGACATGGGAAACGGCAGAGAACAACGTGTGGCTGTTTGAACCAAGAACACAGAAACTCGGCTTCACCGCTGCGTGTTTTAATCTCTCTGAGGCTCCGTTTCCTCATCTGCAAAATGGGAACGATGATGCTCTCTGCCTACAGAGTTATTGTGAGGATTGCATGAGACAGTCATCATAAACCATTTAGCACAGTGCCAGCAGAGCCAGCTTTAATAAATGCCCGTGAAGATCGTTGTTGTCACAAGGGAGGTTGGAAACTGAAATTTATTAAGCAGCTCCCGTGCATCTGATCATTCAAGACAACTTTCAATCCTCCGTCTAGTGAGTCCTCTATTATCATCTTTGCTTTCTAGATGAGAAAACTGAGGTTTGGGGACTCATCATGTGATGACACACTAGCAAAGTGCAGATTTGGAACTAGGTCTGTTTGACAGACATGAACAGATCAAAGCAAACAAACACGTCTGTGGGGTTTTTTTGTTTGGTTTTTTTTTTGGTTTTTTGGCATTCTTGGGACCCTAAAATCTCTAGGATGTTCTGGACCAGGCTGTACTGTAGAACATTCTGTGATGATGGAAATGTCCTAACTTGCACTGGCCAACACAGTAGAGCACTTGAAATGTGGCTAGTGCGACCAAGGAACTGAATTTTTAATTTTAGTCAAGTTTAGTTAATTGAAGTGGAAATAGCCACACATGGCCAGTGGCTGCCATATTGGATAGTAAGGTGTAGACTATGGCTCTCCACCCTCTCTAAACTGTTTCCAAACCCCCTCCCCACCCCTCCCGACGTCTCCCTGATGGTGACTCACTTGCTCAGGTTCCCCCAGCGCTGTGTTACCAACTCACATCCCATTTCAATCCCTGTCTCTGGTCCCTGGGTTTTGGTGACACTCCCTGTGCCCATCACGCCAACTCCTCCTTTTGAGTTGCCCTTTAGCTTCTCTCTGCCGACTGTTGTGCTCTGGTTTCCTGCTGCATCTAGCTCCCCAAACCAGGCCCAGAACCCTCAGAATCTTCACCCTTACCTGAATAGCCATCAACATCCCAGGCCCAGGTCCAGATGCCCTGGAGGGGCAACAAAGGGGCAGGATGTTCAAAACTGACGTGACCAAGAAATCCCAAGATGTCTGGTTGTTTCCATATGAGAAGTACACTGAGGATAAGTGAAGGTGCACGCTTCAGGGAGCTTACGCAGTCAGCGGGGAGACAGGATACACTGAAAATACCAAGAAGCCTTATAGTTCCTCCAGGGCGAATGTGCTCCCGGGGCTAGGAGAAGAGAGCCGCATTCTGGGCTGGATTCCCCAGAGGAGCTCCCAGGAGAAGGTGAGGGCCCTCCCTGTCCAGGCTCCAGCCTCCTCCCTGCTGCTCTGACCTGTAAGGGCAGCTGGCAAGAAGGACATCGTGTCTTCCACCTGCAAGTTGGGTTTGGCCAAGTCGAGCAGCAGCAGGGGGTAGACGGCAGGAGGAAAGAGCAGGTCTCTGTGTTTCTCTGGCTTCCTCTCTGCCGGGTGGACCAAGTTCCGCTAGTGAAGGTGTGGCTCCTGCTTGCAGCCGTGGTTCTCTCGTGGTTCTGGTAAACCCTCCCTCCTCTCGGCCCTTCCAGCCAGGGATGGTAGCAGCTCCGTGCCGTCAGCAGGCGCCAAGCCCTGCAGCATCACTTGTTGCTTCCCCTGTGCCCAAGCCACCCGCTTAAACGGTCCCTTCCTTAGTGCTCTTCAGTCATCCTCTCTGATACATCATCAATTTCTTGCCAGGACCCCGATTGATACAGGATCTATGCTGGGTCTTAAAGGATGAG